>NC_057794.1:579586158-580186158 GCF_018294505.1 Triticum aestivum
ATTTAGGTGTTTCATATATTGTGTTAGCTAGCTAATTAATAGAGAGAAGTGCCCTCTCTTATGTTCGTGCTTGGTCGATGCTATATATACGTATATATAGAGAGGACTAGACAAGCTAGTTAGTAAGTAAATGAAGGAAACAGAAGATCGTCATGAACATATGCATACAGAGAGAAGTGATATCAACCACCTCTCCTTCTCCGAGAGATTGGTCGAACAACAAGTTCTCGTATATCTATCCGACACTACCGGCTACATATATACAATAATTATCTCTTACAATATAATCTCCTAATTATATATGAACACAGGGTTCACATAGTATTCTCCGTCTTCAGCGATCACGTGGTCAAGGAAGAATGCCGCCAATTCCTCTTGAATTGCTCGCATACGATCTGGTGCTAGGAGTTCATCCCGCATCCGAAACATCTAATTTGAACAAGGGGGTCAATACATATATGAATAAATGAAACTCAACACAAATTAGGGTAATAAATTAAAATTGTGAATATTATTGCTTACGCACTTCATATTGGTCGTCAGAGTACCCTCGTTCACAGGTCGTGTGGCGGATGGACTCGCAAACGTAGTATCCACAGAAATCATTCCCTTGTTCCTGCCACAACCACTTTACAAGAAATAGAGGTCAATCAAACTGATAAGTGATGACCCACAAGTATAGGGGATCTATCGTAGTCCTTTCGATAAGTAAGAGTGTCGAAACCAACAAGGAGCAGAAGGAAATGATAAGCGGTTTCCAGCAAGGTATTCTCTGCAAGTACTGAAATAAGTGGTAACAGATAGTTTTGTGATAAGATAATTGTAACGAGCAACAAGTAACAAAAGTAAATAAGGTGCAACAAGGTGGCCCAATCCTTTTTGTAGAAAAGGACAAGCCTGGACAAACTCTTATATAAGGAAAAGCGCTCCCGAGGACACATGGGAATATTATCAAGCTAGTTTTCATCACGTTCATATGATTCGCATTCGGTACTTTGATAATTTCACATGTGGGTGAACCGGTGCTTGGCTGCTATTCTTACTTGAACAAGCATCCCACTTATGATTAACCTCGATCGCAAGCATCCGCAACTACAACAAAAGTATTAAGGTAAACCTAACCATAGCATGAAACATATGGATCCAAATCAGCCCCTTACGAAGCAACGCATAAACTAGGGTTTAAGCTTCTGTCACTCTAGCAACCCATCATCTACGTATTACTTCCCAATGCCTTCCTCTAGGCCTAAATAATGGTGAAGTGTTATGTAGTCGACGTTCACATAACACCACTAGAGGCTAGATAACATACATCTCATCAAAATATCGAACGAATACGCGTTGTGCTAACGCTTCCGCTGTCGGTCTACAAGGGTACGTAGATCACACTCTCCCCTCTCGTTTCTATGCATCACCATGATCTTGCGTGTGCGTAGGAAATTTTTTGAAATTACTACGTTCCCCAACAACTACAACAAAAGTATTAAGGTAAACCTAACCATAGCATGAAACATATGGATCCAAATCAGCCCCCTACGAAGCAACGCATAAACTAGGGTTTAAGCTTCTGTCACTCTAGCAACCCATCATCTACTTATTACTTCCCAATGCCTTCCTCTAGGCCCAAATAATGGTGAAGTGTTATGTAGTCGACGTTCACATAACACCACTAGAGGCTAGACAACATACATCTCATCAAAATATCGAACGAATGCCAAATTCACATGACTACTAATAGCAAGACTTCTCCCTTGTCCTCAGGAACAAACATAACTACTCACAAAGCATATTCATGTTCATAATCAGAGGGGTAATAATATGCATAAAGGATCTGAACATATGATCTTCCACCAATTAAACCAACTAGCATCAACTACAAGGAGTAATTAACACTACTAGCAACCTACTAGCACCAATCCCGGACTTGGAGACAAGAATTGGATACAAGAGATGAACTAGGGTTTTGAGATGAGATGGTGCTGGTGAAGATGTTGATGGAGATTGCCCTCTCCCGATGAGAGGAGCATTGGTGATGACGATGGCAATGATTCCCCCTCCGGGAGGGAAGTTGCCCCGGCAGAACAGCTCTGCCGAAGCTCTAGATTGGATCTTCCAAGGTTCCGCCTCGTGGCGGAGGAGTTTCGTCCCGAAAGGTTGCTTCCTATTTTTTTCTCGACGAAAGACTTCATATAGGAGAAGATGGTCATCGAAGAGCCACCAGGGGGCCCACGAGGTAGGGGGGCGTGCCCCCCACCCTTGTGGACAGGGTGTAGCCCCCCTGGTCTTCATCTTTGGCGAGGATTTTTCATTATTTATTATAAGGTATTCTGTGAAGTTTCAGGACTTTTGGAGTTGTGCAGAATAGGTCTCTAATATTTGCTCCTTTTCCAGCCCAGAATTCAAGCTGCCGGCATTCTCCCTCCTTATGTAAACCTTGTAAAATAAGAGAGAATAGCCATAAGTATTGTGACATAATGTGAAATAACAACCCATAATGCAATAAATATCGATATAAAAGCATGATGCAAAATGGACGTATCAACTCCCCCAAGCTTAGACCCGCTTGTCCTCAAGCGAAAGCCGATAACAATAAATATGCCCCCATGTTTAGAGGTAGAGGCGTCGATAAAAATAAAATACGGACATGAAGGCATCATGATTATTCTCATAACAGCAACATATATAGATATTGTCATATGATTACTTATGTTCAAGTGATGATCTATTCACAATGTAAAAGTATGAATCAGAAACCTTATTGAGAACCAACAAACTATAACCTCAGTCATTGAAGCAATTGCGATTTATCATAACATCAGAAAGAGTCTATGTCAGAGCTAAAAAGCAAGTCCACATACTCAACTATCATTTAGTCCTTCATAATTGCTAACACTCGCGCAATACTTGTGGTTACGGAGTTTTAATCAGACACAGAGAAAGATAGGGGCTTCTAGTTTCGCCCCACAACCTTTTACCTTGAGGGTAATGTCAACAATAATAACTCATGCCCCCCTACATCCAATTAGATATATATATCAGGTTCTTTCCAACATGCTGGGCTTGCCAAAGGATAAAATGAAAAAGGAAAGGTGAATATCACCATGACACTTGCATAAGGTAGAAGATAATAATAAAAGAGAGGACCTTCACAGAGGGAACCAGAGGTTGCCATGCACTTTTATGGTTGGATGCACAAAATCTTAATGCGAAAGAACGTCACTTTATATTGCCCCTTGTGATATGAACCTTTATTATGCAGTCCGTCGCTTTTATTACTTCCACATCACAAGATCGCATAAAGCTTATTTCTCCCACACTAATCATACATATTTAGAGCAATTTTTATTGCTTTGCACCAATGACAACTTACTTGAAGGATCTTATTCAATTCATAGGTAGATATGGTGGACTCTCATGGCAAAACTGGTTTAAGGGTATTTGGAAGCACAAGTAGTATCTCTACTTGGTGTTGAGAATTTGGCTAGCATGAGGGGGAAAGGCAAGCTCAACATGTTGGGTGATCTATGACAACATACTTTATCTCAGATATAAGAAAACATAACCCATTACGTTGTCTTCCTTGTCCAACATCAACTCTTTAGCATGTCATATTTTGATGAGTGCTCCCAATCATAAAAGATGTCAATAATAGTATATTTATATGTGAAACCTCTCTTTCCTTATTACTTCCTATTAATTACAACGATGACCAAAGCTATGTCTGCCAACTCCCAACAACTTTTAATCATCACACTCTTTCTATGAAGTCATTACTATCAATAAGATCAATACGAACTTTTGTTTCTTCTTATTCTTTTTCTCTTTTCTTTTATCCACCCAAGACCATAGCAAGAAAATCAAGCCCTTGACTCAACACTAATCTTTATTATATAGCTCACGAACTCGATTACATAGAAAGATCATAAGGCAAAACTTAAAACTAGATCATGCCATAAACTTTATTCTACTAGATCAAAATACTACTAATAGGGTCGAACTAAGGAAAACGGTAAACATAGGAGTTGTGTTTGTGATACGATACCGGGGCACCTCCCCCAAGCTTGGCAGTTGCCAAGGGGAGTGCCTATACCCATGTTATTATATCTCCTTGGTTGGTGAAGAAGGTGGAGGTGTTGTTGATGACGCGGGATTGTCATCCGTCTTCCAAGGCATAGGTTCACCATCATAGAAGGATGATCGAGTCTCCAGAATCCTCAAATCTGCAGCCAAACTCATTCTTTTGAATCTATATTCATACTCACAGTTTTGGTTTTGCAGGTCATAGATTTGGGCTTGGAGGTGCTCGATCTTCTCATGTAGCTTGAAGATGGCCTCCTCGGTGTTCTTGGCATCTGGCTTGTAGTTGTTAGTGAACTCCGCGAGCATCGTGTGGCTAGCGTTGCTTCCACGCTCCACCATCCCCTGGCACTTGAAAACTTGTTGCTCCATTGCTTTGAGCCTCGTCTCCATGCTTCCGGTTCCCTTTGGTCCCTCAGCATCGCGGATGTGCAGCAACCTATCACGCATCTCAATGGTTTGAGGGTGTCGCAGCACCTCCGCGAGGTAAGGGTTGATGTCCTTCTCGAAGAACTTGTCCTTGGAAGCACTTGGGGACGTCATGATAATCTAGATCTGTCAGAAAAACAGCTCGAAACAAGAACAAAGAATATTGTGTGATACGGGAGTCAAAACCTTCGGGAGAATATATAATGAATTTTTACCGACCAAAGTACGTATTGTGCAAGAAAAGGGAGTCCGGAAGGCACACGAGGTGCTCACGAGGTAGGGGGGCGCGCCCAGGGGGGTAGGGCGCCCCCTCCACCCTCGTGGGGCCCTAGTGTCCTTCCCAGACTGCTACTTAATTTTCTATTTTTCTAAATATTCCAAAACGGAGAAATATTGCCTTAAAAATTGTTTTGGAGTCGGTTTACTTACCGTACCACATACCTATTCCTTTTCGGAGTCTGAAACGTTCTGGAAAGTGTCCCTTATGTATTCCTCCGGGGTTACGGTTTCAATAATATTGGTTTCAACATTTATGGGATTACATGAGATATAATGTTTAATTGTTTGACCGTTTACCACCTTCGGATTTGTGCCTTCGAAGTTGTTGATTTTTATGACACCAGAACGATAGACCTCCTCGATAACATAGGGGCCTTCCCATTTAGAGAGAAGTTTCCCTGCAAAAAATCTTAAACGAGAGTTATATAGCAATACATAATCACCTACATTAAACTCACACTTTTGTATCATTTTGTCGTGCCATCTTTTAACCTTTTCTTTAAACAACTTGGCATTTTCATAAGCTTGGGTTCTCCATTCATCAAGTGAGCTAATATCAAATAACCTCTTTTCACCGGCAAGTTTGAAATCATAGTTGAGCTCTTTAATAGCCCAATATGCCTTATTGTTGGAAATATGCCCTAGAGGCAATAATAAAAGGATTATTATTATATTTCCTTGTTCATGATAATTGTCTTTTATTCATGCTATAATTGTGTTATCCGGAAATCGTAATACATGTGTGAATACATAGACACCAACATGTCCCTAGTAAGCCTCTAGTTGGCTAGCTCGTTGATCAACAGATAGTCATGGTTTCCTGACTATGGACATTGGATGTCATTGATAACGAGATCACATCATTAGGAGAATGATGTGATGGACAAGACCCAATCCTAAACATAGCACAAGATCGTATAGTTCGTTTGCTAGAGTTTTTTTTCCAATATCAAGTATCTTTCCTTAGACCATGAGATCGTGTAACTCCCGGATACCGTAGGAGTGCTTTGGGTGTACCAAACGTCACAACGTAACTGGGTGACTATAAAGGTATACTACGGGTATCTCCAAAAGTGTCTGTTGGGTTGACACGGATCAAGACTGGGATTTATCACTCCGTATGACGGAGAGGTATCTCTGGGCCCACTCGGTAATGCATCATCACAATGAGCTCAAAGTGACCAAGTGTCTGGTCACGGGATCATGCATTACGGTACGAGTAAAGTGACTTGCCGATAACGAGATTGAACGAGGTATTGGGATACCGACGATCGAATCTCGGGCAAGTAACGTACCGATTGACAAAGGGAATTGTATACGGGGTTGCTTGAATCCTCGACATCGTGGTTCATCCGATGAGATCATCGAGGAGCATGTGGGAGCCAACATGGGTATCCAGATCCCGCTGTTGGTTATTGACCGGAGAGCCATCTTGGTCATGTCTACATGTCTCCCGAACCCGTAGGGTCTACACACTTAAGGTTCGGTGACAATAGGGTTGTAGAGATATGAATATGCAGTAACCCGAAAGTTGTTCGGAGTCCCGGATGAGATCCTGGACGTCACGAGGAGTTCCGGAATGGTCCGGAGGTGAAGAATTATATATAGGAAGTGCAGTTTCGGCCATCGGGAGAGTTTCGGGGGTCACCGGTATTGTACCGGGACCACCGGAAGGGTCCCGGGGGTCCACCGGGTGGGGCCACCCATCTCGGAGGGCCCCATGGGCTAAGTGGGGAGGGGAACCAGCCCATAGTGGGCTGGTGCACCCCCCTTGGCCCACCCCATGCGCCTAGGGTTGGGAACCCTAGGGTGGGGGGGCGCCCCACCTGGCTTCGGGGGCACTCCACCCCTTGGCCGCCGCCCCCCCTAGGAGTGTTGGGGAACGTAGTAATTTAAAAAAAATTCCTACGCACACGCAAAATCATGGTGATGCATAGCAACAAGAGGGGAGAGTGTGATCTACGTACCCTTGTAGACCGACAGCGGAAGCGTTGTGACAACGCGGTTGATGTAGTCGTACGTCTTCACGATCCGACCGATCCAAGCACCGTTACTCCGGCACCTCCGAGTTCTTGGCACACGTTCAGCTCGATGACGATCCCCGGGCTCCGATCCAGCAAAGCGTCGGGGAGGAGTTCCGTCAGCACGACGGCGTGGTGATGATCTTGATGTTCTATCGTCGCAGGGCTTCGCCTAAGCACCGCTACAATATGACCAAGGTGGAATATGGTGGAGGGGGGCACCGCACACGGCTAAGGAACGATCACGAAGATCAACTTGTGTATCTATGGGGTGCCCCCTGCCCCCGTATATAAAGGAGTGGAGGAGGGGAGGGCCGGCCCTCTCTATGGCGCGCCCTAGGGGAGTCCTACTCCCACCGGGAGTAGGATTCCCCCTTTCCTAGTCCAACTAGGAGTCCTTCCATGTAGTAGGAGTAGGAAACAAGGAAGGGGTGCAGCCCCTCCCCTTAGTCCAATTCGGACTAGGCCTTGGGGGGGCGCGCGGCCTGCCCTAGGCAGCCCCTCTCTCTTTCCCGTATGGCCCAATAAGGCCCAATACTTCTCCCGGCAAATTCCCGTAACTCTCCGGTACTCTGAAAAATACCCGAATCACTCGGAACCTTTCCGAAGTCCGAATATAGTCGTCCAATATATCGATCTTTACATCTCGACCATTTCGAGACTCGTCGTCATGTCCCCGATCTCATCCGGGACTCCGAACTCCTTCGGTACATCAAAACTCATAAACTCATAATATAACTGTCATCAAAACCTTAAGCATGCGGACCCTACGGTTCGAGAACAATGTAGACATGACCGAGACACGTCTCCGGTCAATAACCAATAGCGGGACCTGGATGCCCATATTGGCTCCTACATATTCTACGAAGATCTTTATCGGTCAGATCGCATAACAACATACGTTGTTCCCTTTGTCATCGGTATGTTACTTGCCCGAGATTCGATCGTCGGTATCTCAATACCTAGTTCAATCTCGTTACCGGCAAGTCTCTATACTCGTTCCGTAATACATCATCTCGCAACTAACTCACTAGTTGCAATGCTTGCAAGGCTTAAGTGATGTGCATTACCGAGAGGGCCCAGAGATACCTCTCCGACAATCGGAGTGACAAATCCTAATCTCGAAATATGCCAACCCAACATGTACCTTTGGAGACACCTGTAGAGCACCTTTATAATCACCCAGTTACGTTGTGACGTTTGGTAGCACACAAAGTGTTCCTCCGGCAAACGGGAGTTGCATAATCTCATAGTCATAGGAACATGTATAAGTCATGAAGAAAGCAATAGCAACATACTAAACGATCGGGTGCTAAGCTAATGGAATGGGTCATGTCAATCAGATCATTCACCTAATGATGTGATCCCGTTAATCAAATAACAACTGTTTGTCCATGGTTAGGAAACATAACCATCTTTGATTAACGAGCTAGTCAAGTAGAGGCATACTAGTGACACTCTGTTTGTCTATGTATTCACACATGTATTATGTTTCCGGTTAATACAATTCTAGCATGAATAATAAACATTTATCATGAAATAAGGAAATAAATAATAACTTTATTATTGCCTCTAGGGCATATTTCCTTCAAGGAGATCCCATCTCCTAGGGCCGGTGCACCCCCTAGGGGGCCTATATAAAGGGGGGGGGAGGGAGGGGCAGCCGCACCCTTGAGTCTTGGCGCCTCCCTCTCCTCTGCTACACCTCTCCCTCTCGCAGTAGAACGGCGAAGCCCTGCTGCGGTGACCCCTGCATCCACCACCACGCCGTTGTGCTGCTGGATCTTCATCAACCTCTCCTTCCCCTTGCTGGATCAAGGAGGAGACGTCACGCTAACCGTCCGTGTGTTGAACACGGAGGTGCCGTCCGTTCGGCGCTAGGATCTCCGGTGATTTGGATCACGTCGAGTACGACTTCCTCATCCCCGTTCTTTGAACGCTTCCGCGTGTGATCTACAAAGGTATTTAGATGCAATCCGATGACTCGTTGCTAGATGAACTCATAGATGGATCTTGGTGAAACCGTAGGAAAATTTTGTTTTCTGCCACGTTCCCCAACAGTGGCATCATGAGCTAGGTTTATGCGTTGTTCTCTTTGCACGAGTAGAACACAATTTGTTGTGGGCGTAGATGTTGTCAACTTTCTTGCCGCTACTAGTCTTATTTTGCTTCAGCGGTATTGTGGGATGAAGCGGCCCGGACCAACCTTACACGTACGCTTATGTGAGACCGGTTCCACCGACTGACATGCACTAGTTGCATAAGGTGGCTGGCGGGTGTCTGTCTCTCCCACTTTAGTTGGAGCGGATTCGATGAAAAGGGTCCTTATGAAGGGTAAATAGAAGTTGACAAATCACGTTGTGGCTTTCACGTAGGTAAGAAAACGTTCTTGCTAGAACCCTACTGCAGCCACGTAAAACTTGCAAGAACAATTAGAGGATGTCTAACTTGTTTTTGCAGCAAGTGTTTTGTGATGTGATATGGCCAAAGTTGTGATGAATGATGAATGATATATATGTGATGTATGAGATGTTCATGCTATTGTTCCATTTTGACACAGGCAAGAACTCTTTCTTTGACTGTTCCATTTTGAACTACTTCAAAATCTTGTCAAGGTATGTACTCATTGAAAAAACTTATCAAGCGTCTTGATCTATCTCTATAGATCTTGATGCTCAATATGTAAGCAGCTTCTTCGAGGTCTTTCTTTGAAAAAACTCCTTTCAGACACTCCTTTATGCTTTGCAGAATAATTCTACATTATTTCCGATCAACAATATGTCATTCACATATACTTATCAGAAATGCTGTAGTGCTCCCACTCGCTTTCTTGTAAATACAGGCTTCACCGCAAGTCTGTATAAAACTATATCCTTTGATCAACTTATCAAAGCGTATATTCCGACTCTGAGATGCTTGCACCAGTCCATAGATGGATCGCCGGAGCTTGCATATTTAGTTAACACCTTTAGGATCGACAAAACCTTCTAGTTGCATCGTATACAACTCTTCTTTAGTAAATCCATTAAGGAATGCAGTTTTGTTTATCCATTTGCCAGATTTCATAAATGCGGCAATTGCTAACATGATTCGGACAGACTTAAGCATAGATACGAGTGAGAAAATCTCATCGTAGTCAACACCTTGAACTTGTCGAAAACCTTTTGCGACTATTCTTGCTTTGTAGATAGTAACACTACTATCAGCGTCCGTCTTCCTCTTGAAGATCCATTTATTTTCTATGGCTTGCCGATCATCAGGCAAGTCAACCAAAGTCCATACTTTGTTCTCATACATGGATCATATCTCAGATTTCATGGCCTCAAACCATTTCGTGGAATCTGGGCTCATCATCGCTTCCTCATAGTTCGCAAGTTCGTCATGGTCTAGTAACATGACTTCCAGAACAGGATTACCGTACCACTCTGGTGCGGATCTCACTCTGGTTTACCTACGAGATTTGGTAGTAACTTGATCTGAAGTTACATGATCATCATCATTAGCTTCCTCACTAATTGGTGTAGTAGTCACAGGAACAGATTCTGTGATGAACTACTTTCCAATAAGGGAGCAGGTACAGTTACCTCATCAAGTTCTACTTTCCTCCCACTCACTTCTTTCGAGAGAAACTCCTTCTCTAGAAAAACTCCGAATTTAGCAACAAAAGTCTTGCCTTCGGATTTGTGATAGAATGTGTACCCAACAGTCTCCTTTGGGTATCCTATGAAGACATATTTCTCCGATTTGGGTTTGAGCTTATTAGGATGAAACTTTTTCATATAAGCATCACAACCCCAAACTTTAAGAAACGACAACTTTGGTTTCTTGCCAAACCACAGTTCAGATTGTGTCATCTCAACGGACTTAGATGGTGCCCTATTTAACGTGAATGCAGCTGTCTCTAATGCATAACCCCAAAACGATAGTGGTAGATCGGTAAGAGACATCATAGATCGCACTATATCTAATAAAGTACGGTTATGACGTTCGGACACACCATTACACTATGGTGTTCCAGGTGGCGTGAGTAGTGAAACTATTTCACATTGTTTTAATTGAAGACCAAACTCGTAACTCAAATATTTTACCTCTGCGATCATATCATAGAAACTTTTATTTTCTTGTCACGATGATTTTCCACTTCACTCTGAAATTCTTTGAACTTTTCAAATGTTTGAGACTTATGTTTCATCAAGCAGATATACCCATATCTGCTCAAATCATATGTGAAGGTCAGAAAATAACGATACCCGCCGTGAGCTTCAACACTCATCGGATCGCATACATCAGTATGTATTATTTCCAATAAGTCAGTTGCTCGCTCCATTGTTCTGGAGAACGGAGTCTTTAGTCATCTTGCCCATAAGGCATGGTTCGCAAGCACCAAGTGATTCATAATCAAGTGATTCCAAAATCCCATCAGCATGGAGTTTCTTCATGCGCTTTACACCAATATGACCTAAACGGCAGTGCCACAAATAAGTTGCACTATCATTATTAACTTCGCATCTTTTGGTTTCAATATTATGAATATGTGTATCACTACGATCGAGATCCAATGAACTTGTTTCATTGGGTGTATGACCATCGAAGGTTTTATTCATGTAAACAGAACAACAATTATTCTCTGACTTTAATGAATAACCGTATTGCAATAAACATGATCAAATCATATTCATGCTCAAAGCAAAAACCAAATAACACTTATTTAGGTTCAACACTAATCCTGAAAGTATAGGGAGTGTGCGATGATGATCATATCAATCTTGGAACCACTTCCAACACACATCGTCACTTCACCCTTAACTAGTCTCTGTTTATTCTGCAACTCCCGTTTCGAGTTACTAATCTTAGCAACTGAACTAGTATCAAATACTAAGGGGTTGCTATAAACACTAGTAAAGTACACATCAATAACATGTATATCAAATAACTTATGTTCACTTTGCCATCCTTCTTATCTGCCAATCACTTGGGGTAGTTCCGCTTCCAGTGACCAGTCCCTTTGCAGTAGAAACACTTAGTCTCAGGCTTAGGACCAGACTTGGGCTTTTTCACTTGAGCAGCAACTTGCTTGCCATTCTTCTTGAAGTTCCCCTTCTTCCCTCTGCCCTTTTCTTGAAACTAGTGGTCTTGTCTACCATCAACACTTGATGTTTTTCTCGATTTCTACCTTCGTCAATTTCCGCATTACGAAGAGCTTGGGAATCGTTTCCGTTATCCCTTGCATATCATAGTTCATCACGAAGTTCTATTAACTTGGTGATGGTGACTAGAGAATTCTGTCAATCACTTTCTTATCTGGAAGATTAACTCCCACTTGATTCAAGCGATTGTAGTACCCAGACAATCTGAGCACATGCTCACTAGTTGAGCGATTCTCCTCCATCTTTTAGCTATAGAACTTGTTGGAGACTTCATATCTCTCAACTCGGGTATTTGCTTGAAATATTAACTTCAACTCCTGGAACATCTCATGTGGTCCATGACGTTCAAAACGTCTTTGAGTCCCGATTCTAAGCCATTAAGTATGGTGCACTAAACTATCAAGCAGTCATCATATTGAGCTAGCCAAACGTTCATAACGTCTGCATCTGCTCCTGCAATAGGTCTGTCACCTAGCGGTGCATCAAGGACATAATTCTTCTATGCAGCAATGAGGATAAACCTCAGATCACGGATCCAATCCGCATCATTGCTACTAACATCTTTCAACACAATTTTCTCTAGGAACATATCAAAATAAACACAGGGAAGCAACAACGCGAGCTATTGATCTACAACATCATTTGCAAAATACTACCAGGACTAAGTTCATGATAAATTTAAGTTCAATTTAATCATATTACTTAAGAACTCCCACTTAGATAGACATCCCTCTAATCCTCTAAGTGATCACGTGATCCAAATCAACTAAACCATAACCGATCATCACGTGAAATGGATTAGTTTTCAATGGTGAACATCATTATGTTGATCATATCTACTATATGATTCATGCTCGACCTTTCGGTCTCCGTGTTCCGAGGCCATATCTGCATATGCTAGGCTCGTCAAGTTTAACCTGAGTATTCCGCGTGTGCAACTGTTTTGCACCCGTTGTATTTGAACGTAGAGCCTATCACACCCGATCATCACGTGGTGTCTCAGCACGAAGAACTTTCGCAACGGTGCATACTCAGGGAGAACACTTCTTGATAATTAGTGAGAGATCATCTTAAAATGCTACCGTCAAACTAAGCAAAAATAAGATGTATAAAAGATAAACATCATATGCAATCAAAATATGTGACATGATATGGCCATCATCATCTTGCTTCTTTGATCTCCATCTCCAAAGTACTGTTATGATCTATATCGTCACCGGCATGACACCATGATCTCCATCATCTTGATCTATATCAATGTGTCGTCACATGGTCGTCTTGCCAACAATTGCTCTTGCAACTATTGCTATCGCATAGCGATAAAGTAAAGCAATTATTGGACGCTTGCATCTTATGCAATAGAGAGACAACCATAAGGATTTTGCCAGTTATTGATCACTTCAACAAAACATGATCATCTCATACAACAACTTATATCTCATCACGTCTTGACCATATCACATCACAACATGCCCTGCAAAAACAAGTTAGACGTCCTCTATTTTGTTGTTGCAAGTTTTACGTGGCTGCTACGGGCTTAGCAAGAACCGTTCTTACCTACGCATCAAAAACCACAACGATAGTTTGTCAAGTTGGTGCTGTTTTAACCTTCACAAGGACCGGGCGTAGCCACACTCGGTTCAACTAAAGTTGGAGAAACTGTCACCCGCAAGCCACCTATGTGCAAAGCACGTCGGGAGAACCGGTCTCGCGTAAGCGTACGCGTAATGTCGGTCCGGGCCGCTTCATCCAACAATACCGCCGAACCAAAGTATGACATGCTGGTAAGCAGTATGACTTATATCGCCCACAACTCACTTGTGTTCTACTCGTGCATATAACATCAACACATAAAACCTAGGCTCGGATGCCACTGTTGGGGAACGTAGTAATTTCAAAATTTTTCCTACGCACACGCAAGATCATGGTGATGCATAGCAACGAGAGGGGAGAGTGTGATCTACGTAACCTTGTAGACTGACAGCGGAAGCGTTGTGACAACGCGGTTGATGTAGTCGTACGTCTTCACGATCCGACCGATCCAAGCACCGTTACTCCGGCACCTCCGAGTTCTTGGCACATGTTCAGCTCGATGACGATCCCCGGGCTCCGATCCAGCAAAGCGTCGGGGAGGAGTTCCGTCAGCACGACGGCGTGGTGACAATCTTGATGTTCTATCGTCGCAGGGCTTCGCCTAAGCACCGCTACAATATGACCGAGGTGGAATATGGTGGAGGGGGGCACCGCACACGGCTAAGGAACGATCACGAAGATCAACTTGTGTGTCTATGGGGTGCCCCCTGCCCCCGTATATAAAGGAGTGGAGGAGGGGAGGGCCGGCCCTCTCTATGGTGCGCCCTAGGGGAGTCCTACTCCCACCGGGAGTAGGATTCCCCCTTTCCTAGTCCAACTAGGAGTCCTTCCATGTAGTAGGAGTAGGAAACAAGGAAGGGGTGCAGCCCCTCCCCTTAGTCCAATTCGGACTAGGCCTTGGGGGGGGGGGGCGCGAGGCCTGCCCTAGGCAGCCCCTCTCTCTTTCCCGTATGGCCCAATAAGGCCCAATACTTCTCCCGGCGAATTCCCGTAACTCTCCGGTACTCTGAAAAATACCCGAATCACTCGGAACCTTTCCGAAGTCTGAATATAGTCGTCCAATATATCGATCTTTACGTCTCGACCATTTCGAGACTCCTCGTCATGTCCCTGATCTCATCCGGGACTCCGAACTCCTTCGGTACATCAAAACTCATAAACTCATAATATAACTGTCATCGAAACCTTAAGCGTGCGGACCCTACGGTTCGAGAACAATGTAGACATGACCGAGACACGTCTCCGGTCAATAACCAATAGCGGGACCTGGATGCCCATATTGGCTCCTACATATTCTACGAAGATCTTTATCGGTCAGACCGCATAACAACATACGTTGTTCCCTTTGTCATCGGTATGTTACTTGCCCGAGATTCGATCGTCGGTATCTCAATACCTAGTTCAATCTCGTTACCGGCAAGTCTCTATACTCGTTCCGTAATACATCATCTCGCAACTAACTCATTAGTTGCAATGCTTGCAAGGCTTAATTGATGTGCATTACCGAGAGGGCCCAGAGATACCTCTCCGACAATCGGAGTGACAAATCCTAATCTCGAAATACGCCAACCCAACATGTACCTTTGGAGACACCTGTAGAGCACCTTTATAATCACCCAGTTATGTTGTGACGTTTGGTAGCACACAAAGTGTTCCTCCGGCAAACGGGAGTTGCATAATCTCATAGTCATAGGAACATGTATAAGTCATGAAGAAAGCAATAGCAACATACTAAACGATCGGGTGCTAAGCTAATGGAATGGGTCATGTCAATCAGATCATTCACCTAATGATGTGATCCCGTTAATCAAATAACAACTGTTTGTCCATGGTTAGGAAACATAATCATCTTTGATTGACGAGCTAGTCAAGTAGAGGCATACTAGTGACACTCTGTTTGTCTATGTATTCACACATGTATTATGTTTCCGGTTAATACAATTCTAGCATGAATAATAAACATTTATCATGAAATAAGGAAATAAATAATAACTTTATTATTGCCTCTAGGGCATATTTCCTTCAAGGAGATCCCATCTCCTAGGGCCGGTGCACCCCCTAGGGGGCCTATATAAAGGGGGGGGAGGGAGGGGCAGCCGCACCCTTGAGTCTTGGCGCCTCCCTCTCCTCTGCTACACCTCTCCCTCTCGCAGTAGAACGGCGAAGCCCTGCTGCGGTGACCCCTGCATCCACCACCACGCCGTTGTGCTGCTGGATCTTCATCAACCTCTCCTTCCCCTTGCTGGATCAAGAAGGAGGAGACGTCACGCTGACCGTCCATGTGTTGAACACGGAGGTGCCGTCCGTTCGGCGCTAGGATCTCCGGTGATTTGGATCACGTCGAGTACGACTTCCTCATCCCTGTTCTTTGAACGCTTCCGCGCATGATCTACAAAGGTATTTAGATGCAATCCGATCACTCGTTGCTAGATGAACTCATAGATGGATCTTGGTGAAACCGTAGGAAAATTTTGTTTTCTGCAACGTTCCCCAACAGTGGCATCATGAGCTAGGTTTATGCGTAGTTCTCTTTGCACGATTAGAACACAATTTGTTGTGGGCGTAGATGTTGTCAACTTTCTTGCCGCTACTAGTCTTATTTTGCTTCAGCGGTATTGTGGGATGAAGCGGCCCGGACCAACCTTACACGTACGCTTACGTGAGACCAGTTCCACCGACTGACATGCACTAGTTGCATAAGGTGGCTGGCGGGTGTCTGTCTCTCCCACTTTAGTTGGAGCGGATTCGATGAAAAGGGTCCTTATGAAGGGTAAATAGAAGTTGACAAATCACGTTGTGGCTTTCACGTAGGTAAGAAAACATTCTTGCTAGAACCCTATTGCAGCCACGTAAAACTTGCAACAACAATTAGAGGACGTCTAACTTGTTTTTGCAGCAAGTGTTTTGTGATGTGATATGGCCAAAGTTGTGATGAATGATGAATGATATATATGTGATGTATGAGATGTTCATGCTATTGTAATAGGAATCACGACTTGCATGTCGATGAGTATGACAACCGGCAGGAGCCATAGGAGTTGTCTTTATTTTTTGTATGACCTGCGTGTCATTGAGAAACGCCATGTAAATTACTTTACTTTATTGCTAAACGTGTTAGCCATAGTAGTAGAAGTAATAGTTGGTGAGCAACTTCATGGAGACACGATGATGGAGATCATGATGATGGAGATCATGGTGTCATGCCGGTGACAAGATGATCATGGAGCCCCAAGATGGAGATCAAAGGAGCTATGTGATATTGGCCATATCATGTCACTATTATTATTTGATTGCATGTGATGTTTATCATGTTTTTGCATCTTGTTTACTTAGAACGACGGTAGTAAATAAGATCATCCCTCATAATAATTTCAAGAAAGTGTTCCCCCTAACTGTGCACCATTGCGACAGTTCGTTGTTTCGAAGCACCACGTGATGATCGGGTGTGATAGATTCCAACGTTCACATACAACGGGTGTAAGACAGATTTACACATGCAAACACTTAGGTTGACTTGACGAGCCTAGCATGTACAGACATGGCCTCGGAACACAGAAGACCGAAAGGTCGAGCATGAGTCGTATAGAAGATACGATCAACATGAAGATGTTCACCGATGTTGGCTAGTCCGTCTCACGTGATGATCGGACACGGCCTAGTTAACTTGGATCATGTTATACTTAGATGACTAGAGGGATGTCTCTCTGAGTGGGAGTTCATTGAATATTTTGATTTAGATGAACTTAATTATCATGAACTTAGTCTAAAATCTTTACAACATGTATTGTAGATCAAATGGCCAACGTTGTCCTCAACTTCAACGCGTTCCTAGAGAAAACCAAGCTGAAAGATGATGGCAGCAACTATACAGACTGGGTCCGGAACCTGAGGATCATCCTCATAGCTGCCAAGAAAGATTATGTCCTACAAGCACCGCTAGGTGAAGCACCTATTCTCCCTGCAGAACAAGACGTTATGAACGCTTGGCAGACACGTACCAATGATTACTCCCTCGTTCAGTGCGGCATGCTCTACAGCTTAGAACCGGGGCTCCAAAAGCGTTTTGAGAGACACGGAGCATATGAGATGTTCGAAGAGCTGAAAATGGTTTTTCAAGCTCATGCCCGGGTCGAGAGATATGAAGTCTCCGACAAGTTCTTCAGCTGTAAGATGGAGGAAAATAGTTCTGTCAGTGAGCACATACTCACTATGTCTGGGTTACATAACCGCTTGACTCAGCTGGGAGTTAATCTCCCGGATGACGCGGTCATTGACAGAATCCTTCAGTTGCTTCCACCGAGCTACAAGAGCTTTGTGATGAACTTCAATATGCAGGGGATGGAAAAGACCATTCCTGAAGTATTTGCAATGCTGAAATCAGCAGAGGTAGAAGTCAAAAAGGAACATCAAGTGTTGATGGTGAATAAAACCACTAAGTTCAAGAAAGGCAAGGGTAAGAAAACCTTCAAGAAGGACGGCAAGGGAGTTGCCGCGCCCGGCAAGCAAGCTGCCGGGAAGAAGCCAAAGAATGGACCCAAGCCCGAGACTGAGTGCTTTTATTGCAAGGAAAGTGGTCACTGGAAGCGGAACTGCCCCAAATACTTAGCGGACAAGAAGGCCGGCAAAACGAAAGGTATATGTGATATACATGTAATTGATGTGTACCTTACCAGTACTCGTAGTAGCTCCTGGGTATTTGATACCGGTGCAGTTGCTCACATTTGTAACTCAAAGCAGGAGCTGCGGAATAAGCGGAGACTGGCGAAGGACGAGGTGACGATGCGCGTCGGGAATGGTTCCAAGGTCGATGTGATCGCCGTCGGCACGCTACCTCTACATTTACCTACGGGATTAGTTTTGAACCTCAATAATTGTTATTTAGTGCCAAGTTTGAGCATGAACATTGTATCAGGATCTCGTTTAATACGAGATGGCTACTCATTTAAATCAGAGAATAATGGTTGTTCTATTTATATGAGAGATATGTTTTATGGTCATGCTCCGATGGTGAATGGTTTATTCTTAATGAATCTCGAGCGTAATGCTACACATATCCATAGTGTGAGTACCAAAAGATGTAAGGTTGATAATGATAGTCCCACATACTTGTGGCACTGCCGCCTTGGTCACATAGGTGTCAAACGCATGAAGAAGCTCCATGCAGATGGACTTTTAGAGTCTCTTGATTACGAATCATTTGACACATGCGAACCATGCCTCATGGGTAAAATGACCAAGACTCCGTTCTCAGGAACAATGGAGCGAGCAGCCAACTTATTGGAAATCATACATACTGATGTATGCGGTCCAATGAGTGTTGAGGCTCGCGGTGGTTATCGTTATGTTCTCACCCTCACTGATGACTTGAGTAGATATGGGTATGTCTATTTAATGAAACACAAGTCTGAGACCTTTGAAAAGTTCAAGGAATTTCAGAGTGAGGTTGAGAATCAACGTGACAGGAAAATCAAGTTCTTGCGATCAGATCGTGGAGAAGAATACTTGAGTCACGAATTTGGCACACACTTAAGAAAAGTGGAATAGTTTCACAACTCACGCCGCCTGGAACACCTCAGCGTAATGGTGTGTCCGAACGTCGTAATCGCACTCTATTAGATATGGTGTGATCTATGATGTCTCTTACCGATTTACCACTATCATTTTGGAGCTATGCTTTAGAGACTGCCGCATTCACTTTAAATAGGGCTCCGTCGAAATCCGTTGAGACGACACCGTATGAATTATGGTTTGGGAAGAAACCTAAGCTGTCGTTTCTAAAAGTTTGGGGATGCGATGCTTATGTCAAGAAACTTCAACCTGAAAAGCTCGAACCCAAGTCGGAAAAATGCGTCTTCATAGGATACCCTAAAGAAACTATTGGGTATACCTTCTACCTCAGATCCGAAGGCAAGATCTTTGTTGCCAAGAATGGATCCTTTCTAGAGAAGGAGTTTCTCTCGAAAGAAGTAAGTGGGAGGAAAGTAGAACTTGATGAAGTATTACCTCTTGAACCGGAAAATTGCGCATCTCAAAAAAATGTTCCTGAGGTGCCTGCACCGACTAGAGAGGAAGCTAATGATGATGATCATGAAACTTCAGATCAAGTTGCTACTGAACTTCGTAGGTCCACAAGGACACGTTCCGCACCAGAGTGGTACGGCAACCCTGTCTTGGAAATCATGTTGTTAGACAACGGTGAACCTTCGAACTATGAAGAAGCGATGGCGGGCTCGGATTCCGACAAATGGCTGGAAGCCATGAAATCTGAGATAGGATCCATGTATGAAAATGAAGTATGGACTTTGACTGACTTGCCCGTTGAGCGGCGAGCCATAGAAAATAAATGGATCTTTAAGAAGACAAACGCGGATGGTAATGTGACCATCTATAAAGCTCGGCTTGTCGCTAAGGGTTATCGACAAGTTCAAGGGGTTGACTACGATGAGACTTTCTCACCGGTAGCGAAGCTGAAGTCCGTCCGAATCATGTTAGCAATTGCCGCATTCTATGATTATGAGATATGGCAAATGGACGTCAAAACGGCATTCCTTAATGGTTTCCTTAAGGAAGAATTGTATATGATGCAGCCGGAAGGTTTTGTCGATCCTAAGAATGCTGACAAGGTGTGCAAGCTCCAACGCTCGATTTATGGGTTGGTGCAAGCATCTCGGAGTTGGAACATTCGCTTTGATGAGATGATCAAAGCGTTTGGGTTTATGCAGACTTATGGAGAAGCCTGCGTTTACAAGAAAGTGAGTGGGAGCTCTGTAGCATTTCTCATATTATATGTAGATGACATACTTTTGATGGGAAATGATATAGAACTTTTGGACAGCATTAAGGCCTACTTGAATAAGAGTTTTTCAATGAAGGACCTTGGAGAAGCTGCTTATATATTAGGCATCAAGATCTATAGAGATAGATCAAGACGCCTCATAGGTCTTTCACAAAGCACATACCTTGATAAGATATTGAAGAAGTTCAATATGGATCAGTCTAAGAAGGGGTTCTTGCCTGTGTTGCAAGGTGTGAAATTGAGCTCAGCTCAATGTCCGACCACGGCAGAAGATATAGAAGAGATGAGTGTCATCCCCTATGCCTCAGCCATAGGTTCTATTATGTATGCCATGCTGTGTACCAGACCTGATGTAAACCTTGCCGTAAGTTTGGTAGGTAGGTACCAAAGTAATCCCGGCAAGGAACACTGGACAGCGGTCAAGAATATCCTAAAGTACCTGAAAAGGACTAAGGAAATGTTTCTCGTTTATGGAGGTGACGAAGAGCTCGTCGTAAAGGGTTACGTCGACGCTAGCTTCGACACAGATCTGGATGACTCTAAGTCACAAACCGGATACGTGTATATTTTGAATGGTGGGGCAGTAAGCTGGTGCAGTTGCAAGCAGAGCGTCGTGGCGGGATCTACATGTGATGCGGAGTACATGGCAGCCTCGGAGGCAGCACATGAAGCAATTTGGGTGAAGGGGTTCATCACCGACCTAGGAGTCATACCCAATGCATCGGGGCCGATCAAACTCTTCTGTGACAACACTGGAGCTATTGCACTTGCCAAGGAGCCCAGGTTTCACAAGAAGACCAGGCACATCGAGCGTCGCGTCAACTCCATTCGTGAAAATGTTCAAGATGGAGACATAGATATTTGTAAAGTACATATGGACCTGAATGTAGCAGATCCGTTGACTAAACCTCTCCCTAGAGCAAAACATGGTCAACACCAGAATTCCATGGGTTTTCGATTCATCACAATGTAACTAGATTATTGACTCTAGTGCAAGTGGGAGACTGTTGGAAATATGCCCTAGAGGCAATAATAAAAGGATTATTATTATATTTCCTTCTTCATGATAATTGTCTTTTATTCATGCTATAATTGTGTTATCCGGAAATCGTAATACATGTGTGAATATGTAGACACCAACATGTCCCTAGTAAGCCTCTAGTTGACTAGCTCGTTGATCAACAGATAGTCATGGTTTCCTGACTATGGACATTGGATGTCATTGATAACGAGATCACATCATTAGGAGAATGATGTGATGGACAAGACCCAATCCTAAACATAGCACAAGATCGTATAGTTCGTTTGCTAGAGTTTTTTCCAATGTCAAGTATCTTTTCCTTAGACCATGAGATTGTGTAACTCCCGGATACCGTAGGAGTGCTTTGGGTGTACCAAACGTCACAACGTAACTGGTGACTATAAAGGTATACTACGGGTATCTCCGAAAGTGTCTGTTGGGTTGACACGGATCAAGACTGGGATTTGTCACTCCGTATGACGGAGAGGTATCTCTGGGCCCACTCGGTAATGCATCATCACAATGAGCTCAAAGTGACCAAGTGTCTGGTCACGGGATCATGCATTACGGTACGAGTAAAGTAACTTGCCGGTAACGAGATTGAACGAGGTATTGGGATACCGATGATCGAATCTCGGGCAAGTAACGTACCGATTGACAAAGGGAATTGTATACGGGGTTGCTTGAATCCTCGACATCGTGGTTCATTCGATGAGATCATCGAGGAGCATGTGGGAGCCAACATGGGTATCCAGATCCTGCTGTTGGTTATTGACCGGAGAGCCATCTCGGTCATGTCTACATGTCTCCCGAACCCGTAGGGTTTACACACTTAAGGTTCGGTGACGCTAGGGTTGTAGAGATATGAATATGCAGTAACCCGAAAGTTGTTCGGAGTCCCGGATGAGATCCTGGACATCACGAGGAGTTCCGAAATGGTCCGGAGGTGAAGAATTATATATAGGAAGTGCAGTTTCGGCCATCGGGAGAGTTTCGGGGGTCACCGATATTGTACCAGGACAACTGGAAGGGTCCCGGGGGTCCACCGGGTGGGGCCACCCATCCCGGAGGGCCCCATGGGCTAAGTGGGGAGGGGAACCAGCCCATAGTGGGCTGGTGCGCCCCCTTGGCCCACCCCATGCGCCTAGGGTTGGGAACCCTAGGGTGGGGGGCGCCCCACCTGGCTTGGGGGGCACTCCACCCCTTGGCCGCCGCCCCCTAGGAGATCCCATCTCCTAGGGCCGGCGCACCCCCTAGGGGGCCTATATAAAGGAGGGGGGAGGGAGGGGCAGCCGCACCCTTGAGTCTTGGCGCCTCCCTCTCCTCTGCTACACCTCTCCCTCTCGCAGTAGAACGGCGAAGCCCTGCTGCGGTGGCCCCTGCATCCACCACCACGCCGTCATGCTGCTGGATCTTCATCAACGTCTCCTTCCCCTTGCTGGATCAAGAAGGAGGAGACGTCACGCTGACTGTACGTGTGTTGAACACGGAGGTGCCGTCCGTTCGGCGCTAGGATCTCCGGTGATTTGGATCACGTCGAGTACGACTTCCTCATCCCCATTCTTTGAACGCTTCCGGGCGTGATCTACAAAGGTATGTAGATGAAATCCGATCACTCGTTGCTAGATGAACTCATAGATGGATCTTGGTGAAACCGTAGGAAAATTTTGTTTTCTGCAACGTTCCCCAACACTTATGTCCTAGTTCGAGAGGTAAGTGACATGCTTTTCCATATACCATTTTATATGGAGACATACCCATAAGATTTTTATATGCAGTTCTATAGGCCCATAATGCATCATCAAGTTTCTTGGACCAATTCTTTCTAGACCTATTGACAGTCTTTTGCAAAATTAATTTGAGTTCTCTATTACTCAATTCTACTTGACCACTAGACTGTGGGTGATACGGAGATGCAATTCTATGATTGACGTCATATTTAGCAAGCATTTTACGGAAAGCACCATGAATAAAATGTGAACCACCATCAGTCATTAAATATCTAGGGACTCCAAACCTCGGAAAAATAACTTCTTTAAGCATTTTAATAGAAGTGTTATGATCAGCACTACTAGTTGGAATAGCTTCTACCCACTTAGTAACATAATCAATAGCAACTAAAATATGTGTATATCCATTAGAGGCAGGAAAAGGTCCCATATAATCAAAGCCCCAAACATCAAACGGTTCAATAACAAGTGAATAATTCATAGGCATTTCTTGACGTCTACTAATATTACCAATTCTTTGACATTCATCACAAGATAGGACAAACTTACGGGCATCCTTGAAGAGAGTAGGCCAATAAAAACCGGATTGCAATACCTTATGTGCAGTTCTATCTCCCGCATGGTGTCCTCCATAAGTTTCGGAGTGGCACGGTCGTAGGATCTGTTCCTGTTCATGCTTAGGTACACAACATCTAATAACACCATCTACTCCTTCTTTATAAAGATGTGCGTCATCCCAAAAGTAATGTCTCAAATCATAGAAGAACTTTTTCTTTTGTTGGTATGTGAAGCTAGGTGGTATGAATTTAGTAACAATGTAATTAGCATAATCAGCATACCAAGGGGTACTACGAGAAGTACTTATGACATTTAATTGTTCATTAGGAAAGCTATCATCAATAGGTAGTGGGTCATCAAGAACATTCTCTAACCTAGATAAGTTGTCTGCGACGGGGTTCTCAGCTCCTTTTCTATCAACAATATGCAAATCAAATTCTTGTAGCAAGAGAACCCATCTAATAAGTCTAGGTTTAGCATCTTTCTTCTCCATAAGATATTTAATAGCAGCATGATCAGTGTGGATAGTTACTTTAGAATCAACAATATAAGGTCTGAACTTATCACAAGCAAATACAAATGCTAAAAGTTCTTTTTTAGTAGTAGCATAATTTCTTTGAGCATTGTCTAGAGTCTTACTAGCATAATGGATAACATTTAGTTTCTTATCAACTCTTTGCCCTAGAACAACACCTACAGCATAATCGCTAGCATCACACATAATTTCAAAGGGTAAATTCCAATCAGGTGGCTGAACAATAGGTGCAGGGACTAATGCTTTCTTAAGTATTTCAAATGCTTCTACCCAATCATCATCAAAGACAAATGGTACATCTTTTTGTAATAAATTAGTCAGAGGCCGAGATTTTTTTGAGAAGTCCTTAGTGAACCTCCTATAAAAACCAGCATGACTAAGGAAACTTCTTATACCTTTGATGTCCTTGGGACATGGCATCTTTTCAATAGCATCAACCTTGGCTTTATCAACTTCAATACCTCTTTCAGAAACTTTATGCCCCAAGACAATACCTTCATTAACCATAAAGTGGCACTTCTCCCAATTCAAGACAAGATTAGTTTCTTCACATCTCTGCAAAACTCGATCAAGATTGCTCAAGCAATCATCAAAAGAAGATCCATAGACGGAAAAGTCGTCCATGAAAAACCTCACAAATCTTTTCACAAAAGTCAGAGAATATAGCCATCATGCATCTTTGAAAGGTAGCAGGTGCATTACATCAAAAGGCATACATCTATAAGCAAAAGTACCAAAAGGGCATGTAAAAGTAGTCTTTGATTGATCTTTAGCCGACACGGGTATTTGAGAGAAACCAGAATAACCATCTAGAAAGCAGTAATGTGTATGTTTGCATAATCTTTCTAGCATTTGATCGATAAAAGGTAAGGGGTAATGATCTTTCTTAGTAGCCTTATTTAATTTGCGGAAATCAATTACCATCCTATAACCTGTAATAATTCTTTGTGGAATCAATTCATCTTTATCATTAGGAACAACAGTAATACCTCCCTTCTTAGGGACACAATGAACAGGACTTACCCACTGACTATCAGCAACAGGATAAATTATACCTGCCTCCAGAAGCTTTAGTATTTCTTTTCTTACCACTTCTTTCATTTTAGGATTCAGACGTTGTTGAGGATCATGAACTGGTTTGGCATCTGCTTCCAAATTTATTTTATGTTAACATAGAGTGGGACTAATGCCCTTAAGATCATCAAGAGTATATCCAATAGCAGCACGGTGCTTCTTTAGAGTTTTCAATAATAGTTCTTCTTCATGCTCTGAAAGGTTAGCACTAATAATAACAGGATATATCTTCTTTTCATCAAGATAAGCATATTTAAGATTATCAGGCAACGGTTTAAGCTCAAACACGGGATCACCCTTAGGTGGAGGGGGGGTCCCCTAGGATTTCAACAGGCAAATTGTGTTTCAGAATAGGTTCTTGTTTAAAGAATACTTCATCTATTTCCCTTCTTTCATTCATAAACATATCATTCTCATGGTCTAGCAAATATTGCTCTAAAGGATCACTAGGAGGTACGGCAATAGAAGCAAGACCAATAATTTCATCCTTACTAGGCAATTCTTCTTCACGGTGTTGTTTACTAAATTTAGAGAAATTAAACTCATAAGTCATATCATCCAAGCCAATAGTAACAACATTCTTTTCGCAATCTATCTTAGCATTAACAGTGTTCAAGAAGGGTCTACCAAATATAATGGGACAAAAGCTATCTTGTGGGGAACTAGGAACAAGAAAATCAGCAGGATATTTAGTTTTCCCGCACAAAACTTCAACATCTCTAACAATTCCCATTGCTGAAATAGTATCTCTATTAGCAAGTTTAATTGTGACATCAATATCTTCTAACCCAGCAGGTGCAATTTCATGCTTGATTTCTGTATACAAGTCATAAGGTATAACACTAGCACTAGCACCCATATCACATAAGCCATGATAACAATGTTCTCCTATTTTAACAGAAATAACAGGCACGCCTACCACAGGTCTATGTTTATCTTTAGCACAAGGTTTAGCAATTCTAGCAGTTTCACCGGAGAACTGAATAACATGCCCATCAATATTATCAGACAAGAGCTCTTTAACAATAGCAATATTAGGTTCAACTTTAACTTGCTCAGGAGGTGTATATGTTTTAATATTGCTTTTATGAACCACAGTTGAAGCTTTAGCATGATCCTTTATCCTAACAGGGAAAGGTGGTTTCTCAACATAACAAGTAGGAACAATAGGATCATTATAAGTGAGGATGATATTTAAACCACTTCTCCTTAGGGAAATCAACATAAGTAGCAAAGGATTCACAGAAAGAAGCTACTATCTCAGAATCAAGTCCATATTTAGTGCTAAACTTACGGAAAATATCAGTATCCACAAAAGATTTAACACAATCAAACTTAGGTGTCATACCTGACTCCTTACCTTTGTCGAGATCCCAATCTTCAGAGTTATATTTAATTCTATCCAATAAATCCCATCTAAATCCAATAGTCTTCATCATAAAAGAGCAAGCACAAGAAGTATCGAGCATGGTGCGATTATTTTCAGAAAACCGAGCATAAATTTTTTGAAGAATTGTTTCTCTTGGGAGCTCATGATTGGGGCATGAATATAACATTGATTTAAGCCTCCCCAAGCTTGAGCAATGCTTTCTCCTTCGCGAGGCCAAAAATTATATATATAATTGCGGTCACGATGAACACGATGCATAGGGTAATACTTTTGATGAAATTCCAATTTCAATCTTCTATAATTCCATGATCTCGTATCATCACATAGCCTATACCATATCAATGTGTCTCCCTTCAAAGATAAAGGGAAGACCTTCTTCTTAGCAACATCATCGCATATACCTGCAAGCTTAAATAATCCACAAACTTCATCCACACATATTAGGTGTTCATCATGATGCTTTGTTCCATCTCCTGTAAAAGGATTAGCTAGCAGTTTTTCTATCATACCCGAAGGATACTCATAAGGAATTTCATTTTCATATTCATTTTCAATAGGTTCAGTAGGTTGAGGAGCAACTATTTGCTCTACTGGTCGGGGTGAAGATACCCCGAACAAGCCCCTCAGAGGATTACTTTCCATAGTAACAAGTGACAGTAAATTTCAGTACACTATATAAATTTTTTCCTTACCAAATTCCACCTACCAAAGGCGCTTCACTCCCCGGCAACGGCGCCAGAAAAGAGTCTTGATCTATCTTAGTCCTTTCGATAAGTAAGAGTGTCGAAGCCAATGAGGAGCAAAAGGAAATGATAAGCGGTTTGCAGCAAGGTATTCTCTGCAAGTACTGAAATAAGTGGTAACAGATAGTTTTCTGATAAGATAATTGTAACGAGCAACAAGTAACAAAAGTAAATAAGGTGTAGCAAGGTGGCCAATCCTTTTTGTAGCAAAGGACAAGCCTGGACAAACTCTTATATAAGGAAAAGCGCTCCCGAGGACACATGGGAATATCGTCAAGCTAGTTTTCATCACGTTCATATGATTCGCGTTCAGTACTTTGATAATTTGACATGTGGGTGGACCGGTGCTTGGGTGCTGTTCTTACTTGAACAAGCATCCCACTTATGATTAACCTCTATTGCAAGCATCCGCAACTACTCTACATGTGAAGCGGAGTACATAGCTGCTTCGGAAGCAGCAAACGAAGGAGTCTGGATGAAGGAGTTCATATCCGATCTAGGTGTCATACCTAGTGCATCGGGTCCAATGAAAATCTTTTGTGACAATACTGGTGCAATTGCCTTGGCAAAGGAATCCAGATTTCACAAGAGAACCAAGCACATCAAGAGACGCTTCAATTCCATCTGCGATCTAGTCCAGGTGGGAGACATAGAGATTTGCAAGATACATACGGATCTGAATATAGCAGACCTGTTGACTAAGCCTCTTCCACGAGCAAAACATGATCAGCACCAAAGCTCCATGGGTGTTAGAATCATTACTATGTAATCTAGATTATTGACTCTAGTGCAAGTGGGAGACTGAAGGAAATATGCCCTAGAGGCAATAATAATGTTATTATTTTATTTCCTTATATCATGATAAATGTTTATTATTCATGCTAGAATTGTATTATCCGGAAACATAATACTTGTGTGAATAAATAGACAAACCAAACGTCACTAGTATGCCTCTACTTGACTAGCTCGTTGATCAAAGATGGTTATGTTTCCTAGCCATAGACATGTGTTGTCATTTGATTAATGGGATCACATCATTAGGAGAATGATGTGATTGACATGACCCATTCCATTAGCTTAGCACCCAATCGTTTAGTATGTTGCTATTGCTTTCTTCATGACTTATACATGTTCCTATGACTATGAGATTATGCAACTCCCGTTTACCGGAGGAACACTTTGTGTGCTACCAAACGTCACAACGTAACTGGGTGATTATAAAGGAGCTCTACAGGTATCTCCAAAGGTAAATGTTGGGTTGGCGTATTTCGAGATTAGGATTTGTCACTCCGATTGTCGGAGAGGTATCTCTAGGCCCTCTCGGTAATGCACATCACATAAGCCTTGCAAGCATTGCAACTAATGAGTTAGTTGCGAGATGATGTATTATGAAACGAGTAAAGAGACTTGCCGGTAACGAGATTGAACTAGGTATTGAGATACCGACGATTGAATCTCGGGCAAGTAACATACCGATGACAAAGGGAACAAAGTATGTTGTTATGCGGTCTGACCGATAAAGATCTTCATAGAATATGTAGGAGCCAATATGAGCATCCAGGTTCCGACCGGATACGTGTCTCGGTCATGTCTACATTGTTCTCGAACCCGTAGGGTCCGCACGCTTAAGGTTTCGATGACAGTTATATTATGAGTTTATGCTTTTTGATGTAACGAAGTTTGTTCGGAGTCTCGGATGTGATCACGGACATGACGAGGAGTCTCGAAATGGTCGAGACATAAAGATTGATATATTGGAAGCCTATATTTGGATATCGAAAGTGTTCCGGGTGAAATCAGGATTTTACCGGAGTACCGGGAGGTTACCGGAACCCCCCGGGAGGTATATGGGCCTTAGTGGGCTTTAGTGGAAGAGAGGAGAGGTGGCCAGGGCTGGGCCGCGCGCCCCTCCCCCCTAGTCCGAATAGGACAAGAAGAGGGGGGCGGTGCCCCCCCTTCCTTCTCTCTCTCCTCTTTCCCCCTTCCCGAATCCTATTCCAACTAGGAAAAGGGGGGAATCCTACTCCCGGTGGGAGTAGGACTCCTCCTAGCGCGCCCTCCTCCTGGCCGGCCGCACCCCCCCTTGATCCTTTATATACGGGGGCAGGGGGCACCCCTAGAGACACAAGTTGATCCACGTGATCATATTCTTAGCCGTGTGCAGTGCCCCCTTCCACCATAGTCCTCGGTAATATTGTAGCGGTGCTTAGGCGAAGCCCTGCGACGGTAGTACATCAAGATCGTCACCACGCCGTCGTGCTGACGGAACTCTTCCCCGACACTTTGCTGGATCGGAGTCTGGGGATCATCATCGAGCTGAACATGTGCTAGAACTCGGAGGTGCCGTAGTTTCGGTGCTTGATCGGTCGGGCCATGAAGACGTATGACTACATCAACCGCGTTGTGCTAACGCTTCCGCTGTCGGTCTACAAGGGTACGTAGATCACACTCTCCCCTCTCGTTGCTATGCATCACCATGATCTTGCGTGTGCGTAGGAATTTTTTTGAAATTACTACGTTCCCCAACAACTACAACAAAAGTATTAAGGTAAACCTAACCATAGCATGAAACATATGGATCCAAATCAGCCCCCTACGAAGCAACGCATAAACTAGGGTTTAAGCTTCTGTCACTCTAGCAACCCATCATCTACTTATTACTTCCCAATGCCTTCCTCTAGGCCCAAATAATGGTGAAGTTTTATGTAGTCGACGTTCACATAACACCACTAGAGGCTAGACAACATACATCTCATCAAAATATCGAACGAATGCCAAATTCACATGACTACTAATAGCAAGACTTCTCCCTTGTCCTCAGGAACAAACGTAACTACTCACAAAGCATATTCATGTTCATAATCAGAGGGGTAATAATATGCATAAATGATCTAAACATATGATCTTCCACCAATTAAACCAATTAGCATCAACTACAGGAGTAATTAACACTACTAGCAACCTACTAGCACCAATCCCGGACTTGGAGACAATAATTGGACATAAGAGATGAACTAGGGTTTTGAGATGAGATGGTGCTGGTGAAGATGTTGATGGAGATTGCCCTCTCCCGATGAGAGGAGCGTTGGTGATGACGATGGCGATGATTTCCCCCTCCGGGAGGGAAGTTTCCCCGGTAGAACAGCTCTGCCGGAGCTCTAGATTGGATCCGCCAAGGTTCTGCCTCGTGGCGGCGGAGTTTCGTCCCGAAAGGTTGCTTCCTATTTTTTTTCTCGACGAAAGACTTCATATAGGAGAAGATGGTCATCGGAGAGCCACCAGGGGGCCCACGAGGTAGGGGGCGCGCCCTAGGGGGGGGGCGCCCCCACCCTCGTGGACAGGGTGTGGGCCCCATGGTCTTCATCTTTGGCGAGGATTTTTCATTATTTATTATAAGGTATTCCGTGGAGTTTCAGGACTTTTGGAGTAATGCAGAATATGTCTCTAATATTTGCTCCTTTTCCAGCCCAGAATTCCAGCTGCCGGCATTCTCCCTGTTGGGGAACATTGCAGAAAACAAAAAAATTTCTACGGTTTCACCAAGATCCATCTATGAGTTCATCTAGCAACGAGTGATCGGATTGCATCTACATACCTTTGTAGATCACGCGCGGAAGCGTTCAAGGACGGGGATGAGGAAGTCGTACTCGACGTGATCCAAATCACCGGAGATCCTAGCGCCGAACGGACGGCACCTCCGTGTTCAACACACGTACGGTCAGCGTGACGTCTCCTCCTTCTTGATCCAGCAAGGGGGAGGAGAGGTTGATGAAGATCCAGCAGCACGACGGCGTGGTGGTGGATGCAGGGTGTCACCGCAGCAGGGCTTCGCCGTAGTACTGCGAGAGGGAGAGGTGAAGCAGGGGAGAGGGAGGCGCCAAGACTCAAGGTGTGGCTGCCCCCTCCCTCCCCCCCTTTATATAGGCCCCCTAGGGGGGGCGCCGGCCCTAGGAGATGGGATCTCCTAGGGGGGCAGCGGCCAAGGGGTGGAGTGCCCCCCAAGCCAGGTGGGGCGCCCCCCACCCCTAGGGTTCCAACCCTAGGCGCATGGGGTGGGCCTAGGGGGGCGCACCAGCCCACTATGGGCTGGTTCCCCTCCCCACTTTGGCCCATGGGGCCTTCCGGGATGGGTGGCCCCACCCGATGGACCCCCGGGACCCTTCCGGTGTTCCCGGTACAATACCGGTGACTCCGAAACTCTCCCGATGGCCGAAACTGCACTTCCTATATATAATTCTTCACCTCCGGACCATTCCGGAACTCCTCGTGACGTCTAGGATCTCATACGGGACTCCGAACAACTTTTGGGTTACTGCATATTCATATCTCTACAACCCTAGCGTCACCGAACGTTAAGTGTGTAGACCCTACGGGTTCGGGAGACATGCAGACATGACCGAGACGGCTCTCCGGTCAATAACCAACAGCGGGATATGGATACCCATGTTGGCTCCAGCATGTGCCTCGATGATCTCATCGGATGAACCACGATGTCGAGGATTCAAGCAACCCCGTATACAATTCCCTATGTCAATCGGTACGTTACTTGCCCGAGATTCGATCGTCGGTATCCCAATACCTCGTTCAATCTCGTTACCGGCAAGTCACTTTACTTGTACCATAATGCATGATCCCGTGACCAGACACTTGGTCACTTTGAGCTCATGATGATGCATTACCGAGTGGGCCCAGAGATACCTCTCCGTCATACGGAGTGACAAATCCCAGTCTTGATCCGTGTCAACCCAACAGACACTTTTGGAGATACCCGTAGTATACCTTTATAGTCACCCAGTTACGCTGTGAGGTTTGGTATACCCAGAGCACTCCTACGGTATCCGGGAGTTACACGATCTCATGGTCTAAGGAAGAGATACTTGACATTGGAAAAACTCTAGCAAACGAACTATACGATCTTGTGCTATGTTCAGGATTGGGTCTTGTCCATCACATCATTCTCCTAATGATGTGATCCCGTTATCAATGACATCCCCATGTCCATAGCCACGAAACCATGACTATCTGTTAATCAACGAGCTAGTCAACTAGAGGCTCACTAGGGACACATTGTGGTCTATGTATTCACACATGTATTACGATTTCCGGATAATACAATTAAAGCATGAATAATAGACAATTATCATGAACAAGGAAATATAATAATCATTTTATTATTGCCTCTAGGGCATATTTCCAACAGTCTCTCACTTGCACTAGAGTCAATCATCTAGTTACATTGTGATGAATCGAACACCCATGGAATTCTGGTGTTGATCATGTTTTGCTCTAGGGAGAGGTTTAGTCAACGGATCTGCTACATTCAGGTCCGTATGTACTTTACAAATCTCTATGTCTCCATTTTGAACACATTCACGAATGGAGTTGAAGCGACGCTTGATATGCCTGGTCTTCCTGTGAAACCTGGGCTCCTTGGCAAGGGCAATAGCTCCAGTGTTGTCACAGAAGAGAGTCATCGGGCCCGACGCATTGGGTATGACTCCTAGATCGGTAATGAACTCCTTCACCCAGACTGCTTCGTGTGCTGCCTCTGAGGCTGCCATGTACTCCGCTTCACATGTAGATCCCGCCATAATGCTTTGCTTGCAACTGCACCAGCTTACTGCCCCACCATTCAAAATATACACGTATCCGGTTTGTGACTTAGAGTCATCCAGATCTGTGTCGAAGCTAGCGTCGATGTAACCCTTTACGACGAGCTCTTCGTCACCTCCATAAACGAGAAACATTTCCTTAGTCCTTTTCAGGTACTTCAGGATATTCTTGACCGCTGTCCAGTGTTCCTTGCCGGGATTACTTTGGTACCTTCCTACCAAACTTACGGCAAGGTTTACATCAGGTCTGGTACACAGCATGGCATACATAATAGAACCTATGGCTGAGGCATAGGGGATGACACTCATCTCTTCTATATCTTCTGCCGTGGTCGGACATTGAGCTGAGCTCAATTTCACACCTTGCAACACAGGCAAGAACCCCTTCTTAGACTGATCCATATTGAACTCCTTCAATATCTTATCAAGGTACGTGCTTGGTGAAAGACCTATGAGGCGTCTTGATCTATCTCTATAGATCTTGATGCCTAATATATAAGCAGCTTCTCCAAGGTCCTTCATTGAAAAACTCTTATTCAAGTAGGCCTTAATGCTGTCCAAAAGCTCTATATCATTTCCCATCAAAAGTATGTCATCTACATATAATATGAGAAATGCTATAGAGCTCCCACTCACTTTCTTGTAAACGCGGGCTTCTCCATAAGTCTGCATAAACCCAAACGCTTTGATCATCTCGTCAAAGGCGAATGTTCCAACTCCGAGATGCTTGCACCAGCCCATAAATCGAGCGTTGGAGCTTGCACACCTTGTCAGCATTCTTAGGATCGACAAAACCTTCCGGCTGCATCATATACAGTTCTTCCTTAAGATGACCGTTAAGGAATGCCGTTTTGACCTCCATTTGCCATATCTCATAATCATAGTATGCGGCAATAGCTAACATGATTCGGACGGACTTCAGCTTTGCTACAGGAGAGAATTTCTCATCGTAGTCAACCCCTTGAACTTGTCGATAACCCTTAGCGACAAGCCTAGCTTTATAGATGGTCACATTACCATCCGCGTATGTCTTCTTCTTAAAGATCCATTTATTTTCTATGGCTCGCCGATCATCGGGCAAGTCAGTCAAAGTCCATACTTCGTTTTCATACATGGATCCTATCTCGGATTTCATGGCTTCCAGCCATTTGTCGGAATCCGGGCCCGCCATCGCTTCTTCATAGTTCGAAGGTTCACTGTTGTCTAACAACATGATTTCCAAGACAGGATTGCCGTACCACTCTGGTGCGGAACGTGTCCTTGTGGACCTTCGAAGTTCAGTAGGAGCTTGATCAGAAGTATCTTGATCATCATCATCAACTTCCTCTCTAATTGGTGCAGGCACCACAGGAACATTTTCCCGAGTTGCGCCACTTTCCGGTTCAAGAGGTACTACTTCATCAAGTTCTACTTTCCTCCCACTTACTTCTTTCGAGAGAGACTCCTTCTCTAGAAAGGATCAATTCTTGGCAACAAAGATCTTGCCTTCGGATCTGAGGTAGAAGGTATACCCAATAGTTTCTTTAGGGTATCCTATGAAGATGCATTTTTCCGACTTGGGTTCGAGCTTTTCAGGTTGAAATTTCTTGACATAAGCATCACATCCCCAAACTTTTAGAAATGACAGCTTAGGCTTCTTCCCAAACCATAATTCATACGGTGTCATCTCAACGGATTTCAACGGAGCCCTATTTAAAGTGAATGCGGCAGTCTCTAAAGCATAGCCCCAAAATGACAGCGGTAAATCGATAAGAAATATCATAGATCGCACCATATCTAATAGAGTGTGATTACGATGTTCGGACACACCATTACGCTGAGGTGTTCTAGGCGGCGTGAGTTGTGAAACTATTCCACATTTTCTTAAGTGTGCACCAAATTCGTGACTCAATTATTCTCCTCCACGAGCTGACCGCAAAAACTTGATTTTTCTGTCACGTTGATTCTCAACCTCACTCTGAAATTCCTTGAACTTTTCAAAGGTTTCAGACTTGTGTTTCATTAAGTAGATATACCCATATCTACTCAAGTCATCAGTGAGGGTGAGAACATAATGATAGCCACCACGAGCCTCAACACTCATTGGACCGCACACATCAGTATGTATGATTTCCAATAGGTTGGTTGCTCGCTCCATTGTTCCTGAGAACGGAGTCTTGGTCATCTTACCCTTGAGGCATGGTTCGCACGTGTCAAATGATTCGTAATCAAGAGACTCTAAAAGTCCATCGGCATGGAGCTTCTTCATGCGTTTGACACCTATGTGACCAAGGCGGCAGTGCCACAAGTATGTGGGACTATCATTATCAACCTTACATCTTTTGGTATTCACACTATGAATATGTGTAGCATTACACTCGAGATTCATTAAGAATAAACCATTCACCATAGGAGCATGACCATAAAACATATCTCTCATATAAATAGAACAACCATTATTCTCGGATTTAAATGAGTAGCCATCTCGAATTAAATGAGATCCTGATACAATGTTCATGCTCAAAGCTGGTACTAAATAACAATTATTGAGGTTTAAAACTAATCCCGTGGGTAAATGTAGAGGTAGCGTGCCGACGGCGATCACATCGACCTTGGAACCATTCCCGACGCGCATCGTCACCTCGTCCTTCGCCAGTCTCCATTTATTCCACAACTCCTGCTTTGAGTTACAAATGTGAGCAACTGCACCGGTATCAAATAACCAGGAGCTACTACGAGTGCTGTTAAGGTACACATCAATTACATGTATATCACATATACCTTTCGTTTTGCCGGCCTTCTTGTCCGCTAAGTATTTGGGGCAGTTCCGCTTCCAGTGACCACTTCCCTTGCAATAAAAACACTCAGTCTCGGGCTTGGGTCCATTCTTTGGCTTCTTCCCGGCAGCTTGCTTACCGGGCGCGGCAACTCCCTTGCCGTCCTTCTTGAAGTTCTTCTTACCCTTGCCTTTCTTGAACTTAGTGGTTTTATTCACCATCAACACTTGATGGTCCTTTTTGACTTCTACCTCTGCTAATTTCAGCATTGCAAATACTTCAGGAATGGTCTTTTCCATCCCCTGCATATTGAAGTTCATCACAAAGCTCTTGTAGCTTGGTGGAAGCGACTAGAGGATTCTGTCAATGACCGCGTCATCCGGGAGATTAACTCCCAGCTGAGTCAAGCGGTTATGTAACCCAGACATAGTGAGTATGTGCTCACTAACAGAACTATTTTCCTCCATCTTACAGCTGAAGAACTTGTCGGAGACAACCCGGGCATGAGCTTGGAAAACCATTTTCAGCTCTTCGAACATCTCATATGCTCCGTGTCGTTCAAAACGCTTTTGGAGCCCCGGTTCTAAGCTGTAAAGCATCCCGCACTGAACGAGGGAGTAATCATCAGCACTGTCTGCCAAGCGTTCATAACGTCTTGGTTCTGTGGGACGGGTGTGTCACCTAGCGGTGCTAGTAGGACATAATCTTTCTTGGCAGCTATGAGGATGATCCTCAGGTTCCGGACCCAGTCCGTATAGTTGCTGCCATCGTCTTTCAGCTTGGTTTTCTCTAGGAACGCGTTGAAGTTGAGGACAACGTTGGCCATTTGATCTACAAGACATATTGTAAAGATTTTAGACTAAGTTCATGATAATTAAGTTCATCTAATCAAATTATATAATGAACTCCCACTTAGATAGACATCCCTCCAGTCATCTAAGTATAACATGATCCGAGTTAACTAGGCCGTGTCCGATCATCACGTGAGACGGACTAGTCAACATCGGTGAACATCTTCATGTTGATCGTATCTTCTATATGACTCATGCTCGACCTTTCGGTCTTCTGTGTTCCGAGGCCATGTCTGTACATGCTAGGCTCGTCAAGTCAACCTAAGTGTTTGCATGTGTAAATCTGTCTTACACCCTTGTATGTGAACGTTGGAATCTATCACACCCGATCATCACGTGGTGCTTCGAAACAACGAACTGTCGCAACGGTGCATAGTTAGGGGGAACACTTTCTTGAAATTATTATGAGGGATCATATTATTTACTACCGCCGTTCTAAGTAAACAAGATGCAAAAACATGATAAACATCACATGCAATCAAATAATAATAGTGACATGATATGGCCAATATCACATAGCTCCTTTGATCTCCATCTTGGGGCTCCATGATCATCTTGTCACCGGCATGACACCATGATCTCCATCATCATGATCTCCATCATCGTGTTTCCATGAAGTTGCTCGCCAACTATTACTTCTACTACTATGGCTAACGCGTTTAGCAATAAAGTAAAGTAATTTACATGGCGTTTCTCAATGACACGCAGGTCATACAAAAAATAAAGACAACTCCTATGGCTCCTGCCGGTTGTCATACTCATCGACATACAAGTCGTGATTCCTATTACAAGAACATGATCTCATACATCACATATATATCATTCATCATTCATCACAACTTTGGCCATATCACATCACAAATCACTTGCTGCAAAAACAAGTTAGACGTCCTCTAATTGTTGTTGCAAGTTTTACGTGGCTGCAAAAGGGTTCTAGCAAGAACGTTTTCTTACCTACGTAATAGCCACAACGTGATTTGTCAACTTCTATTTACCCTTCATAAGGACCCTTTTCATCGAATCCGCTCCAACTAAAGTGGGAGAGACAGACACCCGCTAGCCACCTTATGCAACTAGTGCATGTCAGTCGGTGGAACCAGTCTCACGTAAGCGTACGTGTAAGGTCGGTCCGGGCCGCTTCATCCCACAATACCGCCGAAGCAAGATAAGACTAGTAGCAGCAAGAAAGTTGACAACATCTACGCCCACAACAAATTGTGTTCTACTCGTGCAAGGAGAGCTACGCATAAACCTAGCTCATGATGCCACTGTTGGGGAACGTTGCAGAAAACAAAATTTTTACTACGGTTTCACCAAGATCCATCTATGAGTTCATCTAGCAACGAGTGATCGGATTGCATCTACATACCTTTGTAGATCACGCGCGGAAGCGTTCAAGGACGGGGATGAGGAAGTCGTACTCGATGTGATCCAAATCACCGGAGATCCTAGCGCCGAACGGACGGCACCTCCATGTTCAACACACGTACGGTCAGCGTGACGTCTCCTCCTTCTTGATCCAGCAAGGGGGGAGGAGAGGTTGATGAAGATCCAGTAGCACGACGGCGTGGTGGTGGATGCAGGGCGTCACCGCAGCAGGGCTTCACCGTAGTACTGCGAGAGGGAGAGGTGAAGCAGGGGAGAGGGAGGCGCCAAGACTCATGGTGTGGCTGCCCCCTCCCTCCCCCCTTTATATAGGCTCCCCTAGGGTGGCGCCGGCCCTAGGAGATGGGATCTCCTAGGAGGGGCGGCGGCCAAGGGGTGGAGTGCCCCCAAGCCAGGTGGGCGCCCCCCCACCCCTAGGGTTCCAACCCTAGGCGCATGGGGTGGGCCTAGGGGTGCGCACCAGCCCACTATGGGCTGGTTCCCCTCCCTACTTTGGCCCATGGGGCCCTCCGGGATGGGTGGCCCCACCCGGTGGACCCCCGGGACCCTTCCGGTGGTCCCGGTACAATACCGGTGACCCCGAAACTCTCCCGATGGCCGAAACTGCACTTCCTATATATAATTCTTCACCTCCGGACCATTTCGGAACTCCTCGTGACGTCCAGGATCTCATCCGGGACTCCGAACAACTTTCGGGTTACTGCATATTTATATCTCTACAACCCTAGCGTCACCGAACCTTAAGTGTGTAGACCCTACGGGTTCGGGAGACATGCAGACATGACCGAGACGACTCTCCGGTCAATAACCAACAGCGGGATCTGGATACCCATGTTGGCTCCCACATGCTCCTCAATGATCTCATCGGATGAACCACGATGTCGAGGATTCAAGCAACCCCGTATACAATTCCCTTTGTCAATCGGTATGTTACTTGCCCGAGATTCGATCGTCGGTATCCCAATACCTCGTTCAATCTCGTTACCGGCAAGTCACTTTAATCATACCGTAATGCATGATCCCGTGACCAGACACTTGGTCACTTTGAGCTCATGATGATGCATTACCGAGTGGGCCCAGAGATACCTCTCCGTCATACGGAGTGACAAATCCCAGTCTTGATCCATGTCAACCCAACAGACACTTTCGGAGATACCCGTAGTATACCTTTATAGTCACCCAGTTACGTTGTGACATTTGGTATACCCAGAGCACTCCTACGGTATCCGGGAGTTACACGATCTCATGTTCTAAGGAAGAGATACTTGACATTGGAAAAACTCTAGCAAACGAACTATATGATCTTGTGCTATGTTCAGGATTAGGTCTTGTCCATCACATCATTCTCCTAATGATGTGATCCCGTTATCAATGACATCCCCATGTCCATAGCCAGGAAACCATGACTATCTATTGATCAACGAGCTAGTCAACTAGAGGTTCACTAGGGACACATTGTGGTCTATGTATTCACACATGTATTACGATTTCCGGATAATACAATTAAAGCATGAATAATAGACAATTATCATGAACAAGGAAATATAATAATCATTTTATTATTGCCTCTAGGGCATATTTCCAACACCCCCTCCTTATGTAAACCTTGTAAAATAAGAGAGAATAGCCATAAGTATTGTGACATAATGTGAAATAACAACCCATAATGCAATAAATATCGATATAAAAGCATGATGCAAAATGAATGTATCAATAAGCAAGCATGCCAAATGGTATTGATGAAACTAGCGCTTGAATCACTAGGAGATGCGCGGAACATGTTACTATAGTACTTACTTTCGGGTGTCTAAATTGCAGCTTCTTCGGCAGTCCCGGAGCTTTTTTGGTGAATTTTCTCCAAAGCCTGGCAGACAAAGAAAACAATTACTTGATATCAGGAAATGAACAAAGTTGCTGATATGGTGGATAATGATCGATTTAACTTACTTCTCGAGCATTTGAGTCATGTCCGCATAGTCCTGGGGATCTTTTCGTCTCGATCTAAGACGGTTACTAGTCCTTGCTCAAGCTTAATCTCTAGGAGAATATAATGAAAGCTGCGCACGCATGCATAACTCATCAATTACATTACTATAACGTGGACTAATAAGGGAAATCGAATATGCACAAGACAGTAACACTCACTTGAAGTTGTAAGGAAAGAGTATTATATCTTTCTTTTCATTTATTACCAATGATCGTAGCAAGTTGACCTCGGTATCTTCGGCACGATATTTAACCTCACTTGCATCTATGAGATTTGTGTTAATGAACCCAATATCACCGATTTGTCTTTTCTTCAATTCGGCGATCTTCAATCTGCATAATATAGTGAGGATAATTATAAATATATGCAATAAAAGAGATGACCTATATAGAGAGACTTAATGAGAGAAGTAGTACTACTTACAGATAGTAGCAAGTGACCGTTGCTTTATCGAGGGCCTTTATTTTTTCTTTCAAGTAATTGTTTTCTTCTTCAACTAAATTTAACCTCTCGACAATAGGGTCGCTTGGAATTTCCGGTTCAACTACGTCCTACATAAATAAAATCTATGTCACGTTGGTCGGCATAATTGTCATAAACAATAAATGAACCAAATAGTTATAAAAAGATAATATATACCACATCCGAATCATAGACAAGACGAGGGCCGACGGGGGCGGATACCAAAACCATCGCACTATATAATAACAAGCAATAAAATAGTAAGAAAATTAGACAAGTATCTATCTAAAGTAATAATTTTTTTCTTTCAGAAAGAAGATAAGAACAAGAGGCTCACCACGGTGGTGCCGGCGACGAGATCGGCGCGGGCGATCGACGGTGGTGAAGACGGGAATGGGACGTGACAGGCCGCTAAACCTAGACAAATCTCGAGGAAAATGGAGCTTTGAGGTCGAGTTTCGACAGGAGAAAGCTTAACTAGTGTGACTAGGGCATTTCATCGAACACCTCATGTACATAGGAGGTGAGCTAGAGCACCACAAAGCCCTCCCCTCGCCGGCCAGAGAAAAACAGAGCACTGGAACGCTCTGCTCGCGGGCGAGGGGTATATATAGGCACCTCATTGGTCCCGATTCTTGGCATGAACCGGGACTAAAGGGAAGCCTGTGGTCCCGGTTCAAGCCACCAACCGGGACAAATGGTGGTGGGCCAGGAGCGAGGCCCATTGGTCCTGGTTCGTCCCACCAACTGGGACCAAATGGGCCAGACGAACCGGGACCAATGCCCCTACGAGGCCCGACAGACCCGTGGCCTCACGAACCGGGACCAATGCCCCCATGGGTCCCGATTCTGGATTAAACCGGGACTAATGGGCTGACCCAGCCTGAACCAAAGCCTTCTTTTCTACTAGTGATTGCTGGCCTTTAATTTGCGTACATTTCTATTCAAAAATCATCATGTGTACAATTGCCAGAGCTCGGTGACAAATGACAACGGCCAATCAGTAAGTAAGCAGTAACTACCAGATATACGCATGCTCTACAGATATGTTTAGTTACATGTACGTAAAAATACACAAGCTCGTTATTATTTTACATACTCCTTCAGTCCCATAATATAAAAGTGTTTTGACATCATATTAGTGTTAAAAACGCTTTTATATTATGAAGCGAAGAGAGTAGTAATTAGAAAAGTAGTCTAATAAAAAGTGAAAAAGATTGAAAATGATACCGGGTAAAAGTGGAAAAGCAATTTAAAGCGACGAGATCTTCTGCTAAATCCTCTTCCGGAGCGAGATTTTGCAGCACATGGAAAAACTAAACCACCTTTTCTCCGCACATGCTGTTTATACATATTCCCTCTGTAAACTAACGTAAGACATTTTTGCAGTTTGATTTAATCTTATACTACTGTATTAGTGTACGGAGGCGTCTTAGAGCCTCCCTTCCCATGCCCATTGATGCTTCGGCTTCCTGTCAAAGCCACCACCCTCGCTGCCTGAAAGACGTGGTCACTGAAAGGAAAAGCATGCGACGATATATGCGTACAGCTTTATGATTAAGCGTCAGGTTTTGACATGATACTTACTTTGAATCCAACGTGCATCCTCAACTTCCAAATTGTTCGTACAAGAAAATTGGTCGATGATTTTCATTGTGTCATTGAGCGTCAGGTTATGACATGATGTCAACTTGACTGCAACATGCATCTCAACTTCCAAATTGTTGTACAACAAAATCGTCGGTATTTATCATCGTGTCTTGGGCTCTTGGCTACAACTGTATTTCCCTACTAAAAAATGTGTAAAGAAAGAGTCTATTAATTCTCTGAAAATTTAGAGGCTAGTCAGTCCTTTCCCTTGGTTACATAAGAGCATCTTCTTTGGTTTAGACTGTTTTTGGTTTACCGAGATGTCTGGAATTCTTTATTTATATCTCATGCAAAAGATAAGAATCAAAGGCAAAGGCGAGCCCGGTGTGAGATATCGTATTATTTGAGGAACCCTAGATGCTGTCGCAGTAAAGAATCGCCAACAAGGGTGTTCTAGTACGGTGTAGATTCTTATCCAAGAATTGTATCATTTGATGATGCCATGTGAGTCGCTAGAAACATGTGAAGTGTATGGTTAACCCAATAAGGATGTTTCGTAAGGGGCTGGAGCAAGCTACCATGAGACAAAAGATCCTCTTTCTAAAGAGATTCAGTTTGGAACTTTTATATGTCCAAGGTCAATATAGAAATTCTTTTAGAGGGTTTTTCTTACTTTGACCGCGTTTGAGGGTCGGCATTGGAGATGCCCTTACAATGATATCCCGCAAAAAAAATAAGAATCATTACCGTCAACGATCTAGAAAAACCACTGACCAACTGCTCGTACTAGTAATGCAACGCCAATGCACGTGTTGACCTATGAAGACGAGCCATGCAACATATGCGCAAAAGCAAGTTGCCGATCCAAACCCAGAAGCCGACGCCTGATTTCTTGAAACCCGAAGGGATCGAAACAAATCTAGAAGAACAAGGACCAAGGACCATGAAAGTTTTTCATACAAGTGACTTGCACGAATCAATTTTCATATTAGTATCAACCCTAGGTTTTAACGAAAGTCCAAAAAGAAGGAGATGAATAAGGGAAGTTGCTTTGAACGGATTTCATATCACCAAGAAAAAAATATATGTAAGCCTTGATCATCAAATTATGGAGCAAAAAGCGTGTAGCACACAACAAGAACAAGAACAAGAACAACAACAACAACAACATCCACACGTGCAGATGATTATCTAGTGCCGTTGATGGATGTTCTCAGAGTAGGAACAAGACAGATACACAAGTGCAGATGATTTACCAATCCACACTCTCTTTCGCTGACATCCTTTTGGTGTATGCCACCTTGATCTTGTTCAATATCGCAACCACATCGCTCATCGTCAACCTCTCGTTTGGCGAATGGCTAGAACAGAGCAAACCCAACTCAAATATCGGTACAAGAAAATCTTCATTCAAGTCGCAGATGGAAGGCAATGAGCCTTGCAGTAGATGGCTATCCACGACGTGGACAAGATTTGCAGGAAATGCCTGACGAACCCACTCTCTAAGGGTTAGTTCTCCCACAAACATAGAATCCATAGGTCTCCTTCGAGTGAAAACTTCAAGAAGCATGATTCCGTAGCTGAATACATCACTCTTACGTGATGCTTTTCCCATAGACCCATATTCTACACGAGAAAAATATGTAAAGACTCTAAAGAACAATTAATGAAATATAATTAGCAAACAGTATAACAAATTTTAGCAATGTACCTGGTGCCATGTAACCAACCGTTCCAGGCATGCTAGCAACAATCATCGAGTTGTCATCACCTAATAGCATCTTTGCAATGCCAAAGTCCGCCACATGCGCCGTCAAGTCCATGTCAAATAACACATTGCTAGGCTTCAAATCACAATGCAAAACCACCTCGTGGTGCTCATGGTGGAGATAATTGATTGCCAATGACACATCGAGCATGATATCCATCCTCTCCATGAATCCTAGGTACATTGCGCCATCATAATGATGTAGCAGTGTCTCCAAGCTGCCATTGGGCATGAACTGAAGAACCAATGCTCTAAAGTCCATGTTTGAACATGTGTTGAGTATTTTTATGAGGTTACGATGCCGCACCATGCGGAGCACATGACACTCGGCCTCAAAGACTCTGATGGCATGGTCAAGCTTCATGTCAAGAACCTTTATTGCAACAACCAAACCATTACTAAGTTGTCCCTTGAATACTTTTCCAAATCCTCCAGACCCTAACATGTTATCATCACTGAAATTCCGAGTGGCATGGGCAAGGTCATGGTAGGAAACTAATTGATGGCTTGTGGCATCTACCACATCGCCGTGAGCTTTGAAATTCTTATGCTTCTTTTCAATCATTAGGTACAAAAAAATAGCAAGGGCGCTACAAGTTACCAGGATAGCTGGGAGTAGAAATTTGAGAAGAAGACTACTATAAGGGTGGGACTTTTTATGGCAAGGAGAAAATCCAAGACGTTGAGAACCACAAAGCCCGGTATTCCCAATGAAAGATTGTGTCGTGAGGTTTGAGAAAATACCTCTCTCGGGTATTTGACCTTCTAGCTTATTGTAGGAGAGGTTCAACATAGACAAGTCGGTAAGGTTTTCAAGGAACATGGGAATGGCACCAGTGAGTTTGTTGGAGGAGAGATCTAATGAAGTTAAGCTAGTTAGCTTATCAAGTGTGCTAGGAATTGAACCTTCGAATGAGTTGTGTGACAGAATTAGGTAGGTTAGCATATTAAGTTGACCAAATGATTCTGGGATACTCCCGTTCAAGGAATTGGATGAAATATCAATTTGGTCGATTTGTCTTGGCCCAGCAACATCATTTGGCAGAGCACCAACTATTGAATTATAAGAAAGATTTACTTGGATAAGTTTCTGAAGTTGGAATAAGCTTGCCGGTAGTGTTTGACTTAACCTGTTATTGGACAAGTCAATGTATTCTAACCTGCTAAGATTACCAATGCTATCTGGTATGGAGCCAAATATTTTGTTTCTTTCAAGAAATAGTCGTTCTAGACCCAAAAGCATACCCATTTTTGTTGGCATAGTGCCTAAAATATCATTGTTAGAGATATCAAGCAACACAAGAGTTCCCATCATAGTGATTGATTCTGGAATTGAGTCAGTGAGTTGGTTGTATCCAAGATCTATCAGTTCAAGGCTACTTAAGTTTGAAATTGTTGATGGAAGCCTACCTGTTAATTTATTTTGATTTGCAATGAAACTAATTAACTTTGTTGAGAGATTCCCCACATGGTCTGGAAGGGCACCTATGAAAGAATTATAGTTCAGGATAAGGCGTTCAAGTTGTCTACATCCAGAAAGAGCGGACAAGAAGCCCATGCCCCCCTCTAATTTGTTGTGTGATAGAACAAGCTTTTTCAAAGCAACAATATTTCCAAGTGTTGGCGGTACTGAGCCAGACAGTTGATTATCCATAAGAAGCAAATATGAAAGTTTCTGGAGTTTTCCTATTTCTGGTGGAATATTTCCTTTCAAGTTGCCAAAAGAGAGCTCTAGTACTGTAAGACTGCTGAGATTGCTAAGAACATGTGGGATTGAACCAATGAGGTCATTTCCCCCCAAGGAAACTATTTCAAGGTGTGTCAATTTAGCTAGCCATGTTGGCACAACATCCATAAAAGAATTGGTATGCAAATAAATCTCTCTCAAGTATTGGCATGATGCAATACCTTTTGGAAATTGACCAGTAAATCTGTTTTGTGCGAGAGATATAAATTGCAACATAGGGAGGCTGAATGTTTGATTGCTTGGTATTGGCCCGGTTAGGTTCCTATTGCCAGCGAGTGCCATGACGTGTAGTCTAGACATATTGTAGATAGCTTCTGGCACTAGGCTGGAAAGCTTATTGTACTGCATGTCTAAGATCTCAAGTATGGGCAGGGAGGCAACACCATCTGGTATAGGACCTGATAGACTATTGTTTCCAAATTTGAGGTACCTCAAGGAAGGAGTGTTGTTGAACAGATAAGGTGGTATTTGCCCACTCAAATAATTTCTTTGTAGATAAATCTCCTTAAGGTTGTTCAGATGCAGCAACAACCCTGGAGGTATCTGGCCCGAGAGTTGGTTGTGCCGTAAATCAAAGACCTTAAGCCCTGCCAGGTTTCCTAGGCTAGGAGGAATGGCACCTGATAGGCTATTTTCACCTAGAAGGAGATATCTGAGACGATGTAGATTGCCAAGATCAGTTGGGATGGAGCCAGTGAGGTTGGTGCTGGTGATGTCTAGGAAAGAAAGGAAAGAGAGGTTACCCAAGAGAGGAGTGATCGGTCCATGGAGGGATCTGTATGGCAGTGACAGTCCAGTGACCCTCTGTCGGCGGCGGCTGCATGTGACGCCCACCCAGTGGCAGAAAGAACTCTCCGTGGTCCAGTTTTTGGCAAGGATGCCAAAGGGGTCAGAAAATTGGACCTTGAAAGATAACAAGGCGGTGCGATCAGCATCGCTGCCGTTGCCGGCGGTTGGACTCGGAGAAGAACATGAGATGAATGAAAGTAGTAGGAGTAGTAGTAGTACAGCCATGGAAATGCATGCCGAGGATACAGTTGCCATGTTAGCTAGTTGTGTGGGTGTTCTTGTATGTCGTTACACCAATGAAAGTATGTTGAATTTATACAGGTTGGGAGCGCAACTGGATGTGCTAAATTTCTGTATATTTTTACGTCAACCCAACTGTAGCGTTGATATTAGTCGTCTTGCGGTCATCACACGACACAATAAGCACTTTTAATTCTAGAGCTATCATAACCTTACCTGAGTGACACGCTTCTGGTCATATTAAAACTAATAGAAAAAGACTCCATCTCAACGAAAAAGATCATTAGAAAAAGATGCAGAGGAAAACCCATGGCCATTTGTTGTTTATCATTTATTGAGAAGAAAATCTCTGATGTATACTCCCTCCTTTTCAGTTTATAAGGCTCAATTCAAAAATCTCACCAACCAAGGTAGATGATGAGTGGTGGAATACTTTTTGTAGTTTGCAAAAGCACCCAATTAATCTTTTGTTTTTCTCAAAAAAATATGTTTACCAATGTATTAATTGCAATGCATGCATGCATAAAGTACATGCATTCGTCAATTTTCTCTTAATACTTGCATGCAATGATTTAATGCACCTTGGAATTTGAACATGTGATGAGAAACAATCAAATTAAGCCTCATAAAACGGAAACAACTAAAAATTTTGAGATAAGCTCTATAAACCGGAAAGGAGCGAGTATATGTTCATGCAAGGTGTTTGTTAACTTCAGGTACTACCTCCGTTTCAGTTTTGCAAGTCCTACGCGTAACCTAGATTACCAATTTTATCACCTTAATATAAACTATACAACACAAAAATTATACGATTTGAAAATAAAACATCTGAAGTTTATATTGATATATATTTTTGTAATATATGACTTATATTAGGTTGGTCAAATTGACGACCTAGGAGCACGCGCACATCCTGTAAACTGAGAGAGGGGTAGTAGCTTATATGCACAACACTTTGTGTATGAAGTGAATACCACTCTTGGGAGCGTCAAAAAAGAATATGACTCCTTGGAGTCGGAGTGACTAGCAGGTGACTCTTTGTCTTGCTAATGAAATGAGACCAGCATACCTCTCCTTCCACACGTGGCTAATTTCTACGGACATGTTTACCCGCTGAAAAAAAAAATTGCACCAGAAAGCCTGAAAAAAACAATTCACAAAATAATATGCTAGTACCCATGTCACTCTAGGACTTGAAACCAGCTCGGTTGGTTCCACCATAATGAACCTAACCATCTAAGCCAGACTTAGTTCACTCCATTAGAGGAAGTTAGGGCCTAAGGTACAATGTAGAGAATGAACGCCTAAATCAAACCTTTTTCTGAAGGAGAGTAAGAAAGATTCAGCCATTCCAATTAAAACCCCCTAATGAACTCTCTTCCTCCTTAACCTCATCACCGGCTTGGCTCTCTCACACTTGCTCATCCTTCCAAAAAGCCCCGAAGTCCTAGATCGACCCACACACCATCAATATTTGTCTGGGTATCTCACAAAGATCCTTTGAAATTTATATAAACGATAATTTGAAAAACTAGTGCTGAACTCATGCTTTGCCGCAATGTGATTTTCTGCTCTCTCTCTCTCTCTCTCTCTCTCTCTCTCTCTCTCTCTCTCTCTCTTTGTACACATTTAATAGTTATTTTTTTCTCTTGTGTTCAAGATTTTGTTGCGAAGACATCTTTTATTTTTATTCACAAATGTTTCTTTATGAACCAGACAGACAATGTTGTAAAAAGGGAGTTCGACGTAGAGCCTATCTCTCTTTACTAGTTGATATTAATTAGGATGTTGTCCTATAACCTCCGTCACAGGTAAATTGCTGATAGATGCATGGGAGTGCCATGCCCTTTAGGGAAGTCTAACACGAAAAGTTGAGAGTGAGATGCACAAATACCCTGCTCGTTCAAATTCTAACAGCATCGGTGAACTTGCATGCATGTGCCGGCCCTTCTATAAATAGGGCATAGCTGGGACGCTATCTTCCCAGACAAAGCTTGCAAAGCTCCATCGAACTTGTTATCAAGAAGCATAGAAATGGCTGCAAAGTACCCACTTCTCCTTGGCGTCGTATTGGTCGCTCTCCTGCTCGTCTCCCAGGATGTAGCGCATGCAGTAGGTGGTATGCAAACTGATACCGCAAAACTGTTAAGAACATGTAGTGTTGCTAGTTAATTGAATAATTGAATAGGACATATTGCTAAGTTGTATGCAGCCTGCAGGTGCTATGTCTATATGTATAATAATGACATTCTTTTGCATCCATGCAGAAGAAACGATGCCTGCGCAACGTCCAGACGGGTATAGTGGATATGGGCCTGGGTACGGTGGTGGCTACGACAACAACGGCGGAGGAGGAGCCGGTCAAAATGGTGATGGTGGCAGCGGCTATCCTTGAGATGAATATTGTGGGGTGGCGGTCAAAACGGTGTCTGTCACTCTAGAAACCAAATATATATGGTCTGTATCCATATATCAAATAAGGAGCGTCTTCATCTGCTCGAGCGTTTACTTACTAGCAGGGACGATATGATAGTATTGCGAGCTAGTAAATGTATGATCACTTGTGTATGCATGACATATGCTGACTTTCAGATATGGTGGCAACAGTCATGTGTACATGTATTTGAACACATATCCATAAATGGGACAATTTCCTGTTAGTTTAAGTTCAAACAAATCTATACTAGTTTAGGGCATTTCTAACCGATCCCCTATAAAATAAAGGAATATCCGGCCTAATAAACCTTACTGGAGTATTTATACTCCATTAAGTTTTGGTCGGTTCTAGCCGATCCCCTAGACTTAGCGAAATAAAACATAAATTTGCATACATTCAATTTAGCTTCAACCGAATTTTGCATAAATTTAAACATACGTTCAACATAGTCTTGACAACCGAACATTAAACATAAATTCAAACTTACTAGTAAACTTAAACTACACTAGACTACTCATCGGCCATAGTGGAGGTTGAGCCAATCCTTCCTCGACAGGCCATCGTCGGTGAGACATGGGTCCGGGCCGGTGCCATCGTCATTGCAGTTTGGGAAGATGCTCCGCCACTCCTTGACGTCAAACTCCTCCTCCCCGCCGCCCTCCTTGCTGAAAGATGGCTTGAAGCGTATGCCTAGCAGGGACGCGTTGTGTGTTATATATAGCCATAGGCTAGGGTTTACAAGATTCGGTAGTTGGTTAGGCTTGATCCTCAAGTTAGCTATCTACAAGATAAGGATCGAAGCTTAAACCTAACTACCAGATTACAAAGTTGACCAGGCACGCAACATCAAGAGTATATACGGTTTTATACGTACACAACCGTATATACATACAATATATTCTAACACACCCCCTCAATCATAACTTCACCAAGTTGAGATTGTTCTTGAACTCTTCTACCTTGCGCCACGATAAGGCTTTAGTGAAACCATCTGCAACTTGATCATTAGTGGGAATGAACCGAATATCAAGAAGCTTCTTAGCTACCCTTTCTCGCACAAAGTGATAATCTACCTCAATGTGTTTGGTTCTAGCATGAAACACTGGATTCGCTGATAAATATGTTGCACCAATGTTATCACACCACAACCATGCAACAGGAGAGTGATTAACACGTAGCTTATTCAACAAGGTTTGAACCCATATCAACTCTGCCGTGGCATTAGCCAAAGCTTTGTACTCAGCTTCTGTACTTGATCTTGATACAGTAGCTTGTTTCCGTGCACTCCATGATATAAGATTTGGTCCAAAGAAAACAGCAAAGCCCCCTGTTGATCTTCTATCATCAGGACAACCTGCCCAATCAGCATCAGAGAATGCACTCATCAAAGTTGACATTGATCTTGTGACTTTCAACCCTGTACTCATAGTACCTCTTAAATATCTTAAGATTCTTTTCACTGCTGTCCAATGTGCAAAGGTGGGAGCATGCAAGAACTGACATACTTTATTGATAGGGAAAGATATATCAGGTCTTGTAAGTGTTAGATATTGCAAAGCACCTACAACACTTCTATAGTTTGTAGAATCTTCAGCACTTAAAGGCTCTCCTTCTTCCTTAGATAATTTTTCAGAAGTTGAGAGAGGCATATTTGACACTTTGCAATTCATCATACCTGCTCGTTTTAGCACATCTGACACATACTTTTCTTGACTCAAGACTATGCCATCTTTAACCTGTTTTACTTCTATTCCCAAGAAGTAGTGCAAATCACCAAGATCTTTAAGAGCAAAGTCTCTCCTTAGATCTTCAAGCAATGCCTTGGTTGCATCCTGCGATGAGCTTGCAACAATAATATCATCAACATATACTAGCATGAAAATGGTGATTCTGCCTTTTCTGTGGAAGAACAGTGATGTGTCAGCTCTGGATGGCCGAAAACCAAGTCTCTGTAGTTTTACACTCAGCCTAGAGTACCATGCTCTAGGTGCTTGTTTCAAACCATATAAAGCCTTATCAAGCTTGCATACATAATGATACTTGTCCTTTACCTCATACCCAGGTGGTTGTATCATATACACTTCTTCCTCTAGAACGCCATGAAGAAACGCATTCTGCACATCCAATTGATGAAGACTCCAATTGTTTGATACTGCAATGGACAGAACAAGTCTAACAGTAGCTGCTTCCACAACAGGGCTAAAAGTATCTTCGTAATCTATACCATATCTTTGTTTAAACCCCTTTGCAACTAGTCTAGCCTTGTATCTGTCTATTTCTCCATTTGCCTTTCTTTTAATTCTATAGACCCATTTGCAGTCAATTAAGTTTCTACCCTTTGCTGGAGGAACTAGGTGCCATGTTCTATTTTTCATGAGAGCATTATATTCCTCATTCATTGCATTTTTCCAATTTTTATTTTCCAATGCCTCTACCAAGGTATTTGGTTCTCCTGTGACAACAAGACCAGCAAAACGACGCCCTTTGTCATACCTGACCGTACCGTTCGTACGTACTTTTGGTTTCAAAATACCATGCTGAGATCTTGTTCTTGGTGGTGACGCAGGAATCATCGCATAAGGCGACTGCACAGAGGATCCGGAGCCCTGCACAGCGGATCCAGAACCTGACCCGGCTGCACCAGATCCGAGGCGGATCCTGTCGCCATCGCCAGCGTCCGCACCTGGGCCGGCAGCAGCAGATCCAAGACGGATGCTGTCGCCCGCTTGCGACGCGCCTGATTGGCCCGCGTCACCATGCGGAGGGGACCGCACCACTTGGCGTGTGGAGAGCGGCGCCTCGCTGCTTGTTGGTCCACCTGACCCTGAGTGTGCGATAGCGCCTGTGCCCGCGGGCCCGCGAGGGGACATGCGTCGTGGCGACGCTGGATCGCCCGCTCCCGAGGTTGATGCGGTGCGAATCCCGCCGTCTGGCGCGGCAGGCGAGGGAGGATCTTCCCCGGGATCGCCGCCTGCTGGCTCCGGCGCAACACCTGAATCTGCATCGTGTTCCACGCCTGTCTGCTGCATAAAATCATAGCCAAAAATAGGATTTCCACCAAAATTCACAGCAGGATGTTTATGAATTAACCGAAAGATCAGCTGTCTGTTCGCCCCCATGATCAAGAGGTTCGGATGGAGCAGTTTCTGCAAGAAGAAGAACTTCGGAACGAAGAGGAATGCCGACATTTGGATTTAGTGAGGCAAATGGAAAAATAGTTTCGTCAAAGATGACATCTCAAGAGATATAGACCCGTCCTTCTTTGACATCGAGACACTTGAACCCTTTATGGAGATTGCTATAGCCAAGGAAAACACATTGTTTTGAACGAAACTCGAGCTTCTTAGCATGAAAGGGTCAGAGATTTGGCCAACATGCACAACCAAAGGTGCGTAGGGCATGGTAGTTGGGTTTTTCATGAAACAATTTTTCCAGTGGAGTGTCAAGATTAATCACCTTGCTAGGAGTACGATTGATAAGATAGGTGGCAGCTAGAAAAGCCTCGTCCCAAAATTTTAAGGGCATGGAAGCATGAGCTAAAAGTGAGAGACCCACGTCCACAATGTGCCTATGTTTTCTCTCGGCTAACCCATTCTGTTGATGGGCATGTGGGCATGATACGTGATGTGTGATCCCTACTTGACGAAAGAAGGAGTTGAGGCGCTCATACTCACCGCCTGTAACACCCCGGATGTAACTTTCCCAATTTGTACTCCAACTCTTGCCATTTCCGGCGTTAAGTTATTTTATTTTCTCGGGTTCGGGTCTTTGTCTCCGTGTGTTGTTGTCGTTTTCATGCATCTCATATCATGTCATCATGTGCATTGCATTTGCATACGTGTTCGTCTCATGCTTTCGAGCATTTTCCCCGTTGTCCGTTTTGCATTCCGGCGCTTCGTTCTCCTCTGGTGGTCATTTCTAGCTTTCTTTCGTGTGTGGGGATTAAACATTTCCAGATTGGACCGAGACTTGCCAAGCGGCCTTGGTTTACTACCGGTAGACCGCCTGTCAAGTTTCGTGCCATTTGGACTTCGTTTGATATTCCAACGGTTAACCGAGGGACCGAAAAGGCCTCGTGTGGGTTGCAGCCCAACACCCCTCCAATTTGGCCCAAACCCCACCAAACTCCGCTCCATCATCTAGAGCGTTCGATCACGATCGCGTGGCCGAAAACCGCACCTCATTTGGACTCTCCTAGCTCCACTTATGCCTATAAATAGCCCCCCCCCCCCCCGTTTTCGGATCTCTCTCCCTCTTCGAAACCCTAAAAAAAACAGATCTCGCGCGCCGGACGTGTCCGACCCGCACCGGACAACGTCCGCCGGCCGCCACCGCCAATCCGCCGCCACCACGTGGCGCCGCCACCTCGCCGCCGCCGCGGCCCGGGAGGCCCAAACCGGGCCCTCGCGAGCCCGAGCCGCCCCCCGCGCCTCCCGGCCTCCTCTCGCCGCCGCCTCCCTCGGCTCAAGCGGGCGCCGCCGCCGCGGGCCGCCACCGTCGTTGACGCGGGCCGCCACCGCCGCCGCGGGCTGCCACCGTCGTCGACGCGGGCCGCCACCGTCGCCGCGGGCCGCCACGCCACCGCTCCGCCCCGAGCCGGCCGAGCTCCGCCGCCCCTCCTCACCGCCTCGCGCCGCTGCCTCCGCCCCCGGCCTCTCCCTTCTCGGATCCGGTCTCCGGCGACCTCAAAATCCAACGTGAACAGTGTTTTCCGGCGATCCTCGAAATCCGTGCCGATCCAGATCTGAGATCTGAAATTTGACGGTTGACTTTTTCTCCCCGGAACCCTAATTTTTATGCTAAGTTTGACCTGTGATATCTCCGCATCCGTAGCTCCGATTTGGACATATAGCATATCAAAATGTTCGCCTCGACGAGTACATTATTTCAATCCATTGCATCATTTTCATTTGAGTTCATCCTGATGCCCGAAATGCTGTTAGAAGGAGGCTTCGTGAGTTAATTGTCAGATCTGCTAGTTCATCTTAGACTTTTGTCATTTTTGCCATGATTATTGTGTGCATGATATGCCCATGAGTTCTACATATGTTTTGTTAAGGGTTTTGTTATCTTTCCAGAGGTGCAACCCATGTATTTTTGTGATGTGTGTGGTGACTTGTGCAAGCTTGCAAAGTGAGGCACCCGGTAAATTTGTTTTCTGGGACTTAGTAGTTTTCACTAAGTCTGGGATTATTTAGTTCATGATGCCATATGTCCATGCTATTTCCTAGTGATCCGTGCCTCTTTTGAGGATGATCAGTAAAGGAGTTTTGTTAATCTTGTTATGATCTATCCATCCATGCCTTTGTTTGCAATTATGGAGTACCCTAGCTTGAGTCAATCGAGCTCTACTTTTGCTTCATGGTGAATCTGGGCAGATCGTCAACTTGTTTGCGATTTTGCCGATGTTATTGTAGTTGATCTGTGCATGCTATGCCATTGTTCTTGCCATGTCTAGCTGGTATTTTGTGCCTTCTTAATGGATGTATGCTTGCCTTGCCATGACTTGCACCATAGTGAGTGCATCGAGCTCGTTTACATGCCTTCGTGAGTTATATTTCAGCATGTCTCAGTTTTCACTAAGTCTGAAAACTGATTATGTTTTTGCTATGTTCGTGTGCTTGTTAGTATATTTTGTGATCCCTTTTGGCTCAAGGTCACTAAGGGACTTTTGTTAAGATTGTTGAGTATCTCCATGCCATGTCTTTTTTTGTCATGTTCAAGTCCTGTAGCATGTTATTTTGTTGCTCCGAAGAAGGCTATATGATCTGAAATTTCAGACAAGTGTTAATTTCACTAAGTCTGAAATCTATTTTGCATTTGCGTTTTTGCCATGCTTGTTTGAACCTGTTAATGGATGAATTGGCCGTAGCTCAGTGCTAGACTTTTGTTAAGCATCTTGTGTACATCCCTGTCATGTATTTTGTTGTCATGTTTGGTGGCTGTAGCATGTTCATCTCATTGCATTTAGATGCCTACTTGCTGTAAATCGCAGACCGGTGTCATTTTTGAATCGCTTGCCATTTCCAAACCGTAACTCCGATTCTGGCGTTCTTTATATCGTTTTCAAGAGATTTCATCTCATCTTTCCAGTGGCACCCTTGGAATTCCAAGTTGGGGCCAGGTTCATGCATTTCCTGTCATATCTTGCATTTTGCATCCCGCATAGCATATCATCTTTGCATTGTGTTGTTTGAGTTTGCACGTGGTTGATTGTATCCTTGTTGCTTGTTTGTCTTGTTTGGGTAGAGCCGGGAGACGAGTTCGCTAACGAGGAGCCCGTTGAGTTTGCTCTTGAAGATCCAGTCAACTCTGACAACTGTGCAGGCAAGATGATCATACCCTCGAAATCACTACTATCTTTGCTATGCTAGTTTGCTCGCTCTTTTGCTATGCCATTGCTACGATGCCTACCACTTGCTTGAAAGCCTCCCAAATGGCCATGTCAAACCTCTAACCCACCATTGTCCTAGCAAACCGTTGATTGGCTATGTTACCGCTTTGCTCAGCCCCTCTTATAGCATTGCTAGTTGCAGGTGAAGATTGGAGGCCGTTCCTTGTTGGAACATCTTTTATTTACTTGTTGGGATATCATTATATTGCCGTGTTATCTTAATGCATCAATATACTTGGTAAAGGGTGGAAGGCTCGGCCTCTCGCCTAGTGTTTTATTCCACTCTTGCCGCCCTAGTTTCCGTCATATCGGTGTTATGTTCCCCGATTTTGCGTTCCTCACGCGGTTGGGTTATAATGGGAACGCCTTGATATTTCGCCTTGATTAAAGCTTTTCCAACAATGCCCAACATTGGTCTTACCATTCGCCACCTACCCTTTTCTTTCCCTTGGGTTCTGCAGACTCAAGGGTCATCTTATTTTAACCCCCCGGGCCAGTGATCCTCTGAGTGTTGGTCCCACCGAGCGATGTCCGGAGCTACCAGGGGCAACTCTAGGCTGGCCTACCCGACGTCTGGCTCATCTGAGTGTGCCCTGAGAAAGAGTTATGTGCAGCTCCTATCGGGATTTGTCGGCACATTCGGGCGGTGTTGCTGGTCTTGTCTTAACCTGTCGAAGTGTCTTGAGTTACCGAGATACTGAGTCTGATTGGAACATCTTGGGAGGAGGTCTATTCCTTCTTGACCGTGAGAGCTTGTCATGGGCTAAGTTGGGACTCCCCTGCAGGGATTGAACTTTCGAAAGCCGTGCCCGCGGTTATGGGCAGATGAGAATTTGTTAATGTCCGGTTGTAGATAACTTGAACCTTAACTTAATTAAAATGAATCAACTGAGTGTGTTACCGTGATGGCCTCTTCTCGGCGGAGTCCGGGAAGTGGACACGGTGTTGGAGTAATGTTTGCGCAGGTTGTTCTCTAGTTTCTCGCTCGTGCTTTGTCTCCTCTTCTCGCTCTCTTTTGCGAATAAGTTAGCCACCATATTTGCTAGTCGCTTGCTGCAGCTCCACTCATATTTAACCCCCTTGCCATTCCTATAAGCTTAAATAGTCTTGATTGCGAGGGTGCGAGATTGCTGAGTCCCTGTGGCTCACAGATTACTATTACACCAGATGCAGGGCCCGATGATTCCGCTCCAGGTGATGCGTATGAGCTCAAGTGGGAGTTCGACGAAGACTCTCAACGATACTACGTTTCCTTTCCCGATGATCAGTAGTGGTGCCCAGTTGGGGGTGATTGGGACCGTGTCGCATGTTGGGTTCTCTTTTATTTTGGCGTCGTAGTCGGGCCATGAGTGTTTGGATGATGTAATGTTATTTATGTACTTGATTGACTTGGCGAGTGTAAGCCAACTATGTTATCTCCCCTTTTATTATCATTACATGGGATGTTGTGAAGATTGCCTAACTTGCGACATATGCCTTCAATGCGATTATGTCTCTAAGTCGTGCCTCGACACGTGGGAGCTATAGTCGCATCGAGGGTGTTACAAGTTGGTATCAGAGCCTTCCCCGACCTTAGGAACCCCATTGCTTGATCGTTTTTAGCAGCTGAGTTGTGTCTAGAAAAATGTTTTGAGTCTTTAGGAATTATATATCGGAGAGCTTAGGAATTCTTTTTACTTCCCAGTCTCCTCATCACTCTGGTAAGGCATCCTGACGTAGAGTTTTGACTCTTCTCTTCTCAAATTTCACTAAATTTTTTTTAGGATCACGCGGGTATCTTGGAATGTTCCGATGGTTTTATGATGAGAACATTGTCTTGGTGCCTCCTGTCAGGGGTTTAGTGGAAGTGTCCCGGGGAGTTGAGCTCTGAGGTGTTGTCATCATAATTTTATCGTTGCAGTTCTGGAATACCTGAGTCTAGTACGCCGACATCGAAAATCTCTTTTATGCAGTTCGTTGGTGAGATAACCTCGACGCCACCCAGTACTGAGGCGGGAGTTCAGGAGTATCGCCATAACTTGTATAACGGATGCTTTTCGAAGGTTGAGGTAGATGGTTTCCGAAGGTTTCTTGGTTATGTGTTGAAGGATGGATACAACTGGATGTAGGAATTGCTAGTTTGGGTGAGATATTATGCTTCCCCTGTATCCCCAACACCTGATTGCATAACCGGAAAGGTTCGGGAGTTTCATAGGTGGGAATTCTAGTAGCTCTAGTTCTTCTTCTATGGATATTGGTTTGAAATTGGGATTTCTTACCAATTATTCGTTCTTGATCCGTACCTTGTTGATTTATTTCTCTACCTTAATTCTACGTGGCTTCTCAATTTATGGATATGTGACCATTTCAAGAGGAATGCATTCGTTCATTTTGTTCGGATGTGAAGACTATATGTTGCAATTTTCATTCCGTTGGATTCAGCTTCAATATTTATCTGTCAATGTGCTAATGGTGGTCAACCTCTTCAGGATGGCTCCTCCAACGCGCACGACTCCGAATCCTGATCCGCCACCACCTCCACCTCCTCCAGAGGCATGGCAAGCTGTGATGGCCGCAACCAATGCAAACACACAGCTGATCATGCAAATTCTTCAAGAGCGCAATCAAGGCAGTCAAGGGAATCAAGGCAGCAATCAGAGTCACTTTGCTACACTCAACCAGTTCCTTGCTAACGGGCCAAAGACTTTCAGCAATTGTGTTGAGGCAACCGATGCTGACGATTGGCTTGTGGATCTGTGTAAGCATTTCGAGTGCAGTAACGTCAGGCCTGAGGACTTTGTTAAGTTCGCTTCCTTCCAACTCAAAGATCAAGCTGCAGAATGGTTCCAGCAGTACAAGGACTCCAGAGGTGGACGTGTTATCACTTGGGATGATTTCCGTCGAGATTTCCGAGCTCATCATATTCCGCAGAGCGTGGTTGAAAGCAAGCGTGAGGAATTCCGCAATCTGAAGCAAGGCTCTTTGTCTGTCTATGACTACAACAAGTTGTTCCAGAAGCTCGCCCGCTTTGCCAAGCAGGACGTCCCTGATGAGAAGAGCATGATATATCAGTTCAGGGGTGGTCTCAGAGAAGATATTCAGCTCGCTCTTGTTCTCTTTGAGCCCTTGAGATACGATGAGTTCTACAACATGGCACTGAAGCAAGAGGCTGCTCAGTTGAGGTGTGATGCTTCCAAGAAGCGAGTCAGAGATGTTACTCCCTCTTCCTCTACTCAAGTGGCCAAGCAGCAGAAGTTTTGGCTTCCTTCTCCTCCGTTCCGTCAGCCGTATCAGCAGAAGAGCAAAGGTGGCAGTGGTTCTTCCCACCCACCCAACCCTGGCTTTCAGAACAAGACTTCGTCTCAAGCTCCAAGATCGAGTGCTCCGTATCACCGTCCGCTTTCAGAGGTCACGTGCAACAAGTGCCAACAGAAGGGTCACTATGCCAACAAGTGTTTCAACCAGAGGCGTCTTCCTCCTCCTCCTGTGAGATCGGCAAGTACAGTTGTGGTCAAGCATAACCCCAAGTCCGCCAAGGTCAACTTGATGAATGCAGCTCAGGCAGAGGACTCGTCAGATGTGATCTTGGGTAACCTTCCTGTTAATTATATTCCCGCAAAAGTTCTTTTTGACACGGGTGCATCGCATTGTTTCATTTCGAGGCCATTTCTTTCTAAGCATGAGTTGCCTTTGCAAGAATTGCCTAGACAGTTATCTGTTGTTTCTCCGGGTAAATTCATGAATGCAAGCGCTTTTGCCCCAGATGTTGCTATCACATTGGGCGATTACAAGTTTCTCTCTTCTCCGGTGGTTCTTGGTAACTCGAATATTGATCTTATTCTCGGAATGGATTGGCTTTCTAAGCACAAGGCACATCTTGATTGTGCAGCCAGGCAGATTCAATTGACTCATTCGTCTAAGGATGTAATTGTCTTTGCCGCTCGTGATGATACCATCCGTCTGTTTTCTCTCAATGAGAAGGGTGAATTGGATGCCATCTCTCAAATTCCAGTCATTTGCGAATATCAAGACGTCTTTCCAGAAGAGCTTTCAGGAATGCCTCCGCACCGGCCAGTTGAATTTGTCATTGATCTTGAGCCTGGCACGGAACCTGTGTGCAAACATCCTTACAAGCTCGGACCTGAAGAGTTGAAGGAGCTGAAGAAGCAACTCGATATGCAAGAGAAAATGGGTCTCATCCGGCCTAGTTCTTCTCCGTGGGGTTGTGGTGTTCTTTTTGTGAAGAAGAAGGATGGAGCGGACCGACTTTGTGTTGATTACCGTCCAGTGAACAAGAAGACCATCAAGAACAAATACCCACTTCCCAACATCAATGAGCTGTTCGAACAACTCAAAGGTGCCCAAGTATTCTCCAAGCTTGATCTCCGTATGGGTTATCACCAGATTCGCATTCATGAAGAAGATATTCCCAAGACAGCATTCAGAACAAGCTTTGGTTCATATGAATACACTGTCATGTCTTTTGGCCTCGCCAACGCTCCTCCGACGTTCTCTCGCATGATGAACTTCATCTTCAACGCCTACACCAATGACTTCGTTTTGGTCTATCTCGACGACATTCTGGTTTTCTCGAAGAACAAGGAAGATCATGCCAAGCACTTGCGTTTGGTTCTTGATAAGCTCAGAGAACATCAGTTCTACGCCAAGTTCTCCAAGTGTGAATTTTGGCTCGATGAGGTTCTTTATCTTGGTCATATCATCTCTGCCAAGGGCATTGCCGTGAATCCTGAGAAGGTGTCTGCAATTGTGAATTGGGAACCTCCTCAGAACGTGAAGCAACTCCGCAGTTTTCTCGGTCTCGCAAGCTATTGCCGAAGATTCGTTGAAAACTTTTCTAAGATCGCGAAGCCTCTCTCAAATCTTCTTCAGAAGCACGTCAAGTACGTTTGGTCTCCGGAGTGTGATATTGCTTTCAACACTTTGAAAGAGAAATTGATCACTGCTCCAGTTCTGACTCCACCTGATGAATCCAAGCCGTACGAGGTCTTTTGTGATGCCTCTCTCCAAGGTCTTGGCGCAATATTGATGCAAGAGAAGAAAGTTGTTGCTTATACATCTCGCCAGTTGAAGCCTAATGAGAAGAACTACCCCACTCATGATCTCGAGTTGGCGGCAGTTGTGCATGCTCTTTTGACTTGGAGACATCTTCTATTGGGAAGAAAAGTGGACATTTTCACTGATCACAAGAGTCTCAAGTACATCTTCACTCAGCCTAATCTCAACCTCAGGCAAACTCGATGGGTCGAAATGATTCAAGAGTATAATCCGAGTATTGAGTATACTCTAGGCAAGGCCAATGTGATTGCTGACACTTTGAGCAGGAAGGCTTACTGCAACAGTCTGATTCTCAAGCCTTATCAACCCGAGCTTTGTGAAGCTTTCCGCAAACTTAATCTGCAAGTTGTTCCTCAAGGTTTCCTCGCCAACCTTCAAGTCTCTCCTACCTTAGAAGACCAGATTCGCCAAGCCCAGCTTCTTGATGCTATGGTGAAAAAGGTGAAGATTGGGATTGCCAAGAGTCAGTCCAAGTACAAGTGCTACCGCCTTGATGACAAGGACACTCTCTTCTTCGAGGATCGTATTGTTGTACCCAAAGGTGACCTCCGTAAAGTGATCATGAACGAGGCTCACAATTCTCTCCTCTCCATCCACCCTGGGAGCACGAAGATGTATCAGGACCTTAAGCAAGCTTATTGGTGGACTCGAATGAAGCGCGAGATCGCTCAATTCGTGAATGAATGTGATGTCTGCAGAAGAGTGAAGGCAGAACACCAAAGGCCAGCTGGTCTCCTCCAACCTCTTGCCATTCCAGAATGGAAGTTTGACCACATTGAAATGGACTTCGTGACTGGGTTTCCAAAGTCCAAGCGTGGCAATGATGCTATATTCGTTGTCATCGACAAACTCACCAAAGTGGCTCACTTTCTGCCTATCAAAGAGTCGATCACTGCAGCTCAATTGGCAGAACTCTATACCTCTCGTATTGTCTCTCTGCACGGTATTCCTCAAGTGATATCTTCAGACCGTGGCAGCATCTTTACCTCGAAGTTTTGGGATTCTTTTCAGAAGGCCATGGGCACCAACATCCGCTTCAGCACAGCTTTCCATCCTCAAACCAGTGGTCAAGTCGAGCGTGTCAACCAGATTCTTGAAGATATGCTCAGGGCTTGTGTGATCTCCTTCGGCATGAAGTGGGAGGATTGTCTTCCTTATGTTGAATTCTCATACAACAACAGTTTTCAAGCAAGTTTGGGCAAGGCCCCATTTGAAATTCTGTATGGCAGGAAGTGTCGTACCCCTCTCAACTGGTCTGAAACCGGTGAACGTCAGCTTTTGGGTAATGACTTAATCACAGAAGCAGAAGAAATGTGCAAAGTCATTCGTGATAACCTCAAAGCAGCCCAATCCCGCCAGAAGAGCTACTATGATAGTAAGCACCGTGATTTGGCTTTCGAGATCGGAGATCATGTTTACCTCCGTGTCTCTCCTATGAAAGGTACTCGTCGCTTCGGTATCAAAGGGAAGCTTGCCCCTAGATACGTGGGACCTTTCAAGATTGTCAGCAAGAGAGGCGACCTCGCCTATCAACTCGAGCTTCCTTCAAACTTTGCAAATGTTCATGATGTGTTCCATGTCTCTCAGCTTCGAAAGTGCTTCAAGACTCCTGACCGCACCGTCAACTTCGAGGACATTGAGCTCCAAGAAGATCTCTCTTATCGTGAGCACCCAGTTGCTATTCTTGAAGAGACTGAATGCAAGACTCGCAACAAGTCAATCAAATTTCTCAAAGTCAAGTGGTCACACCATTCCGACTGTGAAGCTACCTGGGTACGCGAGGATCACCTCCGTTCTGAGTACCCGGAGTTCTTTCAGTCCTAGATCTCGGGACGAGATCCTTTCGTAGTGGTGGAGTGTTGTAACACCCCGGATGTAACTTTCCCAATTTGTACTCCAACTCTTGCCATTTCCGGCGTTCAGTTATTTTTTTTCTCGGGTTTGGATCTTTGTCTCCGTGTGTTTTTGTCATTGTCATGCATCTCATATCATGTCATCATGTGCATTGCATTTGCATACGTGTTCGTCTCATGCATTCGAGCATTTTTCCCGTTGTCCGTTTTGCATTCCGGCGCTTCGTTCTCCCCCGGTGGTCATTTCTAGCTTTCTTTCGTGTGTGGGGATTAAACATTTCCGGATTGGACCAAGACTTGCCAAGCGGCCTTGGTTTACTACCGGTAGACCGCCTGTCAAGTTTCGTGCCATTTGGACTTCGTTTGATACTCCAACGGTTAACCGAGGGACCGAAAAGGCCTTGTGTGGGTTGCAGCCCAACACCGCTCCAATTTGGCCCAAAACCCACCAAACTCTGCTCCATCATCTAGAGCGTTCGATCACGATCACGTGGCCGAAAACCGCACCTCATTTGGACTCTCCTAGCTTCACTTATGCCTATAAATGCCCCCCCCCGTTTTCGGATCTCTCTCCCTCTCCGAAACCCTAAAAAAACAGATCTCGCGCGCCGGACGTGTCCGACCCGCGCCGAACAATGTCCGCCGGCCGCCACCGCCAATCCGCCGCCGCCACATGGCGCCGCCACCTCGCCGCCGCCGCGGCCCGGGAGGCCCAAACCGGGCCCCCGCGAGCCCGAGCCACCCCCGCGCCTCCCAGCCCCCTCTCGCCGCCGCCTTTCTCGTCTCAGGCAGGCGCCGCCGCTGCGGGCCGCCACCGCCGTCAACGCGGTCCGCCACCGCCACCGCGGGCTGCCCCGCCACCGCTCCGCCCCGAGCCGGCCGAGCTCCGCCGCCCCTCCTCACCGCCTCGCGCCGCTGCCTCCGCCCCCGGCCTCTCCCTCCTCGGATCCGGTCTCCAGCAACCTCAAACTCCAGCGTGAACAGTGTTTTCCGACGATCCTCGGAATCCGTGCCGATCCAGATCTGAGATCTGAAATTTGACGGTTGACTTTTTCTCCCCGGAACCCTAATTTTTATGCTAACTTTGACCTGTGATATCTCTGCATCCGTAGCTTCGATTTGGACATATATCATATCAAAATGTTCGCCTCGACGAGTACATCATTTCATTCCATTGCATCATTTTCATTTGAGTTCATCCTGATGCCCGAACTGCTGTTAGAAGGAGGCTTTGTGAGTTAATTGTCAGATCTGCTAGTTCATCTTAGACTTTTGTCATTTTTGCCATGATTATTGTGTGCATGATATGCCCATGAGTTCTACATATGTTTTGTTAAGGGTTTTGTTATCTTTCCAGAGGTGCAACCCATGCATTTTTGTGATGTGTGTGGTGAATTGTGCAAGCTTGCAAAGTGAGGCACCCGGTAAATCTGTTTTCTGGGACTTAGTAGTTTTCACTAAGTCTGGGATTATTTAGTTCATGATGCCATATGTCCATGCTATTTCCTAGTGATCCGTGCCTCTTTTGAGGATGATCAGTAAAGGAGTTTTGTTAATCTTGTTATGCTCTATCCATCCATGCCTTTGTTTGCAATTATGGAGTACCCTAGCTTGAGTCAATCGAGCTCTACTTTTGCTTCATGGTGAATCTGGGCAGATCGTCAACTTGTTTGCGATTTTGCCGATGTTATTGTAGTTGATCCGTGCATGCTATGACATTGTTCTTGCCATGACTAGCTGGTATTTTGTGCCTTCTTAATGGATGTATGCTTGCCTTGCCATGACTTGCAACGTAGTGAGTGCATCGAGCTCGTTTACATGCCTTCGTGAGTTATATTTCAGCATGTCTCAGTTTTCACTAAGTCTGAAAACTGATTATGTTTTTGCTATGTTCGTGTGCTCGTTAGTATATTTTGTGATCCCTTTTGGCTCAAGGTCACTAAGGGAATTTTGTTAAGCTTGTTGAGTATCTCCATGCCATGTCTTTTTTTGTCATGTTCAGGTCCTGTAGCATGTTATTTTGTTGCTCCGAAGAGGGCTATATGATCTGAAATTTCAGACAAGTGTTAATTTCACTAAGTCTAAAATCTGTTTTGCATTTGCGTTTTTGCCATGCTTGTTTGAACCTGTTAATAGATGAATTGGCCGTAGCTCAGTGCTAGACTTTTGTTAAGCATCTTGTGTGCATCCCTGCCATGTATTTTGTTGTCATGTTTGGTGGCTGTAGCATGTTCATCTCATTGCATTTAGATGCCTACTTGCTGTAAATCGCAGACCGGTGTCATTTTTGAATCGCTTGCCATTTCCAAACCATAACTCCGATTCCGGCGTTCTTTATATCGTTTTCAAGCGTTCCAGTGGCACCCTTGGAATTCCAAGTTGGGGCCAGGTTCATGCATTTCCTGTCATATCTTGCATTTTGCATCCCGCATAGCATATCATCTTTGCATTGTGTTGTTTGAGTTTGCACGTGGTTGATTGTATCCTTGTTGCTTGTTTGTCTTGTTTGGGTAGAGCCGGGAGACGAGTTCGCTAACGAGGAGCCCGTTGAGTTTGCTCTTGAAGATCCAGTCAACTCTGACAACTGTGCAGGCAAGATGATCATACCCTCGAAATCACTACTATCTTTGCTATGCTAGTTTGCTCGCTCTTTTGCTATGCCATTGCTACGATGCCTACCACTTGCTTGAAAGCCTCCCAAATTGCCATGTCAAACCTCTAACCCACCATTGTCCTAGCAAACCGTTGATTGGCTATGTTACCGCTTTGCTCAGCCCCTCTTATAGCGTTGCTAGTTGCAGGTGAAGATTGGAGGCCGTTCCTTGTTGGAACATCTTTTATTTACTTGTTGGGATATCATTATATTGCCGTGTTATCTTAATGCATCAATATACTTGGTAAAGGGTGGAAGGCTCGGCCTCTCGCCTAGTGTTTTGTTCCACTCTTGCCGCCCTAGTTTCCGTCATATCGGTGTTATGTTCCCGGATTTTGCGTTCCTCACGCGGTTGGGTTATAATGGGAACGCCTTGATATTTTGCCTTGATTAAAGCTTTTCCAACAATGCCCAACATTGGTCTTACCATTCGCCACCTACCCTTTTCTTTCCCTTGGGTTCTGCAGACTCAAGGGTCATCTTATTTTAACCCCCCCGGGCCAGTGCTCCTCTGAGTGTTGGTCCCACCGAGCGATGTCCGGAGCTACCAGGGGCAACTCTGGGCTGGCCTACCCGATGTCTGGCTCATCTGAGTGTGCCCTGAGAAAGAGTTATGTGCAGCTCCTATCGGGATTTGTCGGCACATTCAGGCGGTATTGCTGGTCTTGTCTTAACCTGTCGAAGTGTCTTGAGTTACCGAGATACCGAGTCTGATCGGAACGTCTTGGGAGGAGGTCTATTCCTTCGTTGACCGTGAGAGCTTGTCATGGGCTAAGTTGGGACTCCCCTGCAGGGATTGAACTTTCGAAAGCCGTGCCCGCGGTTATGGGCAGATGGGAATTTGTTAATGTCCGGTTGTAGATAACTTGAACCTTAACTTAATTAAAATGAATCAGTTGAGTGTGTTACCGTGATGGCCTCTTCTCGGCGGAGTCCGGGAAGTGGACACGGTGTTGGAGTAATGTTTGCGCAGGTTGTTCTCTAGTTTCTCGCTCGTGATTTGTCTCCTCTTCTCGCTCTCTTTTGCGAATAAGTTAGCCACCATATTTGCTAGTCGCTTGCTGCAGCTCCACTCATATTTAACCCCCTTGCCATTCCTATAAGCTTAAATAGTCTTGATCGCGAGGGTGCGAGATTGCTGAGTCCCTGTGGCTCATAGATTACTATTACACCAGATGCAGGGCCCGATGATTCCGCTCCAGGTGACGCGTATGAGCTAAAGTGGGAGTTCGACGAAGAATCTCAACGATACTATGTTTGCTTTCCCGATGATCAGTAGTGGTGCCCAGTTGGGGGTGATTGGGACCGTGTCGCATGTTGGGTTCTCTTTTATTTTGGCGCTGTAGTCGGGCCATGAGTGTTTGGATGATGTAATGTTATTTATGTACTTGATTGACGTGGCGAGTGTAAGCCAACTATGTTATCTCCCCTTTTATTATCATTACATGGGATGTTGTGAAGATTGCCTAACTTGCGACATATGCCTTCAATGCGATTATGTCTCTAAGTCGTGCCTCGACACGTGGGAGCTATAGTCGCATCGAGGGTGTTACACCGCCCCAATCCGTTTGCATGGTGATAATCTTGCGATCAAAAAGTCGTTCAACTAGTGCTTGAAACTCATGAAACACTTTGAAAACTTCTGATCTATGTTTGAGGATATATATCCATGTGAATTTGCTGAAATCATCGATGAAACTCACATAATAATTTTTCTTATTAATTGAATCTCGGGCAGGCCCCCATACATCAGAGAAAACTAGCTCTAAAGGAGCTTTTGAAATACTACTAGAATTTGGGTAGGGAAGTTGATGGCTCTTGCCTTGTTGGCAAGCATCACACACTCCCTCTTTATTCAACTCTTTGCTAGAAAAGGAAATTTGATTGTGTCTAAGAACATGTTGAACTATTGCCGAAGATGGATTTCCTAAACGATCGTGCCACCTCGATGGAGATATCTTGGTGGCTCCAAGTGCATGTCTGCCCGAGCTTATTGGAGCTGGTGATAGGGGATAGAGCCCATTTTTACACCTACCGTGGAGGAGGGTTTTCCTCGTTTCCTTGTCCTTGACAAAGAAAAAATGAGGATGAGTTTCAAGAAACACATGATTGTCATTGGCTAGACGATGAGCAGAGATCAAGTTTTTAGTGGCTTTGGGCACATGCAGAATATTTTTAAGATGAAGATTATGAGTAGGGGTACGAACATATGCATGACCTATATGGGGAATCTTCATACCTGCACCGTTTGGCACGTTTACTTGATCGTGTCCATTGTACTTGTCACGGATGGTGAGCTTGTCGAGCTCGCTGGTAATGTGGTCTGTTGCACCTGAGTCCACATACCAGTTCGTGTCCACCATGTAGGAGGAGTTGGTGTTGACGGTTGCTGCAGTTTTCTCCTTGTTGAAGGAGACATCAAAACGACGATAGCACTCCATGGCCGTGTGATTCGGCTTGGTGCAGATTTGGCAGAAGACCTCAGGCAAGTCGTTGCGGCCTCCTCCATTGTCGCGGCCGCCGTCGCGACCACGTCCGCCGCCTCCATTGCGGCCACGGTTGCCACCGCGGCCCCACCGCGGTTGGATCCACCACGTCCGCCGCGAGACACGGCGTTGGTAGAGGAGTGGGAGGACTGCCCTCCGCCTTCAAACATGGCCAGCCTGCTTTCAAAGCTGATCAGCTGCGAGTAGAGCTTGCTCACCTTGATTTGCTGGGTGCGAGCGCAGACCGTGGAGACGAAGGACACGTAGTCGTAGTCGAGTCCCACCAGGATGTAGGACACCATGTCGTCGTTAGTGAGCGGCTTGTCCACCGAGGCCATCTCATCACCGAGCGCCTTCATGCGCTCGATGTACTCGAACATTGTCGAGTTGCCCTTCTTGGTGGTGGAGAGGGCGATTCTGGTGTTGACGATATGCGCTTGAGTTTGGGAGATGAAGATCTCCCTGATGGCTACCCATGCTTCGGCCGCCGTGTCACAGTGTGCGACCTGAACCATAACAGGAGCTGAGATGGAGTTGAAGATGAAACTTAGCACCTGAGAATCTCGAGCCTTGTCGGTGTCGCATGTAGGGTTGGGCACGTCCGTGGGTTTGCCGTCCTTGTCGCGGAGCTTCTGCTCTGGCTGCTCCCGATCTGGATCGAGATAGGAGACGAGCTGCGCCCCACGGATGGCTGCCATGGCTTGCGCGCACCATACCAGGAAGTTGGAGCGATGGAGTCGGTTGGCTATGGGGATGAGGGCAGGCGCGGCGATAGCGGAGCTTGAGGATGCCATGGCTACGAGAGATGTGCTTTAGAGGAGATAGGCTCTGAATACCTTGAAAGATGGCTTGAAGCGTATGCCTAGCAGGGACGCGTTGCGTGTTATATATAGCCATAGGCTAGGGTTTACAAGATTCGGTAGTTAGTTAGGCTTGATCCTTAAGTTAGCTATCTACAAGATAAGGATCGAATCTTAAACCTAACTACCAGATTACAAAGTTGACCATGCACGCAACATCAAGAGTATATACGGGTTTATACGTACACAACCGTATATACATACAATATATTCTAACACTTGCCACCCTCCTCGCCGCCTCGCACCTCGTTGTCGGAGATGATGATGACCTTCCCTCCATTGTCAGGGAATATCGCCCACTCCGCCTCCACGAGCTTGGGGTGCTGGCGGCGGAGGTCCTCCATGTATGCGTTGTCGGTGGCCTCCTTCTCGAGGCACTACCGAGCCTCTCGGTCCTCTCGAGCCATCGTCGCACTCACCACCCCCGATCCTGGCGGATCGAGGTGAACCACGCCCTCCCAAATGGGAAGTAGAGTCGCGCGGCGGAGCCGTGGAACCGGACTTGCCACCGGTCATACTCCATCGCTGTGAGCTCCACTATGTGGAACAACCCGAGCCACTTTCTCTTGTGGGTCTCCCGGTCGGTGATATCCGCCACCCATGTCCCCCATGACCGTTGCCGGATGCTGAGGTATGTCCTCTGTGGCGGTCGCGGCGGAGGGAGCTCCAGGAAGTCGGCGAACTGGACATGACCGGGCGGATCGGGCAAGCGGCGGCGGCTCAAAGATGCGCTGCTCGAGGATGAACCACGGGCGTGGCAGCATAGATCCGAGCTGCGGATTGGAGGGGGGAGCTCCGGCCATCGCATCCGGCCATCGCATCCGGAGAGGGTGCGGTGGGGAAGGGTGGGGGTCGTGTCAACGGCGGGGCGAGGGCGGAAGAGGAGGCAGAGGAGGGGAAGAGAGGGCGAGCTTTGTTACTCGGTTGCCGAGCGGTGGAGTAAACATAGGGAGATTTGCCGCGGCTGAGTATAATTTTTACTCCAGTAATGCCGGTTGGGGATCAGCTAAGTGTCGGTTAGAGAAGTAAAACTGGGATTTTAGTCCTCTAATTGGTTATTGAGGACGGTTAGAAATGCCCTTATGAACATATCCCCACGCCTCTTATGGACCTGACGGGTTGGAAAGCTTGGGCACTATAAAGGGTTAAGTTTTTTTCTTTGTGACTTTTTTTTAAGAAAGGAGGGATATACCCGCGGCCTCTGCATCTGGGCGATGCATGCATCCATTTTATTAATTATTCACAAAGACCTTACAAAGTAATACATCAGTAATCCTGAAGCCACCATATTGACAAGACCTGTCGCTACTCCTATCCACTTGATGAAGGGGTGCCGAATGTCCGAGTCGGATATCAAACAGACATCGCACCAAAGCCTAACATATAAAGTCGCATGCCCCAACCAATCCACAATGCCAGGACTGGGTCACACACCGGTCCGGTGCACTCTCAAAGGCCGCCGCCACTGTCTTCCACCAATCCATCTCCAGAGTAGGTACTGATTCACCGACCGTGCCAGGCTTGTCGTCGACGCAACCAGTCGTACAACGCCACCATCGTGCACGTATCAATCCACACACGTCCATCGCCGAAACTCCACAACGCCATGCCGCCGGGATCCGCCGTCGACCTTGCGGTAGATGTAACACCGCTCCTCCACTTGTCCCCTCCAGCCAGCACTTGCTCCAAGACGATGCCCCCGGGAGGGAGAATGACACTGAGAGTTGTCATCACCCGATCCAGGAGACCTAGATCTAGAGTTTCCCTTGAAGCATCCCGAGCATGATGACGCAAACTGCAACGACAATGCCTCGACAAGGAAATGATATCGGAGATGCCGCCATCATCCGCCATGAACGTAGTCAGCGCGATTTTCATCGGCAGTCGCTCCACCAGACCGTGTATCGCCGGCGCCACTGGTCCATTCAACCGGAGCAAACTCAAGAAACGATGCCCTCGAGAGGGACTCAACGCAAAAGCACCGCCATCGCTCGATCCCAAGGAGATCTTGTTGGGTTTCGTAGTAATTTCAAAAAATTTCCTACGCACACGCAAGATCATGTGATGCATAGCAACGAGAGGGGAGAGTGTTGTCTACGTACCCACGCAGACCGACTGCGGAAGTGTTGACTCAACATAGAGGAAGTAGTCGTACGTCTTCACGATCCAACCGATCAAGTACCGAAACTACGGCACCTCCGAGTTCGAGCACATGTTCAGCTCGATGACGATCCCCAAACTCCGATCCAGCAAAGTGTCGGGGAAGAGTTCCGTCAGCACGACGGTGTGGTGACGATCTTGATGCACTACAGCAGCAGGGCTTCGCCTAAACTCCGCTACAGTATTATCGAGGAATATGATGGCTGGGGGCACCGCACAAGACTAAGGAATAGATCACGTGGATCAACTTGTGTGTTCTAGGGTGCCTCTACCTTAGTATATAAAGGACCAAAGGGGGGGAGGCTGGCCGGCCACAAGGGGTGCGCCAGGAGAGTCCTACTCCCTCTGGGAGTAGGATCCCCCCCCCCCAATCCTAGTTGGAATAGGATTCGCGGAGGGGGAAAAGAGAAGGAGGGGGCCAACCACCTCTCCTAGTCCTAATAGGACTAGGGGAAGGAGGAGGCGCGAAGCCCATGTAGGGCTGCCTCTTCTCTTTTCCACTAAGGCCCATCATGGCCCATTTAGCTCCCGGGGGGTTCCGGTAACCTTCCCGGTACTCCGGTAAAATCCTGATTTCACCCGGAACACTTCCGATATCCAAACATAGGCTTCCAATATATCAATCTTTATGTATCGACCATTTCAAGACTCCTCGTCATGTCCTTGATCACATCCGGGACTCCGAACAACCTTTGGTACATCAAAATGCATAAACTCATAATATAACTGTCATCGTAACCTTAAGCGTGCGGACCCTACGGGTTCGAGAACAATGTAGACATGACCGAGACACGTCTCCGGTCAATAACCAATAGCGGGACTTGGATGCCCATATTGGCTCCTACATATTCTACGAAGATCTTTATCGGTCAGACCGCATAACAACATACGTTGTTCCCTTTGTCATCGGTATGTTACTTGCCCGAGATTCGATCGTCGTTATTCCAATACCTAGTTCAATCTCGTTACCGGCAAGTCTCTTTACTCGTTCCGTAATACGTCATCTCGCAACTACCTCATTAGTTGCAATGCTTGCAAGGCTTATGTGATGTGCATTACCGAGAGGGCCCAGAGATACCTCTCCAACAATCGGAGTGACAAATCCTAATCTCGAAATATGCCAACCCAACATCTACCTTTGGAGACACCTGTAATGCTCCTTTATAATCACCCAGTAACGTTGTGACGTTTGGTAGCACCCAAAGTGTTCCTCTGGCAAACGGGAGTTGCATAATCTCATAGTCATAGGAACATGTATATGTCATGAAGAAAGCAATAGCAACATACTAAACGATCGGGTGCTAAGCTAATGGAATGGGTCATGTCAATCAGATCATTCTCTAATGATGTGATCCCGTTAATCAAATAACAACACTTTGTTCATGGTTAGGAAACATAACCATCTTTGATTAACGAGCTAGTCAAGTAGAGGCATACTAGTGACACTAAGTTTGTCTATGTATTCACACATGTATTGTGTTTCCGGTTAATATAATTCTAGCATGAATAATAAACATTTATCATGATTATAAGGAAATAAATAATAACTTTATTATTGCCTCTAGGGCATATTTCCTTCAGTCTCCCACTTGCACTAGAGTCAATAATCTAGATTACACAGTAATGATTCTAACACCCATGGAGCCTTGGTGCTGATCATGTTTTGCTCGTGGAAGAGGCTTAGTCAACGGGTCTGCAACATTCAGATCCGTATGTATCTTGTAAATCTCTATGTCTCCCACCTGGACTAGATCCCGGATGGAATTGAAGCGTCTCTTGATGTGCTTGGTTCTTTTGTGAAATCTGGATTCCTTTGCCAAGGCAATTGCACCAGTATTGTCACAAAAGATTTTCATTGGACCCGATGCACTAGGTATGACACCTAGATCGGATATGAACTCCTTCATCCAGACTCCTTCATTTACCGCTTCCGAAGCAGCTATGTACTCCGCTTCACATGTAGATCCCGCTACGACGCTTTGTTTAGAACTGCACCAACTGACAGCTCCACCGTTTAATGTAAACACGTATCCGGTTTGCGATTTAGAATCGTCTGGATCAGTGTCAAAGCTTGCATCAACGTAACCATTTACGACGAGCTCTTTGTCACCTCCATATACGAGAAGCATATCCTTAGTCCTTTTTAGGTATTTCAGGATGTTCTTGACCGCTGTCCAGTGATCCACTCCTGGATTACTTTGGTACCTCCCTGCTAGACTTATAGCAAGGCACACATCAGGTCTGGTACACAACATTGCATACATGATAGATCCTATCGCTGATGCATAGGGAACATCTTTCATATTCTCTCTATCTTCTGCAGTGGTCGGGCATTGAGTCTTACTCAATTTCACACCTTGTAACACAGGCAAGAATCCTTTCTTTGCTTGATCCATTTTGAACTTCTTCAAAATTTTATCAAGATATGTTGTTTGTGAAAGTCCAATTAAGCGTCTTGATCTATCTCTATAGATCTTAATGCCTAATATGTAAGCAGCTTCACCGAGGTCTTCCATTGAAAAACTCTTATTCAAATATCCCTTTATGCTATCCAGAAATTCTATATCATTTCCAATCAGCAATATGCCATCCACATATAATATCAGAAATGCTACAGAGCTCCCACTCACTTTCTTGTAAATACAGGCTTCTCCAAAAGTCTGTATAAAACCAAATGCTTTGATCACACTATCAAAACGTTTATTCCAACTCCGAGAGGCTTGCACCAGTCCATAAATGGATCGCTGGAGCTTGCACACTTTATTAGCTCCCTTTGGATCGACAAAACCTTCTGGTTGCATCATATACAACTCTTCTTCCAGAAATCCATTCAGGAATGCAGTTTTGACATCCATCTGCCAAATTTCATAATCATAAAATGCGGCAATTGCTAACATGATTCGGACAGACTTAAGCATCGCTACGGGTGAGAAGGTCTCATCGTAGTCAATCCCTTGAACTTGCCGAAAACCTTTTGCGACAAGTCGAGCTTTGTAGACAGTAATATTACCGTCAGCGTCAGTCTTCTTCTTGAAGATCCATTTATTCTCAATTGCTTGCCGATCATCGGGCAAGTCAACCAAAGTCCATACTTTGTTCTCATACATGGATCCCATCTCAGATTTCATGGCTTCAAGACACTTTGCGGAATCTGGGCTCACCATTGGTTCTTCATAGTTCGTAGGTTCATCATGATCTAGCATCATGACTTCTAGAACGGGATTACCGTACCACTCTGGCGCGGATCTTACTCTGGTTGATCTACGAGGTTCAGTAGTATCTTGTTCTGAAGTTTCATGATCATTATCATTGACTTCCTCACTAACTGGTGTAGGTGTCACAGAAACAGTTTTTTGTGATGTACTATTTTCCAATAAGGGAGCAGGTACAGTTACCTCGTCAAGTTCTACTTTCCTCCTACTCACTTCTTTCGAGAGAAACTCCTTCTCTAGAAAGTTTCCGAATTTAGCAACAAAAGTCTTGCCTTCGGATCTGTGATAGAAGGTGTATCCAATAGTTCCTTTGGATATCCTATGAAGACACATTTCTCCGATTTGGGTTCGAGCTTATCAGGTTGAAGCTTTTTCACATAAGCATCGCAGCCCCAAACTTTCAGAAACGACAACTTTGGTTTCTTGCCAAACCACAGTTCATAAGGCGTCGTCTCAACGGATTTTGATGGTGCCCTATTTAACGTGAATGCGGCCGTCTCTAGAGCGTATCCCCAAAACGATAGCGGTAAATCAGTAAGAGACATCATAGATCGCACCATATCTAGTAAAGTACGATTACGATGTTCGGACACACCATTACGCTGTGGTGTTCCGGGTGGCGTGAGTTGCGAAACTATTCCACAATTTTTCAAATGTACACCAAACTCGTAACTCAAATATTCTCCTCCACGATCAGATCGTAGAAACTTTATTTTCTTGTTACGATGATTTTCAACTTCACTCTGAAATTCCTTGAACTTTTCAAATGTTTCAGACTTATGTTTCATTAAGTAGATATACCCATATCTGCTTAAATCATCTGTGAAGGTGAGAAAATAACGATATCCGCCACGAGCCTCAATATTCATCGGACCACATACATCTGTATGTATGATTTCCAACAAATCTGTTGCTCTCTCCATAGTACCGGAGAACGGTGTTTTGGTCATCTTGCCCATGAGGCACGGTTCGCAAGTACCAAGTGATTCATAATCAAGTGGTTCCAAAAGTCCATCAGTATGGAGTTTCTTCATGCGCTTTACACTGATATGACCTAAACGACAGTGCCACAAATAAGTTGCACTATCATTATCAACTCTGCATCTTTTTGCTTCAACATTATGAATATGTGTATTACTACTATCGAGATTCAATAAGAATAGACCACTCTTCAAGGGTGCATGACCATAAAAGATATTACTCATATAAATAGAACAACCATTATTCTCTGATTTAAATGAATAACCGTCTCGCATTAAACAAGATCCAGATATAATGTTCATGCTCAACGTTGGCACCAAATAACAATTATTTGGGTCTAATACTAATCCCGAAGGTAGATGTAGAGGTAGCGTGCCGACTGCGATCACATCGACTTTGGAATCGTTTCCCACGTGCATCGTCACCTCGTCCTTAACCAATCTTCGCTTAATCCGTAGTCCCTGTTTTGAGTTGCAAATATTAGCAACAGAACCAGTATCAAATACCCAGGTGCTACTGCGAGCATTAGTAAGGTACACATCAATAACATGTATATCACATATACCTTTGTTCACCTTGCCATCCTTCTTATCCGCCAAATACTTGGGGCAGTTCCGCTTCCAGTGACCAGTCTGCTTGCAATAGAAGCACTCAGTTTCAGGCTTAGGTCCAGACTTGGGTTTCTTCTCTTGAGCAGCAACTGGCTTTGCCGTTCTTCTTGAAGTTCCCCTTCTTCTTTCCTTTGCCCTTTTTCTTGAAACTAGTGGTCTTGTTGACCATCAACACTTGATGCTCCTTCTTGATTTCTACCTCCGCAGCTTTCAGCATCGCGAAGAGCTCGGGAATAGTCTTGTTCATCCCTTGCATATTATAGTTCATCACGAAGCTCTTGTAGCTTGGTGGTAGTGATTGGAGAATTCTGTCAATGACGCAATCATCTGGAAGATTAACTCCCAATTGAATCAAGTGATTATTATACCCAGACATTTTGAGTATATGCTCACTGACAGAACTGTTCTCCTCCATCTTGCAGCTATAGAACTTATTGGAGACTTCATATCTCTCAATCCAGGCATTTGCTTGAAATATTAACTTCAACTCCTGGAACATCTCATATGCTCCATAACGTTCAAAACATCGTTGAAGTCCCGATTCTAAGCCGTAAAGCATGGCACACTGAACTATCGAGTAGTCATCAGCTTTGCTCTGCCAGACGTTCATAACATCCGTCGTTGCTCCTGCAGCAGGCCTGGCACCCAGCGGTGCATCCAGGACGTAATTCTTCTGTGCAGCAATGAGGATAATCCTCAAGTTACGGACCCAGTCCGTGTAATTGCTACCATCATCTTTCAACTTTGCTTTCTCAAGGAAAGCATTAAAATTCAACGGAACAACAGCATGAGCCATCTATCTACAATCAACATAAACAAGCAAGATACTATCAGGTACTAAGTTCATGATAAGTTTAAGTTCAGTTAATCAAATTAATTAAAGAACTCCCACTTAGATAGACATCCCTCTAATCCTCTAAGTGATTACGTGATCCAAATCAACTAAACCATAACCGATCATCACGTGAGATGGAGTAGTTTTCAATAGTGAACATCGTTATGTTGATCATATCTACTATATGATTCACGCTCGACCTTTCGGTCTCCGTGTTCCGAGGCCATATCTGTATATGCTTGGCTCGTCAAGTATAACCTGAGTATTCCACGTGTGCAACTGTTTTGCACCCGTTGTATTTGAACGTAGAACCTATCACACCCGATCATCACGTGGTGTCTCAGCACGAAGAACTTTCGCAACGGTGCATACTCAGGGAGAACACTTCTTGATAATTTAGTGAGAGATCATCTTATAATGCTACCGTCAATCAAAGCAAGATAAGATGCATAAAAGGATAAACATCACATGCAATCAATATAAGTGATATGATATGGCCATCATCATCTTGTGCTTGTGATCTCCATCTCCGAAGCACCGTCGTGATCACCATCGTCACCGGCGTGACACCTTGATCTCCATCGTAGCATCGTTGTCGTCTCGCCAAGTTTATGCTTCTACGACTATCGCTACCGCTTAGTGATAAAAGTAAAGCATTACATCGCGATTGCATTGCATACAATAAAACGACAACCATAAGGCTCCTGCCAGTTGCCGATAACTCGGTTACAAAACATGATCATCTCATACAATAAAATTTATCATCATGCCTTAACCATATCACATCACAATATGCCCTGCAAAAACAAGTTAGACGTCCTCTACTTTGTTGTTGCAAGTTTTACGTGGCTGCTACGGGCTTAAGCAAGAACCAATCTCACCTACGCATCAAAACCACAATGATAGTTTGTCAAATAGACTCCGTTTTAACCTTCGCAAGGACCGGGCGTAGCCACACTTGGTTCAACTGAAGTTGGAGAGACTGTCGCCCGCAAGCCACCTATGTGCAAAGCACGTCGGGGAAACCGGTCTCGCGTAAGCGTACGCGTAATGTTGGTCCAGGTCGTCTCGTCCAACAATGCCGCCGAACCAAAATATGACATGCTGGTAGGCAGTATGACTTATATCACCCACAACTCACTTGTGTTCTACTCGTGCATATAACATCAACATAAATAACCTAGGCTCTGATACCACTGTTGGGTTTCGTAGTAATTTCAAAAAAATTCCTACGCACACGCAAGATCATGTGATGCATAGCAACGAGAGGGGAGAGTGTTGTCTACGTACCCATGCAGACCGACTGCGGAAGCGTTGACGCAACGTAGAGGAAGTAGTCGTACGTCTTCACGATCCAATCGATCAAGTACCTAAACTAAGGCACCTCCGAGTTCGAGCACACATTCAGCTCGATGACGATCCCCGGACTCCGATCCAGCAAAGTGTCGGGGAAGAGTTCCGTCAGCACGATGGCGTGGTGACGATCTTGATGCACTACAGCAGCAGAGCTTCGCCTAAACTCCGCTACAGTATTATCGAGGAATATGGTGGCTGGGGGCACCGCACACGGCTAAGGAATAGATCACGTGGATCAACTTGTGTGTTCTAGGGTGCCTCTACCTCAGTATATAAAGGACCAAAGGGGGGAGGCTGGCCGGCCACAAGGGGTGCGCCAGGAGAGTCCTACTCCCTCTGGGAGTAGGATTCCCCCCCCCCCAATCCTAATTGGAATAGGATTCGCGGAGGGGGAAAAGAGAAGGATGGGGCCGGCCACCTCTCCTAGTCCTAATAGGACTAGGGGAAGGGGGAGGCGCGCAGCCCATGTAGGGCTGCCTCTTCTCTTTTCCACTAAGGCCCATCATGGCCCATTTAGCTCCCGGGGGGTTCCGGTAACCTTCCCGGTACTCCGGTAAAATCCCGATTTCACCCGGAACACTTCCGATATCCAAACATAGGCTTCCAATATATCAATCTTTATGTCTCGACCATTTCGAGACTCCTCGTCATGTCCTTGATCACATCCGGGACTCCGAACAACCTTCGGTACATCAAAATGCATAAACTCATAATATAACTGTCATCGTAACCTTAATCGTGCGGACCCTACGGGTTCGAGAACAATGTAGACATGACCGAGACACGTCTCCGGTCAATAACCAATAGCGGGACCTGGATGCCCATATTGGCTCCTACATATTCTACGAAGATCTTTATCGATCAGACCGCATAACAACATACATTGTTCCCTTTGTCATCGGTATGTTAATTGCCCGAGATTTGATCGTCGGTACTCCAATACCTAGTTCAATCTCGTTACCGGCAAGTCTCTTTACTCGTTCCGTAATACATCATCTCGCAACTACCTCATTAGTTGCAATGCTTGCAAGGCTTATGTGATGTGCATTACCGAGAGGGCCCAGAGATACCTCTCCGACAATCGGAGTGACAAATCCTAATCTCGAAATACGCCAACCCAACATCTACCTTTGGAGACACCTGTAATGCTCCTTTATAATCACCCAGTAACGTTGTGACGTTTGGTAGCACCCAAAGTGTTCCTCCGGCAAACGGGGGTTGCATAATCTCATAGTCATAGGAACATGTATATGTCATGAAGAAGGCAATAGCAACATACTAAACGATCGGGTGCTAAGCTAATGGAATGGGTCATGTCAATCAGATCATTCTCTTAATGATGTGATCCCATTAATCAAATAACAACACTTTGTTCATGGTTAGGAAACATAACCATCTTTGATTAACGAACTAGTCAAGTAGAGGCATACTAGTGACACTAAGTTTGTCTATGTATTCACACATGTATTATGTTTCCGGTTAATACAATTCTAGCATGAATAATAAACATTTATCATGATTATAAGGAAATAAATAATAACTATATTATTGCCTCTAGGGCATATTTCCTTCAGATCTAGGGTCTCCCCGGAGTTGCCCGCGCTGTCAAGGACGAGAGAATGGTTGAATCCCAGCGTGATCAGAAGAACCCGTCAAGATCCACCCAGTTGCTGACGTGCCACAACCTCCATCGTGTCGTCCGCAACATAGTGAGCATGGCCGGGAGCCAGCCATCAGACATCACGGACATGTCCAGACACCAGCCTCAGCCAGATCTGGTCGAGGCCAGCGACCCTATCCTGGTCATGGCCGCAAGCACGGAATCTCCCGGATCTGGCCGGAGATCGCCGCCACAAGACAATCCTTGACCTCGGCAGTCGATCACCGCTTGCCGAGTCCCGCCACCGTGCACCCAGATGCGCATCTAACTAGGCGCCACCGGGCCTGTCGCCCACAAAGCAATGCGGAGGCCGCGAGAGATGGGCCCCGCCGCCGCCGTCAGCCACACGGGCTTCGGCTCGCGGCATCCTCTGGCGACGGCGGGTGGGGAAATAGGAATGGCAGAGGCGGTTGCAGGTAGAGGAATCGCCCTCGGTCGCCCTGGTCAGAGGCAACCGAGGGAGTAGGAATTTGTGGTTCATCTCTTCTCCAAGTGTCGATTCACTTAAAGTCTATGGGATTTGGCTAAGGAGTGGCTCCAACTCGAGAACATTGACATATCCATGTGCCATGCGTTGTATCAATGCAAAGAATTGTGGGTTAACTCGTCCGACAAGAGAATTTCAAATAGGAAAGGCATGACTTCACTAACTGCGCTCATTAGTTGGATTATTTTGAGTGAGAGGAACGTGCGTGTTTTCCACCACAAGTCCACACCACCGCCAATCGGGTCCAAAGCTTGGGTACAATAGTTGCGGAAGGGTGCGGCACTTGCATTTGCGGGGCTGTTGTTGGGCTTGCAACTAGCCCGCCCACTCTCCAGGCGCCTCCTTTGATAAAATAAAAGTCGAGTTGCAACCATGTTGGGGGACATGCAGTTGCGGGGCTATTGTCGGGTTTGCAACTGGCCCACCCCCTCTCCCGACGCCCCCTCTGAAAAACAAAAGTTAAGTTGCAACCATGTTGAGGGACATGCGGGGCTGTTGTCGAGCTTGCAACGCCCCCCCCCCCTCCCGACGCCCCCTTCGACAGAACAAAAAAGTCAAGTTGCGGTCGGTTTGGAAGACATGTAGTTGTGGTCACGTGCGACATTGCAGTTGCGGGGCTGTTGCGGGCCTTGCAACTGGCCCGCCCCCTCTACCAGAGCCCCCTCCGACAGAAGTCGAGTTGCAACCATGTTGGGGGGCATGCAAGTTGCGGGCAGGTGCGGCACTTGCAGTTGTGAGGCTGTTGTCTGGCTTGCAACTTGCCCGCCCCCTTTAACGGTGCCTCCTCCGACAAAACAAAAAAGTCCAGTTACGGTCGGGCTAGAATACATGCAATTGATTCAACCTACTGATTCTCTACTTAATTCAACCTTCTGATATCGTACTTAATTCAACATGTAGATCTCGATAACTATAGTGACACGAGATTTGTTTCAAGGAAAATAAAAAGAAAAGGCAACTTCTTCTCTATCAACCCACGCTAGAAAAAAATAGGGCATATAAACACGATGAAAATGTATTTTTGTGTAATACATGAATAAAATTAAAACAAAAAACATGTAGAAAAGACAACAAGTGAGAATAAAAAATGTCCATGCTTGTCAAAATTAATGTATCTTCTACAAAACTTAAATCTTCCAAAGATGAATGATAAAAATAGATAAAAGTAGAAATAAAAGTAAAAAGAGACAAATAAAACATATTAAAATAAATACACAAAAAGAGAAATAAATAATAAAGATGGAAAAAAACTAGATAAATACGCGTATCTTCTTTCTGTACACACAAGCCTAACAGAAAAACAAGAAAGAAAATACAAAATATTTACGTGGGATACCTATTAAGAAAATAAGTAAGAAAACAGGAAAGGAAAAATGAGAAGGACCACAAACCGTAGCCCACAGCCCACGTAACGGAAGGCACCCTGCCAGCTGCCAGCCGCTCAAATAGAGAAAGCCCAATAAGTTTTGAACAACGGGAATACATCAGCGACAAATACAGATCAATTGAATCGTATGGTTAATCCTGTCGACTGAGACTTCACTAATTCTCAGTCGACCGAGAATTAGCAAAACCCTTAATCGGGCTAAAGGATAGCCTACCAACTATACTTTACAATGTCACTCTAATTTGGAACGCCTTCTTCTCGCCCATCAACTACTCAAGATCGTTGCAGCAGTTCCGATCTTGATCTTCTCGATGGTGATGGCGGACAACGACGGCTGGAGTGTGGCGACGGGTCTATATACTATAGTCGCAGCGATAGGTAGTGGCGGCAGCCATGCTGCAGCCGCTCAACCTCCGGTTCAGTTCCGGATCGCAGTGGTGCTCCTGGTCTTGATCTGCATCACGCGGACGCCCCGGGCGGCAACCCTGGGCTTGGAGGTGGCGGCCATCTTCTCCGCCGGAGGTGGTCGGGCTGAGGCTGGGTGGTCGGATCTTGAGATCCGTCATCTAGTCCCAGATGCGAGTCGGGGAGGCATAGTTGTCGGTGAAAACCGAGTCGATGACGAGCGATGGTGGCATTCTGCGTTGTTACATTGATGAAGGCATCGTCGTGTAACTACTATCGACCCACTCATGCTGCTCCGGGGGAAACCCTATGATCTGGTCTTTCAGATTGGACGATGGCGACACTGCAGTGTTGTTTCTCTCATGGGAGCGTCGTTTGTGGAGTAGCACTGGAAAACGGAGGCAGGAAGTGGAGAGGATTCATCTTGCACTGAGCTCCGGTGGAGATGTCAAGTCATGCCTGGCCGACAGGTGCTACGCTGTGTCATGCTTGTTTGGCAGGTGCTACGCACGACAGATCTTCCAGAGACTTCAAGTTGTATTCGCTGGTGGTACTTGGCGGCATGGTGCTGTTGTGTATCAGCGGCGACCACAACGTGCTCAAAAGTTTGCACGCAGGGATGTGGTGTTGTTGGGCGCCGTGATGGCGTCGACGGATGGCCAGACTGACAAGGATAATGCAGATCTCTTTCCTAAAGTTGGGTTTGCGGTTTGACGATGATGGTGACTTCTAAAACGTGTGCACGTGGTGTACGCTTTTGTTTTGCTGCACCGGCTATAGGCTCTGATATGTTACGTTGATGGATCGGCGATGATACCGATTTTAGATATGGGGAGTGAGGGCACTCCATATTATCGAGTTTGTAAGTGTGAGTGGTGTTTTCAGATGGCTTGATGTATGTTCTTATCATATCTTTGTTGAATAATTAATAAAAATGATTGTATGCATCGATTAATGCAGAAGCCCAGGGTTTTATATTTTTTCAAAAAAGTAAACTCTAATTTGGAACCCTTGTAAAATAAAGGGTATTCTCCTTCTTAATTAATAGACGAGGCAAATCTTAGGAAGATTAGGACGGTTGGTGATTGATCCTGCGGAGAGAAAACACAAGCAATAGTAACCATGGTTAACTTTTTTTAGGGAAAGTAACCATGGTTAACTATTTAGTCTTCTTTTTTTTTGAGGGGAGGTTAACTATTTAGTCAGAACTAGGATAGTGGCCGAGGGGAGAATATGGGCGACGGCGGGCCTCCTAAAGGCTGGTGTGGATGCCTTTCTTATTGCGCTAGCGGTAGGAGGGAAACTTTTGGTCTATGGAAATATATACACCCTATATATAAAAAAAGTTAGCAATTCAATAAAAGACCAAAAAACGTTTTTTTGAAATAAATTTGAGCTTACATTGTACTTGTGAGAAAATTTTCACAAAAAGAAAATCCCTCTTTAACTTCTTTTCAAAAAACCCGCTAGCGGTACGCCTTGACGAGATAGGATAGCGTGTGTGTCAGGTAGACGGTGGAGTTGTGGTTGTAACTAATGTTGTAACTGTTAATGTGGAAGGGTTCTTTACCCTTCCCTTATTTCATATATAGTACACACACTCGTACGTATTTGAGAAAAAAAAGAATTAGGATGGTTGCCAATTGATACTGCAGAGAGAAAACAATATTAACCATGGTTAACTAGTTAGTCAGACTACTAAAGTCTAAGCTTAGGAGTGGTAGAACAAGATGCTCAATCATGAACTATATACTACTCCCTCCATTCCAAAATGTCGACCAACTAGCTGACGATGAGGAAGAGGATGGAACGAACAGTTGAGCCCCACTTTGGTACATCCTCCTTCACTAAACGTATAAAGGATAATATAGACCTTTTGCATATCGTACCCACTTTGGTGGCGCTGGTTATAGGCTTTGTTCTAGGCTCTGCCCATTTTACCTCCCCCCCCCCCCTTTTTTTTTAGCTTAAAAAAGTTATTGCGGCACTTTAGATCCGAGCTCAATACCTCCAGGTTTATTTCCTACCGCACCTATCAGCTCGGATAGATAACCGTGGATAGTTCCATTTATTCTTTGTTCTTGTTGTTTACATTTTCGGTCTAGCTTCTGCATGGTCTTTCTGTGTGATTTTTCTTTGGTTTTTTTATGCACAGTTTCCTCTCGTTTTTTTCTATTTTTTTTTCATTTTCATTTTATATTTATTTCCCTACTTTTTATGTTTATTTTTCACGAACATTCTTTTTAATTTGTGAACATTCTAAAAATTCGTGAAACATTTTTTCAAATCCGCAAACTTTATTTAAATTTCTGAACACTTTCCAAACATGGACAATTTTCAAAAATTTATGAAAACTTTTAAAAAATAATCTCTTCAAGAATTTTCAAATTCATGAGCTCTTTCCAAATTCATGGTATTTTTAAAATTTAAACTCAAACAATTAAAATTTACAATTTTTTTACAAACTTATGAACTTTTTAAAATTCGTGACCTTTTTATAATTTAACTTGTGAACAATTTTAAAATTCATGAACATTATTTCAAACTTCTTAAAAGTTTCAAATTCATGAAGATTTTACAAAGCAACCAGGCAAAGCGAGCGAGCGTGCGAAGTCGCGGCCTACAGGAATGCGCGCGAGCGTCAACTACCTAACCAGCACTTAGAGCACTGACTAGGAGCTCCTCAAATAGACCACGCCACGCACAGAAATTTCTTCAAAATTTCAAAAATATCACTTTAAAAAAATAAAATCAAAAAAAATAGAAATGCTCGCATTTTTAAAAAGTGAACAGAAACTTCAGAATAATATTATGTCATTCAAAATTCTTCAGAATGTGAAAGCAAGAACATTTTTTAAAAAGAGCGAATAAAATTTTGAACACGGACATTTTTTGAACAGGCCGATAAGTGGCCGGACATGTCGCAACTTTCATACGGTGTCGGAAATCGTTCAAACTTGGCATGGATGCCTACAATGAGTAAGCCCACCTGTTGCAAAAGTTAAGGTCATTTCAAAGATGTCCAAAAATATAGCGGGTTCAACAGAGAGTATCCGGGTAGGCCAGAAGTCTCTGTCTAAGAAAACATTATTTTGCGACATCTTTGAAATGACCCTATTTTTTTTCTCATGGCCTTGTATGGCCAGTCCAAAGCACCATGTCAATTTGTTTTTAGTTTCAACAAGTTTTTTTTAGCATTTTTTGGAGTTTTCTCGGTTAAATAAGGCTAATAATTGGTCGGACGTGTCGCAACTTGCATACGGTGTCGGAAGTCATCAAACATGATATGGATGTCTATCATGGGCATGCCCACCTGATGGTAAAAGTTGAGGTCATTTCAGGGATGTCCACAAAAACGTCATGTTTAACACATGGTGTTCGAGTAGTCCAGAAGGCTGCATATGTCCGTGCCAAGCTGCCGCAAAATGTTGGGGTCATTTATCCATAGTCCGCTAGTTGACATGAGTGTGCTAGACTAGGCCACACATGTGCATCCGTGAGCATGTAGTTTTTCCTTATTTGAATGATTTGGTTATTTGCAATTTCCGACATTATCAGTCAACATGAACTTACTCATATATCCCAACCATTTTTTTGAAATTTGTCAACAACATTGGAATTTAAAATTGTGCATGAAACTTTTATAAACCTGAACACCTTTTTTCTAAATTGTTATTAAATTTCCAACAATTAATGGTGAACACAAATTGCAAACCACGTATTTTCTTGAACCACAAATATTTCTTAAATTTAGGTACAAAAATACGAAAACTGGAGCATTTGTTGGAATTCCAGAGCATTTTATAAAAAGTTTAAAGAATATTGAAAAACAAGAACATATTTTGGTATTCCAAACCATATCTCAAATTTTTAAACATGTTTCAAAAATAATAATAATAATAAAGTTCAAAATTAAGACAAATGAATTAACGAAAGAAGGAAATTGTCGTTGTAGCGAGTGAAGCTAAGGACCCAAGTGGCCAAGCCCACGCCAAGTAGCGAGTGGAGCTCGCTCGGTGCACGCTACATGGGTTGAGCCGGCCACGAATGCCCAAACTGCGCGAGCCTTTCGGTGGCCCAAAGCGCCCAATTTAGTCCCACCCCGTTGAGCTACGAAATTGGGGGCACAGAGCTCTGTTATATAATGCTACGGAGTATCGTCTATATCTATACTAATATAAAAAAAACCAAATAGGCCGAGCCAAATCATCTCGATCGTCAAATCATATTATCTAGCGGTTCAACTCGCTTCAATGTTGAACACCAAACATGTTTAACGCTCTAATTATCCACCGATGCCACCGGTTTATAAACATGTTTTGACTCAATGATATCCCTTGAAATCTGCCATGTAATTAATATCCTACCATTCTCGTGAAAAAGTAATTGATATCTTACCAAATACCAACGTACAACCGATATATCTGATCTAATATAAGATGCAACTAATATCCTGAAGGAAATATGCCCTAGAGGCAATAATAAAGATATTATTTATTTCCTTATATCATGATAAATGTTTATTATTCATGCTAGAATTTTATTAACCGGAAACTTAGTACATGTGTGAATACATAGACAAATATAGTGTCACTAGTATGTCTCTACTTGACTAGCTCGTGAATCGAAGATGGTTGAGTTTCCTAGCCATGAACATGAGTTGTCATTTGATTAACGGGATCACATCATTAGGAGAATGATGTGATTGACTTGACCCATTCTGTTAGCTTAGCACTTGATCATTTAGTATGTTGCTATTGCTTTCTTCATTACTTATACATGTTCCTATGACTATGAGATTATGCAACTCCCGTTTACCGGAGGAACACTTTGTGTGCTACCAAATGTTACAATGTAACCGGATGATTATAAAGGTGCTCTACAGGTGTCTCCGAAGGTACTTGTTGGGTTGGCGTATTTCGAGATTAGGATTTGTCACTCCGATTGTCAGAGAGGTATCTCTGGGCCCACTCGATAATGCACATCACTATAAACCTTGCAAACATTGCAACTAATGAGTTAGTTGCAGGATGATGTATTACGGAACGAGTAAAGAGACTTGCCGGTAACGAGATTGAACTAGGTATTGAGATACCGATGATCGAATCTTGGGCAAGTAACTGATAGGTCTCCAACGTATCTATAATTTTTGATTGCTCCATGCTATATTATCTACTATTTTGGACATTATTGGGCTTCATTATCCACTTTTATATTATTTTTGGGACTAACCTATTAACCGGAGGGCCAACCCAGAATTGCTGTTTTTTGCCTGTTTTAGGGTTTCGAAGAAAAGGAATATCAAACGGAGTCCAAACGGAATGAAACCTTCGGGAACGTGATTTTCTCAACGAATAAGACCAGAGAGGCTTGGACCCTACGTCAAGAAAGGAAATAGGAGGCCACGGGGTAGGGGGGCGCGCCCACCCCCACCAGGCGCGCCCTCCACCCTCGTGGGCCCCCTGTTGCTCCACCGACGTACTCCTTCCTCCTATATATATCCACGTACCCCCAAACGATCAGATACGGAGCCAAAAACCTAATTCCACCGCCGCAACTTTCTGTATCCACGAGATCCCATCTTGGGGCCTGTTCCGGAGCTCCGCCGGAGGGGGCATCGATCATGGAGGGCTTCTACATCAACACCATAGCCCCTCCGATGAAGTGTGAGTAGTTTACCTCAGACCTACGGGTCCATAGTTAGTAGCTAGATGGCTTCTTCTCTCTTTTTGGATCTCAATACAATGTTCTCCCCCTCTATTGTGGAGAACCATTCGATGTAATCTTCTTTTTGCGGTGTGTTTGTTGAGACCGATGAATTGTGGGTTTATGATCAAGTCTATCTATGAATAATATTTGAATCTTCTCTGAATTCTTTTATGTATGATTGGTTATCTTTGCAAGTCTCTTCGAATTATCAGTTTGGTTTGGCCTACTAGATTGATCTTTCTTGCAATGGGAGAAGTGCTTAGCTTTGGGTTCAATCTTGCGGTGTCCTTTCCCGGTGACAGTAAGGGCAGCAAGGCACGTATTGTATTGTTGCCATCGAGGATAACAAGATGGGGTTTTCTTCATATTGCATGAGTCTATCCCTCTACATCATGTCATCTTGCTTAAGGCGTTACTCTGTTTTTAACTTAATACTCTAGATGCATGCTGGATAGCGGTCGATGAGTGGAGTAATAGTAGTAGATGCAGGCAGGAGTCGGTCTATTTGTCTCGGATGTGATGCCTATATACATGATCATACCTAGATATCCTCATAACTATGCTCAATTATGTCAATTGCTCAATAGTAATTTGTTCACCCACCGTAGAATACTTATGCTCTCGAGGGAAGCCACTAGTGAAACCTATGGCCCCCGGGTCTATCTTTATCATATTGATCTCCTACTACTTAGTTATTTCCTTTGCTATTTACTTTGCCTTTATTTTACTTTGCATCTTTTATCATAAAAATACTAAAAATATTATCTTATCATATCTATCAGATCTCACTCTCGTAAGTGGCCTTATAGGGACTGACAAACCCTATTTGCGTTGGTTGCGAGGATTTATTTTTTTTGTGCAGGTGTGAGGGACTCGTCGCGTAGCCTCCTACTTGATTGATACCTTGGTTCTCAAAAACTGAGGGAAATACTTACGCTACTCTGCTGCACCATCCCTTCCTCTTCAGGGAAAACCAACGCAGTGCTCAAGAGGTAGCAAGAAGGATTTCTGGCGCCGTTGCCGGGGAGGTCTACGCAAAAGTCAATATACCAAGTACCCATCACATACCCTTATCTCCCGCATTACATTATTTGCCATTTGCCTCTCGTTTTCCTCTCCCCCCACTTCACCCTTGCCGTTTTATTCGCCCTCTCTCTCTATCCTCTCTCTCTTTCTCTATTTGCCTCTTTTTGTCCGCTTGCTTTTTGTTTGCTTGTGTGTTAGTTTGCTTGCTTGTCGCGATGGCTCAAGATAATACTAAATTGTGTGACTTCACCAATACCAACAACAATGATTTTATTAGCACTCCGATTTCTCCTCTTACCGATGCTGAATCTTGTGAAATTAATACTGATTTGCTGAATCTTGTCATGAAAGATCCGTTTTCCAGCCTTCCCAGTGAAGATGCCGCTACCCATCTAAATAGCTTCGTTGATTTGTGTGACATGCAAAAGAAGAAAGATGTGGATAATGATATTGTTAAATTGAAGCTATTTCCTTTTTCTCTTAGAGATCGTGCTAAAGCTTGGTTTTCGTGTTTGCCTAAAAATAGTATTGATTCATGGAACAAGTGCAAAGATGCTTTTATCTCTAAGTATTTTCCTCCCTCTAAGATCATCTCTCTTAGAAATGATATTATGAATTTTAAGCAACTTGATCATGAACATGTTGCATAAGCTTGGAAGAGAATGAAACTAATGATACATAATTGCCCTACTCATGGTTTAAATTTGTGGATAATTGTTCAGAATTTTTATGCCGGATTGAATTATGCTTCTAGAAAACTTTTAGATTAGGCCGCGGGAGGCACTTTTATGGAAATCACTTTAGAAGAAGCTACTAAACTCCTAGATAATATTATGGTTAATTATTCTCAATGGCACACTGAAAGATCTACTAATAAAAAGGTGCATGTGATAGAAGAAATTAATGTTTTGAGTGGAAAAATGGATGAACTTATGAAATTATTTGCTAATAAGAGTGTTTCTTCTTATCCTAATGATATTCCCTTGCCTACTTTGATTGAGAATAATAATGAATCTATGGATGTGAATTTTGTTGGTAGGAACAATTTTGGTAACAACGCGTATAGAGGAAATTTAATCCTAGGCCTTATCCTAGTAATCCCTCTAATAATTATGGTAATTCCTACAACATTTCTTATGGAAATTATAATGAGATGCCCTCTGATTTTGAATCTAATATTAAAGAATTTATTACTTCGCAAAAGAATTTTAATGCTATGATTGAAGAAAAATTGCTTAAGATTGATGATTTGGCTAGGAACGTTGATAGAATTGCTCTTGATGTTGATTCTTTGAAACTTAGATCTATTCCACCTAAGCATGATATCAATGAGTCTCTCAAAGCCATGAGAATTTCCATTGATGAGTGCAAACAAAGAACCGCTAGGATGCGTGCTAAGAAAGATGCCTTTATAAGAGCGTGTTCTTCTAGTTGCTATGAAAATAAAGATGAAGATCTAAAAGTTATTGTTGTGTCCCTGAAAGCACAAGTGCTCCCTAGGTGGTTTTGATAATTGATGACAACATATCTCTTGTTGGACTAACATTTCTATCTAGCATGTTTCAGATAAGTTCAACAATGGAGTGGCATGGACTAAAGGTTGTGGGAACTCCTTCAAGATGCTAAGGACAAAGGATTGGCTAAAGCTTCAAGCTCAAGACTCTTCATTTTATATTTTAGTGATCCAAGATCACATTGAGTCCATAGGAAAAGCCAATACTATCAAGGAGGGATGAGGTGTTGCTTAATGAGCCTCTTGCTTCATGTGCTTAATGATATGCTCCAAAATCCTCAGCTACTTTCCCACTTCCACATATGACCTAAACCCTAAGCCAAACTCGGTCCTACCGATCCTTCCTATCCGGCGCCACCGAGTTTCACCTGTCATAAGCCACTGCCAAACCCTAATCAGTTCGGTCTCACCGATGGGATCTCGGTCTCACCGAGATGGGCTTGCAAACTCTCTGTTACCCATTGCAATATTCTCGGTCCCACCGAGATATGCAATCGGTCCCACCGAGTTTGCTTGACCAAATCTCAGTTTCACTTATTACCCAAATCGGTCCCACCGAGTTTGTGTAATCGGTCTCACCGAGATTACGTTATGCCCAAACCCTAACCATATCGGTCCTACCGAGTTGCATGTCAGTCCCACCGAAAATCTCTAACGGTCACTAGGTTTACCTTTCCGGTCCGACCGAGTTTGTTGATTCGGTCCCACCGAGATTGGAAAACTGTGTGTAACGGTTGGATTTTGTGTGGAGGCTATATATACCCCTCCACCTCCTCTTCATTCGTGGAGAGAGCCATCAGAACACATACACAATTCCAACTCATATGTTCTGAGAGAGAACCACCTACTCATGTGTTGAGACCAAGATATTCCATTCCTACCATATGAATCTTGATCTCTAGCCTTCCCAAGTTGCTTTCCACTCAAATCTTCTTTCCACCAAATCCAAATCCTATGAGAGAGAGTTGAGTGTTGGGGAGACTATCATTTGAAGCACAAGAGCAAGGAGTTCATTACCTACACACCATTTGTTACTTCTTGGAGAGTGGTGTCTCCTAGATTGGCTAGGTGTCACTTGGGAGCCTCCGACAAGATTGTGGAGTTGAACCAAGGAGTTTGTAAGGGCAAGGAGATCGCCTACTTCGTGAAGATCTACCGCTAGTGAGGCAAGTCCTGTGTGGGCGATGGCCATGGTGGGATAGACAAGGTTGCTTCTTCGTGGACCCTTTGTGGGTGGTTGCTTCTTCGTGGACCCTTCGTGGGTGGAGCCCTGTGTGGACTCGCGCAACCGTGACCCTTTGTGGGTGGAGCCCTTTGTGGACTCGCGCAACCGTTACCCTTCGTGGGTTGAAGTCTCCATCAACGTGGATGTAGGATAGCACCACCTATCCGAACCACGGGAAAAACATCCGTGTCTCCAATTGCGTTTGAATTCTCCAAACCCTTTCCCTTACATTCTTGCAAGTTGCATGCTTTACATTCCGCTGCTCATATACTCTTTGCATGCTTGCTTGAAATGTATTATGTATGTTGAAATTGTGCCTAAACTCCACTTAAACCGAAAAAGCTTAAAAATTGCAACTTTAGCATTAAGTGTCTAATCCCCCCCTCTAGACACATCTACTTCTAGATCCTACAAGTGGTATCAGAGCTTTGGTCTCCATTGCCTTGGTTTAATCACCATTGGAGGAAGATGGATGTGTCTACATTAGGGAGTCTTAGACATAGAGTGCCTATTCTTGATGGAGAGTATTTTCACGAGTGGAAAAATGAGATGCTTGTAATCTTCAATCAATATCATTTGAACAAGTATATTGCTAGCCCTTGTGCACCTCATATTGATCCTTTGCATCCTACCCTAGATGAAGATATTGACATGATTCGCAATCTTAGAACTATTGAGCTCATCATTAGAGGATTGCCCAAAAATTTGATTGCTAGTTTGCCTACTCTAAACTGTGCCTATACTATATGGAAATTTCTTGAGGAACGATTTCCCGATCATTCCTTGAAAACTTTGGATGAAATTCTCCATAAATCTATTGCCTTGAGTAAGATGAACTCTAGTGATCCTAGTTTTGGTAATTGTCTATTTGAACTTACCAATCTTAAGCATGCTAAAGGAGATGTTGGAATCATTAATGATATCATATTCAAAGCTATAAGAATTCATAAAAGTGACCACTTTGATGATCATTTATCTAATGAATTACCCTCTCTAGGAAATGCTGAGTCACAAGATCATGATGAACATGGATACTATGATGATGATGATGATATTGACTTCGATCTTGATGATGCAATGAGACATTTTGGTCTTATGGCAAATCTTCGGGGATATGAATCAGGAGGAAAAGAATGGGTTCTTGATAGTGGATGTACTGATCATATGACCGGAGATGAAGAGATGTTTCGTGAGCTTGCTGAAAATGACGGCCCTCGAAAATATGTCACCTTTGGTGATAATTCAAAGGGTAAAGTGGTTGGCCTTGGTAAGGTGGCCATCTCACATGATAGTTCCATTCAAAATGTCATGCTCGTTGAATCTCTTGGCTACAACTTACTTTCAATATCTAGACTTGCTGATTTCGGTTTGAATGTCCTATTTACTGAGGTAGATTGCCAAGTATTTCGTCGAGACAATCATAAAATGGTCTTTACCGGTCTGCGTAGAGGTGATCTTTACATTGTCGATTTCTCTAAAAAGGCACAACCTAAATCTTGCTTTGTTGCTAAATCCTCAAAAGGTTGGTTGTGGCATAGACGACTAGGTCACGTCGGCATGAGAAACCTTGACAAGCTTATTAAAGGAAATCATATCCTTGGAGTTAACGATGTCATATTTGATAAGGATAGACTTTGCAGTGCTTGTCAAGCAGGTAAACAGGTTGGAGGAAGACATCCCGTGAAGAACATCATGACCACAAGGAGGCCACTCGAGCTACTTCACATGGATCTTTTTGGTCCCAACGCCTACAAGAGTCTCGGTGGAAATTCTTTTGGTCTAGTTATAGTTGATGATTTTTCAAGATTTACGTGGGTGTTCTTTCTTAATGACAAGTCGCAGGTCCAGAAGATCTTCAGAAACTTCGCTAGGAAGGCCCAAAATCAGTTTGACGTGAAGATCAAGAAGGTTCGGAGTGACAACGGAACGGAGTTCAAGAACGCAAATGTGGACACCTTTCTTGACGAAGAAGGGATTTCACACGAGTTCTCGGCTACGTACACACCTCAACAAAATGGAGTTGTTGAGAGGAAGAACCGGACGCTCATCGAAATGGCAAGAACGATGCTTGATGAATACAAGACGCCGAAGCACTTTTGGGCAGAAGCGGTTGAGACAGCTTGTCACGCAACAAATCGCTTATATCTTCACAAGCTACTCGGCAAGACGGCATACGAGCTTCTCACCGGTAACAAACCCCAAGTTGGATATTTTCGAGTATTCGGCTCAAAGTGCTACATTCTTGATAAGCATCATCGTTCAAAGTTTGCTCCTAAATCTCATGAAGGTTTTCTACTTGGTTATGGCTCAAACTCTCACACTTACCGTGTCTACAACAATTTCACCCGAAAGGTTGAAGAGACGGTAGATGTGAAGTTTGATGAATCTAATGGCTCGCAAGTAGAGCAATTGCCAATTGATGTAGGAGACAAAGACCCTTCAGAAGCAATCCAAGACTTGTCCATTGGCAAAGTTCGTCCAACGGAGGTGAAGGAGAGTACCTCGTCCGTCCAAGTGGAAGCTTCTACTTCACGACAAGGTGAACCAAGAATTGATACGGAAGCATCCACAAGTGGGACACATCAAGATGAAGAAGACGAGGAAGTACATCAAGACGAACATCAACAACCTCCTTCTCCACCACGACCAGAAAACGACGACGTCAACAATAAAGAAGGCCAAGAAGAAGAACAAGATGAAGAAGATGTTCAACGAAGACCCAAGCAAAAGCTTTCACGAGTTCGAGCAAGAATTGCCAAAGATCATCCCGTCGAGCAAATCCTAAATGATATACAAACCGGGAGAATCACTCGCTCAAAAACTCGTTTAGCTAACTTTTGTGAAAACTATTCATTCATCTCTAGCATTGAACCTATGAAGGTTGAAGAAGCATTGGAAGATCCGGATTGGATAAACGCTATGCATGAAGAACTACACAATTTTGAGAGAAACCAAGTTTGGACATTGGTTGAGAAGCCCGACAACAACCACAACATCATTGGTACCAAATGGGTGTTTCGCAACAAGCAAGATGAAGATGGACAAGTGGTTCGCAACAAAGCACGTCTCGTCGCCCAAGGGTACACACAAGTCGAAGGTATGGACTATGGTGAGACATATGCTCCCGTTGCTAGACTTGAGTCCATTCGCATCTTACTTGCCTATGCTAATCACCATAATATCACCTTGTACCAAATGGACATTAAAAGTGCTTTTCTAAATGGTGAAATAGAGGAGGAAGTTTATGTCAAACAACCTCCCGGCTTTATCAATCCTAAGAAACCAAATCATGTTTACAAACTTCACAAGGCTCTTTATGGTCTTAAACAAGCTCCTAGAGCATGGTATAAATGCTTGACCAAGTTCCTTACTACAAGTGGTTTTGAAATTGGTAAAATTGATTCTACTCTTTTTACTAAAAGGGTTAATGGAGAACTATTTGTATGCCAAATTTATGTCGATGATATCATATTTGGTTCAACTAACCCTCTCTTTAGTGAAAAGTTTGGAAAGCTAATGTCAGAGAAGTTTGAGATGTCTATGATGAGTGAACTCAAATTCTTTCTCGGTTTGCAAATCAAGCAAACTAAGGAAGGTACATTTGTCTCTCAAACAAAGTACACCAAGGACTTATTCAAGAAGTTCAATATGCAAGAATGCAAAGGTATGTCTACACCCATGCCTACTAGTGGACATAATGATTTGACCAAAGATGGTGAACCGGTTGATCAAAAGGTTTATCGCTCTATGATTGGTTCATTGTTATACCTATGTGCTTCACGTCCCGATATTATGCTAAGTGTGTGCATGTGTGCACGATATCAAGCTGCTCCTAAAGATTGTCATCTTAAGGCCGTGAAAAGGATAGTGAGATATTTAATCCATACACCAAATTTTGGCATTTGGTATCCTAAGAGGTCTTCTTTTGATCTTGTTGGCTATTCCGACTCGGATTATGCCGGAGACAAGGTTGATAGAAAGTCCACTTCGGGTACTTGTCAATTTCTTGGTAGATCTCTTGTGTCTTGGTCTTCCAAGAAACAAAACTCGGTATCCTTATCCACCGCCGAAGCGGAATACATTGCCGCTGGTTCATGTTGTGCTCAATTACTCTGGATGACCCAAACTCTTAAAGATTATGGGATTTATGTGAAACATGTTCCACTGCTTTGTGACAATGAAAGTGCTATCAAAATTGGTCATAATCCTGTACAACATTCTCGAACTAAGCATATTGAAGTTCGTCATCATTTCATTCGAGATCATGTTGCTAAAGGTGACATTAATCTTAAGCATGTACGCACCGATAAGCAATTAGCGGATATATTCACTAAACCACTTGATGAGAAAGTGTTTTGCAGGTTGAGAGGAGAATTGAACATCATTGATGCTTCGAACTTGGAGTAGAAACTCCATTGGATACATGCAAGACATGAGCTTATGACTAATCCATGATATATCTCTTATGATAACTATCTTATGTCTTGGATATATTTGTACCTTGCATGTTGTCTAACCCATGTAGGTGCTTGGTTGAATCTAATTCCATGAGATTGCGACTCACTCACATCTTGAGCAATCTCTACATCACCAAGACTCTATACGATAGTGGTTGAAGACAAGGAAGCACAAAACCATTCAAACATATCCTTTGACAAATTCTATGTTAAGCTTCATGATTGTCATTTTTGGATACACAAGTGCTTTTCCTTGCAAGAACTAACCCATGTAGGTAGATGGACTCAAACTCCAAGTGGTGCTCCCAACTCTTGATGAGCTACATCAACCTTGAGCACCCACACAAGTTCAACTTCATGAGCAAGAACCACACCACCACCCAAGGTATGTTATTCCATCTTAGAGAAGCTTTACTCCAAGACATGAGTCAAAGCAACTCAACAAGATGTGAATACATCAAGATGCTTAAACGAAAAATGGTAACCCCATTTTGAGCTTAAACGATGAGTATGACCTATGATCAAGTGTTCTCACTTGACTCCTAAGTCAATATACTCTAACATAGGTGACTATGTCACCGCCCAACTCTAGATGAAGTTCTCTTGTGTTCTTTTCTGTGTTATTGCATTTGTCTCATGCATGTTTATTTTCTTTCTCTTTTTCAAAAAAAAACTTCATCTAGATCTTTCAGTTTCTTCTCTTTTCTCTTTGTTTTTGTTCTGCATTTTCTGCATTTAATTCCTTGCAAATCCTTCAGGTAATTCATTGCAAATCTTTGTGAGATCCTACATGTCTAGTGAGCTGAGGTGACAAGTGTTTTTCTCTGTGTAAACTCGGTTCCACCGACTTGCAACTTTCGGTTCAACCGAATCTTTTCGGCACCACCGAAATATGCCACTCGGTGCCACCGACTTTGCAATCAGAAAAACAGTTTGCCACTTGTTCTACATTTCTTCTGGTCCAGCTCCACTCAATGAATCTTGTCCTCTACAAGCATCACAATTTTATCCTCTGCTTTGTGCTGAATCTCAAGGACCAAACCTATTCGACGGATTCCAGGAAAAACCTTCTTGGAAATTGATGTCAAAGGGGGAGAGAGAGATCACATCAAAGCTTGTAGGAGAGAGAGATCACATCAAGGGAGAGAAACAGTCTCAAGGACCAAACCTACAAGAGAGAAAGTATTAAGGGGGAGAGAGAGACCTCAAGGGGGAGAGAAAGTCTCAAGGATCCCAGATGTTGTTAAGGGGGAGAGAGAGATTTCCAGGGAGAGAAAGTCTCAAGGATCCCAGATACATGTATTTGCATTAAGTTCTATTCATTTGTATCTTTCAGCTCTGATTTTATGTTCCCTATCTTCTCCCAATATCCCATGTAAGATTCAGGGGGAGCAAGACACCTAAGGGAACGAAATCAGTCAAATTCATTGCATATCTTTATTCTTGGGGACATGTTGAATCCAATGTGGTACCTTGTACTCACTCTCTACATGTCATCCCAGTCTTGGTATTCTTGTGGTTTCTTTTGTTTGCTCTGGCTAGTGGATGTACCTGTATTATCTAACTTTGTTTGTGCAGGTTCATTTCATCCTAAGCCAACTCAAGACCACAAGGTAAGTATATGCATCAAAATCATGAGTATGAGGAGTTCTTGCTTATGTACATACTGTTTGCAAGAAGGACTCATGAGCATGAAGGTACTTTCCTTGATAATCTTTTGCTCTGATGCATATGGCCAAGATACATGTAACACATTGCCTACTCTGTCATGGTTATGCTCTCACATGCCTCTATATTTCATATTTACATGGGTGCATACATGTAGGGGGAGCCTATGCTTGTTACATGTCCTTCCAAAGCTTTTCTTGCTGTTCTTTATATCTTTATCTAAAGCTTTGATGTATGTTGCCATCAATTACCAAAAAGGGGGAGATTGAAAGCACAAGTGCTCCCTAGGTGGTTTTGATAATTGATGACAACATATCTCTTGTTGGACTAACATTTCTATCTAGCATGTTTCAGATAAGTTCAACAATGGAGTGGCATGGACTAAAGGTTGTGGGAACTCCTTCAAGATGCTAAGGACAAAGGATTGGCTAAAGCTTCAAGCTCAAGACTCTTCATTTTATATTTTAGTGATCCAAGATCACATTGAGTCCATAGGAAAAGCCAATACTATCAAGGAGGGATGAGGTGTTGCTTAATGAGCCTCTTGCTTCATGTGCTTAATGATATGCTCCAAAATCCTCAGCTACTTTCCCACTTCCACATATGACCTAAACCCTAAGCCAAACTCGGTCCTACCGATCCTTCCTATCCGGCGCCACCGAGTTTCACCTGTCATAAGCCACTGCCAAACCCTAATCAGTTCGGTCTCACCGATGGGATCTCGGTCTCACCGAGATGGGCTTGCAAACTCTCTGTTACCCATTGCAATATTCTCGGTCCCACCGAGATATGCAATCGGTCCCACCGAGTTTGCTTGACCAAATCTCAGTTTCACTTATTACCCAAATCGGTCCCACCGAGTTTGTGTAATCGGTCTCACCGAGATTACGTTATGCCCAAACCCTAACCATATCGGTCCTACCGAGTTGCATGTCAGTCCCACCGAAAATCTCTAACGGTCACTAGGTTTACCTTTCCGGTCCGACCGAGTTTGTTGATTCGGTCCCACCGAGATTGGAAAACTGTGTGTAACGGTTGGATTTTGTGTGGAGGCTATATATACCCCTCCACCTCCTCTTCATTCGTGGAGAGAGCCATCAGAACACATACACCATTCCAACTCATATGTTCTGAGAGAGAACCACCTACTCATGTGTTGAGACCAAGATATTCCATTCCTACCATATGAATCTTGATCTCTAGCCTTCCCAAGTTGCTTTCCACTCAAATCTTCTTTCCACCAAATCCAAATCCTACGAGAGAGAGTTGAGTGTTGGGGAGACTATCATTTGAAGCACAAGAGCAAGGAGTTCATTACCTACACACCATTTGTTACTTCTTGGAGAGTGGTGTCTCCTAAATTGGCTAGGTGTCACTTGGGAGCCTCCGACAAGATTGTGGAGTTGAACCAAGGAGTTTGTAAGGGCAAGGAGATCGCCTACTTCGTGAAGATCTACCACTAGTGAGGCAAGTCCTGTGTGGGCGATGGCCATGGTGGGATAGACAAGGTTGCTTCTTCGTGGACCCTTTGTGGGTGGTTGCTTCTTCATGGACCCTTCGTGGGTGGAGCCCCGTGTGGACTCACGCAACCGTGACCCTTTGTGGGTGGAGCCCTTTGTGGACTCGCGCAACCGTTACCCTTCGTGGGTTGAAGTCTCCATCAACGTGGATGTAGGATAGCACCACCTATTCGAACCACAGGAAAAACATCTGTGTCTCCAATTGCGTTTGAATTCTCCAAACCCTTTCCCTTACATTCTTGCAAGTTGCATGCTTTACATTCCGCTGCTCATATACTCTTTGCATGCTTGCTTGAAATGTATTATGTATGTTGAAATTGGGCCTAAACTCCACTTAAACCGAAAAAGCTTAAAAATTGCAACTTTAGCATTGAGTGTCTAATCCCCCCCTCTAGACACATCTACTTCTAGATCCTACAGTCCCCTATTAAATCTTTGTTTTGCAATATGAATCTTGATAATGATGGTACTGAATATGATCCACCTTTACCTAGAAGGCGTTCCAAGAATTCGGAATTTGTTGATCTTGATGCTAAATTTGATAAAAGTGGGATTGAAGAAATTAAAACCCTAGATGTTGCTAAACTCACTATTGTGGATTTCATGGAATTTAACTATGAAAATTGCTCTTTGATTGATTGTATTTACTTGTTTCAATCCGTGCTAAATTCTCCTCATGCTTATTGTCAAAATAAAGCGTTTACTAAACATATCGTTGATGCCTTGATGCAATCTTATGAATAAAAACTTGAATTGAAAGTTTCTGTCCCCAGAAAACTTTATGATGAGTGGGAACCAGCTATTAAAATTAAAATTAAAGATCATGAATGCTATGCTTTATGTGATTTGGGTGCTTGTGTTCCACGATTCCAAAGACTTTGTGTGGTTTGTTAGGTTTCCGTGATTTTGATGATTGCTCTCTAAACTTGCACCTTGCGAATTCCACTATTAAGAAACCTATGGGAATAATTAATGATGTTCTTATTGTTGCAAATAGGAATTATGTGCCCTTAGATTTTACTGTTCTTGACATAGATTGCAATCCTTCATGTCCTATTATTCTTGGTAGACCTTTCCTTAGAACGATTGGTGTAATTATTGATATGAAGGAAGAAAATATCAGATTCCAATTTCATTAAGGAAAGGCATGGAACACTTTCCTAGAAAGAAAATTAAATTACCTTATGAATCTATTATGAGAGCCACTTATGGATTGCCTACCAAAGATGGCAATACCTAGATCTATCCTTGCTTGTTATGCCTAGCTAGGGGAGTTAAACGATAGCGCTTGTTGGGAGGCAACCAAATTTTATTTTTATTCCTTGCTTTTTGCTCCTGTTTAGTAATAAATAATTTATCTAGCCTCTGTTTTGGTTGTGTTTTGTGTGTTTAATTAGTGTTTGTGCCAAGTAGAACCGTTGGGAAGACTTGGGGAAAGTCTTGTTGAACTTGCTGTAAAAAACAGAAACTTTAGCGCTCACTAGAACTGCTGTCATTTTTATTTGGAAAGTGATATTTAGTTAATTCTTTTTGCATATGATTAATAGATAAATTCCTCACGTCCAGCAATTTATTTTAGAATTTTTGGGGTTCCAGATCTTGCGCTAGCTACATATTACTACAGACTGTTCTGTTTTTGACAGATTCTATTTTTCTTGTGTTGTTTGCTTATTTTGATGAATCTATGGCTAGTAAAATAGTTTATAAACCATAGAGAAGTTGGAATACAGTATGTATAACACCAATATAAATAAAGAATGATTTCATTACAGTATATTGAAGTGGTCTTTTGTTTTCTTTCGCTAACGGAGCTCACGAGATTTTCTACTTTAAGTTTTGTGTTGTGAAGTTTTCAAGTTTTGGGTAAAGATTTGATGGATTATGGAAAAAGGAGTGGAAAGAGCCTAAGATTGGGGATGCCCATGGCATCCCCAAGATAATCTAAGGACACCTAAAATCCAAAGCTTGGGGATGCCCCGGAAGGCATCCCCTCTTTCGTCTTCGTTCATCGGTAACTTTACTTGGAGCTATATTTTTATTTACCACATGATATGTGTTTTGCTTGGAGCGTCTTGTATGATTTGAGTCTTTGCTTGTTAGTTTACCACAATCATCCTTTCTGTACACACCTTTTGAGAGAGCCATACATGATTTATAATTTGTTAGAATACTCTATGTGCTTCGCTTATATCTTTTGAGCTATATAATTTTGCTCTAGTACTTCACTTATATTTTTTAGAGCACGGTGGTAGATTTGTTTTATAGAAAATATTGATCTCTAATGATTCACTTAGATTATTTTGAGAGTCTTAATATTATGGTAATTTGCTTAAAATCCTAATATGCTTGGTATACAAGATTAATAATAAAATTTTCTTATGAGTGTGTTGAATACTATGATAAGTTTGACACTTGATAATTGTTTTGAAATATAAAGATGGTGATATTAAAGTTGTGCTAGTTGAGTAGTTGTGAATTTGAGAAATACTTGTGTTGAAGCTTGTGATTCCCGTAGCATGCACGTATGGTGAACCATTATGTGATGAAGTCGGAGCATGATTTATTTATTGATTGTCTTCCTTATGAGTGGTAGTCGGGGACGAGCGATGGTCTTTTCCTACCAATCTATCCCCCTAGGAGCATGCATGTAATACTTTGCTTTGATACCTTGTAGATTTTTGCAATAAGTATATGAGTTCTTTATGACTAATGTTGAGTCCATGGATTATATGCACTCTAACCCTTCCACCTTTGCTAGCCTCTCTAATACCGCGCACCTTTCGCCGGTATCATACACCCACCATATACCTTCCTCAAAATAGCCACCATACCTACCTATTATGGCATTTCCATAGCCGTTCCAAGATATATTGCCATGCAACTTTCCACCGTTCCGTTTATCATGACACACTCCATCATTGTCATATTGCATATCCCGGTACACCGCCGGAGGCATTCACATAGTCATATTTTGTTCTAAGTATTGAGTTGTAAGAAAAATAAAAGTGTGATGATCATCATTATTAGAGCATTGTCCCAGTGAGGAAAGGATGATGGAGACTATGATTCCCCCACAAGTCGGGATGAGACTCCGGACAAAAAAAAGAGAGAAGAAAAGAGGCCAAAAAAGAAAGAGAAAATGCCCAAATAAAAAAAGAAAAAATAAGAGAAAAAGAGAGAAGGGACAATGTTACTATCCTTTTACCACACTTGTGCTTCAAAGTAGCACCATGATATTCATAATAGAGAGTCTCTCATGTTATCACTTTCATATACTAGTGAGAATCTTTCATTATAGAACTTGGCTTGTATATTCCAATGATGGGCTTCCTCAAAATGCCCTAGGTCTTCATGAGAAAGCAAGTTGGATGCACACCCACTTAGTTTATTTTTGAGCTTTCATATACTTATAGCTCTAGTGCATCCGTTGCATGGCAATCCCTACTCACTCACAGTGATATCTATTAATGGGCATCTCCATGGCCCGTTGATACGCCTAGTTGATGTGAGACTATCTTCTCCACAACCACCACTCTATTCCACCTATAGTGCTATATCCATGGCTCACGCTCATGTATTGCGTGAAAATTGAAAAAGTTTTGAGAATGTCAAAAGTATGAAACAATTGCTTGGCTTGTCATCGGGGTTGTGCATGATCTAAATATTTTGTGTGGTGAAGATAGAGCATAGCCAGACTATATGATTTTGTAGGGATAACTTTCTTTAGCCATGTTATTTTGAGAAGACATAATTGCTTTGTTAGTATGCTTGAAGTATTATTATCTTTATGTCAATATGAACTTTTGTCTTGAATCTTTCGGATCTGAATATTCATACCACAATTAAGAAGAATTACATTAAAATTATGCCAAGTAGCACTCCGCATCAAAAATTCCGTTTTTATCATTTACCTACTCGAGGACGAGCAGGGATTAAGCTTGGGGATGCTTGATACGTCTCCAACATATCTATAATTTTTGATTGCTCCATGCTATATTATCTACTGTTTTGGACATTATTGGGCTTTATTATCTACTTTTATATTATTTTTGGGACTAACCTATTAACCAGAGGCCCAGCCCAGAATTGCTTTTTTTGCCTGTTTTAGGGTTTCGAAGAAAAGGAATATCAAACGGAGTCCAAACGGAATGAAACCTTCGGGAACGTGATTTTCTCAATGAATAAGACTAGAGAGACTTGGACCCTACGTCAAGAAAGGAAACAGGAGGCCACGAGGTAGGGGGCGCACCCACCCCCACCAAGCACGCCCTCCACCCTCGTGGGCCCCCTGTTGCTCCACTGATGTACTCCTTCCTCCTATATATATCCACGTACCCCCAAATGATCAGATACGGAGCCAAAAACCTAATTCCACCGCCGCAACTTTCTGTATCCACGAGATCCCATCTTGGGGCCTGTTCCGGAGCTCCGCCGGAGGGGGCATCGATCACGGAGGGCTTCTACATCAACACCATAGCCCCTCCGATGAAGTGTGAGCAGTTTACCTCAGACCTACGGGTCCATAGTTAGTAGCTAGATTGCTTCTTCTCTCTTTTTGGATCTCAATACAATGTTCTCCCCCTCTCTTGTGGAGAACCATTCGATGTAATCTTCTTTTTGCGGTGTGTTTGTTGAGAACGATGAATTGTGGGTTTATGATCAAGTCTATCTATGAATAATATTTGAATCTTCTCTGAATTCTTTTATGTATGATTGGTTATCTTTGCAAGTCTCTTCAAATTATTAGTTTGGTTTGGCCTACTAGATTGATCTTTCTGTCAATGGGAGAAGTGCTTAGCTTTGGGTTCAATCTTGCGGTGTCCTTTCCCGGTGACATTAAGGGCAGCAAGGCACGTATTGTATTGTTGCCATCGAGGATAACAATATGGGGTTTTCTTCATATTGCATGAGTCTATCCCTCTACATCATGTCATCTTGCTTAAGGCGTTACTCTGTTTTTAACTTAATACTCTAAATGCATGTTTGATAGCGGTCAATGAGTGGAGTAATAGTAGTAGATGCAGGCAGGAGTCGGTCTATTTGTCTCGGACATGATGCCTATATACATGATCATACCTATATATTCTCATAACTATGCTCAATTCTGTCAATTGCTCAACAGTAATTTGTTCACCCACCGTAGAATACTTATGCTCCCGAGCGAAGCCACTAGTGAAACCTATGGCCCCCGGGTCTATCTTTATCATATTGATCTCCTACTTCTTATAGTTATTTCCTTTGCTATTTACTTTGCCTGTATTTTACTTTGCATCTTTTATCATAAAAATACCAAAAATTTTATATTATCATATCTATCAGATCTCACTCTCGTAAGTGGCCTTATAGGGACTGACAAACCCTATTTGCGTTGGTTGCGAGGATTTATTTGTTTTGTGCAGGTGCAAGGGACTCGCGCGTAGCCTCCTACTGGATTGATACCTTGGTTCTCAAAAACTGAGGGAAATACTTATGCTACTTTGCTGCGTCATCCCTTCCTCTTCAGGGAAAACCAACGCAGTGGTCAAGAGGTAGCAGTAACATACCGATGACAAAGGGAACAACGTATGTTGTTATGCGGTTTGACCGATAAAGATCTTCGTAGAATATGTGGGAGCCAATATGAGCATCCAGGTTCCACTATTGGTTATTGACTGGAGACGTGTCTCGGTCATGTCTACATAGTTCTCGAACCCGTAGGGTCCGCACGCTTAAAGTTCGATGACGGTTATATTATGAGTTTATGTGTTTTGATGTACCGAAGGTTGTTCGGAGTCCCGGATGTGATCACGGACATGACGAGGAGTCTTGAAATGGTCGAGACGTAAAGATCGATATATTGGACGACTATGTTTGGACACGGGAAGGTTCCGGAAGGTTTCGGACATTTGTCGGAGTACCGGAGGTTACCGGAACCCTCCTGAGAACTAATGGGCCTTGTTGGGCCCTAGTGGAGAGAGAGGGGGGCTGGCCAGGGCAAGAGGCGCGCCCCCTCCCCTTGAGTCCGAATAGGACAAGGAAGGGGGGCGCCCCTCCTTGCCTGTCCCCTCTCCCACTCCTTCCTTCCCCCTCCTTCTTGGACTAGGAAAGGGAGGAGCAAACCTACTTGTAGTAGGTTTCCTCCTCCTAAGGCGCGCCACCCCCTTGGCCGGCCCTCTCCTCCTCCCTCCTTTATATATGGAGGAGGGGGGCACCCCATAGACACAACAATTGATCTCTTGATCTCTTAGCCGTGTGCGGTGCCCCCCTCCACCATAATCCACCTCGATAATATCGTAGCGATGCTTAGGCGAAGCCCTGCATCGGTAGAACGTCATCATCGTCACCACACCGTCGTGCTGACGAAACTCTCCCTCAACACTTGGCTGGATCGGAGTTCAAGGGACGTCATCAAGTTGAACGTGTGCAGAACTCGTAGGTGCCGTGCGTTCGGTACTTGATCGGTCGGATCGTGAAGACGTATGACTACATCAACCGCGTTGTGCTAACGCTTCCGCTTTCGGTCTACTAGGGTACGTGGACACACTCTCCCCTCTCGTTGCTATGCATCACCATGATCTTGCGTGTGCGTAGGAATTTTTTTTGAAATTACTACGTTCCCCAACAATGGCACCCGAGCCAAGTTTTATGCGTTGATGTAATATGCACGAGTAGAACACAAGTGAGTTGTGGGCGATATAAGTCATACTTCTTACCAGCATGTCACACTTTGGTTTGGCGGTATTGTTGGATGAAGCGGCCCGGGCCGACATTACGCGTACGCTTACGCGAGACTGGTTCTACCGACGTGCTTTGCACACAGGTGGCGGGCGGGTGTCAGTTTCTCCAACTTTAGTTGAACCGAGTGTGGCTACGCCCGGTCCTTGAGAAGGTTAAAACAACACTAACTTGACAAACTATCGTTGTGGTTTTGATGTGTAGGTAAGAACGGTTCTTGCTCAGCCCGTAGCAGCCACGTAAAACTTGCAACAACAAAGTAGAGGACGTCTAACTTGTTTTTGCAGGGCATGTTGTGATGTGATATGGTCAAGGCATGATGCTATATTTTATTGTATGAGATGATCATGTTTTGTAACCGAGTTATCGACAACTGGCGGGAGCCATATGGTTGTCGCTTTATTGTATGCAATGCAATCGCCTTGTAATGCTTTACCTTATCACTAAGTGGTAGCGATAGTCGTAGAAGCATAAGTTGGCGAGACGACAACGATGCTACGATGGAGATCAAGGTGTCGCGCTGGTGACGATGGTGATCATGACAGTCCTTCGGAGATGGAGATCACAAGCACAAGATGATGATGGCCATATCATATCACTTATATTGATTGCATGTGATGTTTATCTTTTATGCATCTTATCTTGCTTTGATTGACGGTAGCATTATAAGATGATCTCTCACTAAATTATCAAGGTATAAGTGTTCTCCCTGAGTATGAACCGTTGCGAAAGTTCTTCGTGCTGAGACACCACGTGATGATCGGGTGTGATAGGCTCTACGTTCAAATACAACGGGTGCAAAACAGTTGCACACGCAGAATACTCAGGTTAAACTTGACGAGCCTAGCATATAACAGATATGGCCTCGGAACACTGAGATCGAAAGGTCGAGCGTGAATCATATAGTAGATATGATCAACATAGTGATGTTCACCATTGAAACTACTCCATCTCACGTGATGATCGGACATGGTTTAATTGATATGGATCACGTGATCACTTAGAGGATTAGAGGGATGTCTATCTAAGTGGGAGTTCTTAAGTAATATGATTAATTGAACTTAAATTTATCATGAACTTAGTCCTGGTAGTATTAGCATATCTATGTTGTAGATCAATAGCTCGCGTTTAGCTCCCTTGTTTTTGATATGTTCCTAGAGAAGACTAAGTTGAAAGATGTTAGTAGCAATGATGCGGATTGGATCCGTGATATGAGGTTTATCCTCATTGCTACACAGAAGAATTATGTCCTTGATGCACCGCTAGGTGACAGACCTATTGCAGGAGCAGATGTAGATGTTATGAACATTTTGACAAAAGCTCGGTATGATGACTACTTGATAGTTAAGTGCACCATGCTTTACGGCTTAGAACCGGGACTTGAAAAATGTTTTGAACTCCACGGAGCATATAAGATGTTCCAAGAGTTGAAATTGGTATTTCATACTTATGCCCGTGTCGAGAGGTATGTGACCTCTGACGGTACTTTGCCCACAATTGCTCAACCAGTGAGCATGTGCTCAGATTGTCTGGGTACTACAATTGCTTGAATCAAGTGGAGGTTAATATTCTAGATAAGATAGTAATTGACAGAATTCTCTAGTCACTATCACCAAGTTAGTAGAACTTTGTGATGAACTATAATATGCAAGGGATGATGAAAGTAATTCCTAAGCTCTTCGCAATGCTGAAATCGACGAAGGTAGAAATCAAGAAAGAGCATCAAGTGTTGATGGTTAACAAGACCACTAGTTTCAAGTAAAGGGACAAAGGGAAGAAAAGGGAACTTCAAGAAGAACGGCAAGCAAGTTGTTGCTCAAGTGAAAAGGCCCAAATCTGGACCTAAGCCTGAAACTGAGTGATTCTACTGCAAAGGACTAGTCACTGGAAGCGGAACTTCCCCAAGTATTTGGTGGATAAGAAGGATGGCAAAGTGAACAAAGCTATATTTGATATACATGTTATTGATTTGTACTTTACTAGTGTTTATAGCAACCCCTCGGTATTTGATACTGGTTCAGTTGCTAAGAGTAGTAACTTGAAACGGGAGTTGCAGAATGAACAGATACTAGTTAAGGGTGAAGTGACGATGTGTATTGGAAGTGGTTCCAAGGTTGATATGATCATCATCACACACTCCCTATACTTTCAGGATTAGTGTTGAAATAAGTGTTATTTGGTGTTTGCGTTGAGCATGAATATGATTTGATTATGTTTATTGCAATACGGTTATTCATTTAAGTTAAAGAACAATTGTTGTTCTGTTTACATGAATAAAACCTTCTATGGTCATACACACCAACAAAAATGGTTTGTTCGATCTCGATCATAGTGATACACATGAATATAATATTGAAGCCAAAAGATGCAAAGTTAATAATGATAGTGCACCTTATTTGTGGCACTGCCGTTTAGGTCATATTGGTGTAAAGCGCATGAAGAAACTCCATGCTGATGGAATTTTGGAATCACTTGATTGTGAATCACTTGATGCTTGCGAACCATGCCCTATGGGCAAGATGACTAAAACCCCGTTCTCCGGAACAATGGAGCGAGCAACAGATTTGTTGGAAATCATACATACTGATGTATATGGTCCGATGAATATTGAGGCTCGCGGCGGGTATCATTATTTTCTGACCTTCACAGATGATTTCAGCAGATATGGGTATATCTACTTGATGAAACATAAGTCTGAAACATTTGAAAAGTTCAAAGAATTTCAGAGTGAAGTGGAAAATCATCGTGACAAGAAAATGAAGTTTCTATGATTTGATCACAGAGACGAATAATTGAGTTACGAGTTTGGCCTTCGGTTAAAACAATGTGAAATAGTTTCACTACTCACGCCACCTGGAACACCACAGTGTAATGGTGTGTCCGAACATCGTAACCGTACTTTATTAGATATGGTGCGATCTATGATGTCTCTTACCGATCTACCACTATCGTTTTGGGGTTATGCATTAGAGATAGCTACATACACGTTAAATAGGGCACCATCTAAATCCGTGGAGACGACACCGTATGAACTGTGGTTTGGCGAGAAACCTAAGCTGTCGTTTCTTAAAGTTTGGGGCTACAATGCTTATGTGAAAAAAGTTTCAACCTGATAAGCTTGAACCCAAATCGGAGAAGTGCTTCTTCATAGGATACCCAAAATGTTGGGTACACCTTCTATCACAGATCCGAAGGCAAGATCTTTATTGCTGAGAATGGATCCTTTCTGGAGAAGGAGTTTCTCTTGAAAGAAGTGAGTGGGAGGAAAGTAGAACTTGATGAGGTTATTGTACCTGCTCCCTTATTGGAAAGTAGTTTATCACAAAAAACTGTTCCTGTGACTCCTACACCAATTAGTGAGGAAGCTAATGATGATGATCATGTAACTTCAGATCAAGTTACTACCGAACCTCATAGGTCAACTAGAATAAGATCCGCACTAGAGTGGTACGGTAATCCTGTTCTGGAGGCCATGTTACTTGACCATGACGAACCTACGAACTATGAGGAAGCGATGATGAGCTCAGATTTCGCAAAATGGCTTGAGGCCATGAAATCTGAGATGGGATCCATGTATGAGAACAAAGTGTGGACTTTGGTTGACTGCCCGATGATCAGCAAGCCATTGAGAATAAATGGATCTTCAAGAAGAAGACTGATGCTGACGGTAATGTTATTGTCTATAAAGCTCGACTTGTTGCAAAAGGTTTTCGACAAGTTCAAGGGATTAACTACGATGAGACTTTCTCACCCGTAGCGATGCTTAAGTCTGTCCGAATCATGTTAGCAATTGCCGCATTTTATGATTATGAAATTTCGCAAATGAATGTCAAAACTGCATTCCTGAATGGATTTCTGGAAGAAGAGTTGTATATGATCCAACCGGAAGGTTTTGTCGATCCAAAGGGAGCTAGCAAAGTGTGTAAGCACCAGTGATCCATTTATGGACTGGTGCAAGCATCTCGGAGTTGGAATGTACGTTTCGATAGTGTGATCAAAGCATATAGTTTTATACAGACTTGCGGTGAAGCCTGTATTTACAAGAAAGTGAGTGGGAGCACTACAACCTTTTTGATAAGTATATGTGAGTGACATATTGTTGATCGGAAATGATGTAGAATTTTATGGAAAGCATAAAGGAATATCTGAAAGGAGTTCTTCAAAGAAAGACCTCGGTGAAGCTGCTTACATATTGAGCATCAAGATCTATAGAGATAGATCAAGACGCTTGATAAATTTTTTTAATGAGTACATACCTTGACAAGATTTTGAAGTAGTTTAAAATGGAACAATCAAAGAAAGAGTTCTTGCCTGTGTTGCAAGGTGTGAAATTGAGTAAGACTCAAAGCCCGACCACGGCAGAAGATAGAAAGAGAATGGAAGTCATTCCCTATGCCTCAGCCATAGGTTCTATAAAGTATGCCATGCTGTGTACCAGATCTATTGTATACCCTACACTGAGTTTAGCAAGGGAGTACAATAGTGATCTAGGAGTAGAGCACTGGACAACGGTCAAAATTATCCTTAGTGGAACAATGATATGTTTCTCGATTATGGAGGTGCAAAAGGTTCGTCGTAAAAGGTTACGCCGATCCAAGTTTTGACACTGATCCAGATAAATCTAAGTCTCAATCTAGATACATATTGAAAGTGGGAGCAATTAGCTATAGTAGCTCCGTGCCGAGCATTGTTGACATAGAAATTTGCAAAATACATACGGATCTAAATGTGGCAGACCCGTTGACTAAAGTTCTCTCACAAGCAAAACAAGATCACACCTTAGTACTCTTTGGGTGTTAATCACATAGCGATGTGAACTAGATTATTGACTCTAGTAAACCTTTTGGGTGTTGGTCACATGACGATGTGAACTATGGGTGTTAATCACATGGTGATATGAACTATTGGTGTTAAATCACATGGTGATGTGAACTAGATTATTGACTCTAATGCAAATGGGAGACTGAAGGAAATATGCCCTAGAAGCAATAATAAAGATATTATTTATTTCCTTATTTCATGATAAATGTTTATTATTCATGCTAGAATTGTATTAACCGGAAACTTAGTACATGTGTGAATACATAGACAAACATAGTGTCACTAGTATGCCTCTACTTGACTAGCTCGTTAATCGAAGATGGTTGAGTTTCCTAGCCATGGACATGAGTTGTCATTTGATTAACGGGATCACATCATTAGGAGAATGATGTGATTTACTTGACCCATTCCGTTAGCTTAGCACTTGATCGTTTAGTATGTTGCTATTGCTTTCTTCATGACTTATACATGTTCCTATGACTATGAGATTATGCAACTCCCATTTACCGGAGGAACACTTTATGTGCTACCAAACGTCACAACGTAACTGGCTGATTATAAAGGTGCTCTACAGGTGTCTCCGAAGGTACTTGTTGGGTTGGCGTATTTCGAGATTAGGATTTGTCACTCCGATTGTCGGAGAGGTATCTCTGTGCCCACTCGATAATGCACATCACTATAAGCCTTGCAAGCATTGCAACTAATGAGTTAGTTGCGGGATGATGTATTACAGAACGAGTAAAGAGACTTGCCAGTAACGAGATTGAACTAGGTATTGAGATACCGACGATCGAATCTCGGGAAAGTAACATACCGATGACAAAGGGAACAACGTATGTTGTTATGTGGTTTGACCGATAAAGATCTTCGTAGAATATGTGGAGCCAATATGAGCATCCAGGTTCCGCTATTGGTTATTGACCGGAGACTTGTCACGGTCATGTCTACATAGTTCTCGAACCCGTAGGGTCTGCACGCTTAAAGTTCGATGACGGTTATATTATGAGTTTATGTGTTTTCATGTACCGAAGGTTGTTCTGAGTCCTGGATGTGATCACGGACATGACGAGGAGTCTCGAAATGGTCGAGACGTAAAGATCGATATATTGGACGACTATGTTTGGACACCGGAAAGATTCCGTAAGGTTTCAGACATTTATCGGAGGTCCAGGGGTTACCGGAACCCCCCCTCCCCCGGGAACTAATGGGCCTTGTTGGGCCCTAGTGGAGAGAGAGGGGGGACGGCCAGGGCAAGAGGCGTGCCCCTTCCCTTGAGTCCGAATAGGACAATAAAGGGGGGGCGCCCCTCCTTGCCTTTCCCCTCTCCCACTCCTTCCTCCCCCCTCCTTCTTGGACTAGGAAAGGGGGGAGGGCAAACCTACTTGGAGTAGGTTTTCCCCCTCCTAAGGCGCGCCACCCCCTTGGTGGGCCCTCTCCTCCTCCCCCTTTATATACGAAGGAGGGGGGCACCCCATAGACACAACAATTGATCTCTTGATCTCTTAGCCATGTGCGGTGCCCCCATCCACCATAATCCACCTCGATAATATCATAGCGGTGCTTAGGCGAAGCCCTGCGTCGGTAGAACGTCATCATCGTCACCACGCGGTCGTGCTGACGAAACTCTCCCTCAACACTCGACTTGATCAGAGTTCAAGGGATGTCATCGAGTTGAACATGTGCAGAACTCGGAGGTGCCGTGCGTTCGGTACTTGATTGGTCAGATCGTGAAGACGTACGACTACATCAACCGTGTTGTGCTAACGCTTCTGCTTTTGGTCTACGAGGGTACGTGGACACACTCTCCCCTCTGGTTGCTATGCATCACCATGATCTTGCGTGTGCGTAGGAATTTTTTTGAAATTACTATGTTCCCCAACATATCCTACCTAATATAAACGTGCATTGCACGTACATTATTACTAGTAATACAAAGCAAGACATTTGACAAGTTTGCTCGGTGTGAACTGAACACCCAACCGAATAAGCCGTTTAGCTGAATTATCGGTTAACTATTTTTCCCTGTTCATTTCGGTTTGTAGTTTTGCTAACAGAAATTTAAAATAAACCGAATGGTAAAAACCGAGTTTTCAATTTCTACCGGCTACCATGAGATTAGAGAAAAATTCATAAAATTTAAAATGAACTAATTGTCGTACTTGATATGCCTATATAAAGCAATCGTGTCCAATATTATTTCTCCATTGTGTCTATATCACCATATATTATCTTAAAATTTAAAGTTTACAAATTATGCAATCCTAACACTTATATTACAAATGCATTGGTGTTACCAAATAATATTTTATGTGAAATTAATTTCATAGTGACATGCCATCTAAATCGAAATAAAGCAAAAATATGACAAGATCACATTGGTCCATGAGACAAGTTGTGCACACATGAAATATTTATGCAGGTTTCTATAGATATACTATAGTTTGTTTTCATGCGGTTGTACCTCTTTTAGTAAATTTAAATATCTTCATAGATGTTTTCAGAATATACGAGTTTGAAAATATCTTAATAAAAATTTGTTATATCTCCCCTCTCGGAGGGAAGTTTCCTCGCCAGAATCACTCCGTGAGAGAGCAAAAGTACTCCGCCTCGGTTCCACCTTGCAGGAAAAAGACCTCAAGGTCACTCCATGAGAGAGCAAAAATACCGAATACTTTATGTGGTTTTTTCAAGGAAAAATGAGATTTTATAGCCAAAGGGCATCGAGTATGCAACCACGTGGCCACCGGACAGGCCCACCATGTGGACAGGCCGTCTGGTGCCCCATGTGGCTCCCCTCTAGCCCTCCTTTGATCTCCGGTCTTCATATTTTCTAGAACTAATTCACAAAAATTTCTGACATGTTTGGTGCAATGATTTTTTTCTTTTGTTGCAAATTAGGTGCAGAGTTTCAGCTATCTGGTAAATTCCCTCTCTAGGTATACCTTGCAATTAAGAAAGAAAAGACATTTGAATTGCATCATAATGTGAAATATATTGAAATAGGGCAAATTATAATAGAAAATAGTGATGAAAAATGGACGTATCAAAGACTATATCGGGTCCTCATGGTAGGAAACAATGTCTTCTTGTACAAGCGCAAGAAGGTGCTAAGAAGGATGTGGGGAGGGCATTCAAAGTGCTCCAAGCTGGTTGGGGTATTGTTCTTGGAGCTGCAATGATGTGGGAAGCTGAGACACTTTGACATCTCATGACATGTTGTGTAATTGTGCACAACATGATTGTCAAATATGAGGGTGAGGGGCAGTCCGCACCCATGATTTTGAGAAGTCCGGTGTTCAGGTCCGCCTCCCCGAACAATTGGCGGAGCATATTACCAACTTTCGGGAGACGCATCGACAACTTTGAAATCAAAGTGTGATGTCTACTACAAAACCTTCTTCTTGTAGATGTTGTTGGGCCTCCAAGTGCAGAGGTTTGTAGGACAGTAGCAAATTTCCCTCAAGTGGATGACCTAAGGTTTATCATTCCGTAGGAGGCGTAGGGTGAAGATGGTCTCTCTCAAGCAACCCTGCAACCAAATAACAAAGAGTCTCTTGTGTCCCCAACACACCCAATACAATGGTAAATTGTATAGGTGCACTAGTTCGGCGAAGAGACGGTGATACAAGTGGTATATGGATGGTAGATAATAGTTTTTGTAATCTGAAAATATAAAAACAGCAAGGTAATGAATGGTAAAAGTGAGCGTAAACGGTATTGCAATGTATTTAAACAAGGCCTAGGGTTCATACTTTCGCTAGTGCAAGTTCCCTCAACAATAATAACATAATTGGATCATATAACTATCCCTCAACATGCAACAAAGAGTCACTCCAAAGTCACTAATAGCGGAAAACGAACGAAGAGATTATGGTAGGGTACGAAACCACCTCAAAGTTATTCTTTCCAATCAATCCGTTGGGCTATTCCTATAAGTGTCACAAACAGCCCTAGAGTTCGTACTAGAATAACACCTTAAGACACAAATCAACCAAAACCCTAATGTCACCTAGATACTCCAATGTCACCTCAAGTATCCGTGGGTATGATTATACGATATGCATCACACAATCTCAGATTCATCTATTCAACCAACACATAGAACCTCAAAGAGTGCCCCAAAGTTTCTACTGGAGAATCACGACGAAAACGTGTGCCAGCCCCTATGCACAGGTTCATGGGCGGAACCCGCAAGTTGATCACCAAAACATACATCAAGTGAATCACGTGATATCCCATTGTCACCATAGATACGCACGGCAAGACATACATCAAGTGTTCTGAAATCTTTAAAGACTCAATCCGATAAGATAACTTCAAAGGGGAAACTCGATCCATTACAAGAGAGTAGAGGGGGAGGAGAAACATAAGATCCAACTATAATAGCAAAGCTTGCGATACATCAAGATCGTGCCAAATCAAGAACACGAGAGAGAGAGAGAGAGAGAGAGAGAGAGAGAGATCAAACACATAGCTACTGGTACATACTCTTAGCCCCGAGGGAGAACTACTCCCTCCTCATCATGCAGAGCACCGGGATGATGAAGATGGCCACCGGAGAGGGATTCCCCCTCCTGCAGGGTGCCGAAACGGGTCTAGATTGGCTTTCGGTGGCTACGGAGGCTTCTGGCGGTGGAACTCCCGATCTATTCTGCTCCCGGATGTTTTTAGGGTATATGGAGATATATAGGTGGAAGAAGTAGGTCAGGGGAGCCACGAGGGGCCCACGAGGGTGGAGGGCACGCCCAGGGGGTGGGCGCGCCCCCTGCCTTGTGGCCTCCTCGTTGCTTCCCTTACATGGACTCCAAGTCTCCTGGGTTGCTTTCCTTCCAAAAATAAGTTCCGTGAAGTTTCAGGTCAATTGGACTCCGTTTGATTTTCCTTTTCTGCGATACTCTAAAACAAGGTAAAAATAGAAACTGGCACTGGGCTCTGGGTTAATAGGTTAGTCCCAAAAATCATATAAAATAGCATATAAATGCATATAAAACATCCAAGGTTGATAATATAATAGCATGGAACAGTCAAAAATTATAGATACGTTGGAGACGTATCAGCATCCCCAAGCTTAATTCCTGCTCGTCCTCGAGTAGGTAAATGATAAAAACAGAATTTTTGATGTGGAATGCTACCTAACATATTTCTCTAAGTAATTCTTCTTTATTGTGGCAAGAATATTCAGATCCATAAGATTCAAGACAAATGTTTAATATTGACATAAAAACAATAATACTTCAAGCATACTAACAAAGTAATCATGTCTTCTCAAAATAACATGGCTAAAGAAAGCTATCCCTATAAAATCATATAGTCTGGCTATGCTCCATCTTCACCAAACAAAGTATTAAATCATGCACAACCCCGATGACAAGCCAAGCAATTGTTTCATACTTTTGATGTTCTCAAACTTTTTCAATCTTCACGCAATACATGAGCGTGAGCCATGGATATAGCACTATATGTGGAATAGAATGGTGGTTGTGGAGAAGACAAAAAGGAGAAGATAGTCTCACATCAACTAGGCGTATCAACGAGCTATGGAGATGCCCATCAATAGATATCAATGTGAGTGAGTAGGGATTGCCATGCAACGGATGCACTAGAGCTATAAGTGTATGAAAGCTCAACAAAAGAAACTAGTGGGTGTGCATCCAACTTGCTTGCTCACGAAGACCTAGGGCATTTTGAGGAAGCCCATCATTGGAATATACAAGCCAAGTTCTATAATGAAAGATTCCCACTAGTATATGAAAGTGACAACATAGGAGACTCTCTATCATGAAGATCATGGTGCTACTTTGAAGCACAAGTGTGGTAAAAGGATAGTAGCGTTGTCCCTTCTCTCTTTTTTTATTTTTTATTTGGTCCTTCTCTTTTTTTTATGGCCTCTTTTCTCTTCCTTTTTTTATTTAGGCTTCTTTGGCCTCTTTTATTTATCTATTTTCGTCCAGAGTCTCACCCTGACTTGTTGGGGAATCATAGTCTCCATCATCCTTTCCTCACTGGGACAATGCTCTAATAATGATGATCATCACACTTTTATTTTCTTACAACTCAAGAATTACAAATCGATACTTAGGACAAGATATGACTCTATATGAATGCCTCCGGCGGTGTACAAGGATGTGCAATGACTCATGAGTGACATGTATGAAAGAATTATGAACGGTGGCTTTGCCACAAATACAATGTCAACTACATGATCATGCAAAGCAATATGACAATGGTGGAGCGTGTCATAATAAACGGAATGGTGGTAAGTTGCATGGCAATATATCTCGGAATTGCTATGGAAATGCCGTAATAGGTAGGTATGGTGGCTATTTTGAGGAAGGTATATGGTGGGTTTATGGTACCGGAGAAAGTTGCGCGGTACTAGAGAGGCTAGCAATGGTGGAAGGGTGAGAGTGCGTATAATCCATGGACTCAACATTAGTCATAAAGAACTCACATACTTATTGCAAAAATCTATTAGTTATCGGAACAAAGTACTACGCGCATGCTCCTAGGGGGATAGATTGGTAGGAAAAGACCATCGCTCGTCCCCGACCGCCACTCATAAGGAAGACAATCAATAAATAAATCATGCTCCGACTTCATCACATAACGGTTCACCATACGTGCATGCTACGGGAATCACAAACTTTAACACAAGTATTTCTCAAATCCACAACTACTCACTAGCATGACTTTGATATTATTACCTCCATATCTCAAAACAATCATCAAGTATCAAACTTCTCTTAGTTTTCAATGCACTCTATATGAAAGTTTTTATTATATCCCTCTTGGATGCCCATCATATTTAGGACTAATTTCATAACCAAAGAAAATTACCATGCTGTTCTAAATACTCTCGAAATAACATAAGTGAAGCACGAGAGTTCATCTAATTCTTCAAAATAAACCACCACCGTGCTCTAAAAAGATATAAGTGAAGCACTAGAGCAAACGACAAACTACTCCGAAAGATATAAGTGAAGATCAATGAGTAGTCGAATAATTATGCAACTATGTGAAGACTCTCTAACATTTAAATATTTCAGATCTTGATACTTTATTCAAAAAGCAAGCAAAACAAAATAAAATGACATCTAAGAATAGCAAACATCATGTGAAGAAGCAAAAACCTAGGATCAACCGATACTAACCGATAGTTGTTGAAGAAGAAAGGTGGGATGCCAACCAGGGCATCCCCAAGCTTAGACGCTTGAGACTTCTTGAAATATTATCTTGGGGTGCCTTGGGCATCCCCAAGCTTGAGCTTTTGTGTCTCCTTAATTTTCTCTCATATCAAGGTCTCCCTAAATCTCAAAAGCTTCATCCACACAAAACTCAACAAGGACTCATGAGATAAGTTAGTATAAACCATTGCAAAAACCTTATCACACTCTACTGTAGAAAATCACTAAAATTATTATTCAACATTGCATACTAAATGCCTCTGCATATTTAATAGTCCTATCGTCAAATAGAATCATTAGAGAAGCAAACATATGCAAACAATGCAAACATAACAGCAATCTGCCTAAACATGACAGTCTGTAAAGAGTGCAGCAAGATCCATACTTACCTAACTCCAAAAATTATTAAAGAAAATTCCCACTGTGGTAAATTTATCAGAGCTTAATATGCAAAAGGTTTCACCATTTTATCACATACTGACTTTTCTAGGGAATTATTGCAACAGCGGTAAACTTTCTGTTTTCAAACAGCAACATGTGGACTTCTAAAATAGGCATAGTAAAGGCTATCAATGCCACTTTTATTGAAATAAAAGATGCAAAACATTGTTCTAAATAACATCAAGAAAATACTAACAAAATAAATTGACGCTCCAAGCAAAACACATATCATGTGGTGAATAAAAATTTAGCTCCAAGTAAAGTTACCGATGAACGAAGACGAAAGAGGGGATGCCTTCCGGGGCATTCCCAAGCTTAGGCTCTTGGTTGTCCTTGAATATTACCTTGGGGTGCCATGGGCATCCCCAAGCTTAGGCTCTTGCCACTCCTTGTTCCATAATCCATCAAATCTTTACCCAAAACTTGAAAACTTCACAACACAAAACTCAAAGTAGAAAATCTCGTGAGCTCCGTTAGCGAAAGAAAACAAAAGACCACATCAAGGTACTGTAATGAACTCATTCTTTATTTATATTGGTGTTAAACCTACTGTATTCCAACTTCTCTATGGTTTATAAACTATTTTACTAGCCATAGATTCATCAAAATAAGCAAACAACACACGAAAAACAGAATCTGTCAAAAGCAGAAAAGTCTGTAGTAATATGTAACTAACGAACACTTCTGGAACCCCAAAAATTCTAAAATAAATTTATGGACGTGAGGAATTTATCTATTAATCGTCTGAAAAAAGAATTAACTAAATATCACTCTCCAATAAAAAATGGCAGCAATTCTCGTGGGCGCTAAAGTTTCTGTTTTTTACAGCAAGATCAACAAGACTTTCCCCAAGTCTTCCCAAAGGTTCTAATTGGCACAAACACTAATTAAACACATAAAACCACATCTAAACAGAGGCTAGATGATTAATTTATTACTAAACAGGAACAAAAATCAAGGAACAAAAATAAAGTTGGGGTTGCCTCCCAACAAGCGCTATCGTTTAACGGCCCTAGCTAGGCATGATGATTTCAATGATGCTCACATAAAAGAGAGGAATTGAAACATAAAGAGAGCATCATGAAGAATATTACTAGCACATTTAAGTCTAACCCACTTCCTATGCATAGGGAATTTGTGATCAAGCAGCTTGTGGGAACAAGAATCAACTTGCATAGGAAGGTAAAACAAGCATAACTTCAATACTTTAAGCACATAGAGAGGAAACTTGATGTTATTGCAATTCCTACAAGCATATATTCCTCCCTCATAATAAATTTCAGTAGCATCATGAATGAATTCAAAAATATAGCTATCACATAAAGCATTATTTTCATGATGCATAAGCATAGAATTTTTATTACTCTCCACATAAGCAAATTTCTTCTCAAGAATAGTAGTGGGAGCAAACTCAACAAAATAATTATCATGTGAGGCATAATCCAATTGAAAGTTAAAATCATGATGACAAGTTTCATGGATATCATTAATCTTTATAGCATACAAGTCATCACAATAATCATCATAAATAGGGGGCACGCTCTCATCATAATAAATTTGCTCATCAAAACTTGGGGGACAAAAAATATCATCTTCTTCAAACATAGCATCCCCAAGCTTGTGGCTTTGCATATCATTAGCATCATGGATATTCAAGGAATTCATACTAACAACATTGCAATCATGCTCATCATTCAAATATTTAGTGCCAAACATTTTAATGCATTCTTCTTCTAACACTTTGGCACAATTTTCCTTTCCATCATACTCACGAAAGATATTAAAAAGATGAAGCGTATGAGGCAAACTCAATTCCATTTTTTTTGTAGTTTTCTAAACTAGTGCTAAAACAAGAAACAAAAAGATTCGATTGCAAGATCTAAAGATATACCTTCAAGCGCTAACCTGCCCGGCAACGGCGCCAGAAAAGAGGTTGATGTCTACTACACAACCTTCTTCTTGTAGACGTTTTTGGGCCTCCAGGTGCAGAGGTTTGTAGGACAGTAGCAAATTTCCCTCAAGTGGATGACCTAAGGTTTATCAATCCGTAGGAGGCGTAGGGTGGAGATGGTCTCTCTCAAGCAACCCTGCAACCAAATAACAAAGAGTCTCTTGTGTCCCCAACACACCCAATACAATGGTAAATTGTATAGGTGCACTAGTTCGGCGAAGAGACGGTGATACAAGTGGTATATGGATGGTAGATAATAGTTTATGTAATCTGAAAACATAAAAACAGCAAGGTAATGAATGGTAGAAGTGAGCGTAAATGGTATTGCAATGTATTGAAACAAGGCCTAGGGTTCATACTTTCGCTAGTGCAGGTTCCCTCAACAATAATAACATAATTGGATCATATAACTATCCCTCAACATGCAACAAAGAGTCACTCCAAAGTCACTAATAGCGGAGAACGAACGAAGAGATTATGGTAGGGTACGAAACCACCTCAAAGTTATTCTTTCCAATCAATCCGTTGGGCTATTCCTATAAGTGTCACAAACAGCGCTAGAGTTTGTACTAGAATAACACCTTAAGACACAAATCAACCAAAACCCTTATGTCACCTAGATACTCCAATGTCACCTCAAGTATCCGTGGATATGATTATACGATATGCATCACACAATCTCAGATTCATCTATTCAACAACCACATAGAACCTCAAAGAGTGCCCCAAAGTTTCTATCGGAGAATCACGACGAAAACATGTGCCAACCCCTATGCATAGGTTCATGGACGGAACCCGCAAGTTGATCACCAAAACATACATCAAGTGAATCACTTGATATCCCATTGTCACCACAGATACGCACGGCAAGACATACATCAAGTGTTATCAAATCTTTAAAGACTCAATCCGATAAGATAACTTCAAAGGGGAAACTCAATCCATTACAAGAGAGTAGAGGGGGAGGAGAAACATAAGATCCAACTATAATAGCAAAGCTCGCGATAAGCATAGAATTTTTATTACTCTCCACATAAGCAAATTTCTTCTCATGAATAGTAGTGGGAGCAAACTCAACAAAATAATTATCATGTGAGGCATAATCCAATTGAAAGTTAAAATCACGATGACAAGTTTCATGGATATCATTAATCTTTATAGCATACAAGTCATCACAATAATCATCATAAATACGGGGCATGCTCTCATCATAATAAATTTGCTCATCAAAACTTGGGGGACAAAAAATATCATCTTCATCAAACATAGCATCCCCAAGCTTGTGGCTTTGCATATCATTAGCATCATGGATATTCAAGGAATTCATACTAACAACATTGCAATCATGCTCATCATTCAAATATTTAGTGCCAAACATTTTAATGCATTCTTCTTCTAACACTTTGGCACAATTTTCCTTTCCATCATACTCACGAAAGATATTAAAAAGATGAAGCGTATGAGGCAAACTCAATTCCATATTTTTTTTGTAGTTTTCTAAACTAGTGCTAAAACAAGAAACAAAAAGATTCGTTTGCAAGATCTAAAGATATACCTTCAAGCGCTAACCTCCCCGGCAACGACACCAGAAAAGAGCTTGATGTCTACTACACAACCTTCTTCTTGTAGACGTTGTTGGGCCTTCAAGTGCAGAGGTTTGTAGGACAGTAGCAAATTTCCCTCAAGTGGATGACCTAAGGTTTGTCAATCCGTAGGAGGCGTAGGGTGGAGATGGTCTCTCTCAAGCAACCCTGCAACCAAATAACAAAGAGTCTCTTGTGTCCCCAACACACTCAATACAATGGTAAATTGTAAAGGTGTACTAGTTCGGCGAAGAGACGGTGATACAAGTGGTATATGGATGGTAGCTAATAGTTTTTGTAATCTGAAAATATAAAAACAGCAAGGTAACGAATGGTAAAAGTGAGCGTAAACGGCATTGCAATGTATTGAAACAAGGCCTAGGGTTCATACTTTCGCTAGTGCAGGTTCCCTCAACAATAATAACATAATTGGATCATATAACTATCCCTCAACATGCAACAAAGAGTCACTCCAAAGTCACTAATAGCGGAGAACGAACAAAGAGATTATGGTAGGGTACGAAACCACCTCAAAGTTATTCTTTGCAATCAATCCATTGGGCTATTCCTATAAGTGTCACAAACAGCCCTAGAATTTGTTCTAGAATAACACCTTAAGACACAAATCAACCAAAACCCTTATGTCACCTAGATACTCCAATGTCACCTCAAGTATCCGTGGGTATGATTATACGATATGCATCACACAATCTCAGATTCATCTATTCAACCAACACATAGAACCTCAAAGAGTGCCCCAAAGTTTCTACCAGAGAATCACGACGAAAACATGTGCCAACCCCTATGCATAGGTTCATGGGTGGAACCCGCAAGTTGATCACCAAAACATACATCAAGTGAATCACGTGATATCCCATTGTCACCACAGAAACGCACGGCAAGACATACATCAAGTGTTATCAAATCTTTAAAGACTCAATCCGATAAGATAACTTCAAAGGGGAAACTCAATCCATTACAAGAGAGTAGAGGGGGAGGAGAAACATAAGATCCAACTATAATAGCAAAGCTCGCGATACATCAAGATCGTGCCAAATCAAGAACACGAGAGAGAGAGAGAGAGAGAGAGAGAGAGGGAGAGAGAGAGATCAAACACATAGCTACTGGTACATACCCTCAGCCCCGAGGGAGAACTACTCCCTCCTCGTCATGGAGAGCACCGGGATGATGAAGATGGCCACCGGAGAGGGATTCCCCCCTCCGGCAGGGTGCCGGAACGGGTCTAGATTGGCTTTCGATGGCTACGGAGGCTTCTGGCGGCGGAACTCCCGATTTATTCTGCTCTCGGATGTTTTTAGGGTATATGGAGATATATAGGCGGAAGAAGTACGTCAGGGGAGCCACGAGGGGCCCACGAGGGTGGAGGGCGCGTCCAGGGGGGGTGGGCGCGCCCCCTGCCTCGTGGCCTCCTCGTTGCTTTCCTTACATGGATTCCAAGTCTCTCGGGTTGCTTTCCTTCCAAAAATAAGCTCCGTGAAGTTTCAGGTGAATTGGACTCCGTTTGATTTTCCTTTTCTGCGATACTCTAAAACAAGGTAAAAACAGAAACTGGCACTGGGCTCTGGGTTAATAGGTTAGTCCCAAAAATCATATAAAATAGCATATAAATGCATATAAAACATTCAAGGTTGATAATATAATAGCATGGAACAATAAAAAATTATAGATACGTTGGAGACGTATCAGAGTGCATATGCAACTTCTAAATGATCCTATGGAGCATATGCGGATCCACGTAGAAAATCCCTGAACTATGGTTTTTATGTTTTAATTATGCACTATCAACAAAATTGATGTTAGGACTACGTTTGAATTATGCATTTTGAAGTGTGAATAATTTGTATTTGTTCGTGTTACTTATTGTTTATGTGTGATGAGGTACATGAGGTTGTATGAATTCAATATTTCAGAAGTAATGGTTGTGGTAGCAACCAGAGTCATTTGAGGGCTGGCCCGGCGCTATCTCTGGATGGGTCCTGGAGCGTCCACAAACTTGCAGGGTTCCGGATTTGCCAACTCTGGCTTTCACATAAACACGAGAGAGGCCCGCATATTTTGGGGCTAAACTGACAAGGCCCGCAAATCCTGAGGCTAAACTGATGAGGCCTGCATATATTCTGAGGCTAAATTGATGAGGCCCGCCCCGGCTTCCTTCACGCACGAGGACCCCCGCAGCCGCGCACCAGAGGCGCCCGCCCGCAAAACTCAGATCGAGATCCAGCATGCCGCGTGAACGACGCATCCGCTGCGCCGCCCAAGGCACGCTCCCACCAGCCACCACCGGCGCACAACAGATCGCGACCAACACCTCCCGGGATTGCCGCCCCGGCATCCCACGCTGGCGAGCCGCCGGCCACCACCCCAGAAGCACCTGACAACTCCCAGCGCCACGAACAGACCAGACCTCCCCTGGCACCTTTGGCAGCAGGGGGCCCGCCACCACCGCGGCGCACGGGCCGGCGGCAGCGGCGGCGAGCGGAGAAGCGGAGGAGTGAGCTTCGGGAGGAGGCGGGTCGCCCCCGGTGTCGCCTGGGGTAGCGACACTGGGGGAGCTCTATCGGACCGAGTTTTTTCTCGTAAGTTTTTCCAGCTCTATCGGAACGAGCAGCGTGGGCTGCGGGCAGCTGGGTTGTGCGGAGTTGCTGCTCGGGGGGAGCAGTGGTATGTCGGGGCGGCGGCCTCGGAAGGCGGTGCCGGTTGATTGCGCTGGGCGTGACGGAGCGGTGGATGTTGGGGCGGCGGCCCCGAGAGAATCACTATGGCGATCAGACTTCTGTGGCAACAATGATGATGGGAGCGATGTCGGCGACGCGACAATGGTTGCGGTAGTCCGATCTTCTCCGGTGTGTTCACGGTATTGCCTCGGTTTGTTTCTTGCTGTGGAGTCGAAGCTACGGCGGCGGGGCCCTGTGGTGTATGATGACTGGCTGCAGGTGGTCCGTTCGGCGATCTTCCGTGGCACCAGCCGTGCCTGGTTTTGTTCTTCTGAGTTCTCCGTCAGAGTCGGAGCTGCGTTGTCTGGCCGTAGGTTGACATGTCGTCGAATAGGGTGGGCTTTGCCCTGTGTGTTTCAGTCTTTGGGTGTGGGCTTGGCCCTTGTTGTTCCTGTTTTAGACCGGTTTTCCGTAATTAACTTGGCAATTTTCTTCTGCTTAATTAATAGATGAGGCAATCTTTGCTCTGTTTCGAAAAAAGAAGAGACGTCAGCAAGGAAACAACGCAATCGGTCAGCAGTCCTCCATTATATGTATGTAGAACAGAGTAACGACATGGAGAGAGAGAGAGAGAGAGAGAGAGAAACCCCTCCCTCCTGGCCCTCGCGTCGCCCCGTTGGCCGACTCGGGGGCGACTAGGGTTTTGTAGCCGCCGCCACCCCTCCACTCCCTTCCTCCGCTCGCCGCTACCAAAGACGGCCGCCAGGAGCCCGCGCGGGCGCCCGTGAAGGTCGCGGCAGGGTTCTCGGTGCTCCATTCCCCTCTCGAAGGCCAGTGGTTCCTGGGGTGGCAGCCCCAGCCGGAGAGGCGACGTCGTCGGGTGGTTAGCGGCGTTCGCAAGGGTGCTGGCCAACGTGCTTCGCCGCGCGGGCGGCGGGTGGCTGGTGGAATCCGGCCACGGCGTGAAGTCTTCTTCGTTAGATTTGGAGGTTCGAAATCCCTCTTCCCTGCTGCCTCTCTCTTGCCGGCGGCGGGGGCTAGCGATTTGTTCTTTGGCACCGGTGTTGGTGCGTGTTGGTGGCCAGCTAGGGGACCGGGGAAACCTTGGCCGGTCTAGCCGGCCCGGCGGCGGCAACGCCCAAGGGCATTGCTTTCCTTCATGGGGGCGCAACCGAGGTCCCTTGCTCTCCACCCCGACCCCCCTGCTCGGGTGAAAACCCTTTATCCAATGCGTATTTGGCGGCGGCGGCGCCTTGCGCGTCGTGACCTTGCTGGAGGCGTCGTTTGGGGTGCTGGGCTTGGTCGGGAGGCTCTGTAGGTGAGGGATTGAGCTGCGTCCTCTTTGTTGTCTGATTCCATGAAGCTTGTCTCCAACTAGTTGGGCATGGACCGTGGCGGAGCGGCCGGCTAGGGATATCCCAAACTGAAGTGGTCGCACCATGTCCACCTTACGATGTGAGGGCGGCATTCTTCCGGTTCTAGGGTGAGCTTCTCAAAATCCCGACTATGCGGCACCTACAAGCCATGACGAGGGGCTAGGGTCCATCTTTGGTGATAGAGAAGGTAAATGTTGTTCCCCTTCTTCTCTAGGTGCTCTTGGAGCATGGCCCATCTTTGAAGGTTGGCTACGTCCGGCTCTGCTGCTCCGTTCTGCTACATATGATTCTAGTGTGGAGTGCTTGGCCTTTGTAATCTTAATTTCCATTTCATTAGTTGCTTGGAGGTTGTAGTGAGTGTTTCTTTTCAGTGTTCCCCATTGTATCATTCTGACCGTTGTAATTTGGGTTGTTTGTTATAACTTCTGGTTGGTTGATGGTTTTATTAATTGAAAGCTGGGCCCTTGGTGAGCCTTGGTTCTAAAAAAATTATACGTATGTAAGTTCGACGTGCGTGACGATCGAACTGGACAACCAGACACGACGAAACACACAGCTACCTATGTATATACACCGTGTGCTATGGTATAAACTAAGCAACGGCAGGCTCGGTGGGGAGAAGAATATGTTTGTAATTCGGCGTGTATGCAGGCCATCCAATCCAATTGAAATCTCTGCAGCAGCCTAGGCCATATCCTCCACCGTGTATATCCTCGACGTACGTTAAGAAAACGCTGTAGTCACCACAGGCTTCGACGAAACGTTGTCGTACTGAGGCTGTTCGTACGTACCCGCATGGACGTGCTTGTACAACATCGATCTCACTCTTGTATTAAGGCGCCACATGCCTATGCGTGGCCATCCTACGCGTCTTATTTGAAAAATGATTAGTAACTTATTAAAAAATACAGATATATTGTGCGCATGAGAGAGAGAGAGAGAGAGAGAGAGAGAGAGAGAGAGTACGTCTCTAGCTTAGCTTATGTCTGCCGGCCTAAGAGTTAGTAAGACGTATGAACTTCGCCATGATGGACAAGCTATATCCATCCGCCGCCCTGAAAGCCCTCCAAAACCCCACCGTCTTGACCAACTGATGAAAGCACAACTTCTTAGTATCGTTGCTAACGACAAGGCGCAGTGGCCAAAATTAAAAGATTCCCCTAATATAGATGTAGACACTTGTAGTGATGATCTATATCTGGGTAGCAGTTTAGTGGTTAGTTTTAAAGTAGGCAATCTGACTAGAAAAATGGGGAAGTAATAGTCTGTCACGTAAAGTATTTTACGAAAAATACCACTGTAGCCAAATATAGATGACGAACATATAAGTTTGTTGGTGCATTCTTGGTACCTAAAACGCAGAACAGAACAAATAAGTTTGCAGTATCTCATGTGCAGGTGTGTGCAGTCGTGCAAGTGTACACGTATTTTGTGTCCGTGTTTGCCGGCATACATTTGTTCTAAGAGCATCTATAGCCGGACATAGCAAAAATAACCCCTTAAATGCATGGACGCGCCCGGTCAGTGACCGGGTGTGTCCGTTTTGAGTCCCTATTTATCCGCCTGCGTAGCCATAGTCCTCATTTTTCCCCTCATATGTCCAGTTACTTGCACATGATTAATGTAGATGAGGAGAGAGAACTAAAAGAATGAATAAAGAAAAAGAAAATGTGGTCCGGGATAGGGCCACGTCCTACGTGGCGGAATGCCCGGGGCGAGCCCTCATGTCCTCCCCATATTTGAAATGGATATGAGGGTTCACAGACAGACCAGGCGTATAGGGATGATAGGAGGAGTCCGGTTGGGTCACTGACCGGGCGCGTCCGGAAGCGTATGAGAGATGGTTTGAGGTGTTCGTTGTAGATGCTCTAAGAAGATATTTTGTGTCCCTCGACGTATTTTGCGTGAACAATATGTGTAGTAAACATGCATGTACGCATCACCCGGACGTGCATAAAAACGAAAACATAATGTTCTAAGAAAGAAAAAAGAATATAAGCGCACACACAATATGCATTATAATTAACAGGATGTATTACCTTCACCACGAAAGACAAGCTACATTCATCCCCCCTTCCCCCGAAAACCCACCAAAACCCCACCGTCTTGACCAGCTGGCGAATTAATATTTTCGTCCTGAGGCTAGTCGTAATGAAAGTATTATAGGTAGTATCATGCGTGCCAACTAAGCAAATTTGTTGAGGTGGCATAGAATTAAATGAAGAAAAAGAAGGTTGACTATCATATCATAATACCGTATCATATTAAATGTCGTACTACTATGTGTCATGCATGGCAATAAATAGAGTCACCCATGATATTAACATATGATACTATGCACTAGGGATGTAGTATCATACACTAGTATCATATGCATAATACTAGTATATGATACTAGCCATTACGACCAGCCTCACACTAACGTAGCCACGTACGTAACCATCTTCTTTAAAAAGTGCACCCCCCTTACTCTAATTGTTAACAACAAGGCACAATAGCCAAAATTTAAAGATTTCACTAATATAGATGTAGACCCTGATAGCATGGACATTGTTATCTTGGGCTGCTGGAACCTTTGGATTCAGAGGAATGAAAGAATTTTCAGAAACTTCACTCATTCCATTGAAGCCTGGAGGCATGCTTTCAAAGTTGATAAGGGTCCTCTTATCCATAGTATTCGGAGCAAACATGCTGTTTGATTTCAGGAGTGGCTTTTGGTAAACTTTTGGAACATTTTGATCATGATTCCTACAACTGTATTCGCAAAAGAAAAAAGATTCCTACAACTTGTATTGGATAGTCATAGTCTGTTCATGGCTAGTCTTTTGTAGGTTTTTCTTCTTTTGCTCCTCCCTTTTGTTATACGAGTTAATAGAAAACAAAATACCATAGAATAATTAATCTACTTTTCCGGGTTAAAAAATGAGAAAGAGAAAGTGTGAATATACGGGAGAGCGACAGAAATCTAGCGGCACGTTTCACGCTTAGTTTATACTACTGTATACCTCTGCCGGCCTAAGAAATAACAAGGTATGGCCTTCGCCACGATGGACATGGTATATCCGTCCATCGCCCTGAAAACCCTCCAACTAACGACTCTTCTCATCCTTCACATCAAAGTGGCAACTTACGTAGACCATCTTCTTAAGAAGGTGCACCTCCTTACTCTTGTTGTTAACGACAACACAATAGCCAAAATTAAAGATTTCACTGATACAGATGTAGACCTTGATAGTGATATATTTGGGTAATAGTCTAGTCATTAGTTTCAAAGCAGGTATGTTATCTAGAAAAATGGGGAACAATATTAATAGTCTGTCACGTAAAGTGTTTTTTACCAAAAGTACCACTCTTAGGTAAATAGAAAAGGCGAACAAACAAGTTTGTTGGCACATTCTTCGTGCCTAAAACGTCCTCCCCCCGTCATATTATGGGATGCGGGGAGTAGAAGAATAAATAAGCTTGTGGTTTCCCATGTGCAAGTGTGCACATATTTTGTGTCCGAGTTTGTCAATATATATTTGTTCCAAGAATAGTATTTTGTTACCATGTTTTGTGTGAACAATATGTGCAGTAACCGTGCATGCATGCATCACTCGAACGTGCATAAAAATGAAAACACAACATTCTAAGAAAAAAAATGAGCGCAAACACAACATGCATGATAATTAACAAGAAGTGTGACCTTCACCACGATGGACAAGCTATATTCATCGGCCGCCCTGAAACCCTCCAAAACCCCACCGTTTTGACCAACTGTCACAGCCCCAGTTCTGGCCTTGCCTGTCTTGCATTAGCCTCCATGCATCATGTCTAAATTTTTATGAAACTTTGAAATGGGGGCTGATAAACCCTAGCAGCAAATGAAATTCAACTAGGGTCCAAATAAATTCATTTTCACTGAACCCAAAATGCCCTTCTAAAATGTTCATCATCTTTGCCTTGGTCCAGAACCCCTGACAAAAATGGTGCACATTTTACTAGGACAACAGAGGGTCACTGAATTAAATCATATAATACTTGCATTTGGGCATTTAAATGCTATAGAATATTTCAAATGCCCAAATATTCATGAACTGAAATGTTTGCTGTAGGATATATCCCCAACAGTGGTCATGAGCAGTTTCATGAATTTTGGGATTGTTTCAATATTTTAAATAAAGCCACAAAGTTGCAGAATAATAGAAAACAGGAAATAATAAAAAGAGAGGAACCTACCTGGCAAAGCCACCTGGCCTGGTACTGTAGTGGCCCAGCTCCTCCAGCCGGCCCAGCCCACCTGGCTAGTGCCAGTCGTCTTCAACCTCTGCCAGTAGGCAGAGGCGAAGGCGGGCATGGCGCGCGCTGAGGCTGCCACCTCCTCCCTGCCTGCCTCACGCCCCTGAGGCTCTCTCCCAGCGCCACGGAGACAGCCACGCGACCCCCTGCACCTCTCCCTCTCTCTCCCTCGAGCACCCTCCCTCCTCTGTCTCTCTCGCGCGTGTCCGTCCGAACGCGCCTGTCGCCACCGACGCCGTTCGCCGTGGCCACAGCCACCGCCTCGCCTCCCCGACGCCTCCCAAAGCTCCGCCTCGACCTACTCTTCCTCCTCACCGCTCCAAGCGACGCCGGGAGCCCTGCAGTGACGCCATCGCCGTCGTCTTCACCGACGGGCACCGAAGATCGCCGGCCCCGATTCTCCGTCTCCAGGTCGTCCCCGAGCCCGCTGGCCTTCTCTGCCGCATCCTTGTGAGCTCCTACACCTCCCCCCGTGCTCGCGCCCCTTGTTCCGTCCTCTAACCGCAGCCCCGCCATGGCCGAGTAATCGCTGCCGCCACTGCGAAGCTCGCCGTCGCTAGCCGCCCCGCCTGACCAACCCAAGCATGGAGTCGTGCTCTGGGCTTCTCCAGGAACCCGTAGCGCGCCTCATGGTCGTCCGCTTGTGCACCGTGGCCTCGCACCCGTGCAACCCGTAGTTGCGCCGCCGCCAAAACTCGTCGCCGACGAGATTCCGGCCGCCCCGCGACCCCCTGCCTGGCCCATTGGATGCGCCCGAGCAAGGGCTTCTCCCCGATGCCTTCTGCACGACAAACCGCAGCCCCTAGCATGTTTCCGGCGATCTTCCGCCGCGGTTGAGGTCGCCGCCGGCCAAACTCCGGCGTGCCGACGTGGCTGTCATTAGGACTAACCTCCCCACCTAATTAACCACCTCACTGCCACTAACAGCCGGACCCCACCGAATTATTTAGACCCCTAACAAAATTAGTTAGACTTAAGTTAATCCCGATGGACCCACGCATCAGAGTTGACTGTGCTGACGTGGGCGTTGACTTGGCCCACATGTCCGTGACACTGATGACCCCGGGTCACTGACAAGTGGACCCCACTGGTCAGGTTTGACCTGGATCGGCCTGTTGACCTGCTGATGTCATGATGATGTCAGGCTGACGCAGTAATCCTTTTCTGGATTTTAAATAAATCAGAAATGATTTGTTTAATTCAGAAAATATCCAAAACTTTAAAAAATCATAGAAATTCAACCGTAACTCCAAATAAGATAAATTATATATGAAAAATTATCAAAAAAATTCAAGGAATCCATCTGTACCATTTTCATGCATGTTTGAGCAAGTTAATCTCACTGTTTAGGATGAAACATGATTAGGGCAAATTTCATAATAGGTTTGGAGTTGGAATTTGATATAGTTTTTAATTCCACTTCAATTAAAATGACTTTCTGTTGCATTAGCCCAAAACACATTCATATTGCCATGTCATGATCATGCATCATATTGTTGCATTCATTGATTGTGTCCTTCTCTGTTTGCCGGTAACCGTCCCCTCTCAGTCGACGATGTTCCGACGATGTGATCGATGACACCGATGAAGAGCTATATTATCTTCAGAAGTGCCAGGCAAGCAAAACCCCCTTGTTCATTCCGATACAATCCCACTCTCTCGCTCCTGCTCTCTTTTACTGCATTAGGACAACACGATTCAACTGTTACATGCTGCGGTAGTTGAACCCCTTTCCTCTGCATGACCTGTCATTGCCACAGTAAATAGATGAAACCCACTAGCATGAGTAGGAGTTGTTTGAGCCCTGATGTGCCTACTCATTCATGCTTGTTGTCATGCCTGCTACTGCTTAGAGTTGAGTCAGGTCTGATTCATCGGGAATGAATTGGAATGTGGTGAACATGTCCTACTGTTGAGAGCTAAGTGTGTGAACACGATTTGGTAAAGGTAGCGGTGAGAGGCCATGTAGGAGTACATGGTGGGTTGTCTCATTGAAGCCGTCCTCAGGAACTGAGTTCTGTGTTTGTGATCCATGAACAGTTACTACCACACATTGGGCTCCGGGCGCTCCAAGCTCTCTCGACTTATTAATCAACTTGATCTCTGTCCAGGAGTTGCAACTAGTTTCTGGTGTTTGTAGGTAGTGTTAGTAGTCTACCAAGTGGCACCCGGTACAGGTGGGCTTGGGACAGACTAGGCACAGTGGCACGGTGTACCAAGTGGCACCCGGATGGTGGGCTTGGGAACCCTGCACACATCGTTTGGGGCCGTGAGCGACACCCCGGCCGGATCTCCTTGCGGATGGAACCCGAATAGGTGATAAACCTGGACTAGAGACTTGGTGGTTAGTCAGGTCGTGGCCGACTCCCTCGCCCGGCTTCCGCTTGAAGGTTGCCGAGGTACATGACGTGTACAGGGCGATAAGTGGCGAGAGCTTGTGTGAAGAAGTACACCCCTGCAGGGTTATCATTATCTATTCGAATAGCCGGATTCCTCGGATATGGAAACTTGGACCCCTTGCATAGTTCATAGACAAGTGAAAGTGGATACTCTAAAACTCGCAAGATAAGTGTGAGTGCTATGGATGGCGTTCTCGCAGGGAGACGGGAGCGGATCCATAGTGGTGTATTGGTATGGTGAATTTGTGGACTCGTGTGCGCCACCTCAAAAGAGTTACTTGCAGTCGTAGTTCAGGTAGCCACCGAGTCAAAGCTGGCTTGCTGCAGTTAAACTCCACCACCCCCTTTGTTGATACCGATGCATATGTAGTTAGTTCTGATGTAAGTCTTGCTGGGTACATTTGTACTCACGTTTGCTTATTTTATGTTTTGCAGAGAGACTTCAGTCTCGCTAGTAGTTCCGCGTGGACTTCGACGTTTAGCTTGTTACCTCAGCTACGATCTTGTACCCTTGGGAGGGTCTGGTAGATAGTCAGGCTTCTCAGCCTTCTTCATTTGTAGTTGTCTGTACTCAGACAAGTTAAGCTTCCGCATGTGCTTGTTGCTTGTATGCTCTGAATGTTGGGTCATGAGACCCATGTTTGTAATATCTCGCTCCTCGGAGCCTAATGAATAAATACTTGAGTCGTAGAGTTATGTTGTTATGCCATGTTGTATTTACACATATCGAGCATATTGTGTGTATGATTGAAATGCTTGGTATGTGTGGGATCCGACAACCTAGTTGTTTATCCTTGGTAGCCTCTCTTATGGGGAAATGTAGTCTTGTGCTTCCATGAGCCATAGTAGTCCGCTACAGCCCGGTTCACCGGAGTCCTGCTAGCCCAGCACTACTGCTCAGGACACTTGACTGGCCGGCATGTGTTTCACTTCGTTCCTGTGTCTGTCCCTTCGGGGAAATGTCACGCGGTGACATCCGGAGTCCTGCCTAGCCTGCTACAGCCCGGGTTACCGGAGTCCTGTTAGCCCAGTGCTACAGCCCGGATTCACACGCTGCTGACCGACATGCTCGATGTTGATTCATGTATGCCTGTCCCCATGGGTTAGTGCCGCTTTGGGTTCACGACTAGCCATGTCGGCCCGGGTTCTTTGTCATATGGATGCTAGCGACACTATCATATACGTGAGCCAAAAGGCGCAAACGGTCCCGGGCCAGGTAAGGTGGCACCTGTGGGAATACCGTGCATGAGGCCGCAAAGTGATATGATGTGTTACATGCTAGATCGGTGTGACTTAGGGTCGGGGTCTTGACAGCTTTGGTATCAGAGCCTGACTGCCTGTAGGATTACCAAGCCATACTGGTCGAAGTTGAGTCTAGAAATGCTTTAGTTATATAAGGGAATTGATTGTGGAAGGGAACATAAGACTCTTTTTACTCCTTATCCTCATGACCTTCTGATCTGAGTCATCTTATCTTTTCTACGGGGTTAAGTACTAGGCTTCTCTTCTATCTCTCAGGATGACGTGTTATTAAACCGTAGTTGCCTAGGATTGTTGAGTTCAAGCCTCAGTTCAGTTCCTACTACTTCCATATGTTCATAATTGGTCTCAGAACCTTGATATTGTGATGTTGAGTGGTTATGCCACCATTTTTGCAGGATGTCTCAAATCATTTTGAGCATTTACAGCCGTTATGCTGTCCGAGTCATCCCAGGTTTCTAAATAGTCCGATGCATTTGCAAATCCCTTCTTTCCGTTCTCGATGTTCCTTTGGGCCAGATTAAGCACACTAATCGGTCTATTGAGGTACTCCGTTGCCTTGATATGTATGTTGGAGTTAGTATTATGGCCCTAGGTGTCTCAGAAGATTAACTAGTAATCTAGCTATGTTTTGTGTTCCCCGTGTGATGATTCTGGCCATCATTCTTGAAAGCATCCTGTGATGCCATTTAGTACTAGGTATTCTACTCCTGTGTTCTTGACCCAAGAATCATTCTGTTCACTTCGTGTTGATATTGTTGCTAGTTCCTTTAGGATATTAGTAACCTTTGCGATAGTCCTCGAGGCCCATGGTATTTCCTTCTTCCAAATACCATGAACCATTAAGGCAGAAGTTCTTTGAACCAAAAGATCACCATTAGAGTACTCCTGAGGAGTTATCCATTCATAATTGTGACTTTGCCAGTCCTACCTCTCAGCATGGGTTATCCGGAAGAAATATGTTGAACTTGTTCGACATACTAACCTATGCATCCACAACTCAGAAAGTTGTATGTTCCTTTGAGTTGTCTCCCTCCAGTTATATTCCGACCTTCATCTATCAATTGATAGTCAGGAGTAGTCGTGCACTCGTGTTATCGATGCCTACTACTCTTGTGGTTCGTCAAGCCATTCTATTCCAGAATGACTAGGAGAAACAAACTCCAGTACCTCATCCATATCCAGGATTGGGTCAAAGCAGTTGTAATCCACAAATCAAATGCCAATATAGTTTTTGATTCTGTTCTACCTTGGAGTATTACCATCTTTATATCAAGAATGTCATGGAAATTGCACACCATCCTATGAACTCTTGATACAGTGATACTTCTCGCCATCATTATTCATTCCTCGGTCCCCGTGTTATTGTAACCGGAACACCGACATGTCAACCATGATGTGTGAAATCAATACTCCTAGCAACCCTGTTGCTCGGTAGTTAATGGACAATAATCTCATTCTTAGCGTGCTGGTTATTGAATCATCATCCGGAGATTGATTGTGTTACCTAGTCCATTTTTCCTGGTGCACTCTTCGGTCAACGAGTTAGGATTGTATCAATCCCTCGCTCTTCCTGATCATATCGTCTTGCCTGAAAAGCAAGATTGTTCTCGAGCTTAGTAACATATCGGTGGTTTGTGATTTTTTGAATATCTTCTCGAAAGTATTACCAGGTTGTTCCCTGATCGCTATGTTGAGTTCGTGATCATGTTGGTTTTTCTCTAAACCATCCATTCTCCAAGAATATGTGCTGGATACCCCGAGCTAGTTGGTTAAGCTAAACAACAACTTGGAGAGTTGGAAGATGGAAGCTTGTCCGACTTAGTTCATCACCAAGGGATATCCTTGTGTGTGTGCGTGTGTGTTGAAGAAAGATGATATCTTCAGCAATTGATCCTCGTGATCAATTGTCGGTGCTATTGTCTTACCCAAACTTTGATTTGACTGTGGGCTATCGTCAAATCAAATCAGAACCAACTATATTCGTAATGTTGTCTTACTCGTGGTTGGTTCCTCGAGTATACATCATTATATTCTTTGGGTCTGACCAATGCTATCACCGAGTTCACTTAATTATGGAATTCCATTTATATGGAAACCTGGATGAATTGTTGTTGAGCCCATCGACAACATCCATGTCCTCTCCATGATTTTGTCGAACATTAAGCGAGTGTTGGAAACTTTTGAAAGCATCTCTTCATGCTAGCTCATGAAGCATATGTTGGATGAAAGAAGTGACTTCCTCTGATTCACGTGCATTTGGTGCAAGTTGCCGCCGTGAGTTCGAGAAAGTTAGTTTTGCTTCCTCTGGAATCATCCCAAGTCAGTCATGCACGTGCGAAGTATTCCATGGTCTGATAGACTGATCATCTTCATTCCATATGAATTCCATAGCACACTAAGCCACTGATTGACCTGTTCCAGGAAAAGGAGTTGTTGTGCTATCCTAGGTCATGCACAAGATTTCGATATCCTCAATGATGGTTCCCCACCAGAACTCGGTAGTGTTTTATTATAAGACTACTATGTGGTCATACTTGTCTGGGACAACGTGTTCACATGTTGTAGCAGAACTAGCTCATGTTTTGGAGCTTGCTATCGCAGTTCATTCCCCGAGAATCTCGCAACGTCGTCTCGTCGATTTGTGTTGCAAACTTTCATTTTCCTTTCTAGACTCGATGAGTCTGGAATATCCTGACACCAACCAGATCTGAATCTCAGGCAGATATGATGGTTGGAGCATTTTCCAAGAACTATAATATTGGTCCCTCGATAACCGGTAAAGTGGATGTCGTGGCCAACACATCCAGCCGGAAGACCTATTATTGTAGTATCTCGATTGAAGAAAGTTGGCCACCTCCCCATGAGGATTTCGTAGGATTTACCTCCATAGTTGTTCCTTAGGGATCCTTGTGCTCTCAGTTTCCTCGGTGATCTATAACCATTGGAACGTTGGAAACACTCTCGACTGTTGAGTTCTTCCCCAGTTACCAGAATCATTCCCAACATTTGGATTTTGTTCCCAGCTTGCACCTCAGTAGTTGTTGTTCAGGATCATCTTCAAAAGTGGACTTACCATGGGTGCCATCCATTTCCGATGATAAGCTAAAAATCATCCCTTGTGTTGTCTTCAACAAGGTAGTCCACATCATCCATCCTAGTCGGAGTATGCCATTCTTTCGAACCCTTCCAACGATCGATTGTGATTACCTCAGGCTGGTATAAAGAGTTTCAATGATCTATGGATCAAAAGTAATTCTTTTTGCCACTTAAGGTAATAATTCCATGAGTCACCTCCCCCAAGATGCCTCGTTGCGGTATCATGGCAACCCAACTCCCCGCTACGTTGACACCGTTCACCACCCTCCTAGGTGTGGGAATTCCGCTTCTTATTTAAACCTTGTCGTATGCTCATTTCCATCATTCTTGATGTGTGTATCGTCTCTCATCTCGACAGATGTTTCTATGTCTCGTTCTATGAGTTGATCGTCGGTTGCTCGATCTTCGAGAAGATCGATTCTTCGAGAGTCCCTTTCTTCCCGTGATCGTGTTGGATGGAGTTCTCAAAGCAATACATCGAGACAAAGATGGTGATCGTGTCAACGTTCTAATGAAGTGCAACCTGGACCGTGAAGATTATGTTAGTTTGCGTTCCCCCTTCATCTTGCCCTACGCTTGAATCTCGGGGCGAGATTCTTGTTTAGTGGGGGTGAGCTGTCACAGCCCCAGTTCTGGCCTTGCCTGTCTTGCATTAGCCTCCATGCATCATGTCTAAATTTTATGAAACTTTGAAATGGGGCTGATAAACCCTAGCAGCAAATGAAATTCAACTAGGGTCCAAATAAATTCATTTTCACTGAACCCAAAATGCCCTTCTAAAATGTTCATCATCTTTGCCTTGGTCCAGAACCCCTGACAAAAATGGTGCACATTTTACTAGGACAACAGAGGGTCACTGAATTAAATCATATAATACTTGCATTTGGGCATTTAAATGCTATAGAATATTTCAAATGCCCAAATATTCATGAACTGAAATGTTTGTTGTAGGATATATCCCCAACAGTGGTCATGAGCAGTTTCATGAATTTTGGGATTGTTTCAATATTTTAAATAAAGCCACAAAGTTGCAGAATAATAGAAAACAGGAAATAATAAAAAGAGAGGAACCTACCTGGCAAAGCCACCTGGCCTGATACTGTAGTGGCCCAGCTCCTCCGGCAGGCCCAGCCCACCTGGCTAGTGCTAGTCGTCTTCAACCTCTGCCAGTAGGCAGAGGCGAAGGCGGGCACGGCGCGCGCTGAGGCTGCCACCTCCTCCCTGCCTGCCTCACGCCCCTGAGGCTCTCTCCCAGCGCCACGGAGACGGCCACGCGACCCCTGCACCTCTCCCTCTCTCTCCCTCGAGCGCCCTCCCTCCTCTGTCTCTCTCGCGCGCGTCCGCCCGAATGCGCCCGTCGCCACCGACGCCGTTCGCAGCGGCCACAGCCATCGCCTCGCCTCCCCGACGCCTCCCAAAGATCCGCCTCGACCTACTCTTCCTCCTCACCGCTCCAAGCGACGCCGGGAGCCCTGCAGTGACGCCATCACCGTCGTCTTCACCGACGAGCACTGAAGATCGCCGGCCCCGATTCTCCGTCTCCAGGTCGTCCCCGAGCCCGCTGGCCTTCTCTGCCGCATCCTTGTGAGCTCCTACACCTCCCCCCGTGCTCGCCCCCTCTATTCCGTCCTGTAACCGCAGCCCCGCCATGGCCGAGCAATCGCTGCCGCCGCCGCGAAGCTCGCCGTCGCTAGCCGCCCCGCCTGACCAACCCAAGAATGGAGTCGTGCTCTGGGCTTCTCTAGGAACCCGTAGCGCACCTCATGGTCGTCCGCTTGTGCAACGTGGCCTCGTACCCATGAAACCCGTAGTTGCTCCGTCACCAAAACTCGTCGCCGGCGAGATTCCGGCCGCCCCGCGACCCCCTGCCTGGCCCATTGGACGCGCCCGAGCAAGGGCTTCTCCCCGATGCCTTCTGCACGACAAACCGCAGCCCCTAGCATGTTTCCGGCGATCTTCCGCCGCGGTTGAGGTCGCCGCCGGCCAAACTCCAGCGTGCCGACGTGGCTGTCATTAGGACTAACCTCCCCACCTAATTAACCACCTCACTGCCACTGACAGCCGGACCCCACCGAATTATTTAGAACCTTAACAAAATTAGTTAGACTTAAGTTAATCCCGATGGACCCATGCGTCAGAGTTGACTATGCTGACGTGGGCGTTGACCTGGCCCACATGTCCGTGACACTGATGACCCTGGGTCACTGACCAGTGGACCCCACTGGTCAGGTTTGACCTGGACCAGCCTGTTGACCTGCTGACGTCATGATGATGTCAGGCTGACGCAGTAATCCTTTTCTAGATTTTAAATAAATCAGAAATGATTTGTTTAATTCAGAAAATATCCAGAACTTTGAAAAATCATAGAAATTCAACCGTAACTCCAAATAAGATAAATTATATATGAAAAATTATCAGAAAAATTCAAGGAATCCATCTGTATCATTTTCATGCATGTTTGAGCGAGTTAATCTCACAGTTTAGGATGAAACATGATTAGGGCAAATTTCATAATAGGTTTGGAGTTGGAATTTGATATAGTTTTGAATTCCACTTCAATTAAAATGACTTTCTGTTGCATTAGCCCAAAACACATTCATATTGCCATGTCATGATCATGCATCATATTGTTGCATTGCATTAATTGTGTCCTTCTCTGTTTGCCGGTAACCGTCCCCTCTCAGTCGACGATGTTTCCGACGATGTGATCGATGACACCGATGAAGAGCTATATTATCTTCAGAAGTGTCAGGCAAGCAAAAACCCCTTGTTCATTCCGATACAAGCCCACTCTCTCACTCTTGCTCTCTTTTACTGCATTAGGACAATAATGATTCAACTGTTACATGCTGCGGTAGTTGAACCCCTTTCCTCTGCATGACCTGTCATTGCCACAGTAAATAGATGAAACCCACTAGCATGAGTAGGAGTTGTTTGAGCCCTGATGTGCCTACTCATTCTTGCTTGTTGTCATGCCTGCTACTGCTTAGAGTTGAGTCAGGTCTGATTCATCGGGAATGAATTGGAACGTGGTGAACATGTCCTACCGTTGAGAGCTAAGTGTGTGAACACGATTTGGTAAAGGTAGCGGTGAGAGGCCATGTAGTTGTACATGGTAGGTTGTCTCATTGAAACCGTCCTCAGGAACTGAGTTCTGTGTTTGTGATCCATGAACAGTTACTACCACACATTGGGCTCCGGGCGCTCCAAGCTCTCTCGACTTATTAATCAACTTGATCTCTGTCCAGGAGTTGCAACTAGTTTCTGGTGTTTGTAGGTAGTGTTAGTAGTCTACCAAGTGGCACCCGGTACAGGTGGGCTTGGGACAGACTAGGCACAGTGGCACGGTGTACCAAGTGGCACCCGGATGGTGGGCTTGGGAACCCTGCACACATCGTTTGGGGCCGTGAGCGACACCCCGGCCGGATCTCCTTGCGGATGGAACCCGAATAGGTGATAAACCTGGACTAGAGACTTGGTGGTTAGTCAGGTCGTGGCCGACTCCCTCGCCCGGTTTCCGCTTGAAGGTTGCCGAGGTACATGACGTGTACAGGGCGATAAGTGGCGAGAGCGTGTGTGAAGAAGTACACCCCTGCAGGGTTATCATTATCTATTCGAATAGCCGGATTCCTCGGATATGGAAACTTGGACCCCTTGCATAGTTCATAGACAAGTGAAAGTGGATACTCTAAAACTCGCAAGATAAGTGTGAGTGCTATGGATGGCGTTCTCGCAGGGAGGCGGGAGCGGATCCATAGTGGTGTATTGGTATGGTGAATTTGCGGACTCGTGTGCGCCACCTCAAAGAGTTACTTGCAGTCGTAGTTCAGGTAGCCACCGAGTCAAAGCTGGCTTGCTGCAGTTAAACTCCACCACCCCCTTTGTTGATACCGATGCATATGTAGTTAGTTCTGATGTAAGTCTTGCTGGGTACATTTGTACTCACGTTTGCTTATTTTATGTTTTGCAGAGAGACTTCAGTCTCGCTAGTAGTTCCACGTGGACTTCGACGTTTAGCTTGTTACCTCAGCTACGATCTTGTACCCTTGGGAGGGTCTGGTAGATAGTCAGGCTCCTCAGCCTTCTTCATTTGTAGTTGTCTGTACTCAGACAAGTTAAGCTTCCGCATGTGCTTGTTGCTTGTATGCTCTGTATGTTGGGTCATGAGACCCATGTTTGTAATATCTCGCTCCTCGGAGCCTAATGAATAAATACTTGAGTCGTAGAGTTATGTTGTGATGCCATGTTGTATTTACACATGTCGAGCATATTGTGTGTATGACTGAAATGCTTGGTATGTGTGGGATCCGACAACCTAGTTGTTTATCCTTGGTAGCCTCTCTTATGGGAAAATATAGTCTTGTGCTTCCGTGAGCCATAGTAGTCCGCTACAGTCCGGTTCACCGGAGTCTTGCTAGCCCAGCACTACTGCTCAGGACACTTGACTGGCCGGCATGTGTTTCACTTCGTTCCTGTGTCTGTCCCTTCGGGGAAATGTCACGCGGTGACATCCGGAGTCCTGCCTAGCCTGCTACAGCCGGGTTCCCGGAGTCCTGTTAGCCCAGTGCTACAGCCCGGATTCACACGCTACTGACCGACATGCTCGATGTGATTCATGTATGCATGTCCCTATAGGTTGGTGCCGCTTTGGGTTCACGACTAGCCATGTCGGCCCAGGTTTTTTGTCATATGGATGCTAGCGACACTATCATATACATGAGCCAAAAGGCGCAAACGGTCCCGGGCCAGGTAAGGTGACACCCGTGGGTCCTGACACCAACTAACGACTCTTTTCGTTCTTCACACTAACGTGGCCACGTACGTAACAATTCTTAAGAAAGTGCACCCCCATAGTCTCATACTCCATTTGTTCAAAATTACTTGTTTTGGAAATGGATATATCTAGAACTAAAATACGTCTAGATACATCAGTTTCTGCAACAAGTAATTCCGAATGGAGGGAGTAGTTAACGACAAAGCACAATAGCCGAAATTAAAAGATTTCACTAATATAGACGTAGACCCTGATAGCGATGTCGCATATTTGGGTTGTAGTTTGGTGGTTAGTTTCAAAGCGGGTATGTTGTCTAGTAAAGTGGGGAACTATATATGAATTGTCTATCACGGAAAGTATTTTTACCGAAAGTATCACTGTTAGGAAAATATAGAAGGCGAACAAATAAGTTTGTTGGTGCCTTCTTGGTACCTAAAACGCAGAGAAGAACAAAAAAGTTTGCAAGTGCGTCTGGTAGTGCAAGTGTGCTCATATTCTGTGTCCGTGTTTGTCGGTATGTAGTACGGGTAGAAACACAGACTGCCGGCCACATAAATTATAGTGCTAATCAAAGCGAAATGATTTTTAACCGCCCGTTACGCATCGTTTTCTCCTTCACTAATCTCGCCGGCCTGCATGTAAAAGAATAAAATCACGCGGGCCTGCATAAAACCCCAAACACGCGCACATCGTCACACACACACCACAGTCCATGCGTCAATGGCCATCAGCCTGCTCTTCTCTCTTCTGCTCCGCCTCCTCGCCGTGCAAGCGGCTTCACACGGCAGCGTCGGCAACGGCAACGACGACGATGACAGCGCCCTGATGACGTCCTGCCTCGCGGCCGCCGGCGTGCGCAACGTCACCACACGCCGCTCGCCCGCGTACGCCGCCGCGCTGGCCTTCTCCGTCCAGAACCTCCGGTTCGCGGCAGCCTGTGCGCACCACGGTCCGGCTGCCGTCGTCGTCCCGGCGTCCCTGGCCGAGCTGCGCGCGGCCGTGCTGTGCGCCCGGGAGGCGAGGCTCGTAGTGCGCCTCCGCAGCGGCGGCCACAGCTACGAAGGCCTCTCCTACACCACGGACGACGCCGGCGGCTTCGTCGTCATCGACCTCGTGGCGCTGGACCGCGTTCGGGTCGACGCCGGAGCGCGCACGGCGTGGGTACAGTCCGGCGCGACGCTCGGGCAGGTATACCACGCGGTGGTCGCGTCCAACAAGACCCTGGCGTTCTCTGCAGGGTCATGCCCCACGGTCGGCTCCGGAGGCCACATCGCCGGTGGCGGGTTCGGGCTGCTGTCCCGCAAGTACGGGCTCGCGGCGGACAACGTGATCGACGCCCTGCTGGTCGACGCCGACGGGCGCGTGCTGGACCGCGATGGCATGGGCGAGGAGGTCTTCTGGGCGATCCGCGGCGGCGGTGGCGGCACCTGGGGCGCCGTCTACGCGTGGCGCATCAAGCTCAGCCCTGTCCCGGAGCGCGTCACCGTGTTCGTTGTCAACCGGCCGGGCACCGTGGAGTCGGTGGCGCGGCTCGTGTCAACATGGCAGCACGTCGCGCCGTGGCTTCCCGACGAGTTCTACCTTTCGGCGTTCGTCGGAGCCGGCTTGCCGGAGTCTGACCGGACCGGCATCTCCGTCACCTTTAAAGGGTTCTACCTCGGCCGGAGCCACGAAGCGTTGGAGATACTCTCCGCACGGTTCCCTGAGATCGGGCTGTCGGACCTGAACCCGAGAGAGATGAGCTGGATCGACTCCGTGGTCTTCTTCTCCGGCCTGCCGAAAGGGAGCACCACGTCGGACCTGACGGACCGGGTGCTCCACGATAAGAACTACTTCAAGGCCAAGTCGGACTTCGTGCGTCGGCCGACGCCCTTCGGCGAGCTGGAGGGAGCCATCAGTTTCCTTTCCAAGCAGCCCAAGGCCTACGTCATCCTGGACCCGTACGGCGGGGCCATGGACCGGATCGCGGCCGGCGACCTGCCGTTCCCGCATCGCAAAGGAAACATCCACGGGATCCAGCATCTCATAGCCTGGACGGCCGACGACGACGACCACAGGGAGGAGTACATGGACTGGCTACGCCGGTTCTACGACTTCATGGGAGCCTACGTGTCCAACGGCCCACGCACCGCCTACATAAACTACCTAGACCTTGATCTAGGCACCAACAACAATCCGTCTCCTGCTCACCCTCATCCTATCATAGGTGACGACGGCAGCCCTTTTTACTCGGAAGTCGAGGCGTCGAGGACGTGGGGCGAGAGGTACTTCCTCAGCAACTACGACCGTCTCGTCCGTGCCAAGACCACCATCGACCCGGAGAACGTGTTCCGCAATGCCCAGAGCATTCCGCCCCTCTTCGTGGGGGCTCTGCAGATGACCAGGCGTACTGCACATGACATCTAGCTAGCCCAAAGTTGCATCCCACCACCACACCGTATCATATTGTTGTAGCTATAGAGCCAAACACACTTACACAAGATCCACAAGCTAGAACATGTAACGCAAACGCGTAGAGGAACCTCGGGATGACCAGATTCTATGTGGTAGCCTGTTCAAAGTTGCATCCAAACCAAAGGGAAGAAGACATGTCATAGGAAGGACATACACATATATCGTCACATTTCTTTAGAGCATTATCTGTGTTGTATTTTTGCAATGTTGCTGTCGTGGTGCCGTCCAGAAGGACGATTTGTTCTCTTTTTGTAGAGGAAGGCAATTATGATTGGTAGATCCACCGAGATGAGCTGAAAACGAGATAATTGTTTGGTACTTGGTGCTTTGCCGCTCTTGCCCATTGAAATGATAGGAATCACGTCCATTCATTGGAACTACTCCTAGTTGAGTTCTGTTTCATGATGATAATTACGATGGTATATCCACACAAGGATATTCTCTTCTTATTGTTTCTCTCTTTTCTTCCTACATATATTGATTGGACTTTTGATGGACACTACCTCCCCCCCCCCCCCCCACACACACACACAGAGAGAGAGAGAGAGAGAGAGAGAGAGAGAGAGATGGTGGCACGTTTCTAGCTCAGCTTATCTCTGCTGGCCACTGAACAAGCAACGAATCGGCCACTATGGAAAGTTACAAATTAACAAGACGAATGGCCTTTGTCACGATGGACAAGCTATATCCATCCGCTGCCATGAAAACCCTCCAAAACTCCACCGTTTTGACCGACTGACGACTCTCTTCTCGACCTTTTCACACCAACGTGGCAACGTACATACATCATCTTCTTATGAAAGCGCATCACCTTAGTCTTGTTGTTAACGACAAGGCAAAATAGCCAAAACTAAAAGATTTCATTAATATAGATGCAGACCCTGATAGCGAGATCGTATATCTGAGTAGCAGCTTAATGGTTGATTTCAAAGCAGGTATGTTGTCTAGAAAAAATGGGAACTATACAAATACAGTCTGTCACGTAAAGTATCTCAAGCTATGCAGGCCGGCGTGATTTGCCAAGGAGAAAACGACGCCTAACGAGCAATTGGAAAATCGTTTCGTTTTGATTAGCACTAATCAACGAGGCCGGCAGGCAGTGTTCATCTTCCTTTTTTCTTAGAACGTTGTGTTTCCGTTTTTGACCAAGAGTGATATTCGTTCATTCCCAATGTATTCTTTTTCTTTTCCTTTCTTTCACTGTTGGTTTTGTTCCCCTTTCCTTTGTTCTCGAATGCACATTTTTTTGTGGGCTTTGCTTCGGTACACCCCCATTAAAAGTTTACACGTATCTGAAAATAACTTTTTAGGGTTCTTACATTCACAATCAACTAATTATAATCTCTGTTCTTCCAATACATCTAACAAAAGATCAGAACAATATGATATTTTTGATTGAAGGTGTATCTTCTAATATCCATCTTTTATCAGCAACGATATTTGTAAACTTTTCTAGGTTGGTGTATGAGGGAGTCCTGGATTAGGGGGTCTCCGGACAACCGGACCATCTTCATTGGCCGGACTGTTAGACTATGAAGATACAGGATTGAAGACTTCGCCTCGTGTCCGGATGGGACTCTACTTGGCGTGGAAGGCAAGCTAGGCAATACGTATATGGATATCTCCTCCTTTGTAACCGACCTTGTGTAACCCTAACCCTCTCCGGTGTCTATATAAACCGAAGGGTTTTAGTCCGTAGGACAACAAGCACAACATACAATCATACCATAAGCTAGCTTCTAGGGTTTAGCCTCTCTGATCTCGTGGTAGATCTACTCTTGTACTACCCATATCATCAATATTAATCAAGCAGGACGTAGGGTTTTACCTCCATCAAGAGGGCCCGAACCTGGGTAAAACATCGTGTCCCCTGCCTCCTGTTACCATCCGGCCTAGACGCACAGTTCGGGACCCCCTACCCGAGATCCGCCGGTTTTGACACCGACATTGGTGCTTTCATTGAGAGTTCCGCTGTGCCGTCGCCACCAGGAAGGATGTCTCATCCCGTCTTTAAAGACGGCACTATTGCTGAGGGAGCTTTGGCTATCGGCCAAACTCTCCGGCTAGGTGGTTTTCTTATGACCGCCTGTTCGGCCGCTGCGCGACGACGATGACTTCTCGGGTCATCGAAAGCAATCTTCACGTCAACTCGGAACTCGCCGAGCAGTTAGATCCAATGGAGCTCTCTTCCCTGAACGAGCTCTTGGATCGCATCGCCGCCCTGGGAGTCGCTACAGACTACGATCAGATTGGGCCTAAACCCGATCTGAGAGAGATCAACTCTCCCCAGGTCACCCATCACGTTGCAGTGGTGGAGGAACAATGCGGCAACCCTTCATCTATCTTAAGGACTAGCTATGTCCGGATTCCCGATCCCTCCAAGCCGGATACCCGTGGAGGGGAGGACGTCACTCAAGGCCTGAACCTAGAATCAGGCAGCGGGCTAGATTTATCGGAAAACATCCAAGAATCCAAACTTCCGAGTTCAGAAACTCCTTGGCCCCTGAGTCTCAGATTGGGTGAGGATTCGGATTCAATTCCACCCACCCACCCAAACATACGCGATCTATCCCAAATTAGGCAAGAGCCCGAAGAAACAGTACACCATTACTGGGCCAGATTCCTCCTGGTCATGAACAGGATAAAGGACTGCCGCGAGGAAGACGCAATTTCATTCTTCTGCAATAATTGCACGGACAAGGGAATCCTCAACGCCATAAGTCGTCGTGAAATTACACGCTTTGCCGACTTGGTGTCCATAGTACGAAAGTACTGTGCGATGGAAAGCGCCTGGAAAACCGAAATAAAATTTTGGGATAATCCGGCCCTGAATACAAACCCAGTCCGAAATAAAAGGGTGCATTATCACAATACACCTGGGTTAACTACCAAAAAGCAAAAGCCCTCTACGGGGCAAGGAACCATACTGGAGGGATGGCTCAACGGACCCTGCAAAATTCATAGTACAGCGGATGCAATACCAACGCACAGCCTTAGAGCATGTTGGATACTCCGGCAGGTGGCCAAAAGTGGTGAGGATCTACTCCTCCCAAAGACAACAGAGCATCATCCCGTGGACAACAATACGGTGTTAACGGTCTTTGAGACCTTCGCGTCAAATAATAGACGCAAGCGAACACTCCGCAGCATGGCCGAAATCTGCCACATAGCAGAAATAAATCCTTGGAGTGACACGGCTATTACCTTCAATGCCAGTGACGAACCTAAATTCCGAACAGCCCGAGCACCAGCCGCACTGGTCCTCAGTCCAATCGTGGACGGCTTTCGACTCACCAAGGTACTCATGGACGGCGGCAGCGGATTAAACCTCATCTATGAGGAAACTCTTCAAAAGATGGAAATAGACTGGAGCCGCATTGAGCAAAGTAGCACAACCTTTAGAGGAATCATCCCCAGTCGGGAAGCACGCTGTGCTGGAAAAATCACACTAGACGTGGTATTCGGCACGCCGGATAATTACAGGTCCGAAGAAATTACATTCCAAGTGGCCCCGTTCAGCAGCGGATACCACGCTCTATTAGGGCGGGAGGTGTTTACAATCTTCCAAGCCATACCCCATTATGGGTACATGAAGCTCAAAATGCCCGGGCCCAACGGAATCATCACTCTTGCTAGTGATCCGGACATAGCACTCCGCGCCGAAAATAAGACAGCTGCATTGGCCCTTGAGGCACTATCCGAAGCCCTAGCGGCCGAGGAACTAACTGCGTTGCGCACCATGGTGAACAGGGACGACGTGATACTCGATAAAAGATCCAAGTCCACCTCCTTTAAACCAGCGGACGAAATAGTCAAATTCCAAGTCCATCCAACGGATCCCACAAAAACAGCTTCCATCGGGGCACAATTAAACCCTGATGTCGATGCCGCACTGCGAGAGTTCCTATGCGAAAACTGGGACATTTTTGCCTGGCACCCTTCAGACATGCCAGGAATCCTACGCAGGCTGGCTGAGCACAACCTAAATATCCTAAAAGGATTCAAGCCAGTCAAGCAGGCTCTTCGACGTTTCTCCGAGCCTAAGAGACAAGCCATGGGAGAGGAACTAGCCAAGCTATTGGAGGCCGGATTCATCAGAGACATAAAACATTCGGACTGGCTAGCAAACCTGGTGATGGTACCAAAGAAGGACAAATCCTGGCGCTTGTGCGTCGATTTTAAGGACCTTAACAAGGCCTGCCCAAAGGATCCCTTCCCCCTCCCCCGCATCGATCAAATCATCGATGCTACCGCAGGACACGATTCATTGTGTTTCCTCGACGCATACTCCGGCTACCATCAAATTAAAATGGCAGAGCCAGACCAAGCCGCAACGGCATTCATCACACCATACGGCCCATTCTGCTTCAACACAATGCCCTTCGGGCTCAAAAACGCCGGCGCAACATATCAGCGCATGATTCAGACATGTCTGGCAAACCAGATCGGCAAAACAGTGGAGGCATACGTGGATGACGTGGTCGTTAAAACCAAGCATGTCGAAACTCTAGTAGACGACTTGAGGCTCACATTCGACAACCTCCGAACATATGACATCAAGCTCAATCCGGAAAAATGCGTTTTCGGCGTACCAGCCGGAAAGCTCCTGGGATTCATTGTCTCCAGTAGAGGTATTGAAGCTAATCCGGCCAAAATCCGAGCGTTGTCACAGTTGGCTACCCCAACAGACCTCAAACAAATACAAAAATTGACTGGATGCGTGGCGGCTCTAAGCCGCTTTATCTCCCGCTTGGGAGAAAAGGCATTACCCCTTTATCGCCTCCTCCGGCGCACCGAACACTTCGAGTGGACGGATGCCGCCACGGCCGGACTCAACGAAATAAAAGCCATATTGGCAACAAACCCAGTCCTGGCCGCGCCAAACATTGGCGAACCAATGCTATTATACATTGCGGCAACTCATCAAGTAGTAAGCGCAGTGCTCGTCGTCGAGCGAGAAGTGGACGGACACAAATTCCCCCTTCAAAAGCCGGTTTACTATGTGTCCACTGTCCTTACTCCATGCAAATCACGGTACCCGCATTATCAAAAGATAGCGTACGCGGTATTTATGGCATCCCGGAAGCTGCGACACTACTTTCAAGAGTGTTCGATAACGGTAGCCTCGGAAGTACCACTTAACGATATTATAAACAACCGCGACGCGACGGGCCGGATTGCCAAATGGGCCATTGAGCTCCTCCCTTTCGACATAACTTACAAGCCACGGCGAGCTATTAAGTCGCAAGTTTTGGCTGACTTCGTCGCTGAGTGGACGGAAGCCGAACTCCCTAAAGAGTACGGCACATATTCAAACTGGATCATGCACTTCGACGGCTCCAAAATGTTGGCTGGTCTGGGGGCTGGCGTCGTTTTGACGTCCCCAACAGGAGATACCGTTCAATACGTACTACAGATAATGTATACGGACTCCAACAACGCAGCCGAATATGAGGCCCTTCTACATGGTCTCCGGATGGCAGTATCCATGGGCATTCAACGCCTAGAGGTGCGCGGGGATTCGAACCTCGCGATATCCCAAATAAATGGAGACTTTGATGCCAAGGATCCGAAAATGGCAGCTTATCGCAATGCCGTCCTAAAAATGTCAGCTCGGTTCGAGGGGCTCGAATTTCACCATGTGGCTCGGGAAAACAATCAGGCGGCGGATATCCTCGCCCGCATCGGCGCAAAACGCGACGCGGTCCCTCCCAACATATTTCTGGAAAGGCTCTTCAAGCCATCCGTAGCATGGGAAGGGGACACCGGTAACAACAGTCCGGACCCGGCCAAAATACCCGATACCGAACTCTCTGACACAATCGGAGGCTCCGCCACCGAAATAACACATTCAGCCCAGAAATAATGGCCATTATTGCCCGTGGACAGAACCATTCCTGGCCTACCTAACTAGACAGGAACTTCCGGAGGACCAAAATGAGGCACGCTGCATAGTGCGGCGATCCAAGGCCTACAGGGTCCATGAGGGAGAATTGTACAAAAAAAGCGCTACCGGAGTCCTTCAAAGGTGCATCTCCGAAGAGGAAGGGCGGAACCTTTTGGCAGAAATTCACGCCGGACTCGGCGGTCATCACGCCGCAGCCCGGGCTCTTGTAAGCAAGGCCTTCCGTACAGGATTCTATTGGCCAACGGCCCGGGCAGATGCACAGGACTTGGTCCAACGTTGCGCCGGTTGCCAGCTCTTTGCAAATCAAAGCCACATGCCACCCACCGCCCTCCAAACAATCCCCATTACATGGCCCTTCGCGGTCTGGGGGCTTGACATGGTTGGACCCCTTAAAGGGGGAACCCACAAGAAAAAATACTTATTGGTCATGGTGGATAAATTCACCAAATGGATAGAGGCTAAACCGGTTAAAACAGCCGAATCCGGACCGGTGATAGATTTCATATCCGGGGTTGTACACCGTTACGGCGTCCCCCACAGCATCATCACTGATAACGGCACGAACTTCACGGCCGACGAGGTAAAACTCTGGTGCAGCACAATGGGCATCAAGCTCGATTATGCTTCAGTCTATCACCCACAAACCAACGGTCAAGTCGAACGAGCAAATGGTCTTATAATGAGAGGCATTAAACCCAGATTACTGCGCTCCTTAACGGAGTCTGACACGCACTGGGTAGAGGAGCTCGACTCCGTACTCTGGGGGTTACGGACCACGCCGAATCGTAGTACCAGATATACACTGTTTTTTATGGTGTACGGCGCAGAGGCAGTCCTGCCCTGTGATATAATTCATGACTCACCTCGAGTGCGCATGTACGAAGAAAGAGAAGCCAAGCTCGATCGGCGGGCCAGTTTGGACACCTTGGAGGAAGAGCGCGACGTAGCCAAAGCCCATTCCGCATTTTACCAGCAACAGGCTCGCAGATACCAAAGCAGAGAAGTACGGGCCAAAACTTATAACGTTGGCGAACTAGTTCTACGGCTGCCGGATAAGAAAAAGAACAAGCTCGAGCCCAAATGGGAAGGTCCCTTCATTATCGACTAAGTTCTGACCGGTGGAGCGTACCGACTACGGGATGCATCGACCAGTCGACTCGAGCCGAACCCATGGAACGCAGCAAGGCTCCGAAGGTTCTACGCCTAGCACCAGACTTTATGTTAGTCCCCTCCGTTTGTCCATTTTTTGCATTTGCATGATCTGTCTTGTTTCCCTTTCTTTCTTTTATTTCTCGAGGCCTTCAAGGGTCACCTTGTGCCTCACTCATACATCACAGATGCGCTAGCCGCACTCTTCATACCTGGTTGCTTCTTTCATAGAAGCTTTAATTATTTCCCTGGGCCTCACGCCCAACACATGTGTTATACTTCCACATGTACCTTTTTTCACCATTATATGCATCGATATGACTTAAGTTTTGGCCAAGCTGGGTTGCCTGGCTCTTGTATTTATGCCCTACGTTCTCGTTAATTCGGCTAGGGCATAAGGGGAGCACCTCTGCGATTGTTACCGCTAGGTCAGCCGGACGTATACCTCAGACTGGGTGAAGCCGAAAGCTAGCGTTCTTAAGGGAATATTCGGTCGGTGAACAAAAGATGACTTTTATTATTCATATCTGCCCCCAGATGATTTTTCTGTGCTTCTTATCGCAGTCCGTACATGCACTTTAGGGCATGCTTACCCAGGGAAAGGAACCCTTAACGGAACTATTCTCCCTCGAAGATGTTTCTTACTACCCATGTAATATAACATAACTAGTTGGGCACTTGTCTGATAAAGCACTAATGACCCCTACGCCTGGTCTCCACGCATGCCCCGGTTCTTACATAACCGAGAGGGTATTCGGATACACTCCGGACTGTCGGGTCCCGAGGTTGAAGCGAAAAGGTCTGCCACGACAAACGATCTACAATCCGGCTAGAAGGCATTATACATGTCACGTTAAAATTACATAGTCAATTTGACTGGTTGAATTCCTCTTCAATACCATCTAATAGGTTGTCTAGTCTACAGTCCTGTTGGGAATACTTTGCGGCCAATTCTACTTGTCCATACACTAAGCTCATAGGGATCTCCTTCCCATCAGGCCCTACTGGTCCGACTTCGGCCATGTGGTTCGGGTCAGCCTTCGTGTACCGTGTCTTCACCATTGCCCAGGCTTCCCTGGCGCCCTGACGGCAGGCCAATATCTTCCATAATCGGAAGCACCGCCATGCTCCCTTCAGCTTTTCTGCAAGCTCTCCAAGGCCTTTAGGCATGGAGACGGATGGCCACAAGGCCTGGGCGACTCCTTGCATCACTTGTCGAACTCGTTCGTGCAGCTGTGAGAGCTCGGGAAGAAGATCACCTGTTGAACCGGGCATCTCCTCGGTAGGACGACCTGTTAGCACACCTACATACATAACTCTGTCAGCCAGCTTCCTCGCCGAACTCTTTTTCAAAGTTCGTTCAAGCACTTACTAAATATGCCGCGTCGAAGCCGCCGATTCTCCTTAACAGAGTTCGACAGTGGGCCCGAACATCTTTTAGTTCCATGCCCAGCTTGGTGTTGGCATCTAGGAGATCATTCTTCTCATGCCTCACCCTCGTAAGCACGCTCTCACCGGCCTTCAGCTGGCGTATGAGCTGTTGCTTATCCGGATTCACTCCAGCGTCATCTGCAATTTTATTGTCAGATTTGCATATACGCCGCATTCTAATATGATACTTATCATTCGAAGGATATATTACCAGAGGGGGTCTCTTTGGGCTCCCCTACTGCGGCCAGTGCGGCCTGAAGTTGGGCTTTGCACTCTTCCAGCTCCTGGGACAGTTGAGTATTCTTTTCTGTAAGAACCTGCATAACAAATGATCCTTAAATCAGTTATCCTAACTATTTCAAGTCTCAGGGGCTACTGATATATATAATCATCAAATTTTCTCACCCGTATGTCTTTTACATACTACTCCGTGGCTCTGGCTAGACCATTTTGAGCGGCACGGAGGTGCGCGTCTCCCGAATTGAAGGCATCCAATGCCTCTTGGGAGAAACAAGCGTCACGAAGAACAGTTTGGCAACGCCTGTGGTTCATGGCACTTTCCACCTCGGAATGGGTGGCGGACAGTTTATCCGCATCCTCTGTCGGAGGAGCACCCGGCGCACGCCTTGTATTCGTTCCCGCCTCCGAATCCGGCCTTGGAGCCTGGCTTGTGGAGGCGCGATTGGTAGCCTCTCCGGGTATAGTCCGGCGAGCGCTCTTTTTCCTGAAAAGAAGGCATGTGCGTTAATATGCCTCTGAGAATAATGTCTTGCAATAAAGACAGCGCGCCGTACCGCTGCGCCGGTGTCTCAATCTGGACTGCGGATCTTTTCAGCCTGCCTGGCCTCGCAGCCCCTTGTTGGCTAGTTGCCACAGGCTCGGCCTTCTGCCCCGAGGACCTCCCCTGCAAAACACGACTGTTATACGGCAATTAAAAAAGCGCAAGGACGGATCCCTTTTTAAGTGCTGGGACTTCGGTCTCAGTCACCTGTGATGCTGGAACTAGCCCAGGGTAATCGGCCGTAATGGCCACCAAAGCATTGTCATTACTCGATTGGTAAAATACCCCATCGATCAGCTCCACAGATATGTCCGGATCCTCCTGGGAGGCCGGATCAAGGGACCGTCCAGGGTCCTCAGGTTGTGGAGGAGGGCTGTTTATCTCCTTTACAGCCTGGCACAGCTCCCGCGATGAAATCGCTAGAATGAATACTTAACTACGGGAATACAAAATGGATGGGCGATAAAAAGTCTCCGCTTACCCAGCTCGGAGGGTTGTACATAGCAAAACTGCCCTGCGGGTTGACATGAAGGAATTCCTCCTCTTCTCCCTTGTACAAAGTGGATAAGATAATTATTAGATCAGCAGCCGATCCCGGCCCTTTGCGGCCGTGGCGGGTGGCGTCATCCTCCCCGTTGAAATCCCACATGGGGTGGCCTCTATACTGAAGCGGCTGCACCCCCCGCATGATACATGTGGCCATGACCTCGATCATGGTCAATCCGGATCGAGCTAAAAATTTATCCGGCTCATCAGGTAAAGAATGTCCCTGTCATCTTCCTCTAGGGGGCTCCGTGGATGCTAGCTCTGGCGCTTCTTCAAAGGGGCGTTGTCGAACTCAGGAAGGCCGATCCGAATAGGATCCGGGAGGGGGACGCCTTCTATATAAAACCATTCTGTAGGCCAGTCTTCGGACGTCTTCTTTGGGGTTCCGGACAGGTATCCGGTCCCGGCGACACGCCACACTTCGGCTCCGCCCACTTGATATATTGACCCCTTTTGAGAGCGGGGCACAAGGCAGAACAGATTCTTCCATAGAGTGAAATGAGCTTCACAGCCCAAAAACAACTCGCAAAGGGCTACGAATCCCGCGATATGCAGCAGGGAGGCAGGCGTAAGATTGTGCAACTGGAGGCCATAGAACTCCAGGAGCCCCCGGAGAAACGGATGAATTGGAAATCTGAGCCCTCTTACCAAATAAGGGACAAGGCAAACCCACTCTCCCTTGGAGGGATTGGGAAGGCTCTCCGCTTGCTCTCCGCCATTATAGGTGGCAAGTCCGGCTCGAACCGGGACCAGGTACGCTGGGGGAAGAAATCCCTTGGACTGAAGCATCACTAATTTGCTGTGCGGGACGGAACATCTCTCCCAATCTCCAGGCTTGGAGCTAGGGGTGCGAGAGGAGGAGCTGCGTCGACCGGCGATGATGGAATGGATCTCTGTCGGGTGCGCTCCGATGAAGGCTCGCCAAGGGAGGATGGTGTGATTTGGATCTGAATCCTCGTCTTTTTAAATAGGCGGCTCATTCACGCAGCTAGGGGGGTAAATGTGAAAACACCCTGGCTCTTCACATTCGCTCGACACGTGGAAAGTGGCCATTATTGGGCGTAGAAGCTAAGGAGTACAAACCTTCACAAGAAACCGGACATTATTTCGACAGGTACACAGAATTTGGAGAGGAACCCGCCTTGCAATGCCGAAGACAATACTGCACGCCAGACTCATCGTCATTGAAGCCTAGTTTGGGGGCTACTGAGGGAGTCCTAGATTAGGGGGTCTCCGGACAGCCGGACTATCTCCATTGGCCGGACTGTTAGACTATGAAGATACAAGATTGAAGGCTTCGTCTCGTGTCCGGATGGGACTCTACTTGGCGTGGAAGGCAAGCTAGGCAATACGTATATGGATATCTCCTCCTTTGTAACTGACCTTGTGTAACCCTAACCCTCTCCGGTGTCTATATAAACCGAAGGGTTTTTAGTCCGTAGCACAACAACCACAACATACAATCATACCATATGCTAGCTTCTAGAGTTTAGCCTCTCTGATCTCGTGGTAGATCTACTCTTGTACTACCCATATCATCAATATTAATCAAGTAGGACGTAGGGTTTTACCTCCATCAAGAGGGCCTGAACCTGGGTAAAACATCGTGTCCCCTGCCTCCTGTTACCATCTGGCCTAGACGCACAGTTCGGGAACCCTACCCGAGATCCGCCGGTTTTGACACCGACAGTGTACGTGAACATTTTTTTTGTGATGTGAGCTTTCAAAGCATAATATCTAGATATTTAAACATATGTTTTGGTACAGTTTCCTAGAAAAATATAAAGGTTTATTTAGAAAAATAAAACATTTTTGACACATAGATCATCTTTGAGTTCTGAGTCTGAGGGTGTGCTCTTGGGTGCCGAAGACGATGAGCTTGTGTTGATGGTTTCTCAATGGATAGGGGTGCAACCAGAACAAAGAGAAAGCGCCCACGATCACAAATGGGTCATTTGACATTTCACCGAAACATAACCAACAACCATAATCGGATCATGGACGACTACTTTGTGTCGGGCGTACCTACCCTACCAATTTGTTTCGGCAACACTTTCGCATGTTCAAATGGTTGTTCTCCTAAATTGCTGATGACATAAAGCCAATGAACTGCTCTTCCAACAATTGAGAAATATTGCCGGCCTGCAGTGTATTTCTTGTTTCAAGAAGGTGACCACGGTACTTTGGTTGATTGCATATGTCACTCCTGCAGATATGACAGATAAGTATCTTTAAATGGCCGAAGATATAATCATACAGTGAAGAAAAGTGTATATTGATACATGTTAAGGTTAATGGAGATCAGTATCTACGAGTACCCAAAGCCGACATCACGGCAAGGCTTTCAACAATGAACAAAGAAATAGTTTACCATTAGATGCTTAGGAGTGTTGACTGTATGCAGTTGAGGTGGAAGAGTTACCCCGCACATTAGTACGGTGAATTCACCGGCGATTGCCATGACCAAACAATTACTTGGCAAGAAGTTACCTATGAGGATTTGTGAATTTGGCATTCGTAATTTGAGTTGTCTGGATTTCACAATGACATCAATATGTTGCAGAGATCTCATCTTTGGGCTAATAGGTGGTACAACTTCAGGACGCATTCACATGATGAATAGCACTGATGGCTACTATCTTTGTGATGACAATTTCTAATCCTAAGACCATGAAACTGAAGAATTTTGCAAAGGCACAAGAAGCAGCGAGCAAGGACATTGAGGGATCATCTAGAGTGTTGCAAGCTAGGTTTACAATTGTTCAACATACTTCTCATTTTTGAAACAAGGATGCCTTGGCAAAGATCATGATGTGTTGTTATCCTACACATTCGGTTTTATGTCAATGGAACGGGAGTGTGACTATGGTAGCTGACATTACGGTTGTATTTTCTCCGGGGTGAAAACTCAAAAAATTGCCTTATGGCTTGATTAGGCAGCGTCCGGTGAAGGAAATATGCCCTAGAGGCAATAATAGAGTTGTTATTTATATTTCCTTATATCATGATACATGTTTATTATTCATGTTAGAATTGTATTAACCGGAAACTTGATACATGTGTGAATAAATAGACAAAACAAAGTGTCCCTAGTATGACTCTACATGACTAGCTCGTTAATCAAAGATGGTTAAGTTTCCTAACCATAAACATGTGTTGTCATTTGATGGACGGGATCACATCCTTAGGAGAATGATGTGATGGATAATACCCATCAGTTAGCTTAATTAGCATAATGATCGTTTACTTTTATTGCTATTGCTTTCTTCATGACTTAGACATGTTCCTCTGACTATGAGATTATGCAACTCCCGAATACCGGAGGAACACCTTGTGTGCTATCAAACGTCACAATGTAACTGGGTGATTATAAAGATGATGTACATGTGTCTCCGAAGGTGTTTTTTGGGTTGGAATAGATCAAGATTAGGATTTGTCACTCTGTATATCGGAGAGGTATCTCTGGGCCCTCTCGGTAATACACATCACTATAAGCCTTGCAAGCAATGTGACAAATGAGTTAGTTACGGGATGATGCAATACGGAACGAGTAAAGAGACTTGCCAGTACTGAGATTGAACTAGGTATGATGATACCGACGATCGAATCTCGGGAAAGTAACATACCGGTGACAAAGGGAATAATGTATGTTGTTATGCGGTTTGACCAATAAAGATCTTCGTAGAATATGTAGGAGCCAATATGAGCATCCAAGTTCCGCTATTGATTATTGATCGAAGATGTGTCTTGGTCATGTCTACATAGTTCTTGAACCCGTAGGGTCCGCACGCTTAACGTTCGATGACGATTTGTATTATTAGTTATGTGATTTGATGACCGAAGTTTGTTTGGAGTCCCGGATGAGATCACGGACATGACGACGACTCTCAAAATGGTCGAGAGGTAAAGATCAATACATTGGTAGGCTATATTCATACATCAGAATGGTTCCCAGTGATTCGGGTATTTTTCGGAGTACTGGAGAGTTACGAGAATTCGCCGAGGGAAGTTAATGGGCCTTATTGGGCTTTAGTGGAGAGAGGGATGAAGGGCCACGAGGTGGCGCGTGCCTCCCCCCTGCCCAAACCGAATTAGACAAGGGGTGGGGGTGCGCCTCCCCTTTCCTTCTCCCTCTCCCTCCTTTCCTTCTTTCCTACTCCGAAAAGGAAAGGGAATCCTACTAGGACTTGGGAGTCCTAGTAGGACTCCCTACACTTGGCGCGCCCCTAGGAGGGCCAGCCTCTCTCCCTCCCTCCTTTATATACATGGGCAGGGGGCACCTCAAATACACACCAAGTCTTCTCTTAGCCGTGTGCGGTGCCCCCCTCCATAGTTACACACCTCGGTCATATCATCGTAGTTCTTAGGCGAAGCCCTGCGCCGGTAACTTCATCATCACCGTCAACACGTCATCGAGCTGACGAAACTCTCCCTCGTCCTCAACTGGATCAAGAGCTCAAGGGACGTCATCGTGTTGAACGTGTGCTGAATGCAGAGGTGCCATACGTTCGGTGCTAGGATCAGTTGGATCGCGAAGACGTTCGACTACATCGACCGCCTTACTAAATGCTTCCGCTTTAGGTTTACGAGGGTACATAGACATACTCCCCCCTCTCGTTTCTATGCATCTTCTAGATAGATCTTACGTGATCATAGGAAATTTTTGAAATACTGCGTTCCCCAACAGTGGTATCAGAGTAGAACACAAAGAGTTGTGGGCGATAATAGTCATACTGCTTACCACCAACGTCTTACTTTGATTCGGCGGTATTGTTGGATGAAGTGGCCCGGACCAACATTACATGACCGCGTTCATGAGACTGGTTCTACCTACATGCTTCGCACACAGGTGGCTGGTGGGTGTCTGTTTCTCCAACTTTAGTTGTATCGAGTTTGACTACGGCCGGTCCTTGTTGAAGGTTAAAACAACACACTTGACGAAAAATCGTTGTTGTTTTGATGCGTAGGTAAGAACGGTTCTTGCTAGAAGCCCATAGCAGCCACGTAAAACTTGCAACAACAAAGTAGAGGACGTCTAACTTGTTTTTGCAGGGCATGTTGTGATGTGATATGGTCAAGATGTGATGTGATATAATTTGTTGTATGAGATGATCATGTTTTGTTAAACTTATCGGCAACTGACAGGAGCCTTATGGTTGTCTCTTTATTGCATAAGATGCAAACGCCATATAATTGCTTTAGTTTATCATTGTGCAATAGCAATAGTTGCAAAGGCAATAGTTGGCGAGACGATCGTGTGACGACACGTTGATAGAGATCAAGATGATGGAGATCATGGTGTCATGCCGGTAACGATGGAGATCATGACGGTACTTTGGAGATGGAGATCAAAGGCACAAAATGATGATGGCCATATCATGTCACATATTTTGATTGCATGTGATGTTTATCTTTTATGCATCTTATTTTGCTTAGTATGATGGTAGCATTATGAGATGATCCCTTACTAAAATTTCAAGGTATAAGTGTTCTCCCTAAGTATGCACCGTTGCGATAGTTCTTCGTGCTGAGAAACCACGTGATGATCATGTGTGATAAGCTCTACATTCACATACAACGGGTGCAAGCCAATTTTGCACATGCAGAATACTCAGGTTAAACTGGACGAGCCTAGCATATGCAGATATGGCCTCGGAACACTGAGACCGAAAGGTCGAACGTGAATCATATAGTAGATATGACCAACAAAAAGATGTTCACCATTGAAAACTACTCCATCTCACGTGATGATCGGACATGGTTTAGTTGATTTGGATCACGTGATCATTTAGATGACTAGAGGGATGTCTATCTAAGTGGGAGTTCTTAAGTAATATGATTAATTGAATTTTAATTTATCATGAACTTAGTCCTGATAGTTTTTGCATATCTATGTTGTAGATCAATAGCTCGCGTATAGCTCCCCTATTTTATTTATGATATGTTCCTAGAGAAAACTAAGTTGAAAGATGATAGTAGCAATGATGCAGACTAGTTCCGTGATCTAAGGATTATCCTCATTGCTGCACAGAAGAATTATGTCCTTGATGCACCGCTAGGTGACAGACCTTTTGCAGGAGCAGATGCAGACGTTATGAATGTTTGGCAAACTCGGTATGATGACTACTTGACAGTTTAGTGCGCCATGCTTTATGACTTAGAATCGGGACTTCAAAAATGTTTTGAACGCCACGGAGCATATATAAGATGTTCCAAGAGCTGAAATTGGCATTTCAGACTCATGCCCAAGTCGAGAGGTATGAGACCTCTGACAAGTACTTTGCCTACAAGATGGAGGAGAATAGCTCAACCAATGAGCATGTGCTCAGAATGTCTGAGTACTACAATCGCTTGAAACAAGTGGGAGTTAATCTTCTAGATAAGATAGTGATTGACAGAGTTCTCTAGTCACTATCAGCAAGTTACTGGAACTTCGTGATGAACTATAATATGCAAGGGATGTAAAAGACAATTCCTGAGCTCTTCGCAATGCTAAAGGCTGCGGAGGTAGAAATCAAAAAGGAGCATCAAGTATTGATGGTTAACAAGACCACTAGTTTCAAGAAAAAGGACAAAGGGAAGAAGGGGAACTTCAAGAAGAATAGCAAGCAAGTTGCTACTCCCGAGAAGAAGCCCAAGTCTGGACCTAAGCCTGAAACTAAGTGCCTCGACTGCAAAGGGACTGGTCACTGGAAGCGGAACTGCCCCAAGTATTTGGTGGATAAGAAGGATGGCAAAGTGAAAGGTATATTTGATATACATGTTATTGATGTGTACTTTACTAGTGTTCATAGTAACCCCAGGGTATTTGATACCGGTTCAGTTGCTATGATTAGTAAATCAAAACAGGAGTTACAAAATGAACAGAGACTAGTTGAGGGCGAGGCAACGATGTGTGTTGGAAGTGATTCCAAGGTTGATAAGATCACCATCGCATACTCCCTCTACCTTCTGGATTAGTGTTGAAGCTAAACAAATGTTATTTGGTGTATGCGTTTGATACGTCTCCGTTGTATCTACTTATTCACACACTTTTGCCCTTGTTTTGGACTCTAACTTGCATGATTTGAATGGAACTAACCCGGATTGACGTTGTTTTCAGTAGAATTGCCATGGTGTTATTTTTGTGCAGAAATAAAAGTTCTCGGAATGACTTGAAAATCAACGAAGAATTATTCTGGAATATAAAAAAAATACTGGAAGGAAGATCCACGTCAGGGGGCCTCCACCTGTCCACGAGGGTGGGGGGCGCACCACCTGCTTTGTGGGCCCCCTGACGCTCCACCGACCTCAAACCTGACTCCATATATTCACTTCGAGGCGCCGCCAAGCCCTAAACTCTCTCGGGAGGGCTGATCTAGAGTCCGTTCGGGGCTCCGGAGAGGGGAATCCGTCACCATCATCATCATCAACCATCCTCCATCACCAATTTCATGATGCTCACTGCCGTGCGTGAGTAATTCCATCGTAGGCTTGCTGGGCGGTGATGGGTTGGATGAGATTTATCATGTAATCGAGTTAGTTTTGTTAGGGTTTGATCCCTAGTATCCACTATGTTCTGAGATTGATGTTGCTATGACTTTGCTATGCTTAATGCTTGTCACTAGGGCCCGAGTGCCATGATTTCAGATCTGGACCTATTATGTTTTCATCAATATATGAGAGTTCTTGATCCTATCTTGCAAGTCTATAGTCACCTACTATGTTTCATGATCCGGCAACCCCGAAGTGACAATAATCAGGACCACTCCCGGTGATGACCGTAGTTTGAGGAGTTCATGTATTCACTATGTGTTAATGCTTTGGTCCGGTACTCTATTAAAAGGAGGCCTTAATATCCCTTAGTTTCCAATAGGACCCCGCTGCCACGGGAGGGTAGGACAAAAGATGTCATGCAAGTTCTTTTCCATAAGCATGTATGATAATGTTTGGAATACATGCCTACATTACATTGATGAGTTGGAGCTAGTTCTGTGTCACCCTATGTTATGTCTATTACATGATGAACTGCATCCGGCATAATTCTCTATCACCGATCCAATGCCTATGAGCTTTCCATATATTGTTCTTCGCTTATTTACTTTTTCGTTGCTATTGTTATCATCACTACAAAACACCAAACATATTACTTTTGCTACCGTTACCTTTTACCACCATTACCACTACTATCATATTACTTTGCTACTAAACACTTTGCTGCAGATATTAAGTTTCCAAGTGTGGTTGAATTGACAACTCAGCTGCTAATACTTGAGAATATTCTTTGGCTCCCCTTGTGTTGAATCAATAAATTTGGGTTGAATACTCTACCCTCGAAAACTATTGCGATCCCCTATACTTGTGGTTTATCAAGACTATTTTCTGGCGCCGTTGTTGGGGAGCATAGGTCTATTCTTTGAGTCACTTGGGATTTATATATGCTTATCATTATGAAGAACTTGAAAGATCCAAGAACCAAGATTTATCCCTCAACTACGAGGGGAGGTAAGGAACTGCCATCTAGCTCAACACTTGATCCACCTTCTGTTTTGAGTAAGCTTGCGACACCTAAACCTGCTTCTGCTATTAATTCTGATATGTCGCATGTTATTGATGATGCTACTTCTTCTATGCATGATACTTATGATGAAACTACTTCTATGCTTGATACTACTGTGCCACTTGGTGAATTTCTTGATGAACAACTTGCTAGGGCTAGAGAGAATGAAATTATTGAAACTGATAATATTGATGAAAGTGATGATGAAGATTCTCCCCTAGATATGAATTACCTGTTGTGCCTGAGGGCTATGTTATGGATGAAGAAACTGCTAGAGATTTTCTTGCTTGCAATGATAGGAGTGATCTTAAGAAAGTATTAGCTAAGCTGAAACAAAAAACTATGAATGCTAGAATGAAATATGATCCTGCTGATGCTACTTCACCTATCTTTGTTATTGATAAGGATTATGAATTCTCTGTCGACCCTGAGATAATTACTTTAGTTGAATCTGATCCTTTCTATGGCTATGAATCTGAAACTGTTGTAGCACATCTTACTAAATTAAATGATATAGCCACCCTGTTCACTAATGATGAGAAAACTCACTATTATTATATCCTTAAATTATTTCCGCTCTCATTAAAGGTTGATGCTAAGATATGGTTTAATTCTCTTGATCCTGGTTGTGTGCGTAGTCCCCATGATATGATTTATTACTTCTCTGCTAAATATTTCCCCGCTCATAAGAAATAGGCTGCTTTAAGGGAAATATATAATTTTGTGCAAATTGAAGAAGAGAGTCTCCCATAAGCTTGGGGGAGGCTTCTCCAATTTCTTAATGCTTTGCCTGATCATCCTCTTAATAAAAATGAAATACTTGATATCTTTTATAATGGACTAACCAATGCTTCCATATACCACCTGGATAGTTGTGCTGGTTGTGTTTTCAGGGAAAGAACACCAGATGAAGCTGAAATTCTATTGAATAACATGTTGACTAACGAAAATAATTGGACACTTCCTGATCCAATCCCTGATCCAATTCCTGAACCAACTCCTAAGCTAACTCTGAAGAAAAGGGGTATTCTATTTCTTAGTCCTGAAGATATGCAAGAGGAAAAGAAATCTATGAAAGAAAAAGGTATTAAAGCTGAAGATTTTAAGAATTTACCTCCTATTGAAGAAATACATGGTCTTAATTTGCTGTCTGTTGAAGAAATAAATGGTCTCGATAACCCGACACACGTAGTAAAGGTAAATTATCTCTATAGATATGATAAAGCTGAAATCCCATTTACTAAGTTTGGTAGCCCATGCTTGGATGAGTTTGATGACTTTATGGTTAAACAAGAAAACTTCAATGCTTATGTTGGTAGACAATTGAAACACAATGCTGATATGCTTGAACACTTGGGTGTTTATATGGCTAATGTTAAAGGTGAACTTAAACTTATTAGTAAACATGCTTCTATGGTTAGCACTCAAGTAGAACAAGTACTTAAAGCTCAGAATGATTTGCTCAATCAATTAAATAGTAAGAAAAATGATAATGCTGTTAGAGTTATGACTAGAGGTGGTAAAATGACTCAGGAACCTTTGTATCCTGAAGGCCATCCTAAGCAAGATCCTCAGAGAAATAATATTGATTTACCTAGTCCTTCTAAAAGGAAGAGAAAGAAAAATGATAGGGCTTTGCATGCTTCTAGTGAACCTATTATTGACACACCTGAGAATCCCAATGATATTTCTATTTCTGATGCTGAAACCCAATTTGGTAATGAACATGAACCTAGTGATAATGTTAATGATGATGTTCATGTTGATGATCAACCTAGTAATGACAATGAAGTAGAGATTGAACCTGCTTTTGATCTTGATAACCCACAATCAAAGAGTCAACGTTATGATAAGAGAGACTTTGTTGCTAGGAAGCACGGTAAAGAAAGAGAACCATGGGTTCAGAAACCCATGCCGTTTCCTCCTAAACCATCCAAGAAAAAGGATGATGAGGATTTTGAGCACTTTGCTGAAATGATTAGACCTATCTTCTTGCGTATGCGTTTGACTGATATGCTTAAAATGAACCCTTATGCTAAGTATATGAAAGAAATTGTTACTAATAAAAGAAAGATACTGGAAGCTGAAATTTCCACCATGCTTGCTAATTACACTTTTAAGGGTGGAATACCTAAGAAACTAGGAGATTCCGGAGTACCAACTATACCATGCTCCATTAAAAGAAACTATGTTACAACTGCTTTATGTGATCTTGGAGCCGGTGTTAGTGTTATGCCTCTCTCTTTATATTGTAGACTTGATTTGAATAAGTTGACACCTACTAAAATATCTTTGCAAATGTGTGATAAATCAACTGCTATACTTGTCAGTATTTGTGAGGATGTGCCTGTTGTGGTTGCAAACGTTACTATTTTAACGGACTTTGTTATTCTTGATATTCCCGAGGATGATAGTATGTCTATTATTCTTGGAAGACCCTTTTTGAATACTGCAGGGGCTGTTATTGATTGCACAAAAGGCAATGTCACTTTTCATGTTAATGGTAATGAGCATACGGTACACTTTCCGAGGAAACAACCTCAAGTCCACAGTATCAATTCTATTGGAAAAATTCCAACTATTACTATTGGAGGTTTTGAATTTCCTCTTCCTACTGTCAAGAAGAAATATGATATCCTTATTGTTGGGGACATGCATATCCCCGTTGAGGTAACCTAGTGTCATTCGAAAATTCTCTGGTTCCATGTTATTCGGATGAGTTTGTTAACAAGACCTGATCAACCTTGTTAGTGGATTCCTTTTGATGAGCATGAGATGGATGAATTTAGAAAACACAACTCTCTGTACTCTATTTTTACTTTCTGTTATTTATATTAAACAAAGCAAAAATAGTATTTTTCTATCTGTTTTCTGAATATCAATGCAATAAAAATACCCCTAAAATAAAAGTTCTCCAAATGCCCTGAAATTTAAATATGATTTTTTCTGGAATATTTGAGAATATGTGGCACCGAAAACACAGCAGGGGGAGCAAGCACCTGGCCACGAGGGTGGAGGGCGCGCCCCCCTGCCTCGTGGGCCCATGGTGGCTTCCCTCCACTTATTCCAGCTACCACACACTCCTTCCTTCGACAAACATCACTAGCCAGCTCAAACTTGAGTCCAAGCTCATCTTGCTGCCATTTTCGATCTCCTAGCTCAAAGCTCCATTCACAAAACTGCTTTGGGGGATTGTTCTTTGGTATGTGACTCCTCCAATGGTCCAATTAGTCTTTGTTCTAGTGCTTTATTCATTGCATATTTTTGCTGCTTAGGTGACCCTGTTCTTGAGTTTGCATGTCAAATTTATATGGTCAAAAGTAGTTTTAATGCACGATATATCCTCTAGGCACTTGTGGAGTAGTTGCTATCATTTTTGTTGAGTTTGGTTCACTTTTATTTTGAAGTTACTAAAAATTTCAGAAATTTTCAAAAAAAGATGAAGAGATTTTTGAGGGGCTCATCGAGCCGAAGCTTGAAGGATAAGCAAAGTGAGGAGGATAACAGGCCCAAATATAATCTTCCTCGCGCCGCGAAGGTTCGGCCATGTGAATGGCCTTGTGATGATTTCTTGATAGCAGCCAGGATTTATGATGATTTCTATGAATTGGATAAGAATGCAGGCCTCACCGCCTTCCTCCACGACCAACACGAACAGTATCTCTTACTCACTAATATCTTTGTGCAAAACTTTCATTTCCATCCTAGGAGCTCACCACCTACGGTGGATTTTTATTTATATGATGAGCATAAGAAGATGTCACTTTGTGATTTTTGTCGGGTTTGTTTGATCCCTTTCGAGGGCAGCGTAGAGGAAACACATCGTGACGATGTGCATGTGTTTATTGATACCATTGCTGTAGGGGAAACGAGGAAGATTTCCGATGCACGAATTACTAGCATACACTTTCCTGTTCTACGTTACTTTCCTATATTTGCTAGTAGATGCTTAATTGGGCGTGGAAACTGCTACCTCTTTTAGCACTGCGTTGGTTTTCCCCAAAGAGGAAGGGATAGCGTAAGTATTTCCCTTAGTTTTTGAGAACCAAGGTATAAATCTACTAGGTGGCTACGCGCGAGTCCCTCGCACCTGCACAAAACAAATAAATCCTCGCAACCAACGCAAATAGGGGTTGTCAATCCCTATAGAGCCACTTACGAGAGTGAGACCTAATAGATATGATAAGATAATATTTTTGGTATTTTTATGATATAGATGCAAAGTAAAATAAAGGCAAAGTAAATAACTAAGTAGTAGGAGATTGATATGATAAAGATAGACCCGGGGGCCATAGGTTTCACTAGTGGCTTCTTTCGAGATCATAAGTATTCTATGGTGAATGAATAAATTACTGTTGAGCAATTGACATAATTGAGCATAGTTATGATAATATCTATGTATGATCATGTATATAGGCATCACGTCTGAGAAAAGTAGACCGACTCCTTCCTGCATCTACTACTATTACTAAACTCATCGACCGCTATCCAGCATGCATCTAGAGTATTAAGTTAAAAATAGAGTAACACATTAAGCAAGATGACATGATGTAGATGGATAGACTCATGCAATATTAAGAAAAGCCCATCTTGTTATCCTCGATGGCAACAATACAATACGTGCCTTGCTGCCCTTAATGTCACCGGGAAAGGACACCGCAAGATTGAACCCAAAGCTAAGCACTTCTCCCATTGCAAGAAAGATCAATCTAGTAGGCCAAACCAAACTGGTAATTCGAAGAGACTTGCAAAGATAACCAATCATACATAAAAGAATTCAGAGAAGATTCAAATATTATTCATAGATAGACTTGATCATAAACCCACAATTCATCGATCTCAACAAACACACTGCTAAAAGAAGATTACATCGAATAGATCTCCACAAGAGAGGGTGAGAACATTGTATTGAGATCCAAAAAGAGAGAAGAAGCCATCTAGCTACTAAATATGGACCCATAGGTTTGAGGTAAACTACTCACACTTCATCGGAGGGGCTATGGTGTTAATGAAGAAGCCCTACGTGATCGATGCCCCCTCCGGCGGAGCTCCGGAACAGGCCCCAAGATGGGATCTCGTGGATACAGAAAGTTACGGCAGTGGAATTAGGGTTTTGGCTCCGTCTCTGATCGTTTGGGGGTACGTGGGTATATATAGGAGGAAGAAGTACGTCGGTGGAGCAACAGGGGGCCCACGAGGGTGGAGGGCGCGCCTGGGGGGGGGGTAGGTGCCCCCCCTACCTCGTGGCCTCCTGTTACGTGTCTTGATGTAGGGTCTAAGTCTCCTGAGTTGTATTCAATGAGAAAATCATGTTCCCGAAGGTTTCATTCCATTTGGACTCCGTTTGATATTCCTTTTCTTCGAAACCCTAAAACAGGCAAAAACAACAATTCTAGGCTGGGCCTCCGGTTAATAGGTTAGTCCTAAAAATAATATAAAAGTGGATAATAAAGCCCAATAATGTCCAAAACAGTAGATAATATAGCATGGAGCAATCAAAAATTATAGATACGTTGGAGACGTATCAAGCATCCCCAAGCTTAATTCCTGATCGTCCTTGAGTAGGTAAATGATAAAAACAGAATTTTTGATGCGGAGTGCTACTTGGCATAATTTTAATGTAATTCTTCTTAATTGTGGTATGAATATTCAGATCCAAAAGATTCAAGACAAAAGTTCATATTGACATAAAAATGATAATACTTCAAGCATACTAACAAATCAATTATGTCTTCTCAAAATAACCTGGCTAAAGAAAGTTATCCCGACAAAATCATATAGTCTGGCTGTGCTCTATCTTCACCACACAAAATATTTAAATCATGCACAACCCCAATGACAAGCCAAGCAATTGTTTCATACTTTTGACATTCTCAAAACTTTTTCAATCTTCATGCAATACATGAGCATGAGCCATGGATGTAGCACTATAGGTGGAATAGAGTGGAGGTTGTGGAGAAGACAAAAAGGAGAAGATCGTCTCACATCAACTAGGCGTATCAACGGGCTATGGAGATGCCCATCAATAGATATCAATGTGAGTGAGTAGGGATTGCCATGCAACGGATGCACTAGAGCTATAAGTATATGAAAGCTCAAAAAGAAACTAAGTGGGTGTGCATCCAACTTGCTTGCTCATGAAGACCTAGGGCAATTTGAGGAAGCCCATCATTGGAATATACAAGCCAAGTTCTATAATGAAAAATTCCCACTAGTATATGAAAGTGATAACATGAGAGACTCTCTACTATGAAGATCATGGTGCTACTTTCAAGCACAAGTGTGGTAAAAGGATAGTAACATTGTCCCTTCTCTCTTTTTCTCTCATTTTTTTATTTTTTATTTGGGCATTTTCTCTTTTTATGGCCTATTTTCTTTCTCTTTTTTTATTTGGGCTTATTTGGCCTCTTTTATTTATTTTTCGTCCGGAGTCTAATCCCGACTTGTGGGGGAATCATAGTCTCCATCATCCTTTCCTCACTGGGACAATGCTCTAATAATGATGATCATCACACTTTTATTTTTTATTACAACTCAACAATTACAACTCGATACTTACAACAAAATACGACTCTATGCGAATACCTCCGGCAGTGTACCGGGATATGCAACGATGCATGAGTGACAAGTATGAAAGAATTATGAACGGTGGCTTTGCCACAAATACTATGTCAACTACATGATCATGCTAAGCAATATGACAATTATGGAGTGTGTCATAAATGGAACGGTGGAAAGTTGCATGGCAATATATCTCGGAATGGCTATGGAAATGCCATAATAGGTAGGTATGGTTGCTGTTTTGAGGAAGGTATATGGTAGGTGTATGATACTGGCGAAAGGTGCGCGGTATTAGAGAGGCTAGCAAAGGTGGAAGGGTGAGAGTGCGTATAATCCATGGACTCAACATTAGTCATAAAGAACTCATATACTTATTGCAAAAATCTACAAGTTATCAAAGCAAAGTATTACGCGCACGCTCTTAGGGGGATAGATTGGTAGGAAAAGACCATCGCTCGTCCCCGACCGCCACTCATAAGGAAGACAATCAATAAATAAATCATGCTCCGACTTCATCACATAACGGTTCACCATACGTGCATGCTACGGGAATCACAAGTTTCAACACAAGTATTTCTCAAATTCACAACTACTCAACTAGCATGACTTTAATATCACCATCTCCATATCTCAAAGCAATTATCAAGTATCAAACTTATCATAGTATTCAACACACATATAAGAGAATTTTTTTTATTCTTGAATACCTAGCATATTAGGATTTTAAGCAAATTACCATGCTATTAAGACTCTCAAAATAATCTAAGTGAAGCATGAGAGAACAATAGTTTCTATAAAACAAATCCACCACCGTGCTCTAAAAGATATAAGTGAAGCACTAGAGCAAAATTATATAACTCAAAAGATATAAGCGAAGCACATAGAGTATTCTAACAAATTCCATATCAAGTATGGCTCTCTCAAAAGGTGTGTACAGCAAGGATGATTGTGGTAAACTAACAAGAAAATACTCAAATCATACAAGACGCTCCAAGCAAAACACATATCATGTGGTAAATAAAAATATAGCTCCAAGTAAAGTTACCAATAGAAGTTACCAATAAAAATATTGTTCCATAATCCATCAAATCTTTACCCAAAACTTGAAAACTTCACAACACAAAACTTAAAGTAGAAAATCTCGTGAGCTCCGTTAGCGAAAGAAAACAAAAGACCACTTCAAGGTACTGTAATGAACTCATTATTTATTTATATGGGTGTTATACCTACTGTATTCCAACTTCTCTATGGTTTATAAACTATTTTACTAGCCATAGATTCATCAAAATAAGCAAACAACACACGAAAAACAGAATCTGTCAAAAACAGAACAGTCTGTAGTAATCTGTATCTAGCGCAAGATCTGTAACCCCAAAAATTCTAAAATAAATTTCTAGACGTGAGGAATTTATCTATTAATCATGTTCAAAAAGAATTAACTAAATAGCACTTTCCAAGTAAAAATGACAGCAGTTCTCGTGAGTGATAAAGTTTCTGTTTTTTACAGCAAGTTCGACAATTCTTTCCCCAAGTCTTCCCAACGGTTCTACTTGGCACAACCACTAATTAAACACAAAAAACAAAACCAAAACAGAGGCTAGATAATTTATTTATTACTAAAAAGGAGCAAAAAGCAAGGAATAAAAATAAAATTGGGTTGCCTCCCAACAAGCGCTATCGTTTAACGCCCTTAGCTAGGCATAACAAGCAAGAATAGATCTAGGTATTGCCATCTTTGGTAGGCAATCCATAAGTGGATCTGATAATAAACTCATAAGGTAATTTTATTTTATTTCTAGGAAAGTGTTCCATGCCTTTCCTTAATGGAAATTGGAATCTAATATTTCCTTCCTTCATACCAATAATTGCACCAATTGTTCTAAGGAAAGGTCTACCAAGAATAATAGGACATGAAGGATTGCAATCTATGTCAAGAACAATAAAATCTATGGGCAAATAATTCCTATTTTCAACAATAATAACATCATTAATTCTTCCCATAGGTTTCTTAATAGTGGAATCCGCAAGGTGCAAGTTTAGAGAGCAATCATCAAAATCACGGAAACCTAACAAATCACACAAAGTCTTTGGAATCGTGGAAACACTAGCACCCAAATCACATAAAGCATAGCATTCATGATCTTTAATTTTAATTTTAATAGTTGGTTCCCACTCATCATAAAGTTTTCTAGGGATAGAAACTCCCAATTCAAGTTTTTCTTCATAAGATTGCATCAAGGCATCAACGATATGTTTAGTCAACGCTTTATTTTGACTATAAGAGTGACGAGACTTTAGCACGGATTGCAACAAGGAAATACAATCAATAAAAGAGAAATTTTCATAGTTAAATTCCTTGAAATCTATAATAGTGGGTTTAGCAACATCTAGGGTTTTAATTTCTTCAATCCCACTTTTATCAAATTTAGCATCAAGATCAAAAGATTCAGAATTCTTGGAACGCCTTATAGGTAAAGGTGGATCATATTCAGTCCCATCATTACCAAGATTCATATTGAAAAACAAATACTTAATAGGGAACACATCAATAACTTTTAGATCTTCATCATTATTTTCATAAGAACTAGAAGAACACGCTTTTATAAAGGCATCTTTCTTACCACGCATCCTAGCGGTTCTCTCTTTGCACTCATCAATGGAAATTCTCATGGCCTTGAGAGACTCATTGATATCATGCTTAGGTGGAATAGATCCAAGTTTCAAAGAATCAACATCAAGAGCAATTCTATGAACGTTCCTAGCCAAATCATCAATCTTAAGCAATTTTTCTTCAATCATAACATTAAAATTCTTTGGCGAAGTAATAAATTATTTAATATTAGAATCAAAATCAGAGGGCATCTTATTATAATTTCCATAAGAATTGTTGTAGGAAGTACCATAATTATTAGAGGGATTACTAGGATAAGGCATAGGATTGAAATTTCCTCTATACGCGCTGTTACCAAAATTGTTCCTACCAACAAAATTCACATCCATAGATTCATTATTATTCTCAATCAAAGTAGAGAAGGGCATATTATTAGGATCAGAAGAAACACTCTTATTAGCAAATAATTTCATAAGTTCATCCATCTTTCCACTCAAAACATTAATTTCTTCTATCGCATGCACCTTTTTATTAGTAGATCTTTCAGTATGCCATTGATAATAATTAACCATAATATTATCTAGGAGTTTAGTAGCTTCTCCTAAAGTGATTTCCATAAAAGTGCCTCCCGCGGCCGAATCTAAAAGATTTCTAGAAGCAAAATTCAATCCGGCATAAATTTTTTGTATAATCATCCATAAATTTAAACCATGAGTAGGTGTAAGGACATATTTATCCCTAAGTGTTTTGGTGATTGATGACAATGCATTTGCGGACTAATCGTGTGTCATGAGTTTTCCAGACACTTCTTTGCTAGGCACAATACGATTGGGTGCCCCTCGAAGACTGACGAAGACGGCGTCTTTTCTACGTTTCTTTTTGGTGGATTTGAGTCGTAGGAAAGCCGTACTAAAGGGGTCCGCGTTGGAAAGGTTTGGGTGGAATCATCACGTACACGTCTGCTTTTATCCCCTCCTTCTTCCTTGGAGCTTCCTCCGTTTTTTCCTGCCTCCTTTAACTGGCTGCTGTTGTGGTTGCGGTAGTATTGCTCCTGGATCAACGGTAGTATCGTGCCATGGTGCGATAGTACCGCTCCCCTGGAGCCACACTACCGCTGCCCACCAGGCTAGTGCCGCCCCCTTGCGGTAGTAGGAGCAGATGTAATTTTTTACATCCGCACCTGCCGCGGTAGTACTGCTTTCGCTGTGCGGTAGTACCGCGCTATGCGGTCAGGCAGTAGTACCGCCCCTTGGCAATACTACTGTGTCGGGTTTTTGCTACTTTCGTTTATTTGCGGAAGTAGGCACGGAAGTTCCCCTTCCCCTGGCTGGGACTTTTGCCTTGCGGTAGTACCGCATGGAGGGCGCGGTAGTACCGCGCATGCGGAAGTACCGCCCCTAGCTTGCGTCTGTTTCTGTGCTGGGGTCGCGGCAGTACCGTGGGATGGTACGGTTGTACCGCACTGCCGTGCGGTGGTACCGCTTGGTTGCAAGCAGTAGTGCCGCGCGGCCTTGCGGTAGTACCGCTGGCTGCGGGCTGGTTGGTGGGTAACGGTTGGATCTTTTCCACACACTATATATAGGGTCTCCTTCTTCCCCGTTGACGCACCTCTTTCACCATTAAAAGCTCCATTATTGCTCCAAGCTCCATTTGCGCCCGATCTCACTCCCTAGCCAACCAAACTTGTTGATTTGCTCGGGAGTGGTTGAGAAGGCCCCGATCTACACTTCCACCAAGAGATATTTGATTCCCCCTACTAATCCCTTGCGGATCTTGTTACTCTTGGGTGTTTGAGCATCCTAGACGGTTGAGGTCACCGCGAAGCCATAGTCCATTTTGGTGAAGCTTCGTGGTGTCATTGGGAGCCTCCAATTGAGTTGTGGAGATTGCCCCAACCTCGTTTGTAAAGGCTCGGTCGCCGCCTCCAAGGGCACCAATAATGGAATCACGGCATCTTGCATTGTGTGAGGGCGTGAGGAGATTACGGTGGCCCTAGTGGCTTCTTGGGGAGCATTGTGCCTCCACACCGCTCCAACAGAGACGTACTTCCTCTCAAAGGGAAGGAATTTCGGCAACACATCCTCGTCTCCACCGTCTCCACGCTTGGTTATCTCGTGCCTTTACTTGTGTAGCTTATTTGTTTCATATATCTTGCTTGCTTGTGTTCCTATTCGTGTTGCATCATATAGGTTGCTCATCTAGTTGCATATCTAGACAACCTACTTTGATGCAAAGTTTAAATTGCCAAAGAAAAGCTAAAAATTGTTAGTTGCCTATTCACCCCCCCTCTAGTAAACCATATCGATCCTTTCAATTGGTATCAGAGCCTCATCTCTTTATTAAGGAATTTACCGTCCAAAGAGTATGGTTGATACCATAGACGGTGCGGAGGAACACTCCAGTGTGAATCCTATCTCGTCTACGGGCGATGGGGGAACTTCGGTATCTCGTGAGAAGTTCAATGTGGCCTTGGAGACATTGAAAACTTGCATGACGACCGAAGTTGAAAGCATGTTTACTAAATTTCTTGAGGGGCTTAAACTATCCACCGCACCGTTGAAAGTGGGTGATCCCGCCATCAAGGTGTCGGATGCTATCCCCGATAAGGGGGAAGCTAGAAGTGAAAAGGCTCCTTCTTCTAGTGGCAATAATGGCACCGGCATCTTTGCCCATGTGGAACCACCACTTGTTTATGGTGGTCCGGTTCCTTCCACTCATTTGAATCATGCCGGTCCTCCCCCTAAGATTGTGAAAAATGAGGATTTTGATTCTTGGGTTTACCGCTTTAAACGTCATTTAAATCATGTGAACACTAACCTTTGGAGAATCATTGAAGAAGGTTTCTATCCACATGATCCAAGCAACTTCACTCCTCGAGAAGCCGCGGACAATAAATTCAATGAGAATGCTCTCTTCATAATTCAAGATGCAATTCCACTCGAAGACCTACCTCATCTTCGTCCCTTCGCCTTGGCCAAAGATGCATGGCATTGTGTCGTGTCTCTCTACCGGGGAAGCGCAATCATTCAACGCTCCAACTATGAAGTGGTACAAGATGAAGCCGATGAGTTTGCAATGAAGGAAGATGAAGAACCTCGTGAGCTTTATAGGAGAGTAACCAAACTCGCGGTCTCACTACGAGATCACGGGAGCAAGGACACGGATGACAATTGGATCAAGCGCAAATTCCTCAAGGCAATGATGCCCTACCACAAGGCCATGTCTTCCGTCATTCGTCAAAGACCGGACTTCCACACTTTGACCTCAAGCGAAGTGTTGGATGAGTTTGTGGCCATGAACATTTTGGACAAGACCGCCGACAATGCGGTGCTCCGTTGTCAACGGGCAAAGAAGCCTAACCTTGCATTGAAGGCCAAGCTCACCGTGGAAGAAGAAGAAGAGGAAGAAGAGGAGAGCAACCCTGAAGATATGAAGTATGCATATCATGAACACATGGCACTTGCTTCAAGGCAATTTTGGAGCAAGAAAAACTCGAGGCCCAACTTTAGCAAAAACAACTCGAGTGGCACAAGGGGCAAGCAACGTGTAAGGACTTGCTACAATTGCGGCAACGTGAGTCATTTCGTTGCGGAATGCCCGTATGAGAAGAGGGAAGACAATGGTGGCAAACTCATCCGAAAGGACAAGGCCAAGTCGTTCCCCAACAAGAACAACTTCACCAAGAAGACTCCTCCCAAGGCTTTGGTTGTGCAAGAAGAGTACAATGAGGATGATGATGATGAAGAAGATGATGAGTCGGTTGCCATGGCCTCCGTTGCCATTGCAACAACGTCACAAGTGTCTCTCTTCGACTCACCCAACGAGAGCATCACCGCCAAGTGCCTCATGGCTAAAGCCACCAACAAGGTAACCTCCAACATCCAAACTACCATCATTAATCATCCTTCCCCAACGGATAGCATTAATGAACCTGAGGGAGCTAATGTGGAGGCTAACGAGTTTGAGGCCTTTATGGGCAAACTCAAGGGAAAATCCAAGAAGCACTTTGTTGCTCTCTTGGAACAACTGGGTGAGGCCAATGACATGATCGAGGCTCACGAAGACACCATCTCTAAGATGGAAGGGCATAGTCGTGACTATGCCGATGAGATTTCGTATCTTTCCAATGCTCTTGAGGAAGAGTGTGGTCTTCGTTTGGCTCTTGAGGAGTCACACAACGTTGATCATGCTAAGTTAAACAAATATTATGATCATGCCCTCATTGTTTCTCGTGTGCTAAATTCCGAGAAGGCCAAACTCGGGGTTGATCTTGCTAGACTCAAAGAGGAGTTTGATATACTTGACAAGGCCCACAAGGCCTTGAAGGGTATTCACGCTAGTCTGAAGGAGTCTCGTGATCAACTCCAAGTGAAGCTAACTAAGGAGAAATCAACTTTTCCTCATATGGTTTTAATTGATAATGCAAATGCTACTAACCCGTGTTGTGAGCATATACATCTTGTTGAGGAAAATGCAAAGTTGAAGGAGCAACTTGAGAGAGGTCTTGCGACTTGCATACAAGGCAAGAAGAACCTCAACGATCTCTTGATCAACCAAAAGGGAGGTGTGGCCAAGGAAGGGGTTGGGTACGTGCCCGACTCCAAGAACAAGAAGAAGAATGACAAGACCAAACGACCTCCTCCCCTCATGCAAACCTTTGTGAGGGAGGGAGAGAGTGCCCCTGAGGAGAAGAAGAAGAACAATGTCAAGAAGGGCAATGCCATCCCTCTCAACAAAGCCGGTGATTTTAATCCTTCTTATGTGTTATGCCGTGCTAGTGATGGGCATGTTTATGCCAAATTTGTTGGTTCTCTTCATGAATACATTGAATGGTCTATTTGGGTTCCAAAAACCCTTGTTTACTAACATCAAAGGACCCATTACAAAATGGGTACCTAAAACCAAGCATTGATCTCTTGTAGGTGTTTGCTTCCGGTGGGGGATCATGGTTGCTCGATAGCGGAGCTACAAATCATATGACCGGAAGCAAGGACTTGGTGGTGGACGTGCACAAGGTTCCATCTATGCCCACCAATGTCGAGTGGGGTGACGCCTCATCTTCTAAGGTATTGGTACTTGGCAAGGTGGTCATCTCTCATGATCTCACGATCGAGAAGGTCATGCTTGTTGAGTCCCTTGCATACAATTTACTTTCCGTTCGTCAACTTGCTATCATGGGCTTTGCCACTTTCTTTGATATCGATACCGTGGCCCTCTTGTGGAGCAAGACTCTTAAAGTAGCTTTGTTGGGCATGTCGAGAACGGTCTATATGTGATTAACTTTTTGGAGCGACCCACTAAGACCGCGACATGCCTAATGGCTAAAGCTGATGTGGGATGGCTTTGGCATCGCCGTTTAGCCCATGTCAATATGAGATCTTTGCAAAGTCTCCTCAAGGGGGACCATGTCCGTGGACTAACGAATGTTAGTTTTGCTAAAGATCGTGCTTGCAGTGCCTGTATCGAAGGAAAGCTACATGAGAAGGCTCACCCTCCCACGACTATCATTTATTCAAAGAGGCCTTTGGAGCTCCTTCACATGGATATCTTTGGGCCTCCATCCTTCGATAGTCTTGGAGGTAGGAAGTATTGCTTGGTGATTGTGGATGACTACTCAAGGTACACGTGGGTGTATTTCTTCAAGAGGAAGAGCGAGACCCAACAAATCGTCGTTGACTTTGCAAATGAAGCACAGCGTCAACACAATGCAAAGATCTTGACAATAAGAAGTGACAACGGCACCGAGTTCAAGAACTACACCTTGGATGAGTTTCTTAGTGACGAGGGAATCAAGCATCAATATTCCGCACCTTACACCCCTCAACAAAACGGTGTTGCGGAGAGGAAGAACCGGACATTGATGGATGCGGCAAGGACCATGATGGCAGAGTTCAAGTCTCCGTATAACTTTTGGGCCGAAGCCATCAACACCGCGTGTCATGCATCAAATCGGCTCTACCTCCGCAAGGGCTTGAACAAGACTCCATATGAAATACTCACTGGTAACAAGCCCAACCTCAAGTACTTCCGGGTATTCGGGTGTAAGTGTTTCATTCTCAAGAAAGGTGTTCGGTTGTCTAAATTTGAGGCTAGAGCTTATGAGGGCATATTTGTTGGTTATGCTACAAACTCTCATGCTTACCGTGTCCTCAATAAATCCACAGGACTTATTGAGGAGACGTTTAACATGGAGTTTGATGAGAATAACGGCTCCCAAGTGGAGCAAAGTGGCTCTTGTGATGTAGGTGATGAAATTCCTCCTCAAGCCATAAGAAGAATGGGTGTTGGTTTCATCCTACCCATTGAGGAAACCCGTGTGGCCGAAGGAGAAGGACAATACTCCACTCAAGTGGAGCCATCACCAACCCAAGGCCCACACTCTTCCGAAGAACAAAGTGAAGGCCCTCAACCTCATGAATAAGACCAAGGGAAAGATCATACTCAAGACGGTGTGGACACACCAAGTGATGCCCAAGGTCAAGTTCTCTCCCCGAGCAAGTTCAAGATCAAGAACAAGTTCATGACGGCGCTCAAGATGATCAAGTAACCGCTCCTCAACTCACCACAAAGGAGGAATTAGAGCGTCGTGCCACCAAGGTTGCTTCCAAGCTCTCCACCAAGGATCATCTCATGACGAATGTGCTTGGAAGCTTAAGAAAGGGGGTAAGCACTCGTAGACAATTAGCAAATTATTGTGAGCATCACGCGTTTGTCTCTTGTGTGGAACCCCACAAGGTCTATGAGGTGCTAGAAGATCCGGATTGGCTCAATGCCATGCACGAAGAACTCAACAACTTCGAGCACAACAAAGTGTGGAGATTGGTGCCAAGGCCAACGGGGAACCACAATGTCATTGGAACCAAGTGGATATTCAAGAACAAGCAAGATGCCCATGGGATTATCATTCGCAACAAGGCTCGTTTGGTAGCACAAGGCTACTCCCAAGTCGAGGGTATCGACTACGGTGAAACCTTTGCTCCCGTTGCTCGTCTTGAATCCATTCGTATGTTGATTGCATATGCTTCTCATCATAACTTTAAGTTATAACAAATGGATGTGAAGAGTGCTTTTCTTAATGGTCCCATTAATGAATTGGTTTACGTCAAGGAACCCCCCGGGTTCGAGGATCCCTACTTTCCCGATCATGTGTATCAACTCGATAAAGCACTCTATGGCCTTAAACAAGCCCCACGTGCGTGGTATGACCACCTTACCGAGTTGTTACAAGACCGTGGTTTTGAAGTTGGGCTAATCGACCCCACTCTTTTTACTAAGAAGGTCAAAGGGGAGTTGTTTGTGTGCCAATTATATGTTGATGATATTATCTTTGGTTCTCCTAACAAAGCTTTCAATGAGGAATTTGCCGCTCTCGTGACATCAAAGTTCGAGATGTCCTCCATGGGAGAGTTGAAGTTCTTTCTAGGGTTCGAAGTGAAGCAAAGAAGAGAAGGAACCTTCATCAATCAATCCAAATACACTCAAGACATGCTCAAGATATTCAAGCTAAGTGACGTCAAGCCGGCTTCCACTCCAATGCCCACCAAGTGCCAACTTGACTTAGATCCCAATGGTAAAGTGGTGGATCAAAAGGTATATCGTTCCATGATTGGATCCTTGCTTTACCTTTGTGCATCTAGACCGGACATCATGTTGAGTGTGGGAATTTGTGCACGGTTTCAAGCCGCACCTAAGGAAAGTCACTATGTGGCGGTCAAACGAATCTTTCGATATTGAGCTCATACCCCAAACTTTGGCTTATGGTACCCAAGAGGATCAAACTTCAAGCTTGTAGGGTACTCGGATTCCGATTGGGCGGGATACAAAGTGGATAGGAAGTCCACTTCCGGAGGGTGCCAATTCCTTCGTTGCTCTTTGGTAGGTTGGTCTTCCAAAAAGCAAAGTTGTGTGTCTCTCTCGTCCACCGAAGCGGAGTATGTGGCGGCCGGTAGTTGTTGTGTACAACTCTTATGGATGAGGCAAACTTTAAAGGATTATGGTGTCACTTGTGACAAAGTGCCTCTCTAGTGTGACAATGAAAGTGCCATCAAGATCTCTCTCAACCCGGTGCAACACTTCAAGATGAAGCATATTGAGATCCGGTATCACTTCATCCGGGATCACATTAGGCGAGGAGAGATCGAGCTCAACTACGTCAACACTCATGATAACCTTGCAGATATCTTCACGAAGCCCTTGGATGAAGCAAGATTTCGCGAGTTAAGGCATGAGCTAAATATCATCGATTCAAGCAATGTTGCTTGAACCCTTGCACACCCCACCATACTCAATGTGTTGTCCTATTTAGATGTAGGCATGGACATAGGGGGAGTGATGTTCTCTCAATGAACTCTCCCTCCCCCCATTATGCATAAATCAATCAAATCTTTCACATTAGCCATGTTTGATGGTACTTGTGCTTCAAAGACGAATTTTGGTCATGGACCCAAGGATAATTCTTCGCGATGCCATACCAATTGACTCAAACATAGGTGGCTACGGCCACCGCCCTCTCTTTTGGAGAGGTGGTGTCTCGTGGTTGGTTCGTTTGTCGTGTGCCTTTCTGGTTTTGTGTGTTGCGTGGTCTTGTGGTGTCGTGTTGGCTCGGAGTGGTTTGTGCAAAGATCTAGTTTTTTGCGCTCGAAACGTGCATCTTATTGAGCCCACGGTACTATCGCGTCTGGGCGCGGTACTACCGCTTTGGGAGGCACGGTACTACCGCGCCACAGCACGGTACTACCGCTCTGGTGCGGTACTTCGAAAGTACCGCACCGTGCGGTACTACCGTGTCTGGGCATGGTACTACCGCGCCGTCAAGGGCGCATGGGGGTTATGACTCGGGCAGGGGAGTTCCAACTCCCCATACCCATTCATTGTCTCTCTCTCCACGTCTCTCCCTCTCAAGAACGGCGCCGGAGGCCCTCGCCGGATCTCCGTCTCCGACCACCCTCCTCGGATTCCGACCGGTGGGATCGTTCCCCACCACTTCCTCTTGCCATGGACCAAGGTTTTTCCCCAAATCCCTCTTTTTCTTGGCTGTTCTCTTGCTTCTAGGCTTTTGGGGAGAAACTTGTCGTTCTTGAGATTTTAGGCCAAATCTATGCAAGGGTGGATGTAGGAGAGTCGTGATGCGTAGAAACATACTTGATATGCTGTCTTGTGGTAGCTTTGTCCAACCATAGTACCGCCGTGGTCTCGCGGGCTTTCTTAGATTTGAACCAGTTCAGATCTGACGCGGTGCGGTACTACCGTGCCCGATGTGCGGTACTACCGCTCTTGCGGTACTACCGCCCGTCAGGTGCGGTACTACCGCCTGTCAGGTGCGGTACTACCGTACCGTGCGGTACTACCGCTCCGCAGACGCGGTACTACCTCGCCGGCCATGGCGCTAAGGTCGTACTACCGCTCCCACACCCGGTACTACCGTGATCGTGAACGGTACTACCGCGTCTAAGAGCCGTACTACTCTCTTAGCTCCGCAGCTCTTGGCAGTACTACCGTAGGGATCAAATCTCTCTCTAGGCATTTATCATGTGTGCTTTCTACTTGTTTCACTTGCTTTGTTGTGGTCTTTGCATTAATCTCTCTTGGTTGTTGTGGGTGTTTTTGCGTTCTGTGTCTCAGGTGGTGGCTCTCGCCGTTCCAATCCCAATCGTGACACTGGCTCCAAGCGTCTGCGCAACCCCCAAGATGAAGCCCCAGAGGGCTCCAATGCCCCCAAGCGCGATGTCAAGACCACTGCCAGCAAGCAAAAGGAACCGGCTAAGGGCATGGACGAGATTTCAACCACTGAGTATGTTGAGCACCGGAAGATCAATCCCTATGTGAATCCTTGGGCTATCCTCAGAGGCACCGAGTTGTTCTGGACCAAGCAAAAGGCTCTCATCTATCTGGATGTGATCAAGAACAAGCAAAATACCTTCATGGATGTCAAGTGGATAGACATGCATCACCTGCGGAAAGACAAGTTTCGTGACTATTTTGGAGAGGCTCTGGACTTGGTGGAGCAGTTTGCTATTGAGCCGGTGATCTCCTTTCACCTTGACTATGACCCTGAGCTTATCTGTCAGTTCTTTGCCTCAGTGTACTTTCATCCCGGGGAGGAGCGGAGGATGACCTGGATGACCAATGGCAGTCAGTTGTCTGCTACATGGAAAGAGTTCATGTATCTGCTGCACATTCCTGATGACGGGCTTCACACCCCCGTTGGCGTTCGCCCCCATGCCAACTCTGAGTCTGCCAACAAGAACCAGCTTCAGCCCTTCCTTGTTGAGAAGGTACTCCCCAATGGCAAGTCATCTTGGGTGTTGAACTCCTTTCTAGATATCATGCATTGCATCTTCCGCAACACTCTGTTCCCACGCATTGGCGACAAGGACAAGGTTCATGCATATCTAGTGGACATGTTGCTCTTGTGTGCAGAGGCACGTACTTCTCAGACTCAGCCACTTGATGTCTCACACATCATGTGGTGTGAGCTTCGGTTTGCGGTGTTCACTCACAAGGTACCTATCTATGGACCGTACCTGTTTCTGCTGCTCTCCACCACTTGGGAGAAGACGTATCCAGGTGATGAGTTCCTTGCTCCAGACTGGATTCGCCATGAGTCCATCAGCCTCCGCGTCAAGCCGAACTGGGCCAACACCACTACCAGTGCTGAGGCATCTTCTGCTAGGAGGACTACTGGTGAGGGGGAGGCTGCTGCTGCTGAGACTACTGTTGAGGACCGTGCTGCTAGGTCCACCACTTCTTCCTCTGAGCCGTCATGGGCCAAGAAGCTGAAGGACAAGATGAAGACTCTCTTCTCCATGCAGGCGAAGGGACAGTACAGGGCTCACGTGACTGACAAGGAGAGTCGCCGCCGTGACAAGAAGGTGATGAGGCTCTTTGGAGAGGATGTGTCTGGCGGGTCTGAGGACGTCATCACACCTGAGGCTGCCTGGATGTCAAAGCAGGGCTACAAGTGGACCAGTTCAGAGGATGACATCGAGGAGACTATCCCCGCCGCTGAGTCTGACGAGGAGCACGAGGAGCAGTGGGACGACTTCTCTGCCTGAGCCACCCTGTGTGTGTAGGTGTCCTCTTTGCCTTTTTGGCGTCTCGATGCCAAAGGGGGAGAGAGTGTAGGGATTTGCGTTGTGTCGTGCTTGGTGTGTTTGTTTGCTTTGTCGTTTGGACCTCATTTTCCTCGTTTGCTTTTGTTTGGTTTGTGCCTTCGATACCTTTCCTCCATATGGTGTAAGACATATGCACTCTATCTATCTTAGTTATCTTATGTCTGTACTATCTTGTCTAGTGATAAATGTGTCTTGTCTCTATAATATAGGGGGAGCTCTGTTCCTAGTATTCGTGCTCATCTAGGTAGCACACATTTAGGGGGAGCTCGTCTATATTATAGAGAGGAGGGGTTTGCTTTTACACTGCTGTTGTGGTTGCGGTAGTACTCCTCCTGGATCAACGGTAGTACCGTAGGCATCCACAGTAGTACCGCGCCATGGCGCGGTAGTACCGCTGGTACTCACGGTAGTACCGCTCCCCTGGAGCCGCACTACCGCTGCCCACCAGGCTAGTGCCGCCCCCTTGCGGTAGTAGGAGCGGATGTAATTTTTTACATCCGCACCTGCCGCGGTAGTACCGCTTTCGCTGTGCGGTAGTACCGCGCTATGCGGTCAGGCAGTAGTACCGCCCCTCGGCAGTACTACTATGTCGGGTTTTTGCTACTTCCGTTTATTTGCGGAAGTAGGCACGGAAGTTCCCCTTCCCCCTGGCTGGGACTTTTGCCTTGCGGTAGTACCGCATTGAGGGTGCGGTAGTACCGCGCGTGCGGAAGTACCGCCCCCAGCTTGCGTCTGTTTCTATGCTGGGGTCGCGGCAGTACCGTGGGACGGTACGGTTGTACCACACTACCGTGCGGTAGTACCGCTTGGTTGCAAGCAGTAGTACCGCGCTGCCTTGCGGTAGTACCGCTGGCCAGGCGCGGTAGTACCGCTGGCCGCGGGCTGGTTGGTGGGTAACGATTGGATCTTTTCCACACACTATATATAGGGTCTCCTTCTTCCCCGTTGACGCACCTCTTCCACCATTAAAAGCTCCATTATTGCTCCAAGCTCCATTTTCGCCCGATCTCACTCCCTAGCCAACCAAACTTGTTGATTTGCTCGGGAGTGGTTGAGAAGGCCCTGATCTACACTTCCACCAAGAAATATTTGATTCCCCCTACTAATCCCTTGCGGATCTTGTTACTCTTGGGTGTTTGAGCATCCTAAACGGTTGACGTCACCGCAAAGCCATAGTCCATTGTGGCGAAGCTTTGTGGTGTCGTTGGGAGCCTCCAATTGAGTTGTGGAGATTGCCCCAACCTCGTTTGTAAAGGCTCGATCGCCGCCTCCAAGGGCACCAATTGTGGAATCACGTCATCTCGCATTGTGTGAGGGCGCGAGGAGATTACGGTGGCCCTAGTGGCTTCTTGGGGAGCATTGTGCCTCCACACCACTCCAACGGAGACGTACTTCCTCTCAAAGGGAAGGAACTTCGGCAACACATCCTCGTCTCCACCGTCTCCACTCTTGGTTATCTCGTGCCTTTACTTGTGTAGCTGATTTGTTTCATACATCTTGCTTGCTTGTGTTCCTATTCGTGTTGCATCATATAGGTTGCTCATCTAGTTGCATATCTAGACAACCTACTTTGATGCAAAGTTTAAATTGCTAAAGAAAAGCTAAAAATTGTTAGTTGCCTATTCACCCCCCTCTAGTCAACCATATCAATCCTTTCAGTAGGGCAATTATGTATCATTAATTTCATTCTCTCCCAAGCTTGTGCAACATGTTCATGATCAAGTTGCTTAAAATTTATAATATCGTTTCTAAGAGAGATGATCTTAGCAGCAGGAAAATACTTAGAGATAAAAGCATCTTTGCACTTGTTCCATGAATCAATACTATTTTTAGGCAAAGACGAAAACCAAGCTTTAGCACGATCTCTAAGCGAAAAAGGAAATAGCTTCAATTTAACAATATCATTATCCACATCTTTCTTCTTTTGCATGTCACACAAATCAACAAAGCTATTTCGATGGGTAGCGGCATCTTCACTAGGAAGGCCGGAGAACGGATCTTTCATAACAAGATTCAGCAAAGCAGCATTAATTTCACAAGATTCAACATCGGTTAGAGGAGCAATCGGAGTGCTAATAAAATCATTGTTGTTGGTATTGGTGAAGTCAAACAATTTAGTATTATCTTGAGCCATCGTGACAAGCAAGCAAACTAACACACAAGCAAACAAAAAGCAAGTGGGCAAAAAGAGGCAAATAGAGAGGGAGGATAGAGAGAGAGAGGGCAAATAAAACGGTAAGGGTGAAGTGGGGGAGAGGAAAACGAGAGGCAAATGGCAAATAATATTATGTGGGAGATAAGGGTATGTGATGGGTACTTGGTATGTTGACTTTTGCGTAGACTTCCCCGGCAACGGCGCTAGAAATCCTTCTTGCTACCTCTTTTAGCACTGCGTTGGTTTTCCCCGAAGAGGAAGGGATGATGTAACAAAGTAGCGTAAGTATTTCCCTTAGTTTTTGAGAACCAAGGTATCAATCCAGTAGGAGGCTACGCGCGAGTCCCTCGCACCTGCACAAAATAACTTAATCCTCGCAACCAATGCAAATAGGGGCTGTCAATCCCTATAGGGCCACTTACGAGAGTGAGATCTGATAGATATGATAAGATAATATTTTTGGTATTTTTATGATAAAGATGCAAAGTAAAATAAAGGCAAAGTAAATGGCAAAGTAAATAACTAAGTAGTAGGAGATTGATATGATAAAGATAGACCCGGGGGCCATAGGTTTCACTAGTGGCTTCTCTCGAGAGCATAAGTATTCTATGGTGGGTGAACAAATTATTGTTGAGCAATTGACAGAATTGAGCATAGTTATGAGAATATCTAGGTATGATCATGTATATAGGCATCACGTCCGAGACAAGTACACCGACTCCTGCCTGCATCTACTACTATTACTCCACTCATCGACTGCTATCCAGCATGCATCTAGAGTATTAAGTTAAAAACAGAGTAACACCTTAAGCAAGATGACATGTGTAGAGGGATAGACTCATGCAATATGAATAAAACCCCATCTTGTTATCCTCGATGGCAACAATACAATACGTGCATTGCTGCCCTTACTGTCACCGGGAAAGGACACCGCAGGATTGAACCCAAAGCTAAGCACTTATCCCATTGCAAGAAAGATCAATCTAGTAGGCCAAACCAAACTGATAATTCGAAGAGACTTGCAAAGATAACCAATCATACATAAAAGAATTTAGAGAAGATTCAAATATTATTCATAGATAGACTTGATCATAAACCCACAATTCATCGGTCTCAACAAACACACCGCAAAAAGAAGATTATATTGAATAGATCTCCACAAGAGAGGGGGAGAACATTGTATTGAGATCCAAAAAGAGAGAAGAAGCCATCTAGCTACTAACTATGGACCCGTAGGTCTGAGGTAAACTACTCACACTTCATCGGAGGGGCTATGGTGTTGATGAAGAAGCCCTCCATGATCGATGCCCCCTCCGGTGAAGCTCCGGAACAGGCCCCAAGATGGGATCTCATGGATACAGAAAGTTACGGCGGTGGAATTAGGGTTTTGTCTCCGTCTCTGATCGTTTGGGGGTACGTGGGTATATATAGGAGGAAGAAGTACGTCGGTGGAGCAACAGGGGGCCCACGAGGGTGGAGGGCGCGCCTGGGGGGGGGGGGGGTAGGCGCGCCCCCCTACCTCGTGGCCTCCTGTTATGTGTCTTGACGTAGGGTCCAAGTCTCCTGAGTTGTATTCGATGAGAAAATCACGTTCCCGAAGGTTTCATTCCGTTTGGACTCCGTTTGATATTCCTTTTCTTCGAAACCCTAAAACAGGCAAAAAACAACAATTCTGGGCTGGGCCTCTGGTTAATAGGTTTGTCCCAAAAATAATATAAAAATGGATAATAAAGCCCAATGATGTCCAAAATAGTAGATAATATAGCATGGAGCAATCAAAAATTATAGATACGTTGGAGACGTATCAGAAACTGTGGAAACCTGAGTGCCCCTGATATTTTTATTTTGTGCCATGCCTTATTTCGTGATGATACATTCAGTATGGGCGCTATTGTTGCAAAGCGGTTAAATCTTAACCGTACTAAGGGCCCCGTCCTTGGAGGCATCTTCGCCTCGCGCCTCGCTGCACACTTTAACATACCAATTAGGCATTATGAGAAGGAAGAGAAGTTGTTGCCTCCTGTTTATCTAGATTATAAGAGTATGGTAGCACATGATTTTATTGTTAAGAATAGGGAAAAGGCGCTTAAGTACAAATTAATATTTGGTAAAAATCATCCTGAGACTATTACCTTGCCCGCTCCTTCCTTGTTTGATTTATCTACAGGCAAGTACCTTGTTCCGTTGGAGGCCGTTCACGCCTACCGGAATCCTACATCAGCTACAAAGCCAGAGCCGGAACCACAGTTTGATCCTCCACGACAGTCTGATTATCAGTGGGATCCGGAGATGATTGCCAACCAGTGGCAATCCGAGGCTTCTTCACAGTACGACCCCAACTATTACTTTGGATATCCGCCAGGCCAGCCGTGGCCATAGACCAACTTAGGCCTAAAGCCTAAGCTTGGGGGAGTATGTATTTCTCATTGACATTACATTCATGTTCACACACTCATTGCTAGTTGTCGGTGCTCATACTTTTTCATTGTATCATCCATGCTGGTTTATTTTTCTTTTTATGCTTTCTTCTTGTGTGTTTACTAAACCTTAAGAAAAACAAAAAAAATAGTTGTAGCTTTTAGTTAGTTTACTTTCCATGCATGTAGTAGTAATTAAAAAGAAAACCCAAAAAGATTTCTCGTTCTTCTTTTGCTTGTTGGGAGCTTTCTCGTGTAAATAGTTTTATTTCTTTCTTATTCTTTGGGGGTCGATAGGAGAAGACCATAATGAAAATGTTGAGTGGCTCTCATATGCATTATTGTTGATCTAACAAAGAGCCCATATTACCTTGTCTTCTCTCTTGAATTGAATGCTTGCAGATTCCGGCTTAGTCCAATGCACGTGCACTATTATTATTATCCACACTATTCGGTCATGCAAATGAAAGGCAATAATGATGATTATTTGATGAACTTATTGAGATGAGAAAAGCTGGTATGAACTCAACCTCTCTTGTTTTTGTAAATATGATTAGTCCATCGTTCCTGATTCAGCCTATTATGAATAAACATGTTTGCAATGACAATTAGAGATTATAGTTGCTTATTCCATGCTTAATTAGCTAGGAGCTTATAATGGTTTACCTTGCGTGCCAACATGCTATTAAAATGGTTGTGATGTGGTATGATAGGGTGGTATCCTCTTTTGAACGATTCGAGTGGCTTGACTTGGCACATGTTCACGCATGTAGTTGAAACAAAATCAACATACCCTCTACGATATTTATGTTCATGGTGCATTATATCCTACTCATGCTTGCATTCGGTGTTGATTAATTTTAATGCATGTTCATGACTGTTGTCGCTCTCTAGCTGGTCGCTTCCCAGTCTTTTGCTAGCCTTCACTTGTACTAAGCGGGAATACTGCTTGTGCATCCAATTCCATAAACCCCAAAGTTGTTCCATATGAGTCCACCATACCTACCTATATACAGTATCTACGTGCCGTTCCAGGTAAATTTGTATGTGCCAAACTCTAAACCTTCAAATAAACATTATGTTTTGTATGCTCGAATAGCTCATGTATCAACTAGGGTTGTCCGGATCTTCCATGTTAGGCGGGTTATTCTCAAGAGGAGTGGACTCCGCTCCTCACTCACGAGAAAATGGCTAGTCACCGGGATGCCCAGTCCCATGCTTTATGCAAATAAAATCAAAATAATTGCAAACAAAACTCCCACGGGACTGTTCTTAGTTGGAGGCACTCGTTGTTTTGAGCAACCCATGGATTGATGCTTGTTGGTGGAGGGGGAGTATAAACTTTACCATTCTGTTTGGGAACCGCCTATAATGTGTGTAGCATGGAAGATATCACCATCTCTTGGTTGTTATGTTGACAATGAAAGTATACTGCTCAAAATATTATTCATATCTATTTCAAAACCGAGCTCTGGTACCTCTACAAATCCCTGCTTCCCTCTGCGAAGGGCCTATCTATTTACTTTTATGCTGACTCATCATCCTCTTACTAAAAAGCACCAGTTGAAGAGCACCACTATCATTTGCATTCATTACTGTTAGTTTACATTGAGTATGACTTGACTGGATCTCTTTTACCATGAATTACAATGTCTAGTCAGTCCTTGATATTCAAAGGTGCTCTGCATTTATGTTTTGTGGTCTCAGAAAGGGCTAGCGAGATACCATCTTGTTATATCATATCATGATTGTTTTGAGAAAGTGTTGTCATCCGAGATTTATATTATTGCTCGCTAGTTGATTATGTCATTGATATGAGTAAACATGAGACCTAAATGTTATTGTGAATATGGTTAGTTCATAATCTTTGCTGAAAACTTGAATGCCGGCTTTACATATTTACAACAACAAGAGCAAACAGAGTTTGTAAAAGTTCGTCTTTATCACATTCAGTTTATCAACTGAATTGCTTGAGGACAAGCAAAGGTTTAAGCTTGGGGGAGTTGATACGTCTCCGTCGTATCTACTTTTCCAAACACTTTTGCCCTTGTTTTGGACTCTAACTTGCATGATTTGAATGGAACTAACCCGGATTGACGCTGTTTTCAGCAGAATTGCCATGGTGTTATTTTTGTGAAGAAATAAAAGTTCTCGGAATGACCTGAAAATCAACGGAGAATTATTATGGAATATATAAATAATACTAGAAGGAAGATCCACATTAGGGGGGCCTTCACCTGTCCACGAGGGTGGGGGCGCGCCCCCTGCCTCATGGGCCCCCTAACTCCATATATTCACTTTCGGGGAGAAAAAACCAGGAAGAAGGATTCGTCGCGTTTTACGATACGTAGCAGCCGCCAAGCCCTAAACTCTCTCGGGAGGGCTGATCTGGAGTTCGTTCGGGGCTCCGGAGAGGGGAATCCGTCGCCATCGTCATCATCAACCATCCTCCATCACCAATTTCATGATGCTCACCACCATGCATGAGTAATTCCATCGTAGGCTTGCTGGAAGGTGATGGGTTGGATGAGATTTATCATGTAATTGAGTTAGTTTTGTTAGGGTTTGATCCCTAGTATCCACTATGTTCTGAGATTGATGTTGCTATGACTTTGCTATGCTTAATGCTTGTCACTAGGGCCCGAGTGCCATGATTTCAGATCTGAACCTATTATGCTTTCATCAATATATGAGAGTTCTTGATCCTATCTTGCAAGTCTATAGTCACCTACTATGTGTCATGATCCGACAACCCCGAAGTGACAATAATCGGGACCACTCCCGGTGATGACCGTAGTTTGAGGAGTTCATGTACTCAGTATGTGTTAATGCTTTGGTCCGGTACTCTATTAAAAGGAGGCCTTAATATCCCTTAGTTTCCAATAGGACCCCGCTGCCACGGGAGGGTAGGACTAAAGATGTCATGCAAGTTATTTTCCATAAGCATGTATGATAATATTCGGAATACATGCCTACATTACATTGATGAATTGGAGCTAGTTCTGTGTCACCCTATGTTATGACTGTTACATGATGAACCGCATCCGGCATAATGCTCTATCACCGATCCAATGCCTACGAGCTTTCCATATATTGTTCTTCACTTCTTTACTTTTCCGTTGCTATTGTTATCATCACTACAAAACACCAAAAATATTACTTTTGCTATCGTTACCTTTTACCACCGTTACCACTACTATCATATTACTTTGCTACTAAACACTTTGCTGTAGATATTAAGTTTCTAGGGGTGGTTGAATTGACAACTCAGCTTCTAATACTTGAGAATATTCTTTGGCTCCCCTTATGTCGAATCAATAAATTTGGGTTGAATACTCTTCCCTCGAAAATTGTTGTGATCCCCTATACTTGTGGGTTATCAGCGTTGAGCATGAATATGATTGGAACATGTTTATTGCAATATCGTTATTCATTCAAGTCAGAGAATAATTATTGCTCCACTTACATGAATAAAACCTTCAATGGTCATACACCCAATGTGAATGGTTTGTTGAATCTCGATCGTGGTTATACACATATTCATAATATAGATGCCAAAAGATGCAAAGTTGATAATGATAGTGCAACATATTTGTGGCACTGCGGTTTAGGTCATATTGGTGTAAAGCGCATGAAGAAACTCCATGCAGATGGACTTTTGGAATCACTTGATTATGAATCATTTGATGCTTGCGAACTATGCCTCATGGGCAAGATGACTAAGACTCCGTTCTCCGGAACAATGGAGCGAGCCACTGACTTATTGGAAATAATACATACCGATGTATGCGGTCCGATGAGTGTTGAGGCTCGTGGAGGGTATCGTTATATTCTAACCTTCGCAGTTGATTTGAGCAGATATAGGTATATCTACTTAAAGAAACACAAGTCTGAATCATTTTCAAAATTTCAAAGAATTACCAAGTGAAGTGGATAATCATTGTAACAAGAAAATAAAGTTTCTGCGATCTGATCATAGAGGCGAATATTTGAGTTACGAGTTTTGGCCTTCATTTAAAACAATGTGGAATAGTTTCACAAGTCACACCACCTGGAACACCACAGCATAATGGAGTGTCCGAACATCGTAACCGTACTTTATTAGATATGGTGCGATCTATGATGTCTCTTACCGATTTACCGCTATCGTTTTGGGGGTTATGCATTAGAGACAACAGCCACCTCTTGAGCATGTGTTGGTTTTCCCTTGAAGAGGAAAGGATGATGCAGCAAAGTAGCGTAAGTATTTCCCTCAGTTTTTGAGAACCAAGGTATCAATCCAGTAGGAGACAATGCACAAGTCACCTAGTACCAGCACAAACAATCAAGAACCTTGCAAACAACGCGATAAAGGGGTTCACTAGTAGAATAAGGGCCTTTAGTCCCGGTTCATAAGGGCATTTAGTCCCGGTTCTTACTAAAGGGTCGTTTCTAAAGCCTCCCCCTTTAGTCCGGTTCTTATACCAACCGGGACTAAAGGCCCTCCACGTAGCCGCTGCCTGGAGGTCCACCTTTAGTCAAATTTTGTTTTTTTAATTTTGAATTTTTTTTGAATTTTTTCCCGATTTTCAAAATTTTGAATTATTTTAACCTCTAATCTCTAATCACCCTCATCACTGCTCAATTTAAGCTCTAATCTCTAATCACCCCTCATCATTCCAAATCATCTAACTTCTCGGACGGTCACCCATCCTCTCACTACTCCAGCCTGAGCACACTTAACTTTCAGGTTCTATTCTCCCTCGTTTCCAAGTCTGCACTTGTTGTTTTCCTGACAATAGTAAGATGTCAATCGTATTAACCCTCAGGAGTTTAGCTTGAGCATGAAGTCACACGTTTCACTGTTTGAGTTTGAAACTATTATTCTAAAAAATAATTATTTAGTAACACTAATATTTCTTGAATAAGTAGTTTGACCATAGTTTGACCACAGTTTGACCAGATTTGACCGAAATTCAAAAAAATGAAATAATTATTTAGTAACACTAATATTCTTGAATAATTATTTAGTAACACTAATATTTCTTGAATAAGTAGTTTGACCATAGTTTAACCAGATTTGACCAAAATTCAAAAAAAATGAAATAATTATTTAGTAACACTAATATTCTTGAATAATTATTTAGTAACACTAATATTTCTTGAATAAGTAGTTTGACCATAGTTTGACCCCTGTTTGACCATAGTTTGACTAGATTTGACCAAAATTCAAAAAAAATGAAATAATTATTTAGTAACACTAATATTCTTGAATAATTATTTAGTAACACTAATACTTTTTGAATAAGTAGTTTGACCATAGTTTGACCAGATTTAACCAAAATTCCAAAAAACTGAAATTTGAGCATATCTTTTTTTCCTTTTGGAAATTGAGGATTCTAAAAATTTGCAAATAGGCCATAGGCTGTCAAGATCGGATGCGGATTTTCGTTCTGAACATTTTGATATATTATACGTTTGTTCCCGACATCGTATGCAAAAGTTACAGCCGTTTTACATTTTCCCTACATTTTTTGCAAAACATGTCCAAATTTAAGTTTTTAAATTTTCCTAACTAGTAGATGTAGTAATATAACTATCTCTCGAAGTATTTTATTTTTTGAAGTTTTTATCATTTTATTTTGATTTTTTCAAAACAAAAAAGGCGATCCAGGGGGGGGGTAGAGTTTGAAAATGGGACCTTTAGTCCTGGTTTGAGACACAAACCGGGAATAAAGGGCATCGCACCCTTTAGTCCCGGTTCGTGTCTCAAACTGGGACTAAAGGTCTAATATTTAGTCCTGGTTTGAGACACAAACTAGGACTAAAGGGCATCACACCCTTTAGTCTCGGTTCATGTCTCAAACCGGGACTAAAGGGCTTAGGTGAACCGGGACTAATGCCTTAGCCGCACGAACTGGGACCAATGCTCACATTAGTCCCAGTTCGTGAGTGAACCGGGACTAATGTGAATATTGCCCTGTGACCAAAGCCCTGTTTTCTACTAGTGGTTGTCAATCCCTTCACCGTCACTCGCAAAATTGAGATCTGATAAAGATAGTAAAGTAAATACTTTTGGTATTTTTGTTGTATAGATTGGAAAGTAAAGATTGCAAAATAGTAAACGAGATGCCATGTAAATAAAAGAGATGCAATATAATAAGAAAGAGACCCGGGGGCCATAGGTTTCACTAGTGGATTTTCTCAAGATAGCATATATTACGGTGGGTGAACAAATTACTGCCGAGAAATTGATAGAAAAACGCATAGTTATGAGAATATTGGATGTCTACTACACAACATTCTTCTTGTATACATTGTTGGGCCTCCAAGTGCAGAGGTTTGTAGGACAGTAGCAAATTTCCCTCAAGTGCATGACCTAAGGTTTATCAATCCGTGGGAGGCGTAGGATGAAGATGGTCACTCTCAAACAACCCTGCAACCAAATAACAAAGAGTCTCTTGTGTCCCCAACACACCCAATACAATGGTAAATTGTATAGGTGCACTAGTTCGGCGAAGAGATGGTGATACAAGTGCAATATGGATGGTAGATATAGGTTTTTGTAATCTGAAAATATAAAAACAGCAAGGTAACTAATGATAAAAGTGAGTGAAAACGGTATTGCAATGCTTTGAAACAAGGCCTAGGGTTCATACTTTCACTATTGCAAGTTCTCTCAACAATAATAACATAATTGGATCATATAACTATCCCTCAACATGCAACAAAGAGTCACTCCAAAGTCACTAATAGCGGGGAACAAACGAAGAGATTATTGTAGGGTACGAAAGCACCTCAAAGTTATCCTTTCTGATTGATCTATTCAAGAGTCCGTAGTAAAATAACATGAAGCTATTCTTTCCGTTCAATCTATCCTAGAGCTCGTACTAGAATAACACCTTAAGACACAAATCAACCAAAACCCTAATGTCACCTAGATACTCCAATGTCACCTCAAGTATCCGTGGGTATGATTATACGATATGCATCACACAATCTCAGATTCATCTATTGAACCAACACAAAGAACTTCAAAGAGTGCCCCAAAGTTTCTACCGGAGAGTCAAGACGAAAACATGTGCCAACCCCTATGCATAACTTCACGAGGTCACATAACTCGCAAGTTGATCACCAAAACATACATCAAGTGGATCACGTGAATATCCCATTGTCACCACAGATAAGCACATGCAAGACATACATCAAGTGTTCTCAAATCCTTAAAGACTCAATTCTAAGATAACTTCAAAGGGAAAACTCAATTCATCACAAGAGAGTAGAGGGGGAGAAACATCATAAGATCCAACTACAATAGCAAAGCTCGCGATACATCAAGATCGTGCCGAATCAAGAACACAAAGAGAGATCAAACACATAGCTACTAGTACATATGTAACATCCCAAATTTTCAATTTGGAATGTTATACATTAGATCATCATGGCATATCATATTTTATTGCTTTTTTGGTTGATCCTAGAAAATTCTACGCAACTCAAGGACCCTCGGAGAGAGTTGGGGATTTCGCTATTTTCATATTTGAGTTTTTCTCAAATTTTGAAGATAGGATCATTTGATTTTATTTATTTTATTTTCAATTATTTCTATATTAAAAATATGAGAGAGGGAATAAAATGACTTTCCCAAAATAAAGAAATATTGAGGATTTAATAAAAAAATTAAATAAGATTTTATTTTGGTTTTATTTGCTATTTTATTCGAATTTAGGAAAAATTGCACGTTTTCAAAAATTGCATTTAGAGCCAAAAAAATGTTCATCCTATTCTAAATATTTTATTTAGACAGAGAAAATTTGTTTTGGCATTTTTAGATTTTTATTTATTTTTCTAGAACTTTTTTAGCGTAGCGAAATTGTTTAAGAAAAACCCCGCGCCCGACTGGGCCAAGGGCCCAGCCGAGCCAGGCCAGCCCAAGCCACCACCGCTGCCTTCCCCGTCAGACTCGGAGAGGAGTCCAAGCCGGAGCCGCACCGCCCGTCGCCCCTTCCCCAAGTCAACTCCCCTCTCCCCCTCTTAAATAGCCGCCCTGCCGCCGCCCTCTCCTCACCCCGCCGCCCCGCACCGCAGCCCGCCGCCGACTGTGCCGCCGCCACACGCCGTCGCCGCCTACGCTGCCGCACGCTGCCGCATGCTACCGCCTGCGCTGTCGCATGCTGCCGCTGCTGCTGCCGCACGCCGCCGCCGCCGCTGCCGCACGCCGCCGGAGAGCCGAGGTAGTCGCCGGCCGGTTTTTTTTAAACCCTAGTTCCGTTTTTTAAATAAATAGATCGGTTTTTTTCTGGTTTATTTATTTTGCGAGCGCCCATTCGTCTGTTCGTTTTAACGAACTTGTTTTTCGTTAACTGTTCGTCGTTTTTCTTTTTCTCGGATTAAATCCGCGGTTTTTCTGATCGCGATCTCTGATCCGATGTTCGTTCTAGTTTAACTTTTCGCTCGTTCACTTGAATCGGGCGATTCAAGTGCCTGGAGTTTCGTCTCGAAACCCTCTTTCCGTTTAACCAACTCAAACAAGATTTTGCCACTATAAAAATTGCCTTAGACCCAGAATAGTAAATGAAGCTTGTTTCTCTTGCCGTTTGTCTTTTGTTGCTTCGTTCGTTTTGATTCTTTTTGCCAACCGGAGTTCTTAAGTTGAACTTTCTGGTTAGTTCTCTTGTTCGAGTTTTACCTGTGCATTAGTTGAGTACTTATTTTATGTTTGTTTGTTTGCGATAGAGTACCCGGAGTGCGCCGCTTGCTACTTCGAATCGCTAGGTTTCCCGGATCATCAGCAAGGCAAGTAACACTTTGATCATACCTCCTACTACCCAGTTTTATTGCATTAGATCAATCCTCACACATTGCATCATTAGGATCTAATTAAATTGTGGGTTTGGGGTGTAGTTGAGGTAGAACCTATTACCTGTTTATTATCAAAACTTTGGGAGTTACTCTATGTTTGCTTACTATTGCTATGCTATGCTAGTAGACGTGGATTGGGTGAGTGTATCCATGACAGTTGTGAGCTTTGTTAATTAATGGTTTATTTAAGGTGGGAACCTAAACACACATCTGGGTGGATTGAGGCACCTGGGTATTCCAGCGATTGCCTATTTTGTTTTGGACCGCCACCCAGGCTCAAAGGGATCATGAGATTATTCATACTAGAAACTTCCGTGTGCAGCCACAAGCTACTATGGGCTCTAGCATAGTTGACTAAGTCGTGCGAACTCTTACAGTGGTAGACTAGCAGATGTAGGGGATGTAGGTTGGTATGGTCTACCCGTTCATAAGGTGCTAGCACTTCCGAAAGACTATGTCTCGGTCATCCGTTTCTCAAACACCATGTAGTGCGAGAAATCCAACGGAGGAGATCGAGTCTTGTGGGAAAAAGTGCGCAAACCTCTGCAGTGTGTATAAACTAATCATGGTTAGCCGTGTCCCCGGTTATGGACATCATGAGTATCTAGTACCTGGATTATCATGTGAATCTCATCATGTTACTCTAAAGTTAATTGTTGGGTTTTAATGATGATGCTTAATTGGGATTGAGAATGTTGTCAACCATTCTCAATGTTTAACAACTACCATGATAGTTAAATAAAATTTATTCCTTTGCAGTAGGGAAAAATTGGCTTTACGCAAAACTGTAACCATAGAGCTTTCCACCAGCCATATATGCATATAGAATAGCCTATTTTATTCCATCACTCTCTATGTGTTACATTGCCAGCATATTGCATGTGCTGACCCGTTTCGGACTGCAACGTTAATGTTGCAGACTTTTCAGGCGACGATTAAGGTGCCTTTAGGTCGTGGTTCTATACTCAGTGATGCCGTTGGAGTTGATGGACTCACTTATCTTCCAAGCCTTCCGCTGTTATCGTTTTTAGATGGCCTTAAGCCAAATTTATTGTAATAAGTTCTCTTTTGAGACACTTGATGTAATAAGTGTGTGATTGCTACTCTGTTATAAATCCTTCAAGTACTGTGTGGTGTCAGCATTACTGATCCAAGGATGAACCGGAGCATGGATATTTGACCGTTTGAGGTCTGGTTGCTACAAGATGGTATAAGAGCACACGCTGACTGTAGGACACGTCCACTAAGCTAAAGCCCTAGATCACTACTTACTCTTCTCCTTCTGATCTCTCATCTTTTCTACTCTTTTAGGATGGCGGACGCAAGGAACAAGTTCATACAACCGGATGAAGATACACCCTTTGGACGTCACTTGAAGGAAGTCACTAGATACCTAAACATAGGAGTACCAAGATTCACCAGAACCTACAACGCCACATTACCTGAAGAAGAGCGCTGGATGATTCAAGTTCAAGTTCCAGGAAGGACGTTCATGCCAGTCACTGAGCCCATAGAGTTTTCTTTTGATGCACCAACTTGGAGTCTAGGAAAGAGCATGGCAGCTCACATTGCCATGGGACGCATTGGAGAAGTTTACCGCAATGATCTCAAGGATACTATCTACCAGATTTGTGGGCGCCGAGATGAGCACTGTGAGATGATCAGCACCAGGAAGGATATATCAATTGCAGCTTTTATCCAGGAGTTAAACCAGCACATTTGACGCCAGGAGAACCAGATGTGCGCAGACATGATAGATCTGAAGAAAGCAAGGACAAGAATCAAGGAACTGGAGGAAGAACTCAAGGCTACACGTGAAGATTATGAAGAGGAAATCAAAGTATTAGTGGAGAAGAATGACGATCTGATCAAGAAGATTAGAATATTCATGGGAGACCCTACACCAGTAGAAGAAGACGAAGAACCCAAGGATATTCGCCCGGAAGACTACATCATCATCAACGACACCGACTCGGATCCAGATGATAGCGATGATGACTATGTTGATGAAGCTGGAGCAGATATCATGGAGTCTGCAGCCGAAGAATATTTCTAGTAGACCACCCCAACAGTAGTAGTAGTCCACCATGTAAATATAGTAGTCCGAGCACTTTTGTGATAGTTAGATCGATTGTATGCCCTTGTTTGATTGATTGAATGAATTGAATTGTTTGCTTTTGCCTCACGTGCATATGGGTAGTGTTTTCTCTTTAGACCCCATCTATCCTTAATCTCATCTTTTCTAAACCCTCAGATGCCTCTGAGACGTGACCCCGGATTTACCTTCCCACCAGAGCTCACTCAGTTGATCCAGCAGCAGAACACATTGATGCAGTTACTAGTCCAGAATCAGAATCAGGGGAACAACAATAACAACAACCCACCACCACCACCACCACCACCACCACCTGTTGATCACTTAGCCCGTTTTCTTAGGCTGAATCCGTCAGTATTTTCCAGTAGCACCGAGCCGATAGTAGCAGATGATTGGCTCCGCAAGACAGCTAGAGAGTTGACCACAGCAGGATGCACAGATGCGGAAAAGGTGAAGTTTGCCGATAGTAGCAGATGATTGGCTCCGCAAGACAGCTAGAGAGTTGACCACAGCAGGATGCACAGATGTGGAAAAGGTGAAGTTTGCCGCACATCAGCTTGAAGGACCCGCAGCCTCATGGTGGGAGAATTTCACATCCACTTTCCCTGTCGACACTGTCACGTGGGACCAGTTTCAGCAGGCTTTTCATATTGCCCATGTTTCAGCAGGAGCTATGGCCATGAAGAAGCGAGAGTTTTGCAACTTACGCCAAGGAGGACGGACAATTGGCCAGTATGTGGAGGACTTTAGTAAGTTAGCATGTTATGCCCCAGATGACGTTGCTACGGATGCAGCTAAACAGGAGAAGTTTCTGGAAGGACTGAATGATGAGTTGAGCATGCAGTTGATGGTAGCAACCTTCAACAACTACCAGGAGTTGGTAGATCGTGCTCTCATGATTGAAGGGAAGTAGCAGCAGATCGAGAACCGCAAGAGGAAGTATGGACAAGGGAAGTACAATTCTGGAGCTCAGCAGAAGCCATGTTTTACCCCTAGACCGGGAGGACATTTCCAGCATACCCATGGAGGAGGTAGCTCGCACAATCACAATGGCCCCAAGACTGGTAATGGGAATGGAGGAAGCAACGGCCAGAACCGCACCAACCCATCAACCCCAGCCAAGAAAGACCTGAGCCAAGTCACTTGTTTTAAGTGCCAAAAGACCGGGCATCATGCCAATGAATGTCCTGAATCACAGAATGGAAATGGCAATGGAAGCTCTGGGAAAAAGCCGAACCCTTCCAACAGGGGACAGGTGAACCACGTTAACGTGGAGGAGGTTGAAGAGCAGCCGGATGCAGTAATCGGTAAGTTTTTGGTTAAGTCATTTACTGCACTCGTTCTTTTTGATACTAGTGCATCGCATTCATACATATCAAGGGGATTTGTGGATAAGTATAAACTACCAGCCCAAGCCCTTAGGTCACCATGTTAGTAACCTCGCCTGGAGCAGAGTATATGGCTAGCCTATGGTGTGATCGGTTACCATTAAGGATTGGTAACTACGTATTTCCCTCAGACCTAATAGTGTTGGAATCTCAAGGATTGGATGTGATATTAGGCATGGATTGGTTGTCAAAGTATGAAGAGAATATAGAATGTGCCAGTAAGTCAATTTTGCTTACCACCCCAGAAGGAAGAAGGATCAAGTATGTATCACAGCATGTGCCAAACAGGACTCAAGTAAATTGCCTAACAAGAGTTGTGCAGGAGGAAGTACCAATAGTGAAGGATTTCCCTGATGTATTTCCCGAGGAATTGCCAGGCATGCCACCGGATAGAGATATTGAGTTTTTGATTGAGCTTTTGCCAGGCACAGGGCCAATATCAAAGAGACCATATAGGATGCCCGCAAAGGATTTGGTGGAGATTAAGAAGCGGCTTAAGGAGTTACTGGATAAGGGTTATATTCGCCCAAGTTCTTCACCTTGGGGATCGCCAGTACTTCTAGTGGAAAAGAAGGATGGATCGTTAAGGATGGTTGTTGATTATCGAGGTTTGAATGAAGTAACCATCAAGAACAAGTACCCACTACCAATGATCAATGATCTGTTTGATCGATTGCAAGGAGCTAAGGTATTTTCCAAGATCGATCTACGATCAGGATACCACCAGTTGAAGATTCGAGAACAAGATATACCTAAGACGACTTTTACCACCAGGTATGGGCTGTACGAGTATACCGTTATGTCATTTGGTCTGACTAACGCACCAGCATATTTCATGAACATGATGAACAAAGTGTTTATGGAGTTTCTGGATAAATTCGTGGTAGTGTTCATTGATGATATCCTGGTTTACTCAAAGAATGAAGAGGAGCATAAGGAACATTTGCCTTTGGTGCTTGGTAAACTCAGAGAACATCAATTATATGCCAAGTTTAGCAAATGTGAGTTTTGGTTGAAGGAAGTTGGATTTCTCGGACACATTATATCGGGAGAAGGTATACCAGTAGATCCCACTAAAGTTGATACCGTGACCAATTGGGAAGCGCCAACAACATTTGGAGAGATCCGGAGTTTTCTTGGACTTGCAGGATACTACCGGAGATTCATTGAGAATTTCTCAAGGATTGCAAAGCCTATGACGGAGTTTTTGAAAAAGGATACCAAGTTCATATGGACTGAGGAATGTGAGGTCAGTTTCCATGAATTGAAGAAACGTTTGGTTACATCACCTGTGCTGATTTTGCCAGATCAGACCAAGGATTATGAGGTGTATTGCGACGCTTCACGTCAAGGACTTGGAGCAGTGCTTATGTAGGAAGGAAGAGTTGTTTCCTATGCCTCACGACAGCTTAAGCCTCATGAGTTGAATTATGCCACGCATGATTTGGAGTTAGCAGCCGTAGTGCATGCATTGAAAACTTGGAGACATTTTATCATTGGAAACCATTGTGAGGTGTACACGGATCACAAGAGTTTGAAGTATATTTTCATGCAGAAAGAGTTAAATCTCAGGCAAAGAAGATGGTTGGAGCTCATCAAGGATTACGATATGAGATTACATTATCACCCCGGAAAGGCTAACATAGTAGCTGACGCGTTGAGCCGTAAAAGCCATGTCAACACCCTAATGACGGGAGATTTACCAAGGGAGTTAGCTAAAAACCTTCGTGAGCTATGTTTGGAGATAGTTCTGAGAGGCTATGTAGCTACATTGGAGATTCAGTCTACCTTGATGGATAAGATCAGAGAAGCTCAAAGGACTGACAAGGAGATTGCCTCTATTAAGGAGAAAATGAGCAAAGGAAAAGCTAAGGGATTTCATCAGGATGAGCATGATACCCTATGGATTGAAGACCGTGTTTATGTTCCTAATGATTCGGAGATCAGGAAGTTAATTCTGCAAGAGGCACATGATTCACCATATTCGATTCACCCAGGAAATACCAAGATGTATTTGGATTTGAAGGATACTTTCTGGTGGACCGGAATGAAGAAGGATATTGCGGAGTATGTAGCAGTTTGTGATGTATGTCAGTGTCGGTGTACTAGAGTAGGGGTACCCTAGTATCCCGAACTTGTGCACGGGCAGTCGCAGCATCCCGCGGCAAGGCTTGCCGGGTGATCGCCAAGGTCCTCTGTGGTTCCTTTGGAGCCATTCAAGAACAAAGTATCCAAGCCAAGGCATTTCAAGACCCCAGCAAGAGGAGCTTGCCGGGAAGGCCAATCAAGGCACCTCAAGACCCCGACAAGAGGAGCTTGCCGGGAAGGCCAATCAAGGCACCTCAAGACCCCGGCAAGAGGAGCTTGCCGGGAAGGCCAACCAAGGCATCTCAAGGAGCTTGCCACGATGCGCCACGCGTCCCGGCAAAGCCCGGTGAGCGACAAGCTTCCGGGCGCGACAAGACAACAACCGCGGCAAGGCGTTCGCCGCGGCAAGCCACCACTTTGCCCGCGCTCCAGCACATCCACCAACGTGTCGCTCTGGGACCCTTCCAGGCGCACGTGGCGGGAGGCTGTGCAGCCTGCGGTGCGCGGTGGCGAGCGACGCTGACAAGATCGCCATCGTGGCGAGCGGTGGCGTCCCTGACGGTCCCTTTTGCACTGTTTAGGCGACACAGACGGGCATTTAATGCCCTTGTCCCCTGCCGTCAGGGTTAGGTACGATACACTGTGGCCAGTAGCTGTACCTGCCGCAGCACCTTTCCATTCTTACCCTTCGTCTCCGTTGCCACCTGTCGGTGACCCCTTGAGCATATAAAAGGAGGCACGTGCGCAACGTAGAGGGGGTTAGCTAGTTCAGGGAACACTCACGCTCGGTCTCGTTAGCTGCTGGTGTGTACTGTAGCACTCCGCGCTCCCGAGCAAGAACTCAATACAAACCACAAAGCAGGAGTAGGGTTTTACGCATCCGTGTGGCCCGAACCTGGGTAAACTGCTCGTGTGCTTCGCCTCGATCCGCTCTTTGCACGACCTCCGCCCCCGCCGAACCAAAAGGGACTCGGTCCGCCGGTCCCATAGGTGTTCGTGGATCAGCCCCCCGACATCTTTGGCGCGCTAGGTAGGGGCGTCGAGGTTGTGTGAACCAGATCTGGCGTTCTCGCGAGCTAGATCTTCATCATCTTCATCAACATGCCGCTGAAGAAGAAGGCTTCGGAGGCGGCTGCTCCGTCCGCGCCGAGCCCACCACTGCCGGAGCAAACGGCTAGTGGGGCAGACGCCGGCGGAAGAACGGGCGTCGACGGAGGAGCTCACGGTGCTGTCAGGTCCAAGGACAAGGCTGCGCTACCCATCGGCGGCGTAGCCGGCTCCCACAACGACCGGGCGCACTCCAAGACCTCGGCGTCCGTACATGCACCGCGCCCATCTCAGGAGGCGCGGGACCGGCAGCGTCATGGTACCCACGGTACCATGCATTTGCTGGACCAAGATCGAGCTGGTGGATCCCGTAGTGCTCAACACCAGCATGCACGCCAACATGCTGGCACGAGCGAGGCACGGTCGCCTGGACGGGATACTGCTCCTTCTAACATAGTTAGAAGTCCGAGCATGTCCCGCTCCTCGCACCGTTCGCCACCGCCACCCGCCACTGCAGCAGAAGCTTTGGCACGAGCTCAACTGCTCCTGGACTACCCTCCAACGGCAGACAAGATCAACGCCAAGAGCGATGAGGAGCAGTCTGCTCCGGCAAGCCCTAGGGTTTGTTCCATTGAAGCAGAAGCTCCCGACAAGTTTTGCTCCGGCAAACTTGCCGGGGAACGTCAAGCTCCGGTAGAGTAGTAGGTTCTCGCCATAGAAGCGGACGTTCCCGCAGCAATAGATTTGCCTTGCGCTGAGGAGCAGTCTGCTCCGGCAAGCCCTAGGGTTTGTTCCGTTGAAGCAGAAGCTCCCGACAAGTTTTGCTCCGGCAAACTTGCCGGGGAACGTCAAGCTCCGGCAGAGCCGCAGGTTCTCGCGAACGTTCCCGTAGCAACAGATTTGCCTTGCACTGAGGAGCAGTCTGCTCCGGCAAGCCCTAGGGTTTGTTCCGTTGAAGCAGAAGCCCCCAGCAAGTTTTGCTCCGGCAAGCTTGCCGGGGAACGTCAAGCTCCGGCAGAGCCGCAGGTTCTCGCCGTAGAAGCGGACGTTCCCGCAGCACCAGATTTGCCTTGCGCTGAGGAGCAGTCTGCTCCGGCAAGCCCTAGGGTTTGTTCCGTTGAAGCAGAAGCTCCCGGCAAGTTTTGCTCCGGCAAACTTGCCGGGGAACGTCAAGCTCCGGCAGAGCCGCAGGTTCTCGCCGTAGAAGCGAACGTTCCCGCAGCAACAGATTTGCCTTGCGCTGAGGAGCAGTCTGCTCCGGCAAGCCCTAGGGTTTGTTCCGTTGAAGCAGAAGCTCCCAGCAAGTTTTGCTCCAGCAAGCTTGCCGGGGAACGTCAAGCTCTGGCAGAGCCGCAGGTTCTCGCCGTAGAAGCGGATGTTCCCGCAGCAACAGATTTGCCTTGCACTGAGGAGCAGTCTGCTCCGGCAAGCCCTAGGGTTTGTTCCGTTGAAGCAGAAGCTCCCGGCAAGTTTTGCTCCGGCAAGCTTGCTGGGGAACGTCAAGCTCCGGCAGAGCCGCATGTTCTCGCCGTAGAAGCGGACGTTCCCGCATCAATAGATTTGCCTTGCGCTGAGGAGCAGTCTGTTCTGGCAAGCCCTAGGGTTTGTTCCGTTGAAGTAGAAGCTCCCGGCAAGTTTTGCTCCGGCAAGCTTGCCGGGGAATGTCAAGCTCCGGCAGAGCCGCAGGTTCTCGCCATAGAAGCGGACGTTCCCGCAGCAACAGGTTTGCCTTGCGCCGGTGGTTCTTTGGTCGATCAGAACGACGCCAAATCGAGCCACTGGCCAGACACCTTTCGCTCTAGTCTATGGAGCAGAGGCAGTTCTCCCCACGGAACTTGTATACGGGTCACCTTGAGTGCTCGCTTATGATGAGCTCGAGCAAGAGCAGCTGCGACAAGATGACGCGCTGCTCCTTGAGGAAGACCGTCTTCAGGCTGCTGCGCGAGCTGCTCGCTACCAGCAAGCTTTGCACCACTACCATAGCCGCAAAGTTAACGCCAGAAGTCTCGAGGAAGGCGACCTTGTTCTTCGGCATGTTCAGTCCGCCAAGAATTCCAACAAGTTGACGCCGAAGTGGGAAGGCCCTTACCGGGTGAAACGAGTCACTAGGCCTGGCGCTGTCCGCCTTGAGACCGAAAATGCCATTCCGGAAAGGAAGGTTCCCTCGCCCACAAGTTTGCCGGGGAGGAAAGGAGAAGATAATGGTATGGACCAGGCGTCGTTCAGGAAAGTTTCACCTTGCCGGGAAGCAAACAACAGAAAAGCTAAGTTGCCAAAGTTTGAGCAATCAGATTTTTTAAAGTTTTAAGTTATCTCCCTTGAACGACCGCACTTTGTATGGAAAACCTGTGCGCGGAGGAACCAACTCGTAGCTAGTTGCGCCCTTACTTTGTTTCGAGTCCGCTCAACAACTTTAGTGAGCTGCGACTAGTTGCGACAAGGTTTCTTGCCGGTAGCGGCACCGCCAGCAGGCTGCTAACGTCCCGCACTCAGCGCTCGCGGCCCAGGTGCCTGCAACGGCAAGTTCCCTAAAAGCATAGGGCAAAAACATACAAAGGAAGGAATCAAGTAAAGGGAATAACATTGCAATCATTACCCAGAATAGAGTCATATTACAAAGATAGCTTGTCGCAGCTCTAACACACTGTTTTCATAACATGACAAACAGCGACAAGAAAATAAGAAAACGGGCGGTCTAGTCTGCGCGATCGCCTTCGATCCTCTTGATGCCGCTCACCTTGTCCACAATGGGTGCGACAAGAGCCTTGAGCGCCTCCAGATCAGCATCTGGCGGCAGGGTCCTGAGGACGTTGGTGAGGTTGAGGCCTGGATTGCGGAAGGCCACCTTCATGAACACCTTCTGAAGAGCTCCCGCGCAGATCTTGCGCGACTCGTCGGCCAGCTGCTTTGGGATCTTCTCCCGAAGCCGCTGAAGTGCCGTCGCCACGCCCTTGAAGAACAAGACGAGCTTGGCGCTGGGTTGGAGGTTCTCGTCGGAGGGATACCCGATATCCTCCATCCCCAGCTGCGCCAGCTCCTTGTCGATGTCTGTGGCGGCATTCACAAGACTCTCCGTCCAGTGCTCCATAGTTTCCCTGAAGGCATTTTGGGTGGCGGCAACACTCTCTAGCAGCGCCTTGTCGGCCTTGATCTCCTCCCTCAAGGCTGCCTCTTGCTTCTTGGCGCCGTCCAGCGTCTTGGTCAAAGCAGTCAACTTCGACTCAAGATCTGCTTTGGAGTCCTTGGCGGCGCTGAGCTCTTTGCCCTTCTCGGCGAGATTGACCTTCAGCTGCGCCACCTTCGTCTCCAATTCCTTCTTGGCGGCCTCGGCGGTGGCGGCAGCGTCCTCTGCTTGCTTGAGGGCTTCACCGAGTTTTCCTCGCGCGCGGCAAGCTCCTCCTCGTGGGCGTCAAGATTGACCTTCCGCTGCGCCAGCTCGCCCTCCTCCGCGGATAGCTTCATAGCGGCAAGCCGCTGCTGCTCTTCGACTTCGGCCTTCTTGAGGAGGAAGGCCTTCTACGCTTCGTCGAGTTGCTCCCGCTCCTCTGCCAAGGATCGACGAGCTTCCTGGTGGAAGCCCCGGAGCTCCTCCGCCCGCTTCTCGATGTCTACTCCCGCCTTCGCGACAAGCGCCTCGCGGGAGTCCAGCTTGGCTTGCCGCGCACGGTAGAGCGACAACAACTTCCGCAGCAGCCGCTCTTCCTTAGGCTCGTTGCTGCTGCTGCTCGGCGCGTCAACCAGCGTCAGCCCCACGGAGGCCAGCACTTCCCCGTCGAAGATCTCCCCCTCGACCAGCACCCTGGAGCTTGACGCCCAGGGGAGGTTGATGAAGACGCCTTCGCCGGCCTTCAGGTAGACGCCTGGCTGGGGCTCTTCGGAGCCTGGCACTGCGGCAGCGACGGACGGGTCGGCGGTCGGTGTAGCGCCTGGCGCTCCTGCGGCCTCAGGGCCATCAGTGCGATCGCCGGACCCCTCGCCAGTTGCTGCGGCGGCAGCCTTGGCGGCCTCGGCGCCGGTGGGATCGCCAGCGCCGGCTGCTTCTTCGGTGGCGACCTCGGTCTCCACCTGCTCCGCAGCAGATGGGTCTGACAGCCGGCAAGGGGAGAAGAGTCAAGCAAAAATCTAGCAAAAACCCAGGAAGATCAAGAGAAGAAGGACCCAAGGGAAGTTTTGCAGCAAAAGGATTACCTGTGCCAGTTTCTGCAGTCAGGTTCTCCACCGTCGGAAGGCCGCTGGCGCTGTCCCTTGCCGGAGAACCGTCCCTTGCCGGAGACTTCTCCCTTACCGGAAAGCCCTCCCTCGCCGGAGGACTCTCCCTTGGCTCCTCGTGGGGCTGCTCGGCTCCTACACAAATCAACAAGCAGATATCAGCAAAGACAAGTACCCATGCGCGCCTCGCAGCGGAAAGTAAATCATACACATACGCTGGGGGCTGCTCTGGAGGAAAGTCGCCGGGTCCGGCAAGGTTGTCTCGGGCGCGCCACCTGCTGTCGCAGTAGGCTCGTCCTCGATGACGATCATCGGGACCTTAGCTCTCTTTGCCGCTCTCTGGGCCAGAGTCCTAAAGAGGAACAAGTTCAGAAAGAAAAGCAAATGAGATACAAGAAAAACAGCAAGAATTGAAGAACTACAAGTACAGCAAGAGAAGCTTACTCTTCTTCTTCTTCTTCCTCATCGGAGCTGAACGCGGAGAAGTCGAAGTCCGGCGCGCGCCCGGCGCAAGGAGGCGGAGGAGAAGCTTCCCTTGGCCGCTTGGCGGGAGCAGTGGCGGTGGTCTGAGACGACCCCGCTCCAGCTGCTGGCGCGGCGTGAGCAGCGGCAGGAACTGAAGCGGTGCTCCGGCTAGATCCCGCTCCAGTTGCCGTCGCAGCATGAGGCGCTCCCGCGGCAACGGTGTTTGCCGCGGTGGAGCGTGTCACGCGGCGCGGCAACTGTTGACCCGCTTGCCGCTCCGCTACATTACCGGCCTTGCGGAGACGCCTTCTTGGTGGGGATGAAGGTTCTGCTTGCGGCGAGCTGCCCGAAGATGAGGAGGAAGAGGATTTGATTTCCAGCGAGCCGCTCGTGTCCTTGGCGGGCTCGCTCGGCTCGGCGTCACGCCCGGCAAGCTCCTTCTTGCCGGCAGGCTCCCCTCGCTCGGCACGGCTTGCCGCTTCTGCTGCATCTGCCTCCTCCATGGTGAATCCAAACTCGCCCGCGGCTGCGGCTGCCGCCGCCTCTTCCAACCTGGTGGCGATGAGTGCCATCTCTGCATCGGTGGTGTCGCGGGTGAGGCCGTCCTTCTCGTCGGGGCGGATCGCCACTTCTACCAAGTCATCGAAGAACTGCTGCACGACGTCGTCTGCAGGCTCCTGCCAAGTTGGCACAATTCCATGCGAGTCGCACTCCGGCATCATTGCACGAATGCGGTCGAGCGAGGAATTGTTGCACAACAGAACGACGCCCCCCGGCAATCTGAAAACTTCGGGATGTTCGGGGTCATACTTGAAGAGCTCCTGGAGCATCGCGTTGAGCTCAAGAATAGTGAAGTTGAAGATGAGGCTCGGCTGCAGCCTCATGATATCCGCCGCATTCTTGAACTCCCAAGTGGGTCTCCCCCGTTCCTGCAGGGGGGCGATGCGGCGGCGAAAAAAGTCTGCGCCGACAGCGCCTATAGTGAGCCCGGCAAGCCTGAGGCGCAGGATCCGGGAGACAGCAATCTTCAGCCTGTCGTCTTCCGGGGCCACGTCACTCCAGTCGCTGCCGCGTGCTACTGGGGTTTGGCGCCAGGTGGTGAATGGCTGCGGGTTCTCCTCGTCAATCCAGCACCAGTCTGCTCTCCACTCCTCCCACTTGCCGCGGAATTCTCCCTCCAGATAAGTTTCCTTCTTGCCGGCCCTTGAGATCCAGGCGATTCCGCCGGATAGAGGCTCTCCTCTCTCTACTCGGGGTATGAAGAAATGGCGGAAGAGGGCTACACTGGGGTGGACTCCGACAAAGTTTTCGCAGAGATGTGCGAAAACTGCCATGGTCAGAACGGCATTGGGGGTGAATTCAAGGAGGTGGAATCCATAGGTATTCATGATGTCGCAGAAGAATTCAGAGAAAGGCGGGCAGAGCCCGCAGTAGAAGAACAATGCGAAGAAAGGGTATCCATTTGGGGCCTTCTTCCAAGCGGCGGCGGGGAGTACCTTCGTGCGCGGATGCGCGCGCGTCTCCGTCGACCAGAAGAGGTAGTAGTTCTCCCTCAGCTCCTTCGCGGCAAGCTTGGGGGGGGGGGGAAGACGGCCCGCTCCTTCCGCAGCGCCGCAAGCCGCTGCACCTCGGTCGACTTCACGACCTTCCCCTTGTTGGCTTTTGGAGCCATGGTGGAAGTGGTGGAGGAGGTCGACGGTGTTGGTGGTGCTGGTGGTGATGGGGGGCAGAGCGCTGCTCTCTCTCTCTCAGCTTTGGGAAGGCGAGGGAGTGGCGGAGATTTCTGAGATTGGAAGCAGCAGCGGGCGAATGGGCGAACTTCCCCTATTTCCCCTGCTTATAAAGAGGGAGGGGGCGGACGTTCCGCATTTCCGAATAAAGAAACCACCCACGATCTTTCCCACGACGCCGCATTCAACGCGTGCCGTTCGGGGAGGGCGCGGTGGATACGGAGAGAGATACGGCGTAACCTAGGCCGCGCGTGCCCGTGCCCTGTTTTGGGCCTGGCCCAACAGCGCTCGGCACCATGTATGGCCCAGGCCTGGGGGCTCCTGTCGGTGTACTAGAGTAGGGGTACCCTAGTATCCCGAACTTGTGCACGGGCAGTCGCAGCATCCCGCGGCAAGGCTTGCCGGGTGACCGCCAAGGTCCTCCGTGGTTCCTTTGGAGCCATTCAAGAACAAAGTATCCAAGCCAAGGCATTTCAAGACCCCGGCAAGAGGAGCTTGTCAGGAAGGCCAATCAAGGCACCTCAAGACCCCAGCAAGAGGAGCTTGCCGGGAAGGCCAATCAAGGCACCTCAAGACCCCGGCAAGAGGAGCTTGCCGGGAAGGCCAACCAAGGCATCTCAAGGAGCTTGCCGCGACGCGCCACGCGTCCCGGCAAAGCCCGGTGAGCAACAAGCTCCCAGGCGCGACAAGACAACAACCACGGCAAGGCGTTCGCCGCGGCAAGCCACCACTTTGCCCGCGCTCTAGCACATCCATCAACGTGTCGCTCTGGGACCCTTCCAGGCGTACGTGGTGGGAGGTTGTGCAGCCTGCGGTGCGCGGTGGCGAGCGGCGCTGACAAGATCGCCATCGTGGCGAGCGGTTGCGTCCCTGACGGTCCCTTTTGCACTGTTTAGGCGACACAGACGGGCATTTAATGCCCTTGTCCCCTGCCGTCAGGGTTAGGTACGATACACTGTGGCGGGTAGCTGTACCTACCGCAGCACCTTTCCATTCTTACCCTTCGTCTCCGTTGCCACCTGTCGGTGACCCCTTGAGCATATAAAAGGAGGCCCGTGCGCAACGTAGAGGGGGTTAGCTAGTTCAGGGAACACTCACGCTCGGTCTCGTTAGCTGCTGGTGTGTACTGTAGCACTCTGCGCTCCCGAGCAAGAACTCAACACAAACCACAAAGCAGGAGTAGGGTTTTACGCATCCGTGCGGCCCGAACCTGGGTAAACTGCTCATGTGCTTCGCCTTGATCTGCTCTTTGCACGACCTCCGCCCCCGCCGAACCGAAAGGGACTCGGTCCGCCGGTCCCAGGTGTTCATGGATCAGCCCCCCGACAGTCAGAGAGTAAAGGCAGAGCATCAGAAGCCAGCAGGATTGCTACAACCATTGCCGACACCCGAATGGAAGTGGGATAAGTTAGGCATGGATTTTATTACAGGTTTACCCAGAACTCGTTCAGGCTATGACTCAATATGGGTTGTAGTCGATCGTTTGACAAAGGTAGCCCATTTCATTCCAGTGAAGACTACCTATACTAGTGCAAATTTGGCAAAGATATACATGACCAGAATCATATGTCTGCATGGAGTTCCAAAGAGCATTGTATCATATAGAGGAACCCAATTTACCTCAAAGTTCTGGAATCAGTTGCATGAAACTTTGGGTACCAGACTAGAGTTTAGTACAGCCTTCCATCCGCAGACAGATGGACAGACCGAGAGAGTCAATCAGATTTTGGAGGATATGCTGAGAGCTTGTGCGCTAGATTACGGATCCAGTTGGGACGAGAATTTACCATATGCGGAGTTCTCTTACAACAACAGTTATCAATCCAGTTTGAAGATGGCCCCTTTCGAAGCCTTGTACGGAAGGAGGTGCAGGACCCCATTGTCTTGGGATGAAGTTGGAGACCGTCAGTTGTTTGGACCGGATCTGATTAAGGAGTCTGAACAGAAATTGAAATTGATTCGCGACAGGCTCAAGGTAGCCCAGTCCAGGCAGAAGAGCTACGCAGATTCTAAACGCAAGGAGACCGTTTACGAGGTCGGAAACCGAGTTTGTCTTCAAGTATCACCACTTCGAGGAGTTAAGCGCTTTGGAGTTAAAGGAAAGTTAGTGCCACGTTTTGTAGGCCCATACAAAGTTTTGGAGCGTATGGGAGAAGTAGCCTATAAGTTGGAATTGCCCGAAGGATTGTCAGGAGTTCACGACATGTTCCACGTTTCCTAGTTAAAGACGTGCCACGCAGAGATGGCTGATATACTGCTAAGAGATACAGTGCCACTGGAAGCAATTCAGTTGGATAGTGATTTGACCTATGAGGAGAAACCAGTTAAAATTCTAGAGTATGCCAGTCGAGTCACCCGCAACAAGGTTATCAAGTTTTGCAAAGTTCAGTGGAGCCACTGAAGGAAATATGCCCTAGAGGCAATAATAAAGTTATTATTTATTTCCTTATATCATGATAAATATTTATTATTCATGCTAGAATTGTATTAACCGGAAACATAATACATGTCTGAATACATAGACAAACATAGTGTCACTAGTATGCCTCTACTTGACTAGCTCGTTGATCAAAGATGGTTATGTTTCCTAACCATAGACATGATTTGTCATTTGATTAATGGGATCACATCATTAGGAGAATGATGTGATTGACTTGACCCATTTTGTTAGCTTAGCACTTGATCGTTTAGTTTGTTGCTATTGCTTTCTTCATGACTTATACATGTTCCTATGACTATGAGATTATGCACTTCCCGTTTACCGGAGGAACACTTTGTGTGCTACCAAACGTCACAACATAACTGGGTGATTATAAAGGTAATCTACAGGTGTCTCCGAAGGTACTTGTTGGGTTCGCATATTTCGAGATTAGGATTTGTCACTCCGATTGTCGGAGAGGTATCTCTGGGCCCTCTCGGTAATACAGATCACATAAGCCTTGCAAGCATTGCAACTAATAAGTTAGTTTCGGGATGATGTATTACGGAACGAGTAAAGAGACTTGCCGGTAACGAGATTGAACTAGGTATTGAGATACCGACGATCAAATCTCGGGCAAGTAACATACCGATGACAAAAGGAACAACATATGTTGTTATGCGGTCTGACCGATAAAGATCTTCGTAGAATATGTGGGAGCCAATATGAGCATCCAGGTTCCGCTATTGGTTATTGACCGGAGACGTGTCTCGGTCATGTCTACATTGTTCTCGAACCCGTAGGGTCTGCATGCTTAATGTTACGATGACAGTTTCATTATGAGTTTATATATTTTGATGTACCGAAGGTTGTTCCGAGTTCCGGATGTGACCACGAACATAACGAGGAGTCTCGAAATAGTTGAGACATCAAGATTGATATATTGGACGACTATATTCGTACACAGGAATGGTTCCGGGAGTTTCGGATATAAAACGGAGTACCACCCCCCCCCTCCCGGGGCCCCGGGGGTTAATGGGCCTCATGGGCCCAAAGTGGAGCAGAGGAGGCGCGGCTAGGGCAGGCTGCGCGCCCCCTCCCCCCTCTAGTCCGAATTGGACAAGGAGGGAGGGGCGGCGCCCCCCGCCTTTCCTTTCTCTCCTCTCTCCCTTCCTTCCCCCTCTCCTAGTTGGACAAGGAAAGGAGGGAGTCCTACTCCCGGTAGGAGTAGGACTCCTCCCTGGCGCGCCTCCTCCTGGCCGGCCACCCCTCCCCCTTGCTCCTTTATATACGGGGGCGGGGGGCACCTCTAGACACAACAATTGATCCTTGAGATCTATTAGCCGTGTGCGGTGCCCTCCTCCACCATAATCGTCGATAATATTGTAGCAGTGCTTAGGCGAAGCCCTGCGATGGTAGAACATCAAGATCGTCACCACGCCGTTGTGCTGACGGAACTCTTCCCCGACATTCTGCTGGATCGGAGTCCGGGGATCGTCATCGAGATGAACGTGTGCTAGAACTCGGAGGTGTCGTAGTTTCGGTGCTTGATCGGTCGGGCCGTGAAGATGTACGACTACATCAACCGTGTTGTGCTAACGCTCCCGCTACCAGTCTACGAGGGTACGTAGACAACACTCTCCCCTCTCGTTGCTATGCATCACCATGATCTTGCGTGTGCGTAGGAAAATTTTGAAATTACTATGTTCTCCAACAGTGGCATCCGAGCCTAGGTTTTACGTGTTGATGTTGTGCACGAGTAGAACACAAGTGAGTTGTGGGCGATATAAGTCATACTGCTTACTAGCATGTCATACTTTGGTTCGGCGGTATTGTTGGATGAAGCGGCACGGACCGACATTACGCGTACGCTTACGTGAGACTGATTCTACCGACGTGCTTTGCACACAGGTGGCTGGCGGGTGTCAGTTTCTCCAACTTTAGTTGAACCAAGTGTGGCTACGCCCGGTCCTTGCGAAGGTTAAAACATCACCAACTTGACAAACTATCATTGTGGTTTTGATGCGTTGGTAAGAACGGTTCTTGCTAAGCCCGTAGCAGCCACGTAAAACTTGCAACAACAAAGTAGAGGACGTCTAACTTGTTTTTGCAGGGCATGTTGTGATGTGATATGGTCAAGACATGATGCTAAATTTTATTGTATGAGATGATCATGTTTTGTAACCGAGTTATCGGCAACTCGCAGGAGCCATATGGTTGTCGCTTTATTGTATGCAATGCAATTGCGCTGTAATGCTTTACTTTATCACTAAACAGTAGCGATAGTCGTGGAAGCATAAGATTGGCAAGACGATAACGATGCTACGATGGTGATCAAGGTGTCGAGCCGGTGACGATGGTGATCATGACGATGCTTCGAAGATGAAGATCACAAGCACAAGATGATGATGGCCATATCATATCACTTATATTGATTGCATGTGATGTTTATCTTTTATGCATCTTATCTTGCTTTGATTGACAGTAGCATTATAAGATGATCCCTCACTAAATTATCAAAGTATAAGTGTTCTCCCTGAGTATGCACCGTTGCAAAAGTTCTTCGTGCTGAGACACCACGTGATGATTGGGTGTGATAGGCTCTACGTTCAAATACAACGGGTGCAAAACAGTTGCACACGCGGAATACTCAGGTTTAACTTGACGAGCCTAGCATATAACAGATATGGCCTCGGAACACGGAGACCAAAAGGTCGAGCGTGAATCATATAGTAGATATGATCAACATATTGATGTTCACCATTGATACTACTCCATCTCACGTGATGATCGGACATGGTTTAGTTGATTTGGATCACGTGATCACTTAAAGGATTAGAGGCATATCTTTCTAAGTGGGAGTTCTTAAGTAATATGATTAATTGAACTTAAATTTATCATGAACTTAGTACCTGATAGTATCTTGCTTGTCTATGTTTGATTGTAGATAGATGGCTCGTGTTGTTGTTCCGTTGAATTTTAATGCATTCCTTGAGAAAACAAAGTTGAAAGATGATGGTAGCAATTACACGGACTGGGTCCGTAACTTGAGGATTATCCTCATTGCTGCACAGAAGAATTATGTCCTGGAAGCACCGCTAAGTGCCAAGCCTACTGCAGGAGCAACACCAGATGTTATGAACGTCTGGCAGAGCAAAGCTGATGACTACTCGATAGTTCAGTGTGCCATGCTTTATGGCTTAGAACTGTGTCTTCAATGACGTTTTGAACGTCATGGAGCATATGAGATGTTCCAGGAGTTGAAGTTAATATTTCAAGCAAATGCCCGGATTGAGAGATATGAAGTCTCCGATAAGTTCTATAGCTGCAAGCTGGAGGAGAATAGTTTTGTCAGTGAACATATACTCAAAATGTCTGGGTATCATAATCACTTGACTCAACTGGGGGTTAATCTTCCTGTTGATAGTGTCATTGACAGAGTTCTTCAATCACTGCCACCAAGCTACAAAAGCTTCATGATGAACTATAATATGCAAGGGATGAATAAGACTATTCCTGAGCTCTTCGCAATGCTAAAAGCCGCGGAGGTAGAAATCAAGTAGGAGCATCAAGTGTTGATGGTCAATAAGACCACCAGTTTCAAGAAAATGGGCAAAGGGAAGAAGAAAGGGAACTTCAAGAAGAATAGCAAACAACAAGTTGTTGCTCAGGAGAAGAAACCCAAGTCTGGACCTAAGCCTGAGACTGAGTGCTTCTACTGCAAGAAAATTGGTCACCAGAAGCGGAACTGCCCCAAGTATTTGGCGGATAAGAAGGATGGCAAAGTGAACAAAGGTATATGTGATATACATGTTATTGATGTGTACCTTACTAATGCTCGCAGTAGCACCTGGGTATTTGATACTGGTTATGTTGCTAACATTTGCAACTCGAAACAGGGGCTACGGACTAAGAGAAGATTGGCTAAGGACGAGGTGACGATACGCGTGGGAAATGGTTCCAAAGTCGATGTGATCGCGGTCGGCACGCTACCTCTACATCTACCTTCGGGATTAGTATTAGACCTAAATAATTGTTATTTGGTGCCAGCGTTGAGCATGAACATTATATCTGGATCTTGTTTGATGCGAGACGGTTATTCATTTAAATCAGAGAATAATGGTTGTTCTATTTATATGAGTAATATCTTTTATGGTCATGCACCCTTGAAGAGTGGTCTATTTTTGATGAATCTCGATAATAGTGATACACATATTCATAATGTTGAAATCAAAAGATGCAGAGTTGATAATGATAGTGCAACTTATTTGTGGCACTGCCGTTTAGGTCATATCAGTGTAAAGCGCATGAAGAAACTCCATACTGATGGACTTTTGGAACCACTTGATTATGAATCACTTGGTACTTGCGAACCGTGCCTCATGGGTAAGATGACTAAAACGCCGTTCTCTGGTACTATGGAGAGAGCAACAGATTTGTTGGAAATCATACATACAGATGTATGTGGTCCAATGAATGTTGAGGCTTGTGGCGGATATCGTTATTTTCTCACCTTCACAGATGATTTAAGTAGATATGGGTATATCTACTTAATGAAACGTAAGTCTGAAACATTTGAAAAGTTCAAAGAATTTCAGAGTGAAGTTGAAAATCATCGTAACAAGAAAATAAATTTTATACGATCTGATCGTGGAGGAGAATATTTGAGTTACGAGTTTGGTCTACATTTGAAACAATGCAAAATAGTTTCGCAACTCACGCCACCCGGAACACCACAGCGTAATGGTGTGCCCGAACGTCGTAATCATACTTTATTAGATATGGTGCGATCTATGATGTCTCTTACTGATTTACCGTTATCATTTTGGGGTTATGCTTTAGAGACAGCTGCATTCACGTTAAATAGGACACCATCGAAATCCGTTGAGACGACGCCTTATGAACTGTGGTTTGGCAAGAAAGCAAAGTTGTCGTTTCTAAAAGTTTGGGGCTGCGATGCTTATGTGAAAAAGCTTCAACCTGATCAGCTCGAACCCAAATCGGAGAAATGTGTCTTCATAGGATACCCAAAGGAGACTGTTGGGTACACCTTCTATCACAGATCCGAAGGCAAGACTTTTGTTGCTTAATTCGGATCTGTGATAGAAACGTAAGCTGTCGTTTCTTAAAGTTTGAGGTTGCAATGCTTATGTGAAAAAGTTTCAACCTGATAAGATCAAACCCAAATCGGAGAAGTGCGTCTTCATAGGATACCCAAAAGAAAATGTTGGGTACACCTTCTATCATAGATCCAAATGCAAGATATTCGTTGTTGAGAATGGATCCTTTCTAGAGAAGGAGTTTCTCTTGAAAGAAGTGAGTGGGAGAAAAGTAGAACTTGATGAGGTAACTATACCTACTCCCTTATTGGAAAGTAGTACATCACAGAAACTGGTTTCTGTGACACCTACACCAATTAGTGAGGAAGCTAATGATATTGATCATGAAACTTCAGATCAAGTTACTACCGAACCTCATAGATCAACCATAGTAAGATCCGCACCAGAGTGGTACGGTAATCCTATTGTGGAAGTCAGGCTACTAGATCATGATGAACCTACGAACTATGAAGAAGCGATGGTGAGCCCAGATTCCGCAAAATGGCTAGAAGCCATGAAATCTGAGATGGGATCCATGTATGAGAACAAAGTGTGGAATTTGGTTGACTTGCCTGTTGATCGGCAAGCAATTGAGAATAAATGGATCTTCAAGAAGAAGACTGACGCTGACGGTAATGTTACTGTCTATAAAGCTCGACTTGTTGCAAAAGGTTTTCGACAAGTTCAAGGGATTGACTACGATGAGACCTTCTCACCCGTAGCGATGCTTAAGTCTGTCCGAATCATGTTAGCAATTGCCGCATTTTATGATTATGAAATTTGGCAAATGGATGTCAAAACTGCATTCCTGAATGGATTTCTGGAAGAAGAGTTGTATATGATACAACTAGAAGGTTTTGTCGATCCAAAGGGGCTAACAAAGTGTGCAAGCTCCAGCGGTCCATTTATGGACTTGTGCAAGCCTCTCGGAGTTGGAATAAACGCTTTGATAGTGTGATCAAAGCATTTGGTTTTGTACAGACTTTTGGAGAAGCCTGTATTTACAAGAAAGTGAGTGGGAGCTCTGTTGCATTTCTGATATTATATGTGGACGACATATTATTGATTGGAAATGATATAGAATTTTTGGATAGCATAAAGGGATACTTGAATAAGAGTTTTTCAATGAAAGACCTCGGTGAAGCTACTTACATATTGGGCATTAAGATCTATAGAGATAGATCAAGACGCTTAATTGGACTTTCACAAAGCACATACCTTGAAAAGGTTTTGAAGAAGTTCAAAATGGATCAAGCAAAGAAAGGGTTCTTGCCTGTGTTACAAGGTGTGAAGTTGAGTAAGACTCAATGTCCGACCACCGCAGAAGATAGAGAGAAAATGAAAGATGTTCCCTATGCTTGAGCCATAGGCTCTATCATGTATGAAATGCTGTGTACCAGACCTGATGTGTGCCTTGCTATATGTCTAGCAGGGAGGTACCAAAGTAATCCAGGAGTGGATCACTGGACAACGGTCAAGAACATCCTGAAATACCTGAAAAGGACTAAGTATATGTTTCTCGTATATGGAGGTGACAAAGAGCTCATCGTAAATGGTTACGTTGATGCAAGCTTTGACACTGATCCGGACGATTCTAAATCGCAAACCGGATACGTGTTTTTACTAAACGGTGGAGCTGTCAGTTGGTGCAATTCTAAACAAAGCGTCGTGGCGGGATCTACATGTGAAGCAGAGTACATAGCTGCTTCGGAAGCGGCAAATGAAGGAGTCTGGATGAAGGAGTTCATATCCGATCTAGGTGTCATACCTAGTGCATCGGGTCCAATGAAAATCTTTTGTGACAATACTGGTGCAATTGCCTTGGCAAAGGAATCCAGATTTCACAAGAGAACCAAGCACATCAAGAGATGCTTCAATTCCATTCGGGATTTAGTCCAAATGGGAGACATAGAAATTTGCAAGATACATACGGATCTGAATGTTGCAGACCCGCTGACTAAGCCTCTTCCACGAGCAAAACATGATCAACACCAAGGCTCCATGGGTGTTAGAATCATTACTGTGTAATCTAGATTATTGACTCTAGTGCAAGTGGGAGACTGAAGGAAATATGCCCTAGAGGCAATAATAAAGTTATTATTTATTTCCTTATATCATGATAAATGTTTATTATTCATGCTAGAATTGTATTAACCGGAAACATAATACATGTGTGAATACATAGACAAACATAGTGTCACTAGTATGCCTCTACTTGACTAGCTCGTTGATCAAAGATGGTTATGTTTCCTAACCATAGACATGAGTTGTCATTTGATTAACGGGATCACATCATTAGGAGAATGATGTGATTGACTTGACCCATTTTGTTAGCTTAGCACTTGATCGTTTAGTTTGTTGTTATTGCTTTCTTCATGACTTATACATGTTCCTATGACTATAAGATTATGCAACTCCCGTTTACCGGAGGAACACTTTGTGTGCTACCAAACATCACAATGTAACTGGGTGATTATAAAGGTGCTCTACAGGTGTCTCCGAAGGTACTTGTTGGGTTGGCGTATTTCGAGATTAGGATTTGTCACTCCGATTGTCGGAGAGGTATCTCTGGGGCCTCTCGGTAATACACATCACATAAGCCTTGCAAGCATTGCAACTAATAAGTTAGTTGCGGGATGATGTATTACAGAACGAGTAAAGAGACTTGCCGGTAACGAGATTGAACTAGGTATTGAGATACCGACGATCAAATCTTGGGCAAGTAACATACCAATGACAAAAGGAACAACGTATGTTGTTATGCGGTTTGACCGATAAAGATCTTCGTAGAATATGTGGGAGCCAATATGAGCATCCAGGTTCCGCTATTGGTTATTGACTGGAGACGTGTCTCGGTCATGTCTACATTGTTCTCGAACCCGTAGGGTCCGCACGCTTAGCGTTATGATGACAGTTTCATTATGAGTTTATATATTTTGATGTACCGACGGTTGTTCGGAGTTCCGGATGTGATCACGGACATAACGAGGAGTCTCGAAATAGTCGAGACATAAATATTGATATATTGGACAACTATATTCGGACACAGGAATGGTTCCGGGAGTTATCGGATATAAAACGGAGTACCGGGGGTTATCGGAACCCCCTCGGGGGTTAATGGGCCTCATGGGCCCAAAGTGGAGCAGAGGAGGGGTGGCTAGGGCAGGCTGCACGCCCCCTCCCCCTCTAGTCCGAATTGGACAAGGAGGGAGGGGCGGCGCCCCCCCCCCTTTTCCTTTCTCTCATCTCTCCCTTCCTTCCCCCTCTCCTAGTTGGACAAGGAAAGGAGGGAGTCCTACTCCCGGTAGGAGTAGGACTCCTCCCTGTCGCGCCTCCTCCTGGCCGGCCGCCCCTCCCCCTTGCTCCTTTATATACGGGGGCAGGGGCACCTCTAGACAGAACAATTGATCTTTGAGATCTATTAGCCGTGTGCGGTGCCCTCCTCCACCACAATCCTCGATAATATTGTAGCGGTGCTTAGGCGAAGCCCTGCGACGGTAGAACATCCAGATCGTCACCACGCCGTCGTGCTGACGGAACTCTTCCCCGACATTCTACTGGATCGGAGTCCGGGGATCGTCATCGAGCTAAACGTGTGCTAGAACTCGGAGGTGCCGTAGTTTCGGTGCTTGATCGGTCGGGCCGTGAAGACGTACGACTACATCAACCGCGTTGTGCTAACGCTTCCTCTTCCGGTCTACGAGGGTACGTAGACAACACTCTCCCCTCTCGTTGCTATGCTTCACCATGATCTTGCGTGTGCGTAGGAAAATCATTAAATTACTACGTTCCCCAACAGCCACCACACGGAGGATGAAGCCACCTGGGAGCAAGAGGAAGAATTGCTGAAGGACCACCCTCACCTATTTTCTAACCAACCCGAATCTCGAGGGCGAGATTCATCTTAAGGGGGGTAGGTTTGTAACATCCCAAATTTTCAATTTGGAATGTTATACATTAGATCATGATTGCATATCATATTTTATTGCTTTTCTGGTTGATCCTAGAAAATTCTACGCAACTCAAGGACCCTCGGAGAGAGTTGGGGATTTCGTTATTTTCGTATTTGAGTTTTTCTCAAATTTTGAAGATAGGATCATTTGATTTTATTTATTTTATCTTCAATTATTTCTATATTAAAAATATGACAGAGGGAATAAAATGACTTTCCAAAATAAAGAAATATCGATGATTTAATAAAAAATCAAATAAGATTTTATTTTGGTTTTATTTGCTATTTTATTCGAATTTAGGAAAAATTGCACGTTTTCAAAAATTGCATTTAGAGCCAAACAAATGTTCATCCTGTTCTAAATATGTTTTGGCATTTTTAGATTTTTATTTATTTTTCTAGAAATTTTTTTACGCGCAGCAAAATTGTTTAAAAAAAACCCGCGCCCGACTGGGCCAATGGCACAGCCGAGCCAGGCTGGCCCAAGCCGCCGCCGCCACCTTCCCCACCGGACTCGGAGAGGAGTCCGAGCCAAAGCCGCGCCGCCCGTCGCCCCCTCCCCCAAGTCAACTCCCCCCTCCCCCTCTTAAATAGCCGCCCCGCCGCCGCCCTCTCCTCACCCTGCCGCCGCCGCACGCCGCCGCTGCTGCCGCATGCCGCCCTAGCGGAGCCCTGCCGGAGAGCCGCCGCCGCCGAGGTAGTCGCCGGCCGGTTTTTGGAAAAAACCGATTTGGTTTTTTTTAAACCCTAGTTCCGTTTTTTTTGTAAATAGATCGGTTTTTTTCTGGTTTATTTATTTTGCGAGCGCCCATTCGTCCATTCATTTTAATGAACGCATTTTACGTTTAGTTTCTGTTAACGAACGTTCGTCCGTTAACTAGTCATCGTTTTTCTTTTTCTCGGATTAAATCCGCCGTTTTTCTGATCGCGATCTATGATCCGATGTTCGTTCTAGTTTAACTTTTCGCTCGTTTATCGGAATCAAGCGATTCAAGCACCTGGAGTTTCGTCTCGAAATCCTCTTTCTGTTTAACCAACTCAAACAAGATTTTTCCACTGTAAAAATTGCCTTAGACCAAGAATAGTAAACAAGGCTTGTTTCTCTTGCCGTTTGTCTTTCGTTGCTTCGTTCGTTTTGATTCTTTTTGCCAACCGGAGTTCTTAAGTTGAACTTTCTGGTTAGTTCTCTTGTTCGAGTTTTACCTGTGAATTAGTTGAGTACTTATTGTATGTTTTTTTTTTTTGCGATAGAGTACCCGGAGTGCGCCGCTTGCTACTTCGAATCGCTAGGTTTCCCGGATCATCAGCAAGGCAAGTAACACTTTGATCATACCTCCTACTACCCAGTTTTATTGCATTAGATCAATCCTCATAGATTGCTTCATTAGGATCTAATTAAATTGTGGGTTTGGGGAGTAGTTGAGGTAGAACCTATTACATGTTTATTATCAAACCTTTGGGAGTTACTCTACATTTGCTTACTATTGCTATGCTATGCTAGTAGACGTGGATTGGGTGAGTGTATCCATGACAGATGTGAGCTTTGTTAATTAATGGTTTATTTAAGGTGGCAACCTAAACACACATCTGGGTGGATTGAGGCACTTGGGTATTCCAGCGATTGCCTGTTTTCTTTTGGACCGCCACGCAGGCTCAAAGGGATCATGAGATTATTCATACTAGAAACTTCCGTTTGCAGCCACAAGCTACTATGGGCTCTAGCATACTTGACTAAGTCGGGAGAACTCTTACAGTGGTAGACTAGCAGATGTAGGGGATGTAGGTTGGTACGGTCTACCCGTTCGTAAGGTGCTAGCGCTTCCGAAAGACTATGTCTCGGTCATCCGTTTCTCAAACACCATGTAGTGCGAGAAATCCAACGGAGGAGGTCGAGTCTTGTGGGGAAAAGTGCGCAAACCTCTGCAGAGTGTATAAACTAATCATGGTTAGCCGTGTCCCTGGTTATGAACATCCTAAGTATCTAGTACCTGGATTATCATGTGAATCTCATCGTGTTACTCTAAAGTTAATTGTTGGGTTTTAATGATGATGCTTAATTGGGATTGATAATGCTGTCAACCATTCTCAATGTTTAACAACTACCATGATAGTTAAATAAAATTTATTCCTTTGCAGTAGGGAAAAATTGGCTTTACGCAAAACTGTAACCATAGAGCTTTCCACCACCCATATATGCATATAGAATAGCCTATTTTATTCCATCACTCTCTATGTGTTACATTGCCAGCATATTCCATGTGCTGACCCGTTTCGGGCTGCAACATTAATGTTGCAGACTTTTTAGACGACGATTAAGGTGCCTTTAGGTCGTGGTTTTATACTCAGTGATGCCGTTGGAGTTGATGGACTCACTTATCTTCCAAGCCTTCCGCTGTTATCGTTTTTAGATGGCCTTAAGCCATATTTATTGTAATAAGTTCTCTTTTGAGATACTCGATGTAATAAGTGTCTGATTGCTACTCTGTTATAAATCCTTCAAGTACTGTGTGGTGTTAGCATTAATGATCCAGGGATGACACCGGAGCACATAGATTGGACCGTTTGAGGCCTAGTCGCTACAACATACCCTCAGCCCCGAGGGTGAACTACTCCCTCCTCGTCATGGAGAGCGCCGGGATGATGAAGATGGCCACCGGAGAGGGATTCCCCCCTTCGGCAGGGTGCCGAAACGGATCTAGATTGGTTTTCGGTGGCTCCAGAGGCTTGCGGCGGTGGAACTCCCGATCTAGGTTTCTTTATGGAAGTTTGGGTATATATAAGAGGTGTTGGAGTCGGGAACAAGTCAGGAGGGTCCCCGAGGCGGCCACAAGATAGGGGGCACGCCCAGGGGGTAGGGCGCCCCTCCACCCTCGTGGGTGCCTCAGGACTCTTCTGGCCCGTCTCCGGTACTCCGTGGGCTTCTTCTGGTCCAAAAATTATCTCTGTGAATTTTCAGGTCAATTGGACTCCGTTTGGTTTTCCTTTTCTGCAATACTGGCACTGGGCTCTAGGTTAATAGGTTAGTCCCAAAAATCATATAAAATAGCATATAAAACATCCTAGATGGATAATATAATAGCATGGAACAATAAAAAATTATAGATACGTTGGAGACGTATCAATCATTCCCAAGCTTAATTCTTGCTCGTCCTCGAGAGCAGGTAAATGATAAAAACATAATTTTTGATGTGGAATGCTTCCTAACATATTTATCCATATAATTCTCTTTATTGTGGCAAGAATATTCAGATTTGAAAGATCCAAGACAGAAGTTTAATATTGACATAAAAATAATAATACTTCAAGCATACTAACAAAGTAATCATGTCTTCTCAAAATAACATGGCCAAAGAAAGATATCCCTACAAAATCATATAGTCTGGCTATGCTCTATCTTCATCACACAAAATATTTAAACCATGCACAACCCCGATGACAAGCCAAGCAATTGTTTCATACTTTTTATGTTCTCAAAATTTTTCAATCTTCACGCAATACATGAGCGTGAGCCATGGACATAGCACTATAGGTGAAATAGAATGGTGGTTGTGTTGAAGACAAAAAGGAGAAGACAGTCTTACATCAACTAGGCATATCAACAGGCTATGGAGATGCCCATCAATAGATATCAATGTGAGTGAGTAGGGATTGCGATGCAACGGATGCACTAGAGCTATAAGTGTATGAAAGCTCAAAAAGAAACTAAGTGTGTGTGCATCCAACTCTCTTGCTCACGAAGACCTAGGGCATTTTGAGGAAGCCCGTCATTGGAATACACGAGCCAAGTTCTATAATGAAAGATTCCCACTAGTATGTGAAAGTGGCAACATAGGAGACTCTCTATCATGAAGATCATGGTGCTACTTTGAAGCACAAGTGTGATAAAAGGATAGTAGCATTGCCCGTTTTTGACCGAGAGTGATATTCATTCATTCCCAATGTATTCTTTTTCACTAGTAGAAAACAGGGCTATGGTCCAGGCCGGCTCAGCCCATTAGTCCCGGTTCAGTGTAGAACCGGGAACAATGTGGGCATTGGTCCCGGTTCGTGAGCCCAGGGGGCCGGCCGGGCCACGTGGGCCATTGGTCCCGGTTCGTCTGGACCTTTTGGTCCCGGTTGGTGGGACGAACCAGGACCAATGGGCCTCACTCCTGGCCCACCACCATTGGTCCCGGTTGGTGGCTTGAACCGGGACCAAAGGCTCCCCTTTAGTCCCGGTTCATGCCACCAACCGGGACCAATGAGGTGCCTATATATACCCCCTCGCGCAAGAGCAGAGCACAGTGCTCTGTTTTTTCTGGCCGAGGGGGAGAGGGCTTTGTGGTGCTCTAGCTCACCTCCTATGCACATGAGGTGTTCGATGGAATGCCCGAGGCACACTACTTAAGCTTTCTCCTCTCGAAGCTCGACCTTTCCTCGAGATTTGTCTAGATTTAGCGGTCCGTCACACCCCGTCCCCGTCTACACCGCCGTCGATCACCCGCGCCGATCTCATCACCGACACCACCGTGGTGAGCCTCTTGTTCTTATCTTCTTTCTGAAAGGAAAAATATTCTTACTTGTATGTTTAGATAGATACTTGTATCATTTTCTTACATTTATTATTGCATCTTATATAGTGCGATGGTTTTGGTATCCGCCCCCATCGGCCCTCGTCCTGTCTATGATTCGGATTTGGTATGTATATTATCTTTATAACTATTGGTTCATTTATTGTTTATGAAAATTATGCCGACCAACGTGACATAGATTTTATTTATCTAGGATGTATGTGAATCGGAAATGCCAACCAACCCTATTGTCGAGAGGTTAAATTTAGTTGAAGAAGAAAACAATTTGTTGAAGGAAAAAAGTAAAAAAAATTGAGGAGGAGAAGATGATATTGGAGTTGCATGTTGCGGATGTCGTCGATGATCACAAGATCAAGATGGATGCAATGCGCTTGAAGATTAGAAAGATTAGAAAATATGCCATTCATACCGAGGCTTGGTATCATTATGCCGTTGGATCAATTGTTACCTTGGTTGCAATTATGATCGCATTTGTTTTCGCAATTGTTAATTAATTAGATGCTCTGGAGAGCTATATGTTGTTAGATGAGAACTATGTATGCACTTTGGTTTTAATGTGATGATGAACTTCTATTAATTTGGACACTTAATTATATATAATGCACGCAGATGAACCGGCAATGGATGTACGGTGACAGACACACCCGCGAGTACATTAAGGGCATGCATGAGTTTCTCGATGCGGCTGAGGCAAACAAGCAGAATGGTTTTATGTGTTGTCCATGCACTGAATGTGGGAACACGAGGTCTTACTCTAACCGGAAAATCCTTCACTCCCACCTGCTTTACAAGGGTTTCATGCCACACTATAATGTTTGGACGAGGCACGGAGAAATAGGGGTTATGATGGAAGACGGCGAAGAAGAAGAGTACGATGACAACTATGTGCCCCCTGAATACGGTGATGCTGCAACGGGGGGAGCTGGTGAAGATCAAGAGGAACCAGACGATGTGCCCAATGATGCTGCCACGGCTGAAGCTGCTGAAGATCAAGAGGAACCATATGATGTGCCCGATGATGATGATCTCCGCCGGGTCATTGTCGATGCAAGGACGCAATGCATTAGTCAAAAGGAGAAGCTGAAGTTTGATCGCATGTTAGAGGATCACAAAAAAGGGTTATACCCCAATTGCGAAGATGGCAACACAAAGCTCGGTACCGTACTGGAATTGCTGCAGTGGAAGGCAGAGAATGCTGTGGCTGACAAAGGATTTGAGAAGCTACTGAAAATATTGAAGAAGAAGCTTCCAAAGGATAACGAATTGCCCGACAGTACATATGCAGCAAAGAAGGTCGTATGCCCTCTAGGATTGGAGGTGGAGAAGATACATGCATGCCCTAATGACTGCATCCTCTACCGCGGTGCATACAAGGATCTGAACGCATGCCCGGTATGCGGTGCGTTGCGGTATAAGATCAGACGAGATGACCCTGGTGATGTTGATGGTGAGCCCCTCAGGAAGAGGGTTCCTGCGAAGGTGATGTGGCATGCTCCTATAATACCACGGTTGAAACGTCTGTTCAGAAACGAAGAGCATGCCAAGTTGATGCGATGGCACAGTGAGAACCGGAAGAAAGATGGGAAGTTGAGAGCACCCGCTGACGGGTCGCAGTGGAGAAAAATCGAGAGAAAGTACTGGGATGAGTTTGCAAAGGACCCAAGGAATGTATGGTTTGCTTTAAGCGCGGATGGCATTAATCCTTTCGGGGAGCAGAGCAGCAATCACAGCACTTGGCCCGTGAGTCTATGTATGTATAACCTTCCTCCTTGGATGTGCATGAAGCGGAAGTTCATTATGATGCCAGTTCTCATCCAAGGCCCTAAGCAACCCGACAACGAAATTGATGTGTACCTAAGGCCATTAGTTGAAGAACTTTTACAGCTGTGGAATGGAAATGGTGTACGTACATGGGATGAGCACAGACAAGAGGAATTTAACCTTAAGGCATTGCTGTTCGTGACCATCAACGATTGGCCCGCTCTCAGTAACCTTTTAGGACAGACAAACAAAGGATACCACGCATGCACGCACTGTTTAGATGACACTGAAAGTATATACCTGGACAAATGCAGGAAGAATGTGTACCTGGGCCATCGTCGGTTTCTTCCGACCAACCATCAATGTCGAAAGAAAGGCAGGCATTTCAAAGGCGAGGCAGATCACCGGAAGAAGCCCGCCATGCGCACCGGTGATCACGTGCTTGCTATGGTCAATGATTTACACTACATAATCTTTGGAAAGGGTCCCGGTGGACTAGCTGTTCCGAATGACGCTGAGGGACACGCACCCATGTGGAAGAAGAAATCTATATTTTGGGACCTACCCTACTAGAAAGACCTAGAGGTCCGCTCCTCAATCGAAAAATCTTGGGTACACTGACGAACCGTTCGTCCTAGCCAATGATGTGGCACATTTTATCTATGTGAAGGACATGTCTACCAAACCAAGAAAAAGAAAAGATAAGGAAGCGAATACATCATATGATGAGCCAAAGCGCCACATAGTTCTTTCAGGAAAAAGGGACATCCTGGGAGTGGACGGCAAGACAGACATGTCTGAAGATTATGAAAAGTTTCATAAAATTCCTCCCTTCAATGTCAAGGCTGACCCAAGCATCCTGATAAACAATGAAGATTATCCATGGTTACGGCGCAATAAGCAAATGACACAAGCGAAGAAAAAGTGAAGACTTTCTCCCGCAACTATTATGATGATACCATGCCAAATTTGTAACAGACGAACATGCTACCATTGTCCATTTTGTACATGCACATGCTATGTGGGTGAAATTATGATAGCATCCCAACTTTCAACTTTTTCAGAGTTCATTTGAAATGCTTTCATGTCTTATGGTTTGAAACTTTGATACTTCGAAAGTGATTGTCCATTTTGTACACGAAGTGCATCAAGTTTCTGTCGTAACCCTCTCTACTTTTTGGAACATGCTATGTGGGTGAAATGATGATACCATGCCAACTTTCAACCTTTTCAGAGTTCATTTTGAAATGCTTTCCAATTTCAGAGTCATTTAGCTCAAAGAATGAACTAATAGCAAACAGAATAAACTACAAAACTTTTATGAAAATAAAAACAATCAATTAAAATATTATGTTATGATCAACTAAAATAAAACTATAATATTCTTCAATAGCAAAAAGAATATAATTTTTGTGACCTAAAATCAAACTATAAGTATTTAATTGTAAGTATAAATAAAAAATAAATAGCAAAGAAGAAAAAATTTCTAATTTTATAGTAAAGTTATTCATAAACTAGTGATTCACACAAATTTTTAAAAATTCAAATTTAAACTATTTAAAATTTAAAACTAATGGCACTAACAGAAAGTTTATAATTTTTGTGACCTAAAAGCAAAAAGAAATCACTAAAAAACTGTAAGTATTTAGTTTTAAGTAGAAATAAAAAATAAATAGAAAAAATTTCTATTTTTATAGTAAAGTTATTCATAAACTAGTGATTCACACAAATTTTTAAAAATTCAAATTTAAACTATTTAAAATTTAAAACTAATGGCACTAACAGAAAGTTTATAATTTTTGTGACCTAAAAGCAAAAAGAAATCACTAAAAAATTGTAAGTATTTAGTTGTAAGTAGAAATAAAAAAATAAAAAACCAAAAAATATAGAAATAAAAAAGAAAAAACCAAAAAAAATGCCTCCTACTGGGCCTCCACGGCCTGAATACGACTAGAAACCCTACATGGGCCAGGATTCAGGCCCGCAGAAGGCCCAATAGGCCCACAGGCAGTAGCAAGTTTAGGCCCGAAAGCCTGCATTAGAGAGGAGCTCGAATGGGTAGGCACACCAGCGCTTATAAACCAGTGTCGGCGCCCTTCAGCTAGCGATGTGGGACTAAACTTTTGGGCTCAGGGCAGCAAAGGCCATTGGTCCCGGTTGGTGGCACCAACCAGGACTAAAGGGGGCATTGGTCCCGGTTCGTGGCACCAACCGTGACCAATGCCACCCTTTAGTCCCGGTTGGTGGCACCAACCGGGACCAAAGGCTGCCGCTTCCCGCCCTTTGGGCTGCTGAAAATTGGCCTTTGGTCCCGGTTTGTGGCACCAACCGGGACTAAAGGGGGGCATTGGTCTCGGTTTGTGCCACGAACCGGGACCAAAGCCTTTTCTATATAAGCAAAGACTTAGCGTTTTTTCAGATTTCATCGCCAGTTCCCCGCCCCGACAACGCCGCCAGGCTGCCCGAGCTCGCCCCGACGACGCCGTCAGGCTGCCCGTGCTCGCCGTCGCCCCGGGCCCCTGCCCCGTGCTCGCCGTCGCCGTCGCCCTATGCCCCTGCCCCGTGCTCGCCGTCGCCCTGCCCCTGCCCCGTCCCGCCCCCGCTGTCGCCTCGAGCTCCCCTGCTACGGGCTCGCCGTCGTCCAGCCCCTGCCCGTCCCGCCCCCGCGCGCCGGCGCCCTCGCCTGCCCCCGCGCTGTGAGCCGCCGCCCGGCTCTATTTTTTTATTTTTATTAATTTAATTTTTTTGTTCATATGTGATGTATATGTGTATGTGGCTATAATGTATATGTGTATGTGAACAATGCAAAAGATTGTTTTTTAGAAAAATTAGGATTTTTTTCTGTTCATAGATTTTTTTGGTGATATTAATTATTGTAAATATGCAAATGTTTGTATATTCATATGAACAATGAATTAGGCAATACTACTTCTTGTATTTTTAAGAAGGAAGAAGAAGAAAAAGAATGAGAGGAAAAAAGGAAATAAGAAGAGGAAGAAAGGAGAAGAAGAGGGGAGAGGAAGAAGAGGAGAAATAAATAAGAAGAAGAAAAAAGAAGAAAAAGAAGAGGAGAGGAAGAAATGAATAGAGGAGAAGAAGAGAAAAATAGAATATATATTCTATTTTCTCTTTTCTCCTCTATTCCTTTCTTCTTCTCCTCTTTTTTTTCTTCGACACGTGGGGGGGGGTCGAGAACGCCGGACATTCATGAGAGAGGCGAGGAAGAAGGGGAAGAAGAGGGAGAAGAAGAGGAGAGGAAGAAGAGGAAGTCTTCTCCTCTATTCTTTCTTCTCTTCTTTTTTCTTCTTCTTCTTCCTCTTTATTTTATCGGGAACGAGGGTCGTCGAGAGGTCGAGGAGCGGTAGAGGAGAAACCCTAAATAGAAAGTATCGTCGGTGTGAGATACATGTACCGTCGGTGTCGGACACTACACCCACATCCCACAAGTGGCGCGGGCTTCGACGCCCACGTCACTTGTGGGACATGGATGTAGTGTCCGACACCGAAGGCCACATGTATCTCACACCCACGATACTTGCTAGCTATTTAGGGTTTCCTCTACCGAAAAGAAGAGGAGAAATAAATAAGAAGAAGAAAAAAGAAGAAAAAGAAGAGGAGAAGAAGAAAGGAATAGTGGAGAAGAAGAGAAAATAGAATATATTCTATTTTCTCTTTTCTCCTCTATTCCTTTCTTCTTCTTCTCTTTTTTTTCTTCTTTTTTTTCTTCGACACGTGGGGGGGGGGGGTCGAGAACGCCGGACATTCATGAGAGAGGCGAGGAAGAAGGGGAAGAAGAGGGAGAAGAAGAGGAGAGGAAGAAGAGGAAGTCTTCTCCTCTATTCTTTCTTCTCTTCTTTTTTCTTCTTCTTCTTCCTCTTTATTTTATTGGGAACGAGGGTCGTCGAGAGGTCGAGGAGCGGTAGAGGAGAAACCCTAAATAGAAAGTATCGTCGGTGTGAGATACATGTACCGTCGGTGTCGGACACTACACCCACATCCCACAAGTGGCGCGGGCTTCGACGCCCACGTCACTTGTGGGACGTGGATGTAGTGTCCGACACCGAAGGCCACATGTATCTCACACCCATGATACTTGCTAGCTATTTAGGGTTTCCTCTACCGAAAAGAAGAGGAGAAATAAATAAGAAGAAGAAAAAAGAAGAAAATAAGAGGAGAAGAAGAAAGGAATAGTGGAGAAGAAGAGAAAATAGAATATATTCTATTTTCTCTTTTCTCCTCTATTCCTTTCTTCTTCTCCTCTTTTTTTTCTTCTTCTTTTCTTCTTCTTCTTCTTCTTCTTCTTCTTCTTCTTATTCTTATTAGCCGGAAGTAGAGAGAGGTTTCCTAGTGTCAAAATATTGAAGAAATCCATGCCTTCATCATTAGCCGGAAGTAACCAGGGCATGTTGGTACGAAGTTCTGCAAAGTTGTTCTGGACCTTTTGGTATGAAAGCAGCAAAGGCCTTCCAAATAGCGATATTCGGAAGGCTCTTGCTGAACTTTGTACCAAAAAGCAAATTATCCTATCTGGGACTCCGTTCCAGAACAACTTTGAAGAGCTTCGTACCATCATGCACATGTTACTTTCGCCTAATGATGAAGACATGGTTTTGTTGAATCCCTTGACACTAGGCAACCTCCCGACCCCTCGGCTATCCTATCGAACATGAGAGGAAGAAGAGGATAAAAAAAGAAGAGGAAGAAGAAAAATAAGAGGAGAAGAAAGAATAGAGGAGATCTTCTCCTCTATTCTTTCTTCTCCTCTTATTTTTCTTCTTCTTCCTCTTTTTTTTATCGGGAACGAGGGTCGTCGAGAGACATAGATGTAGTGTCGTCGTTGTCGATATATACCCCCTCCCGATAGCTTACTATGATTAGGTAGCTAGTTCTACGTTTGGCACTAATATATCCATCTATCATGTTTGAATAATAATTGCCATGTTGTAAATATTTGTAGAAACTATGGACACCGCCCTAGACGAAGCAACAAAAGAAGCGTTGTTGAGGGACATAATTGCAGAAGGAAGTGATTATGTTAGCAATTGCCGCATTTTATGATTATGAAATCCTCAAGAAGTAAGTTAAATCGATCATTATCCACCATATCAGCAACTTTGTTCATTTTCTGATATCAAGTAATTGTTTTCTTTGTCCGGCAGGGTTTGGAGAAAATTCACCAAAACAGTTCCGGGACTGCCGAAGGAGCTGGAATTTAGACACCCGAAAGTAAGTACTATAGTAGCATGTTCCGCGCATCTCCTAGTGATTCAAGCGCTAGTTTCATCAATACCATTTAGCATTCTTGCTTATAAGTTTGATTGACCTCTATTTCTTGTAAAGTGGTTGTGGCAGGAACAAGGGAATGATTTCTGTGGATACTACATCTGCGAGTCCATCCTCCACACGACCTGTGAGCGGGGCAGGTACTCTAACAAACAATATGAAGTACGTAAATAACAACATTCACAATTTTATTTTATTACCATCATTTGTGTTGAGTTTCATTCATTTATATATATATGTATTGACCCCCTTCTTCAAATTAGATGTTTCGGAAGCGGGATGAACTCCTAGCACCAGCTCGCATGCGAGCAATTCAAGAGGAATTGGCGGCATTCTTTCTTGACCACGTGATCCCTGAAGACGGAGAATTCTATGTGGACCCTGAGTCCGTATGATTATATTTGTAAGAGATAATTATTGTATATATGTAGCCGGTAGTGTCAGATAGATATACGAGAACTTGTTGTTCGACCAATCTCTCAGAGAAGGAGAGGTGGTCGATATCACTTCTCTCTGTATGCATATATGTTTATGACGATCTTCTGTTTCCTTCGTTTGCTTACTAGCTAGCTAGCGTGTCTAGTCCTCTCTATACGTATGTATAGTACGTAGCGTCGACCAAGCACGGACATAACAGAGGACACTTCTCTCTATTAATTATAACTAGCTAACACAATATATGAAACACCTAAATTAACCCCCCAAAACCCCCAAACCCCCCCCCCCCTTTCAAAAAAAAAAAACAAAAACCCCAGCCACAGAAGTGCTGACGCGTGGATGCCTATTGGTCCCGGTTGGTGCCACCAACCGGAACCAAAGGGTCTCCTGACTGGGCTCTGCGCACTGCCCACGTGGAGGGTCTTTAGTCCCGGTTCTGGATTGAACCAGGACTAAAGGGGGGAGGTATTAGTACCGACACTTTAGTCCCGGTTCCGGAACCGGGACTAAAGGCCCTTACGAACCGGGACTATAGGCCCTTTTTCTACCAGTGTTTCTTTTCCTTTCTTTCACCGTTGGTTTTGTTCCCCTTTCCTTTGTTCTCGAATGCACATTTTTTGTGTGGGCTTTGCTTCGGTACAACCCCATTAAAAGTTTACACGTATCTGAAAATAACTTTTTTGATCCTAAAAAAAACTTTTTAGGGTATTTTCTTACATTCACAATCAACTAATTCTAATCTCTATTCTCCCAATGCATCTAACAAAAGATCAGAACAATCTGATATTTTTTATTGAAGGTGTATCTTCTAATATCCATCTTTTATCTGCATTGATATTTGTAAACTTTTCTAGGTTGGTGTACGTGAACAATTTTTTTGTGACGTGAGCTTTCAAAGCATAATATCCAGATATATAAACATATGTTTTTGTACAGTTTCTTAGAAAAATATAAAGGTTTGTAAAAATGCATGAATATGTATTTTCAACCGATGAATGTTTTTAAATGTGTGAACATTTTTTAAAAATAAAAAACTTATTTGAAATTGTAAATATTTTAACAATACATGAAATTTATTTAAAATTCAGGACCATTTTTAAATTCATAAATTTGTTTTGCAACAATTCATTTTTGAATCTTTCAAAAACCAGTCTTTTTTCTAAGAACATGAGTTTGTCGGTTTTTACTCAGGAGCAAACAGCGTGTTCCCCGAGCCTCAAGACTTTCCCACAGTGCTCTGAACTTTCACACTCACACAACCATTCATATCTGGTCCATTCATACAGCTTTACTGAAAGTGCTACAAGCTAAGTACACGAGGCGTCACGAGCCATATTAGTATGCGTTTAATGTAAGGTTATGACGGCAACTTGAAGGAGACATGCACCGAGCAAGGGCGTCCAATCCCTCAATTGTTCAGGGAGGGGGTCCCCGAGCACGCACGGCAGCACGCAGGATTGTTAGGGTCTAGAGCGCCGTCGGTTGATCCTGGAGAGACAAAACGCAAGCAAGAACAACCATGCATTGTTAATTATTTCGTCAGAGCCACCAAATTCAGAGCTCCGGGCAGAGATCGATGCTACAATAAAAACCACATATGCCTCGAGATGGATGAAAGACAATTTGAAGAGCTTACCGATGACCAGAAAGAGGATGAAACGTACGAACAATCTTGCGAGCACTGAACAACCAACCACTGAGATTGTGAGCTCCATGGCAGACAGAGCCGCTCATGATCGCGCCGTAGACGATGAACGACAGGGCGATCTGGAGGAGCACCAGGAAGCGCGCAGCTCTGGCCAAGGACGCCGTCAGAGCATAGCTCCGTTTTGGCTGGCTTACTACCGTTGGATGAGCTAGTTTGAGCTATGTTTCGTCCTTCTTGTTGGAGGGCCATATTTATGGACATATACACCCGATGCGGAGAGAAAAATGGACCATACTGGCCTCTCATTCTCCACATGCTTTTCCATACATTACTTTTCGTCTCGGGAGATGAAGCAAGCATGCATTTTCGTGTGGTGCACATGGCTGTAATGTTAGGTAGACGGTAGTATAGATATGGATTAATTGGACCTCAACAAAGATTTATTGAGTTTGGATCAAGAAAAGTAAGAGGAGATCCGAAGGAAATGGGGTTTATGTTCCAGGGAGGGGACAGCGGCGAGGGGCACGCAAGGAGACCCGGCCGCACCCGCACGCAAGGACTCCCGTCACTCCCATGTCATCTAACCAAAGGTGATGTCTGATCAATTTTATTTCCATGATGGATGATGCTAATTGATTTGATCATATGACAATTATTTCTCACGTCGCAATACACGGGCACATTTCCTTATTTTATTATTGCTTTAAGTGTACCGTAAAAGCTGTCCTAGAAATTTTTATATGGTTCTTCGTATCAGTGTGAAATATTCAGAGAGGATAACATCAAGTATAAAGGAAATTAGCCAATTATTGCTTGTACAGGAGCTAGATATACATTTATTTCAAGAGCACCATGTTGCTATCTCCAATAGCTAGTTGCCAAAAATTGATTCTATCGCCAGGAAACGACTGCGTGGTGGCCATACAATCTAGGAGCTAGAATATTATCAAGAAATCTTGCTCCAACTTTTAGTATTCCATTCTACCTATGGTATTAAACATTAATTTTTATAAAGTAAAAGTTATAGTTATATTCCAATGGAAAGAAAAAACAATTTCCGGTAATGAGAGAAAAGAATCTTCCATACGTGCTGCGGTTGGTTGACTCTAAATTGTCTCTCCTTTTAGGCCATTCCTGAATAAAAGTTAAAGGCAACAATTCATTTGATTTTTGGTTCACTAAATAGATAGGGGAAATGAAAAAAAATTAATGAGAAGAAGTTGTTAGTTTGTATTTTGAACGCAAGTTTATGAAATTAAAAAAAGTTTCAAAATATCCATAAATAATCCCCATGTATTTATAAAGAGATGTGCTGTACATGCATACAATTTTTACAAAACAATATACATTAATTGTAATCATAAAAAAGACAAATTTGTGGCTCCAAAAATCGAAAGGTTAATCTATTTTGATGGATATGTTTCCCCTTTTTATGTACATCACAAATGAAAAGATATATACTGAGAATTTTACGTACATACCACACATCAATATGTACAAATATAGTTTTGTTTTAGATTTTTGGAGATTAAAAAAACTGTCTTTTTTTATTTTCTTCTTCTCAACCTTTCGTTCATGCCCTTCAAATTTGTACCCATTTTGTCTTAATTTGGGTTGCTGAAAAATGTTCAGCACTAGTGAACATTGTTCTGCTCTATTTACTCTATACTATATATTTCTTTGTGCCCAGTAGCAAAATATATATTTAGAATTTTTATTTTACTATTTTATAAAAATGTGTATACAAATTGGTATTCGGGTATTTTTAATTTCATAGTGTATTAGAAATACTACCATTTATTTGATAAAGATGTGAATAATATATTTACAAATGTTCACTGCATATTAAACATAATCAATATGAACTAAAAATATTCATCACGGTATTAACTTTATGTACAGGATAATTTAAAAGGCCGAAAGAATGAATGAAAACGAAAGGAAAATGTAATAAGAAAAGGGGAAAAGGAAAAGAAAAAAGAAAAAAGAACGAAACAGAAAAGAAAAAACAAAAGAAATGAGAAAAAATATTGGGACAAACATCCAGGGCAAGTCACACAAGGAAAAAGGGAAAACCCAACTCCACTTCAGGCGAGAACACGCGGGAAAGAAGGAAAAGAAGAATCGCATGGGCGGCAGCACGTGAGCAGGCCCGTATAGGTGAGTGTGATTACACCAAGTTTTAGTAGGCGGTAAATAGTTTTTAAGTGGTCTGTCCGTTTGCCCGCCGGCTCATTGCATTTGCTACTTAGGAATGCTGCTGCATCCATATTTGTTTCTGGATTTCACATGTTCTAGGCTACCTCTATTTAGAAGTTTGTGTGTTGTAGGCAACGGTAATATATATACATGTATATAAGGAATATTATGATTAGACTTCTAAATGGAAGGGAATACTATGATTTATTACTCAAGGGAGACCTACCGACAGGTATAATCTAAGTACATCTACATTACTATAGCTAGCACTTCTAGGTAATCCATGTACGTACCTAGGCTCATCGGCAACTGGGGGACCATAAATTCGAAAAGCAATAGTAAAAAAATCTGAATTTTTTGGAATTGAAGATACTCTAGTGCACTAGGTGCGTGGAAACTTTCATGGGTGAATGGACATTCGAGGAGCTCTCAGCAAGAAAGATAAAATCAACTCTGAACAGTTCTTTTAAGTTTCTTTTAAATCCAAAACTTAAACCTCATAAACTCTTGTAGTCAATAGAATGGTTAGTCTTCCATGCAAATGACAGTGATAAGCTCGATCCACAATAAAGAACTTTTTATTTGTTACATTGTATCATCATATTGAAACCATGAGAAGAAGTGATTTAGTAGGAGGCGGTGCGACCGCCGAGCCACCGATCAGTGAAGGGCTTTAGCAAATGTGGCAGATAGGCATTTATGTCCTACATGTCCGATTGGCATTGTTGTAATTGGCCATGGTGGTATATTGATAAAAAAATCTTATAACACTCGCTACATGCACTACATGGGTTGCCCCATGAACGAATTTTTTGTCTATTTTTTATTATTTTTTTCCAATTTTACATCGACCTTCAATTGGTTCTTTGTACACTGAACTTCTTAAGCAAATATATGAATTTTTTTTAGTAAATATGACTTGTATAGGTACATAAACATTTTTGGAAAATGCACAAAAACAATTAAGTACATGAACATTTTTAACACAAGATGATTTTTTCCAAACCGACATAATTTTTCTGTAATAAATATATATTTAAGAAAAAATGAACAGGAAAATATCTAACTAGATTAAAAACCTTTTCCATATAAAAAAGTTATAAATCTATTGGCCAAGCCCATATAGCAGTCTTATGCATTATTGGGCCTGTCGTGGAATAGGAGATCCCATACCGACACACATGTTAGAATATTGGCCCATTATTATATAATGCGACAGTTAAACACTTCTCTTACCCCCTAAAAAAAGCACTCCCACTGTAACAAAAAGCAAGACATTTTTATGCCCTATGCAAAATAAAAAGTGTCTTACATGTTGATACAAATGGTTGTTTGTCTTCTTTCCCTAAAAAAGTACAAGTTTCATTTCTTTCCCTAAAAAAGTAGAGTTTTCTTGCGGGAAGTGTTTACAGAGACTGACGTGCAGGCTTGTTGCAGAATCTTGGAAGAAAAAAACCCAGAGATGTTAGTTAGTAGAGAACACGAGAAACATACCATGTAGCATATGTAACTGTTTTTCTTTCCGCGAGAGAAATTTCCAATCTACTCATCGATCATGGCAGTAACGAGAAGACTAGAGGTAATAAAAATTACAACCAGGTCCATGGACCACCCAACAACGACTACAAACACTAGAGCGAGCCGAAGGCACGCCGCCGTCATCACCCCTCCCTCGCCGAAGCCGGGCAAACCTTGTTGTAATAGACAGTTGGGAAGTCGCCGTGTGTAAGACCCATGTAGCGCCTGTAACTCAATGCATAGGGAAAAGAACGCCTATAGCATTAATGGCTTACTATGGACAATTTCACCTGGTCTATTTCCTTCTCTGATAAATTTTCACATGCTCTAAGTTAGCTCTACTTAGTACCCCTTTCGTTTCAAAATATAGTGCATAGAGATTTTTTTTCCCTAGATGTTCTTTGTAAACTTTAATCAAGTTTGTGGAGAAATTTACTATATCAATCTACAATACAAAATAAATATCCTTAGATGCATCATAAAAATATGTTTGTGTAATTTTATTTATTTCATTAATACTTGCTATTTCTTACTTAATTTTGTCAAAGTTTACGAAGTCTGACTTCAGAAAAAATGCACTATGCTTTTCTCGAATGGAGGGAGTACTATACTTTTATTGCAGACAGTATAATGTATATTTACACAAGGAGTACTGCAATTTACACATGGGAGAAGGAGACCGACCGTCCTATATCATTTAATTTGTACTATAATGGCTAATACTGCCATAATAATTAGGTATACATATGAGCAAGCATCGGTCGACTCTTTCTTTTAGCGAGGATAACATCAGCAGACACATTAGTGAGAATAACATCTCTTAATAATATCATGTACTCTGTACTGTAATGGCTAATATTGCCAAATAATAATCAGGTATTCATATGAACATGCATCGGTTGTCTGCGATTTTTTTTGTCAAGGCCCCTTTAATAGTATCTCTGTCATCAGTGATGGTTCCACAATTTCAGTGATTCCCCAATAAGGGTCCTTCTGAAGTGTATCTGATCAAGTCCTTTCCCCAAAACATCAGCTATTGAAGCATATATTATATAATCTAGGGCAATTTTGTTGAAGTGATTTGTCTCCCAACCCCCAATCTTCCCAAAATTTAACAATTTTCCCACTCCCCACGGAAAATTTGCATAGTGAGAAAAGGTGGGTTTTGAATTGAAGAAAACCGTTCCAAAATTCAGAATCACCTTGTCTGGATTTTCCAGTAAGGCATCTATTTCTTGGATATGTTTATTAAAATTTCTTGCCAAAGGCCCTCTGAATTGTAGATCTTCCACCACAACAAGACGGATATTTTTTCACATTTACATAATTTTTTCACGATAAATATATATGTTTAACAAAAAGTAGAACATAAAATAGTTTAGGCAAAACCCCTTTCAATACAAAATTATGATTCTTTTGGGCCAGCCCATTTAGCAGTCTGGTGCTTTATTGGGCCTGTCGTGGAATAGGAGCTCCCCCATAGCGATATACATGTGAGATCAGCCACTCAGCAAATATCGTTGTCTTCCCTAAAAAAAGCAAATATCGTTGTCTCAAAAAAAAAACTCAGCAAATATCGGCGCACTATTATACAATGCTACACATAAATACAACTTTCTTGCCTCTAAAAAAATTAAATTTTCTTTTTTTCCCTAAAAGAAAGTACAGTTTGCTTAAGGGGAGTGTTTACAGACGTACGTGGAGGCCCCTTGTAGAATCCGAGGAGAAAATTTTAGGAGCAGTTATGGTTAGAAGAGAACGTGAGAAACAGACCATGTATTGTCAGTGCGTATAGTAGGGGGGAAATCCTATAACATTATTGGTTTGCGAGGGACAATTTATCTTGGTCTATTTCTATTTCCGATAGACTTCACGTGGTCTAAGTTAGCATTTAATACCCCTTTCAGTCCAAAATATGGAGCATATAGATTTTTCCATAGATGTCAAGCTTTGTAAAATTTAATCAAACTTCACCTGCAAAAAAATCAAACTGACGGAGGAATTTACTGCATCTACAATAAAAAAAATAAATATCCTTAGATGCATCTTAAAAATATGTTTTGTAATTTTATTTATTTGATGTTATTGACGTTTGATAATTTTTATTTAATTCAGTCAAGTTTACGAAGATTGACATCAGAAGAAAAAATGCACTACACTTTTCGCATGGAGGGAGTACTGTATTTTGCTGTAGACGCTATAATCTACATTTACATAAGGAATACTGCGAATTACACGCAGGAGAAGGAGGCAGACCGTCATATAACATCTAATCTGTACTGTACTAGCTACTATTGTCAAATATAACAATTACGTATACATATGAACATGCATCGTCGACTCTTTCTTCCAGCTAGCAGCCTTGCATATACAGTTGCATGCACGCCATGACTTGCATGCATATCATATAATAGGATATCCCCATCCATGCTGGCCAGCACGCACATGCTTCATATCCATGTATATACCATCTATCTCGCTAGATCTTCAAGTGCTTCAGCCTGCATACATGAATTAGTTAACAACCTGAATTCATATCTCAAGAATCAATGTCATCAACAAGCTAGCTATTAATTTGATAAGCTAGCACGCCCAAAGAAGATGTCAAAGGAAGTACAAACCTGTCGGCCTCGTAGCCAACGTTGGGGCCGGGGCAGGGGGGACGGTAGGCGGGGAAGGGCACCTTGCCGGCCTCGATGTTGGCGACGTCGCGGACGAGCAGTTCGTAGTAGCGCCTCACGTCATCAGCCGACTTGCCGCCACCAACGGCGTGGGCAACGTTGTGCCAGCGGTCGGGCGTGTCCCTGTCGTGCACTGCCAGCGCTTGCTCAAACAGCTTGTTCTGTTTCGGCGTCCACCCTGCCCTCCCGGCCGCGCTCATGGACAGCGACGCCATTGATCGGTCGATCGGGAGAGCGCTAGTGTGAGCTATAGTTGGCTGCTGGGGAGATTGTTGAGGAATGAGGTAGAATGGTGTGAGTAGCGGTGCTACTTATAGGCGGTCAAAACTGAGGGAGATGGGAATAATATGCATATGGGAGCATAAGGTCAAAACTGATGGAGCTGGAGTGGAAAAAACAAGAGGAACAAGGGGGAGAATCATCAGCCGGCCACTACGAGAGGAGTGAGGAGGAACAAACATTTCTGTCCCCGGGAAGTGGAGGATCTAACTTTTTTATCTCTTTGGCCCAGTTGCATCGCATCGTGCTCGATCTTCTCCTGCTCGAAGATTCAAAGCATGCGAAATTGTAAATATTTATATGCGCATGTATATGCACCCTCATGATTAAGCATATTTACACCACAAAATGTGTCCAATGATATCTTCTAAAGTTATACTAAATCAGCGACAATTAATATATTGGAGGGAGTAACTCTTGTTGGTGTTTTGGTTAAACCAACTCTCCTCGCATGATGATCCTGGGTAAATTGCCGATATATTTGTTCGGCTTGCTATTGCTTTGAGTGTGCCATAAAACTCGTTCCCAAATTAAAGAACTTCGTATTCGTGTGAAATATTCAGAAAGTATAACATCGAGCAATACATAAATTAGCTAATTACTGCTTGTAAAGGAGCTAGTTATAAATTTATTTTAAGAGCATCATGTTGCTATCTTCAAATAGCTAGTTGCAGAGATTGGATTCTATCGTCAGAAAACGGGTGTGTGTTGGCCATACAATCCAGGAGCTAGAATATATATCTTGCTTTTTGGATGAGAGAATATTATTAAGAAATCTAGCTCCAACCTGTTTGTGTGACTCTACCTATGGCAAAATGTCTTTTTATATTCCGATGGAATTTTCCTTTTGTGTGTTGCGCTTGGTTGATTCTAAATTGTCCCACCTTTTAGGTAATTGATAAACGTTAAATAAAAACAAAGTATTCCAGTAGTTTGTGAAACAGTTTGTTCCAAAATAATTTTAGCTTGACCCCACGATAGAAATACTAGAATACAAATGTGACTATATGATACATGTGAGTTCTATTTTTTTAAGTGGAATTGTATACGCAAATTACAAAACAACTGCAACATGCTACTTGTTGTTATAGATGATTGTACAGAATCGAACTAGGTGATTACATATAAGAAATGTATGTAAATGGGGAATCACATTATAATGTGACACTACATATTTTTTTTATTATGTAAATCTTTGTCCTTCCCAAAATATACGGCACACTTAAGTTTTGACATTTTTTAGTCTACGAGTTTCATTTATAGTATGTTTATAAAATTAGTATAAAGACACGACTTTTTTAAAGGAGTATGACCCCCCGCCTCTTCATCTGGACGATGAATGTAGCCATTTTATTAATTATTCACAAAGAACTTACAAAGTAATACATCGGTAATTCTGAAGTCACCATCTTGACAACATTTGTCACTACTCCTATCCACTTGATGAAGGGTGCCGATTGTCCGAGCCGAATACCAAACATACCTTGCACCAAAGTCTAACATCTAATGTCGGAGGACCCAACCAAACCGCTGCCGGGTTTGGGGCACACACTGGTCCGACGCACTTTCAGAGGCCGTGGCCGCCGTCTTCCACTAAGCCATCTTCAAAGCAGGCGTTGACGCATTGACCTTGTCGTCCCTGCCGTCAATGCCACCTCCCTACGCACATCCATCAGCGTACATCTGTCACCGAGGCCCTGCTGCGCCACGCCACCTAGACTCCACATCGTCGATGCGTGACATGAAACACCGCTCCACCACAAAACCGTCCACTAGTCCCTCTAGCCAATGCACACCTCCAAGAATGACGCCCCCAAGGAGGGAACGACACAAGTGCACCGCCATCATCCGATCAATTGATCAAGGGTTTCCCCCGGAGGTAGCGGGAGGATTTGGGAGCTTCACCTCGATGATGCCTTCATGAGGAAACGACACGAAGGGATTTCACCATCACCGGCTCCCGCCATCGGTTGAAGACCAGGTTTTCACCTGGATCTATCCCAAGAACATCCATCCGACAACCTTGCACCATCCAGACCTCCTTCAAAGCCCCAGATCTAGCCGCCCAGATCCGATGACCATCCGCAGCAGCACTGCCACCGTGGGAGCCCTGGCACACCGACCACTGCCTGTGTGTTCCACCACTGGAGCCTGGGAGTAGGGCCGCCACCCCACCTTGTCAAACCGCGAGAGCCACCAAGAGGAGTCCCGCACGCTCATCACCGTCTCTGATCCGACCCAATCCTGAGCCAAAGCCACCAGATCACTGGCGCAGATCCGCCTTGGACAGTAACGGCGCCACACCATGCTGCCGCAGGAAACCCGAGCTTCACCTTCCACCACCTTCCAGGGCTGCTGCCCTGGGATCCATGCCGGACGTCGCCCCGCCACCGAGCATGTCCCGCCGCCGCCGAACTGTGCTCGCACAGCAGCGCGAGGACGCAACCATCGTGAGCCTCTGCCTATATGCCTAGGCCCGCGGGGGTGGGGGTTGACGCCGGTGCTCATATGCGATCTCTGTATGATTCTGCGTGCAAGACAAGTCTGGTAGATGCCAAATCCAAAAATGGGAGAGATTTTCACTTCTCGACCTCTGCACCAACTATGGATGCATACAACCATTTTTGTATGAGTACCAACATAAACATGGTATTTAGATTTCTTTAAATGAGTGTCAAGATATTTTTTGATGAGTGGTTCCACCACACACCAAGCTTGATCTCCAATAAATGGGGAAAAACCCTTTGCGTCACCTGTCAATTCTAGGAACTGAACTCGGGTCATTAGGCTGCATAACCGCATGTTAATCACTGAGCCAAGGGTCTCGACATAAAAGTATTTTGTAAGATAAATATGATCATATCATTCATATATGCCTAATCCATATATTTATTATATATTTGTGGTCTATGTTTGGCATCAAGAGTCTGAGGAAGTCAAATGCGCCTTACATTTCATAAATGAGGGAGTATTTCTATTTCACAGGGGTTATTTGTACTTTTGCTTCCAGACGGGATTCTTTTGTACTTCTTATAACCCACATGGTCAGATGGATTCAGCTCTTGTAGCTAGATCAATGAACGACAACATATATTTGGGGAAGTAAAGTGAAAATTTTAGCATGTAGTCATATACACATAAATGTTTAGAGATTCCCACTACTTGTTGTGGGTCAAAAGCCTTTATACCTGGAGCAAGTGGACAGATGTGAGATCAATATGATTCGGTTCTCTTCCCCCTTTCCCTCTTTAACAGGAGATTCTCTTGCAAGTTGCTATATAAATATGAATCCTCACACCCTATAATAAACATGAATATTTCTACCATATTCCATGCATTCAACAATAAACAATGAGCACAAATAATTTGACAATAAACAAGTCAAATAACTCAACAATTCAAATATGACCATCGACAAATTCAACAATTCAAATGTACCCGATAAATCGAATGAATCATAATTTTTTTAGTGCGTGCACTTTGTCATATGTATTGATGAGGCCAATATCGACCAATGTGATCATTGAATCCTCGGTGATGCTTGTGAGCACAACTTGCTCGGTCTCGGTTATCGCTTTCTTTCCTTCAGCCCCCCCCCCCCCCCCCCCCCGGCCTCTCAATCTCAATGTGCTCCTTTGGCATGATCTTTTTCAAGCTCAATTTTCTCCCACGCCTTTATCTTCTCCATCTCCACCCTCTCGCTCTCAAGTACCAACCTCTCCCTTAGCATATCTTTCTCCAAGTCCATCTCCTCCCTATGGACGTCAAGTAGAGTTTGTATCTTCCATCCTCTACTCCTCCTTAATGCATTTTTTTCATTTCACGTCTTTGTTGGAGAGGAACCCTCCCCACAAGGCCGACATTGTGCTCACCTCCCCATTACGCACGTCCATACCTTTCTCCCAATTCTCCCTCCTCATCATTCTACTTCTTTTCGGCTAGGACGCTGATGCAGTTCCACCTCCACTTTGTCTCACCCTCTTCATCCAAACCAATAGATTTTTGGTGATCTTGAGCCATCACTATTTGAGAGGGGGGGGGGGGGGAGATCATCAAAGAAGTCTTTCCGCTTGGTTTTGCCATTGAACAGCATCCGATACTGTGACAACGGAAGTGGTTCTTCTCATTTTGATGGTTCAATAGGGCAGCTAAGCTTAACTTTTAAAAACACATGCCAGAATGTTGCAACAAATAAAGCAAGCAAAAAAAGATGATGATCAATGTGGACCTAGCAAAACTTACATGACTCCGGCTCCCACGATACTTACATTCGTATTGACCACTTGCACATAATTACGCACCACAAAATTTTTTGCCGTTTCTCAGATGATATGTCATCGATGATTGAAAGACCTCGCATTGCGGTCACTTGTGATGGATGTAGTGTGACATAGATCTTGAATTCATGGAGGCACCCATGAATTTTGTCATAATATTTTGAACCCGTTTAGCTTAGTTTCACATATAGGATCCATGCTAGTATACAACCAAGCTTGGCACAACAAAGTATCTTCTTTTGTGGGATGCACTTTCCAGTAAGAGGATTAGAGAGGGAGAGAGGGGTAATGGGCGGAATCGTTGTTGTTGTATTGCCTAGTGTTGTGGGCGAATATATGATGGAGGGTTATATATATATATATATATATATATATATATATATATATATATATATATATAGAGAGAGAGAGAGAGAGAGAGAGAGAGAGAGAGAGAGCACGGCTTTCCTACCATCACTAGCAGCAGAGGGTGCTATCGGAACCCTCCATTTGCATCAAGATCCGAACTTTTAGTTGGATAAGGTTCTGAATTATTGCATTATTGGAGTTCGCATTTACAGAAGAGGAAAGCATGTGGAGAAGCTTTACTGGGCTATGGACGAAAATGGCAAGCTATAGTCTGAAATGACAGATTTATAAGTGGAATGGGGGCAGTTGCTTTCCAGCATTGTTCAACTAGCATGCCCTATTTAGAGAAGCCCTATGCTGTAGGTTTTGTTGCTTAGCTAGCAGCGAAAGGTTCCATACATCTCGGTCTATTTTTAGTAAGTTTTACTCCCAAATGGCACCTTTTGCATTACATTAACGCATCAGTCGTCGGATGTTTGCAAACGTTCCTTCTATTACGGGCAGTAAACTCTGCCATAATCTAGTTGTTCCTGAAAAAATCAAACACCCCAATCAAGTTGCTCAGACGCATACAGAAGGTGTGCTCACAGGGTCGGATGGTGCTGGACTCGGGGGCATCCAGGAGGAAGAGGCTCCCCACACCTTGCTTCTTCATCCATCGTTGTCGAGGACGGGGATGAGGCATCAGCATGAGCGAACCCACTGCCGAGTCCAACAGAGGCATGTGGAAGCGACCACCCCCGCGCTAGACCACGGGGAAGCAAGGCGCAGCTCGGCGTAGCGTGTAGGTGCTGCATGCCCGACTTGAATCCTGCTCTCCCCGGCTGCCACCTCACAGCTCTCGATGGAGTTGGCAGGCGAGGACCACGTTGGCAAGGCGTGGAGACCACGACCGGGGGAAGATTCAGAGGCCTACACGCTACCCCGCGGATCCATCCCCGGCGTGCCACCTCTGTGATCCGCGGCCAACACCACCACTCGTCCACACCAGACCCTCGCAACCCCTCGCCACCACCGCGGACCAGCGATCCAAGCCTGCACCATGGACGCCGGTGAGCCATTCTCCTCGGACCTGGCTCAACGGCCAGGGCTGCCACCGGGAGCTCGCCTTACAGCCTTAGTGCTCCACCAGCGGGAACTTGCCGCACCCCGCACGAGGCACGAGGGACTGGAGGTTGATGACGATATCGACCGTGCCCCGTCGACCCGGATCTCGCTGGTATTTGTGCAGCAGATGGAGTCATGAGGGAGCCCTTTGGGGAGCACGACGACGCGGGTGGGAGAGGATTGGAGCGGGCTGCTCGCCGGGGAAGGGAAGGAAAGGGCAGAAGGCTGGGGCGGTGGGATCTGGATCGGAATGGAGAGCGACTAGTGATGGAAAACGACTAGCGAGGGGAGAGAGACGGGGTGGAAATAACCAAAGCCCACAACCTGAGCATAGCACAAGGCCGGAGAAAAAAAATAGAAACTACAAAAAAGAAAGCACGAACCGTTCCTGGGGTAGGTACTTCATCAGTAGCTCGGAACCGTTCATGGGCCAAGAACCTTAGTCACGTGGGCCGAGGTCTGCGCCGCGCCAGAAATACCAGCCTACCACTGAGCCTACTGGCCTAACAGGGGAGACCGTGGCCCACTTTGCTCTATATGAGGAAATAAAAGTGAAGCACCTAAAATGCAAGAAATATAAAGAGGGAAAGAAAGTGGACCATATCCCAATGCAAACATGTGGCCTTGATTGCAATCTTTCCAGAGAAACACAATAGCTTTGCTTTTCCCTATATATATAGGACCGCTAAAGTGAGCCTGAGCGTAAACTCCTTATTCTACGTGCTGGTCCATCATTCAAGCACGCCCCGCTCCAAGTAAACCGGTTTGCCTAATCAATCCAGCCAGTACTTGGCGTGGTCGTAATGGGCTAACATAACATGGTAATGGGTCTAGTTCGCATCCCCCCGATGGTAACCAAGAGGAAGCTAGTAATGATCCCTCAAAATAAGAGGAAGCTAGTAATGAAGTGGTAATGGAACATGAATACGTTACTACATTTGCTATTCCTTTTTACCCTCCCATGATTAGTGAACTAAGCCACGTGATGGAGGTGGCCTGCATGGCAATGGTAATGGATAGTAAAACAATTACTATATTTTTAATTTTTTTACCCTCACATGATCAGGGAATGAGAGTCACGAGACGAGTGTGAGCGTGGGAGTCGTAACAAAAATTAAATCATTTACTATATTTCCTATATGGTTTTACCCTCACATGATTAGAGCAGAGCCACGGGACGGAGGTTGAGTGCATGGGAGTGGTAATGAAATTAAATCCATTACTATATTTGCTATTCTTTTTTACGTACCCACAGGTGATTAAAGATAGGTGGGAATGCACAGGGAGACCGACGCGTAGAATTAGAGGTTTGCGCTCTCGCTTAGTGTGTGTGTGTGTATATATATATATAGTGTATGGACCTTTTTGGAGTACTAGACAAGGTAGAATAAATCCTATGCTATCACATATTTCTTAAATACCGTGATCCTCTGACATCCCCCCACGGTCACAATGTGAGCGGCGCGGATGGAGACACTAGAGAAAAAACCAAAGGTTGTAAACCAACGTATTGACATCGCGCCGCAGTCAGAACCGTCGATGCGTCGCGGATGTTGTGGCTGGACACACTACTAGGAAAAACCCTAGTAGCAGCATGGGGTAAAGCCCTAGCAGTAGAGCGGGGGCCCACTCTACTGCTAGCGCGCTAGCTATAACTACCTTTTAGTAGTAGCGCGGGGTACAAACCCGCGCTACCGCTACTTAGTAGCACGGGTTTGTACCCCGCGCTACTGCTAACTTTGGCTGTAGCGTGGGCCCAGACCCAGTGCTACTACTAAGCTTGTGTAGCAACAACGCAGTCCTGCGCTGCTGCTAGGTCCTTACCCCGCGTTGCTACTAGGGTTTCTGTAGTTTTTCTTTTGGCTTCACATACACAATATTTATACAGGTTTTAACGGTATACACATACGATGAAACTATGTGAGATAGTACTGATCATAGTGCTCCAACATAAGCATAAGCAAGTTGATCCATAGTTTAATTAGTTCTCAATTGAGCGTCTTTTAATGCATTACGTATGATCAACACCATGTGAGATAAGAGATATGTTGTGTACTTTTTGTCAGCTAAGATTTCTTCTGTAGCTTAATTGGTGCTAATTAACATAGAAACTTAAAAAATGTGTTGAATCGTTTGGTACTAATTGTTGTTCTCAATTGGTGCTAATCATCATTCTCATTTTTTGGTAATCGCCATTCTAACTTTCATAATTATACATGACCACCTTATATTTTAGGGCTACTTCAATCATCAGGTAGGTGGAATTCCAGTGGTTAGGAATATCAATGTATTGAATACCCTTTTTCAGTTATACCTAAATTGGTAGCAAGCACATCGAATGGCTAGATACATGGTGGTGAAAAATCAATGTGCCTTATCATGCAATTTTTTTCCAGTTTATAACCACTAGCTACATATTATAGGCTAGTTCAGTCAAAAAGAGTCAAAACGATTGATGATAACATATTTATACTAGACATTGAATACCATTTTTATGTCTTACAACATTAACCCCATTTTGCAGTATGAGTTAAATTTTAACAATTATACAATTTAGAAGGATATTGATACAAAGTGCTAAAGTGAACTCTACTTCAGTGGAGATTGTGTCTTCTTTTTTACTGAAACATTTTTGGACTCGAATTTTACGTAAATCTAAGCAAGTAAAAATTACATGAAAAAATCACTTCAATCTATGGAATAAATTACATGACTTAGATTATTTGACATGCTTATAATTATATATGTTTTTTTGTGTTTAAGAGGTAAATACACTGACAATCTTAGAACTTGCACGCAATGGTCAGTTTGGTGCATAAACTTGTAAAATACGTGTTTCTGGTCCGTGAACTTGTATGAAGGTGCAATACGATCACTTTTTTCGTATGCGGGGTATCCAATGCATACTTGGCATACCAGCATGGTGAGGGCCCACAGTCAGTGGCAGGTAGCAGCAAATGCGCTGGTGCACATCTTTTTTTTTGCGGAAAACACCTTTGATCTTTATTTATTTACATAAATAATCCCTCATAAATGAAAAATGTTGGGACAAGTGAGATTCGAACCCACAATGACGGCTGCTACGTGCCCCGCATTGATGGCCACCAGACCACATGCGGCTTTTTAAACATTTTTTTTACTATTTGGTTTTCCACGGGCGTTCCTTAGGGCATCTCCAGCCGCGCCCCCAAGACGGCCCCTGAAGCCTTTTTTTTATCATCGGCGAGTAAAAATCCTCCCACCGCAACCCCAGAGTCACGTTTTTCGCCGGATCAGACGAAAATCACGGCCGGCGCTCGCGAGGGAAACTCAGCAAACCGGGATGCAGCTGGGGCGCCGGCGCTATATTTTAGCCGCGAAAGGCCCACTGCCAGCCTCTAATCTCTCTCTCTCTCTCTCTCTCTCTCCTTTTTCTGGCTAGGCCCACCACGTGAGGCATGCAAAAAAAGACAACGCGGAGAAGCCGCAAGTGGCCGGCCCCGGCCGCTGGCCCCGCGCCGCGCCTCCTCGGAGCAGCTTCACGCCGCCGGCCCCGCGCCGCGCCTCCCCGGAGAAGCTTCACGCCGCCGGCCCGATCGCCAGTAGCCAGCCCCCGCAGGCCTCCGTGCGCTACCGAGCCCGTCACCGGAGCAGCTCTCTCCTCCACGGGCGGCCCCGGCACCGGGCACGCCGGCCACAGGCGGCCCCGGCCCCAAGCATGGCGACCACGGCCGGCCCCGAGCGGCCCCGGCCCGGAGCCACGCACCGGCGGGCGCAACCTTGAGCCTCACACGGGCACGGCACGGCTGGCGGCGGCCAGCGGGGAGCCGGGGCGGGCGGGATGGGCGGACGGGGGCGGCGCGGCCATGCGGGGGCACGCCAAGTAGTTGTTGCAGGGCGCGTGCGTCGCGCTGGAGCGCATCCACCATGCGCCATACCACCGTCCAGTAGTTGGAGCACGGAGGCAAAGAAGACGCGGAGACGGTGGCGGGGCCATCCACGCGGCCCCGCAGTGCGCCGGCGAGCAGCACCAGCGTCCCCTCTCGAAGAAGCTTCGCGATTCAAGCGCCGGGCGCGCGGCCACGACGCGGCGTAGGCCGAGCCCCGCGCCGCGGCCACGTCCTCCTCCTCCGGCAGGGCCGAGCCACGCCCATCCGCAGGCTGGCTCTCGTGGTGATCTGCAACGTGGGGCGCCTACTCGGAGGGCCGGGCCTCGCTGATGGACGCGGGCGGTGCGCGAGCTCCTCCTGGCATCGCTGGCCGCGGCGGGGCACTGGGCATCGGTGCTCTTCCTCGCTGCGCGCCACGCGCTCGTGAACCTTCGAGCTGCCGCCACGCGTCCTGCTCGTCGAGGTGCAGAGATGCTTGGGGTGGAGGCGGCTGGAAAAATTTGCCACCCAGACTCAAAAAATCCGCCGATGCCTCCCCAGGAGGCCGAAAAAACACCTCCTGGGGGGCACAACGGCTGGAGATGCTCTTAGCTTTTGGACCCAACAAATTTTTGAAAAAAAATTTGCACAAAAAACGCGTTTCTTTTTCTTCTGCGAGAGGCGCAGTTTTGCTTTCATGAGAGGCGCGGTTTTGCTTTCATGAGAGGCGCGGTTTTGCTTTCGCGAGAGGCATGGCCATGCCTCTCGAAAATGGAAAAAAGACACATTTTTTTTTGGTTTTTTTCCTTCCGCGAGGGGCACGGTTTTGCTTCCGCGAGAGGCATGGTTGTGCTTTTCGTGAGAGGCACGACCGTGCCTCTTTCGAAAAGGGGGAAAAACGTGCTCCCGGTTCGGTTTTTGTGTCCAACTTTTTGTCCGGTTTTTTTGTGATTTTTTTGTCAAAACTTATCAACATGGGATCTAGTTTTGAAAATCTCGACGTGAGAAATTCAATGATGAAAATAGTTCGAAATTTAAACGCACGGTTTAAGAGATAAAATATTTTGAATAAAGGGATGAAAAAAAAAAGAAAAACTTCCAGGTTACGATAAGTGACGCGCATAAAGTGCGCCACTTTTCGCAAACTAAGAAGATGGGAGTGATCTTTGGAAAGAGTACTCCTTAATCAGTTATTTCGCGGGAATGTGCGTGCGTTAAGAAGGGAGCTTGGGTTGGGCTGTGTTGTGTGGGCTTAACTCCAGGCCAATATATAAATGTTGGTGGTTAATAGGAAGAAAGAAAAAATGCCATGCTTGGCCCTGGTTGCCTGGGGCCCAACTCCGCCCCTGCATATTCGTGATCTCCGCCACCTCTGCCGTATCAGATTTGTTTGAAGTGCACTGTATTTGTTCAGATTTGTTTTTAGTAGTATGTGTGTATAACATATCTGCATCATCATCAATTTCTTTTCTCTTTTGATTGGTATGGACATATTGTTACATGTGCAGACGATATAAATATTGTACATTAGAATACATACGAGATAAGTTAAACCCATGCAGCAAGGAGACAGGACGATCCCGCCATAGACCACTTGCTACTGAAGTATTATGAACATGCATGCATCTGCATAGCCTTGCATGCGTACGTTGACATGGACACCATGCACGAGACTTATCTCATGCACATGCACATGCTTCCAGTTCCATCGATCTATGTGGTGTGTATCATTCATTGTCCATTGCCGCCTAGATCTTCAAGTGCTTCAACCTATTCATCAAAATTGCAAGATTAACCCCAGCTTTCAAGTCCACACATAATTTGATAGTAAGGAACACGGTAAAGCCGGTCGTACCTGTCGGCCTCGTAGCCGGCGTTGTGGCCGGGGCCTGGGCAGGGGGAACGGTAGGCGGGGAAGGCCACCTTGCCGGCCTCGATGCGGGCGATGTCGTGGACGAGCAGCTCGTAGTAGCGTTTGACATCGTCGGCCGACTTGCCGCCACCAACGGCACGAGCGACGTTGTGCCAGCGGTCGGGCGTGTCCCGGTCATGCACTGCCAGTGCCTGCTCGAACAGCTTGTTCTGCTGCGGCGTCCATCCAGCCCTCCCGGCCGCGCTCATTGACAGCGACGCCATTGCTCGATCTACCTAGCTGCGATTGGGCTTATGATGTTGGTACCGTGAACTCGTTGGTTGCACAGGGCTGCTTCTGAGATGGATGAGGAAGAAGGGTGTGAGAAGGGGTGCTACTTATAGCCGGCCAGACTAGACAATTCAGAGGAAGGATTCAGCTCTGTGGGGGCGGAGAAGATGGAGAATAATGGCCACCGCGAGAGGAGTGAGGAAGGGGGTCAGCTCGAGAAGGAACAAAATTTTCTGTCCCTTGGAAGTGGGGGATCTACCTTTCTATCTCCTCGGTGTAGTCCCGTCGCGAATCGGCTCGGCATCCTTCCTCGACCTCCTCCTGCTCAAAGATTCAAAGTAAAAAATGTAAATATATATATGTGTCTATATACAAGCATATACGTTCTCATAGTTTTAATTTAAGACATGTGCATATTCATATGCAATATGGAGAGGCCGAAACAGGGTTCTCTTCTCTCATTTTGAAAAATGCAATCCATGGTTTACAGCTTGCATGTCTTGACTTCTTATCTACACCACAAAATATGGAAAAATGTTTTTTACTAGCATTCTGGTTCAACTAACTCCTTACGTGCGTGATGATCTTGGTTCTACCACCAACATATTTACTGGGGTTGCGTTGGGTTGTTACTCTCTTGAGTGTACCTTAAATGTTTCAGCTCCTTTTTTTCAATCTAAGTTCCCATTCTTTCTAACATTCACAGATAATAACATCGACTAAAAAAAATTAATCAATTATTTCTTTGTCAAGGAGCTAGCTATATAGTTAAGAGCATCTAATCGCTATCTACATATAGCTAGTTGCAAAGATTGGATTCCATCACCAAATTTCAGATGCTGTTGTCCATACGAACCAGGATATATCTTGCTTTTTGGATGGAAGAATCATACTATTTGGAAATCAAGCTCCAACTTCTTTGTGCATGATTCTTCTATGGCATTAAACATTGATTCGAAAAGAATTTTTTATTTTAGAGTCCAATGGAAAGAAAGAAACGCTTTCCGGTATTAAGTGACAAGAATTATCCACCATGTGTCGCGGCTCATCGATGTTAAATTGTCCTCTCGTTTAGACGATTCAGGAATGTTAAAGGGCAACCTTTCCTTGATACTAAGCTCAGTATATAGATAGGGGAAGGTAAATGTTAAGTTGACACCTAAATACATGTGTATTTATTATAAGTTTATAACTAAGACTTAATGGGCATATTTACCATTACAATAGTTACACTCCCTTAGCTTACTATGATAGCATACATTATTACCTTGTGATTTACAGTTGGAGGCTAAACATCAAAAATAGTATAGCCATGTACTTAGTTTCTAACAATATATGTGCATCATCAGGAATTGTACTAGCAAAAAATTCCTACAAATTAAGTCAGACAAACATGCTAAAAGCATCCATTTATGTGTGTTTTCAGTTAATTGTTCAAAATAGCAATATAGAGATTAGTAGTAGAAGAGCTAGTTACAAAATAAATTTAGCTTCGGTATTCACTTAAATATTATGTAACAACGGGCAATTCTACACGTATACATGCATTAACTTTGAGCCACATTTGGGATATTATATGTATAAATATGTAACCCCCAGTTGATTCAATCTATTGCAATTTTCTGCTATATTTCTCACATATTTATATTTCTTTCGCGCTAGAGTTGAATCAAACATATTTCTGAAAAACTATAGCAACAACTCGCAATAGATTGCCAAAGATGGTTAGCCGCAGGGAGCAGTGTAGTAGAGACCAAGGTGGACCTTTGCCTGCCCAATGTTGTAGTTCTCTTGGTTGGAACTAACTTTGTAAGAAATATCTTCCTGCTTAAAGAAACATAAGGTTCTGTAAACTATTCATGTTTTTGTCCAACATATATATTGTATGCAGTCACATTATGGGCAGGTAAATCGTCGTTTAACCTATTAAAATATTTATGTCCAAGTTAAACGCATGCAAAGACAACTATCTAGTGTAGAAAATATACGGAAGTGCGAGGATGTATAATTTGGCACTCTCTTCTGTCTTCTTTTGTACCTAACTTCAATATAATTTCAGATGGACCCTTTAGTATTGTGCTTATATTACTTTTGATTTGCAGGGTCTCGCCGGGTACCTGGCAATATTTCGAACGATGGAATTTGCTATAGTTGATTACCCTGTATCTATATGCACAAATAATTTCGGAACTGAACCCAAATGTTAGCACGTATAGAGAAATTTATAGGGATTCCAATCTGCAACTGTTGTGGATCGAAAGCCTCGATCCCCGGAGCAAATAGACCTAATGTGATCGATGAGCCTGATTCGATTTACTTTTTTCTTTTATTTCTTTAGAGGAGATTCTCGCGCAAGTAGCAAGTAAATGTGAATCTTTAAAGGCAAGTTGGGGATCGATCCATGCGCGAGAAAAGTAAACAGTCGATGTATATTCCCGCAAAAAAAAAAGTCGATGTATATACAAGTAACCCTCAATGTGTTTTGTACACACGCATAGTATACACATGCATCTCGTGAAGTGATTTATAACTAGCATTACACATGTGCATCCATATACATGTAGCTGTAGCAACAATATTAATTGATAGGCGCTAAACATCACACGCTTCAAGCTTTCAACACAGTGATTCTGCAACTAGCTTGCAGTGCTGGTCGATGGATCGACATGCAGCTACCACTACTGAAATTTTCACGTACGCCGGGTGTAATGCTCTTTGCCGAGTGCTAAAACACGGACACTCGGCAAACCAAACTTTGCCGAGTGTCACTTTCGGTAATGACTATGAAACTGGAGCAGAATGCACCCTTTGCCTAGAGACCTCTTGGTAAATGTGTACCAACCAGTAGAACCTGACACCTTTACCGAGAGGTCTCTCAGTAAATGATAATAACTTGTGGTGCCCCTGACAACTTTACCGAGAGGGCTCTCGGTAAAGGGAAAAGGATTGTCGAGGGTGGCTCTTGGCAAAGTTGGCCCTCGGCCTGCTCTCGTGGTCTCACATGTCAGGAGGTGACACGTGTCAGCCTCCTACTGGTTCCCTTTGGCGAGAGTTGCTCTCGGCAAAGTTGGCCCTCGGCCTGTTGTCGTGGTCCCACATGTCAGGAGGTGACACATGCCAGCCTCCTACTGGTTCCCTTTGCCGAGAGTGGCTGTCGGCAAAGTTGGCCCTCGGCCTGTTGTCGTGGTCCCACATGTCAGGAGATGACACGTGTCAGCCTCCTACTGGTTCCCTTTGTCGAGAGTGGCTCTCGGCAAAGTTGGCCATCGGCCTGTTGTCGTGGTCCCACATGTCAGGAGGCGACATGTGTCAGCCTCCTACTGGTTATCTTTGCCGAGAGTGGCTCTCGGCAAAGTTGGCCCTCGGCTTGTTGTTGTGGGCCCACATGTCAGGAGGCGACACGTGTCAGCCTCGTACTAGTTCCCTTTGCCGAGAGTGGCTCTCGGCAAAGTTGGCCCTCGGCCTATTGTCATGGGCCCACATGTCAGGAGGTGACACGTGTCAGCCTCGTACCGGTTCTCTTTGCCGAGAGTGGCTCTCGGCAAAGTTGGCCCTCGGCCTGTTGTCGTGGGCCCACATGTCAGAAGGCGACACGTGTCAGCCTCCTAATGGGTCTTTTTGCCGAGTGTTGCCCTCGGCAAAGTCGGATCTCGGGCTGTTGTCGTGGGCCCACATGTCAGGAGGCGACACGTGTCAGCCTCCTAGTCTTTCTCTTTGCCGAGAGTGGCTCTCGGCAAAGTTTACGTGGTCCCACATGTCTGGAGCTAACGGACTTATCCGTTAGCTGCTTTATTTTGCCGAGACGGGTTGTTTAGCTCTCGGCAAAGGCTTTGCCGAGTGCCCGTATTCTGGCTCTCGGCAAATTCCTGTTTGCCGAAGAGGTGTACGCCGGGTGGCTTTTGCCGAAGGTTACACTCGGCAAAGGTGTTGCTGGCGGTTTTTGGGCCTTTGCCGAGTGTCCGTTGCACTCGGCGTATAGGACGATGTCGGGGGACTAATCCACGAGCACCTATGGGACCGGCGGACCGGGTCCCTTTCGGTTCGGCGGGGGCGAGGGTCGCACAAAGAGCGGATCGAGGCGAAGCACACGAGCAGTTTACCCAGGTTCGGGCCGCACGGATGCGTAAAACCCTACTCCTGCTTTGTGGTTTGTATTGAGTTCTTGCTTGGGAGCGCGGAGTGCTACAGTACACCCCAGCAGCTAACGAGACCGAGCGTGAGTGTTCTCTTCCTCCTCCCTCCATGTTGCGCATGGGCCTCCTTTTATATGCTCAAGGGGTCACCGACAGGTGGCAACGTAGACAAGGGTAAAAATGGAAAGGTGTTGCAGTTGGTACAGCTACCTGCTACAGTGTATCATACCTAACCCTGACGGCAGGGGACACGTGCATTAAATGCCCGTCTGCGTCGCCTAAATAGTGCAAAAGGGACCGTCAGGGACGCCATCACTCGCCACGATGGCAATCTTGTCAGTGCCGCTTGCCACCGCGCACCGCTGGCTGCACAGCCTCCCGCCACGTACGCCTGGAAGGGTCCCAGAGCGACATGTTGCTGGATGTGCTCGAGCGCGGGCACAGAGTGGTGGCTTGCCGCGGTCGTTGTCTTGTCGCGTCCGGGAGCTTGTCGCTCACCGGGCCTTGCCGGGACGCGTGGCGTGTCGCGGCAAGTTCTTTGAGATGCCTTGGTTGGCCTTCCCGGCAAGCTCCTCTTGCCGGGGTCTTGTCTCCTTAAGCGCCTTGCCTTGGTTGGCCTTCCCGGCAAGCTCCTCTTGCCGGGGTCTTGTCTCCTTGGCTTGGATACTTTGTCCTTGAATGGCTCCAAAGGAACCACGGAGGATCTTGGCGGTCATCCGGCAAGCCTTGCCGTGGGATGCTGCGACTGCCCGTGCACAAGTTCGGGATACTAGGGTACCCCTACTCTAGTACACCGACAGGAGCCCCCGGGCCTGGGCCATACACGGTGCCGAGCGCTGTTGGGCCAGGCCCAAAATAGGGCACGGGCACGCGCGGCTTGGGTTACGCCGTATCTCTCCCCATATCCACCGCGCCCTCCCCGAACGGCACGCGTTGAATGCGGCGTCGTGGGAGAGATCGTGGGTGGTTTCTTTATTCGGAAAGGTGGAACGTCCGCCCCTCCCTCTTTATAAGCAGGGGAAACAGGGGTAGTTCGCCCATTCGCCGGTTGCTACTCCAATCTCGGAAATCTCCGCCGCTCCCTCGTCTTCCCAAAGCTGAAAGAGAGCAGCGCCCCGCCCCCCATCGCCACCAGCACCACCAACGCCGTTGACCTCCTCCACCACTTCCGCCATGGCTCCGAGAGCCGACAAAGGGAAGGTTGTGAAGTCGACCGAGGCGCAGCGGCTTGCGGCGCTGCGAAAGGAGCGGGCAATCTTCCCCCCAAGCTCGCCGCGAGGGAGCTGCGGGAGAATTACTACCTCTTCTGGTCGACGGAGACGCGAGCGCATCCGCGCACGAAGGTACTTCCAGCCGCCGCTTGGAAAACGGCTCCAAATGGATATCCTTTCTTCGCCTTGTTCTTCTACTGCGGGCTCTGCCCGCCTTTCTCTGAGTTTTTCTGCGATATTATGAACACCTACGGGTTCTGCCTCCTTGACTTCACCCCCAATGCTGTTTTGACCATGGCAGTTTTCGCACATCTCTGCGAAAACTTTGTCGGAGTCTATCCCAATGTAGCCCTTTTTCGCCACTTCTTTATGCCCCGAGTAGAGAGAGGAGAGCCTTTATCCGGCGGAATTGCCTGGATCTCGAGGGCCGGCAAGAAGGACACTTAGAGGGAGAGTTCCGCGGCAAGTGGGAGGAATGGAGAGCAGACTGGTGCTGGATTGTCGAGGAGAACCCACAGCCGTTTACCGCCCGGCGCCAAGCCCCAGTAGCACGCGGCAGCGATTGGAGTGACGTGGCCCCGGAAGACGATAGGCTGAAGATTGCCGTCACCCGGATCCAACGCCTCAGGCTTGCCGGGCTCACTGTAGGCGCTGTTGGCGAGTGCTGCCGCCGCCCAGAATGCTTTTAGGGAGAATGTGGAGCACTGGACGGAGGGTCTCGTGAAAGCTGCCGCAGACATCAACAGGGAGCTGGCGCAGCTGGGGGTGGAGGATCTCGGGTATTCCTCTGATGAGAACCTCCAACCCAGCGCCAAGCTCACCTTGTTCTTCAAAGGCGTGGCGACGGCCCTCCAGCGGCTCCGGGAGAAGATCCCAAAGCAGCTGGCCGATGAGTCACGCAAGATCTGCGCGGGAGCTCTTCAAAAGGTGTTGGTGAAGGTGGCCTTCCGCAACCCGGGCCTCAACCTCGCCAACGTCCTCAAGACCCTGCCGCCGGATGCTGATCTGGAGGCGCTCAAGACCCTTGTCGCACCCATTATGGACAAGGCGAGCGGGATCAAGAGGATTGAGGGCGATCGCGTAGACTAGGCCGCCCGTTTTCTTCTTTTCTTGTCGCTGCTGGTCATGTTATGAGAACAATCTGTTAGAGCCGCGACAAGCTACCTTGTAATATAACTCTATTCCGGGTAATGATTGCAATGTTATTCCCTTTACTTGATTCCTTCCTTTGTATGTTTTTGCCCTACGCTTTTAGGGAACTTGCCGGTGCAGGCACCTTGGCCGCGAGTGCTGAGTGCGGAACGTCAGCAGCCTGCTGGCGGTGCCGCTACCGACAAGAAACCTTGTCGCAACTAGTCGCAGCTCACTTAAGTTGTTGAGCGGACTCGAAACAAAGTAAGGGTGCAACTAGCTACGAGTTGGTTCCTCCGCGCACAGTTTTTCCATACAAAGTGCGGTCGTTCAAGGGAGATAACTTAAAATTTTAAAAAAATCTGATTGCTCAAACTTTGGCAACTTAGCTTTTCTGTTGCTTGCTTCCCGGTAAGGCGAAACTTTCTTGAACGACGCCTGGTCCATACTATTATCTTCTCCTCCCCCCCCCCCGGCAAACTTGTGGGCGAGGGAACCTTCCTTTCCGGAATGCTATCTTTGGTCTCAAGACGGACAGTGCTAGGCCTAGTGACTCGTTTCACCCGGTAAGGGCCTTCCCACTTCGGCGTCAACTTGTTGGAATTCTTGGCGGACTGAACACGCCGAAGAACAAGGTCGCCTTCCTCGAGACTTCTGGCGTTAACTTTGCGGCTATGGTAGCGGCACAAAGCTTACTGGTAGCGAGCAGCTCGTACAGCAGCCTGAAGACGATCTTCCTCAAGGAGTAGCGCGTCATCTTGTCGCAGCTGCTCTTGCTCAAGCTCATCATAAGCGAGCACTCGAGGTGACCCGTATACGAGTTCCGTGGGGAGAACTGCCTCTGCTCCATAGACTAGAGCGAAAGGTGTCTGGCCAGTGGCTCGATTTGGCGTCGTCCTAATCGACCAAAGAACCACCGGCAGCTCCTCGATCCAGTTTCTTCCGCACTTGTGCAGCCTGTCGAAAGTTCTGGTCTTGAGCCCACGCAGCACTTCAGCATTTGCCCTCTCCGCTTGACCGTTGCTTCTCGGGTGAGCAACAGAAGCGAAGCAGACCTTGGTGCCAAGATCTTGGACGTACTGCATGAAGGTGCGGCTCGTGAATTGTGTACCGTTGTCGGTGATTATCCTATTAGGGATCCCGAAGCGGCAAACAATCGACCGGAAGAACTTGACTGCTGACTGTGCTGTCACCTTCCTCACTGCTTCCACTTCCAGCCACTTTGTGAACTTGTCGATTGCAACGTACAAGTACTCAAAGCCCCCGACTTCTCGGGGAAAGGGGCCAAGGATGTCGAGCCCCCAGACCGAAAATGGCCAGGATAAAGGGATCGTCTGGAGAGCTTGAGCTGGTTGGTGTATCTGCTTGGAATGGAACTGGCACGCTTCACACTTGGTTACTTGTGCAGTTGCACCCTGGAGGGCTGTCGGCCAAAAGAAACCTTGCCGAAATGCTTTGTCGGCAAGTGCTCTTGCGCCAATGTGGTGATCACATATGCCTCCATGTATCTCTGCCAACAGCTTTTGTCCGTCTTCCTGGTGAATACACTTCAATTTCACACCGTTGAGTCTTCTTCTGTACAGTGTGTTGTCGACAAACTGGTACATACTTGACTGCCGGGCTACTCTTTCCGCTTCTTCTTGCTCTTCGGAAAGTTCTCATGTCTGAAGGAAACGGACAATCCGCTATGCCCATGCTGGAGCTTGTGGCTCGACAACAAGGATTAAAGGCAAATCTGCTGCTGCGGGAACATCCGCTTCTACGGCGAGAACCTGCGGCTCTGCCAGAGCTTGACGTTCCCCGGCAAGCTTGCCGGAGCAAAACTTGTCGGGAGCTTCTGCTTCAACGGAACAAACCCTAGGGCTTGCCGGAGCAGACTGCTCCTCAGCGCTCTTGGCGTTGATCTTGGGGACCTTCTTGGCGGCGGCTACGGGAAGCTCTGCCGGAAAATAGTCACCAGAAATCAAATTCCTCTTCTTGCTCTGTCCAGTTGATGGCGTTACAGACGGTTGAGTCAGCTTGAGCACAAAGATCCCTGGTTCCACAGGTAACTTAAGTGCGGCGCACTTTGATAGGCCATCGGCAATGGCGTTCTGAGCTCTTGGAACATGCTCCATCTGTAGGCCGTCAAAGTGCTCTTCTAGCTTTCTCACTTCGTCGACGTAGGCTTCCATCAACGGACTCTGATAGCTCTTGTTCACTTGGCGGACGACAAGCTGCGAGTCACCCCTGACAATGAGCTTCTTGATCCCAAGGTCTGCCGCGATCCTGAGACCGGCAAGCAAGCCTTCATACTCTGCAGTATTGTTTGTTGCTTGCTCCTTGGGAAAGTGCATCTGGACTACGTACTTGAGGTGCTCTCCGGTGGGTGCGACAAGCAGCACGCCAGCGCCGGCGCCTTGCAGCGAAAAGGCACCATCAAAGTACATCAGCCACTTTTGCTTGCTTCCTCGACGGGGATGCTCGTTTCTGGAATTTCTTCATCTGGTGTTGGCGTCCATTCTGCTATGAATTCTGCCAATGCTCTGCTTTGGATAGTTGAAGTACTCTCAAACTTGAGGCCAAAGCTTGACAGTTCCAGTGCCCACTCAACAATCCTGCCTGTCGCTTCTGGATTCTGTAGTATCCTCTTCAGCGGAAAACGAGTGACAACTGTGATCTCATGTGCTTGGAAGTAATGGCGCAGCTTTCTCGAGGCCATGAGAAGGCCGAAAAGCAATTTCTGCACGCCAGAGTACCTTGACCTAGCCCCCTGCAGAAGGGAACTGACAAAGTAAACTGGGCGCTGTACCATTCTCTTCTGTATCTCCTCGCGCGTCTGCGCAGATCCATCCTTGTCGGGACCAGAGCTTGTCGGGGAAGCCCCCTGCTTGTCGCTGGATGCGCCTGCCGTGGTTGCTGGCTCGTCATCTGCCTCCCTCTCTGCTACTAACGCAGCACTAACCACTTGATTGGTTGCCGCTATATACAGCAGCAACTTCTCTTGTGGCTTAGGTGCGACAAGTGTTGGAGTGGAGGACAGGTATCTCTTCAAGTCTTGCAGCGCAGCCTCCGCTTCCGGAGTCCATTTCATTGGACCTGCCTTTTTCAATATTTTGAAAAACGGCAGGGCGCGCTCAGCAGACCTAGAGATAAACCTGCTGAGAGCAGCCACGCAACCGGCAAGTCTTTGTACATCCTTGACGCGCTTTGGTGCTTCAATCTGCTCAATGGCCTTGATCTTGTCGGGATTGGCTTCGATTCCCCGCTGAGACACGAAGAACCCGAGAAGCTTGCCGGAGGGGACTCCAAACACACACTTCTCGGGGTTGAGCTTGAGGCTGATCTTGCGCAGATTTGCAAAGGTCTCGTCTAAATCTTGAATCAGAGTTGCCTTGTCCTTGCTCTTGACCACTATGTCATCCATGTAGGCTTCCACATTTCTGTGTATTTGTGGCTCAAGAGCGACATGGACTACCCTTGCAAATGTTGAACCAGCATTTTTTAAACCGAAAGGCATCCGTATGAAACAGTACGTGCCACATGGAGTGATGAATGCGGTCTTCTCCTCATCCTCTTCTGCCATGAAGATCTGATGGTATCCTGAGTATGCGTCAAGAAATGAAAGCAAGTCACATCCGGCCGTGGAGTCAACAATCTGGTCAATGCGCGGCAAAGGAAATGGGTCTTTGGGACAAGCTTTGTTAACATCGGTAAAGTCGATACAAAGTCTCCATTTCCCGTTCGCCTTGCGCACGACTACAGGATTGGCCAACCACGTAGGATGGAGCACTCCTCTGACAAGGCCTGCTGCTTCCAACTTCTTGATCTCTTCTGCGATGAATTCTTGGCGCTCCACTGCTTGCTTCCTGACCTTCTGCTTGACGGGCCGCGCATGAGGACAAACGGCAAGATGGTGCTCAATTACTTTCCTGGGTACACCGGGGATGTCAGACGGTTGCCACGCAAACACGTCGACGTTCGCCCGCAGGAAAGCAATGAGCGCGCTTTCCTATTTAGGGTCGAGAGTGGCACTGATGGTGAAGGTACCACCAGTGCCGTCCTCCTTGGCGGACACCTTCTTGGTCTCTGGCGGAGCTGCCATTGTCTTCTTACACTTGCCGGTGGAGCTCGATGGTGCGTCCTCGACGGCAGCGCAGCACTCCGAAGAGGTGCGCTTGCCGGAGTGGGCATCAGAACTCTTGCCGGACTTGGTCTTCTTCTTCCCCCCGGGAGCTTCAACGGCAGGTGACTTGCGATCTGTTGCGGCTGCCGCTTCCCGGTAGATCTTGTCGGCGCAGATAAGAGCATCCTTCTTGTCGCCAGGGACAGAGATGACGCTTATCGGGCCTGGCATCTTCAGCATGTTGTATGCGTAGTGAGAGGCTGCCATGAACTTGGCGAGTGCTGGACGGCCGAGTATCCCATTGTAAGGCAATGGAAAATCGGCAACGTCAAAAGTGACCCTCTCAGTCCTGAAGTTCACCTCGCTGCCAAATGTTACTGGCAACGTGACCTTCCCCTTCGGCTTGCTCCTTCCCGGGTTGATTCCTTGGAATGTGCCGGTCTCTTCAAGCTCGCTGTCAGGGATCTGGAGTTTCTGGAGTACAGCGGAGGAGATCAGGTTCAAGCCGGCCCCGCCGTCAACTAGCATCTTAGTGACCTTGAGGTTGCGGATAGTTGGTGAAACCAACATCGGCAAGCACCCGACCGCAGTTGTGCGATCAGGGTGGTCCTCAATATCAAAGATGATAGGCGTGCTGGACCATTTCAGAAGCTTGCGTGACTCGACAGGTGGTTCCGCCGCATTGACTTCCCGCACCCACTGCTTGAGTTGGCGGTGCGAAGTATGCAGAGAAGCACCGCCGTCAACGCACAAGACCTCTGTGGCTTTCTGGAACTCCTGCTCACTGGTCTCGACACCATCCATGTCTTCGTCGTCGTCGTCATCTTCATCCTTGTCGCGGCCGCGGGGAGGTCTGTCTCCTTGCCGCTGCTTGGCCTTGCCGCGGCGTCCTCCCCGGCCGGCGCGCTTCTTGCCGGATTCTCCAGCGCCTCCTTGGGCCCTCTCCTTGTCGCGTCGCTCGTATTCAGCCTTTTGCTGCTGGACAAGCTGCTCGACCTTCTTGCAGCTCTGGAGGTCATGGCCCTTGGTGCGGTGGATCTTGCAGTACTGCTTGTCGGTGCCGTCCTGCTTGTCGGCGACCGCCACAGTCTGGCAGTTGGTGCATGCGGCAATCTCCTTGCCGGAGCTACCAGCTTTGGCTTTCTTGGCGCCACCTTCGTTGCCGGACTGCTCAATGACTAGCACATCTTTGCCTTTCTTCTTCCTGTTGTTCCGCCGCCGGTTTTTCTTTGCCGGGGCAGCATCCTCGCTGTCAGATCCTCCTGCTCCTGTATTCTCTCCGGGGAGTTTCCTCCCTTCCTCAGCACGTGCACACTTGTCGGCCAGGGCATACAGCTCACTGACGTCTCTGATCTTGCACATCGCCATCTCCTCCCGCATCCTGCGGTTACGCACGTTCTGATGGAACGCGCTGATGACCGCGGCAGGGTGGACATCTGGGATGTTGTGCTGTACACGGCTGAATCTCTGAATGTACTTGCGCAGGGGCTCTCCTTCCTTCTGGGCGAGCAGATGAAGGTCACTCTCTTGGCCATGAGGTTTGTGGCCGCCTGTAAAGGCGCCGACAAACTGATGGCATAGGTCTGCCCAGGAGGATATGGAGTTGTCCGGCAAGTGCATGAGCCAGGACCTGACGTTGGGCTTGAGCACCAGCGGGAAGTAGTTGGCAAGGATCTTGTCGTCCCGCCCCCCGGCAGCCTGCACCGCGATGGTGTAGATGCTGAGGAACTCCGACGGATGCGACTTGCCGTCGTACTTCTCTGGTACGTCTGGCTTGAAATTCTTCGTGCTGGGCCACTGGACTTGCCGCAGCTCACGAGTAAACGCAGGGCAACCTACCGCGTACGGCAAGTCGCCTGGTTCCCCTGGCGCATGCATGTCGACAGAGGGCCCAGCGCGCTGGTCCGATTGACGTCGCGCTTCTCTTCGGCGCTCGATGCGAGTACGAGCGTCTTCTTGCTGTCGTTCGTGAAGAACTTGGCGCTGATCGCGACGAGCTCGTGGATCTGATGACGCGGTGGAGTCGCTGTCGAGGTGGATCCGGCGAGTCGGCGATCTTGGCCTTCGGGGCGGAGAGTGCACAGTGGTTGCACCCCCACCGGTCTTGTCGCCACCGGCTCGTGCCTGGCTGACTTGCCGCGGCTGCGACGTGCTCGGCTGCCGTTGAGTGTCGCCGTTGGCGAAGCCGATGAGACTCTGAATGGTGGCCCTCCAGTCGTCGATCTTGTCTGCCGTTGGAGGGTAGTCCAGGAGCAGTTGAGCTCGCGCCAAAGCTTCTGCTGTAGTGGCGGGTGGCGGTGGCGAACGGTGCGAGGAGCGGGATATGCTCGGACTTCTAACTATGTTAGAAGGAGCAGTATCCCGTCCAGGCGACCGTGCCTCGCTCGTGCCAGCATGTTGGCGTGCATGCTGGTCTTGAGCACTCCGAGATCCACCAGCTCGATCTTGGTCCAGCAAACGCATGGTACCGTGAGTACCATGACGCTGCCGGTCCCGCGCCTCCTGAGATGGGCGCGGTGCATGTACGGACGCCGAGGTCTTGGAGTGCGCCCGGTCGTTGTGGGAGCCGGCTACGCCGCCGATGGGCAGCGCAGCCTTGTCCTTGGACCTGGCAGCACCGTGAGCTCCCTCGTCGACGCCCGTTCTTCCGCCGGCGTCTGCCCCATCAGCCGTTTGCTCCGGCGGTGGTGGGTTCGGCGCGGACGGAGCAGCCGCCTCCGATGCCTTTTTCTTCGGCGGCATGTCGATGAAGATGATGAAGATCTAGCTCGTGTGAACGCCGGATGTGGTTCACACAACCTCGACGCCCCTACCTGGCGCACCAAAGATGTCGGGGGACTAATACACGAGCACCTATGGGACCGGCGGATCGAGTCCCTTTCGGTTCGGCGGGGGCGAGGGTCGCACGAAGAGCGGATCGAGGCGAAGCACACGAGCAGTTTACCCAGGTTCGGGCCGCACGGATGCGTAAAACCCTACTCCTGCTTTGTGGTTTGTATTGAGTTCTTGCTCGGGAGCGCGGAGTGCTACAGTACACCCCAGCAGCTAACGAGACCGAGCGTGAGTGTTCTCTTCCTCCTCCCCTCTACGTTGCGCATGGGCCTCCTTTTATATGCTCAAGGGGTCACCGACAGGTGGCAACGTAGACAAGGGTAAAAATGGAAAGGTGTTGCGGTTGGTACAGCTACCTGCTACAGTGTATCATACCTAACCCTGACGGCAGGGGACACGGGCATTAAATGCCCGTCTGCGTCACCTAAATAGTGCAAAAGGGACCGTCAGGGACGCCACCGCTCGCCACGATGGCAATCTTGTCAGTGCCGCTTGTCACCGCGCACCGCTGGCTGCACAGCCTCCCGCCACGTACGCCTGGAAGGGTCCCAGAGCGACACGTTGGTGGATGTGCTGGAGCGCGGGCACAGAGTGGTGGCTTGCCGCGGCAAGCGCCTTGCCGCGGTCGTTGTCTTGTCGCGTCCGGGAGCTTGTCGCTCACCGGGCCTTGCCGGGACACGTGGCGCGTCGCGGCAAGTTCCTTGAGATGCCTTGGTTGGCCTTCCCGGCAAGCTCCTCTTGCTGGGGTCTTGTCTCCTTAAGCGCCTTGCCTTGGTTGGCCTTCCCGGCAAGCTCCTCTTGCCTGGGTCTTGTCTCCTTGGCTTGGATACTTTGTCCTTGAATGGCTCCAAAGGAACCACGGAGGATCTTGGCGGTCACCCGGCAAGCCTTGCCGTGGGATGCTGCGACTGCTCGTGCACAAGTTCGGGATACTAGGGTACCCCTACTCTAGTACACCGACAGACGATTCCAGTAGTGTACATATGTAGTCTTGTAAGTAGAATTCATCAGGGAGCTTTAGAATGTACTAGATCGATCTGCAGACAGACAGAAACAGGGGCCACGTGTCAGTGTCATTTCAGTAATCAATGTATAGGTAGCATATGCACTCATGCATGCACGTCAACAGCCATACACATGATAATGGCACACACCGCTTAACCCTAGCTCGATCGATCAGAGGAGCCGGTTGTGTACGTTTCGAACGGCTAATATTAAAGTTTATCACTATCTGTCTGACCCATGTGTGCATATCAATCAGGAATTCAGGATTAGATCTCATGTGGCACAGTGACATGCATGCACGCACCGGTAGCGGCGACGCACAGTGACATTCAGGATTAGATCAATCAGGAATTCAGGATTAGATCTCATGCACTCGATCTGCACGACGTCGTGGACGAGGCGTTCGAAGTGGCGGCGCCCATGTAGCGGGCCACGTCGTGCCACCGGTGCGGCGTATCCCGGTCGTACACGGCCAGCGCGCACTCAAACTGCTTGTGCTGCCGCTGCGTCCACGCCGTCGTCGCTGAACCCTTGGAGCCGGCCACCGACGACATTGATGTATGGCAAGCTAGCTAGGTCTCGATGGTTATAATGGAATGGTTTCAGTGAACTGGGTCGACCTTGTATTTATAGGACACGATCGCCTGCTTCGTGCATGCATGCGGGGAACACTCTGATTAGCAAGTACGGTCGGAAGTCGCGACCAATCAGAAAGGTACTGATAGCCATGATATTGGCGGTTCTTCGATCGGGTTGGATTGCAGGGGTCTCGTTTGGAAGCTTGGCAAAAATCACATCTACCCCAAAAAATTCAAAACTCAACTCTCACTAGGCCAAAAAAAAAAAAAAATATGCCAACAGGCCTAAAACCGACACCTAATGGACAGCAGAAACGTAGAAAGCCGATGGCCTCCGGGAAGCAGCACTGCTGCCAAGGGGGCCTCAGAGATCGAGCTCCGGGATGCGGAGGTACAATTGTGAGTGTGTGTGTGTGGGGAGGGGAACGTGGAGGGTCGACAGTACAACAAGTTGGATCCCCCGCGGCCCCATTGGAGATGACAGGATGGCGATGATGGTGGAGAAGGAATGGTGACGAAAGAGAGAAGAGAGGGACCAGCAACGATAGAGTAAGGTGATGAGATGGAGCCGTTGAAGGATGGGGTGGCCGTATTGGGTGAGGAAGAATCAGGAAAAGCAACATAGGCCGGATTGACGTATCTTTTAAGCTTGAAAACAAGAAGAATATGCCAATAACTAACCGGAAATGCCAACGGTGACTGAGCACCAACGATGGAATCATTATCACTTATGAGCACCAACGATCATTTCACGGTCGACACTCGACAACGGTATATCATATCAGTGCTACCTGAACTGAATTAATTTGCAACTAACCATATAAGCTAGGCTAATTTTACAAAGTCCACGCCCGCTGTTTCAAAAAAAAACGGCCAAGCTAGCAGAAGTATTGCACACGTATGTTAGATCTTTAGACGGGAAGAGAAGCTGGTCAAAAGGCTCCACAATAATTGCATGCAGATGATTCTGCTGGCTGGCTTGATCACGTCACTGTACTAGAAACTTATGAACTTCTGAAGAATCCGTTGCCGAAAAGTAGCTCAACTTTCTGGTTCTCAGCAACTAGATAGATAAAGCTAGTGGATTTGGCGGTACGTGCTGTAGTAGTAGATGCTTGAACAATGTAGCTTTTTTTAGCATAAATTCAATGTGAAATCTGTGCGAGGATCGAGATGCTAGTGGGTGGCCGGCTACACGCCGTGCAACCTGGATGCTGGCTTTGCGGGGGGGTGCGATGAGCATCTCCTGCCGTGGCGGGAGATCTTTTGTATCCATCGGACGACCTTTTGGAGATAACAGATGCTGAAAACAATATGGAGATATTACTGTGTCATGGAAACAATAACTTAGGCTAGAGAAAATTATATTCCATGTGTCCACTGTTTAGCTTTTTTATCTTTTTATTATCTAGTATAAATAATAGAGAATATCTAGAGGAAATTTTCATATATATGCATATCAGATTTCGGAAACATAACACTCTGTAATAATTGTTTTTTTTTTTTGAGAAGGCCAACATGACGAGCTTTATAAACAAAATCGAGTAAGCCGGAGCCCAACCAGGTAAAACTCAATGTTTCTTTTCTTACACACTGTTTAGCTTTCTTATATTTTCTAAAAAAAAGGTAAAACTCAATGTATATGGGGCTTTCTCATCCAAGCTTCCTTCTTTCACATGCTGTGTGCTGCGATGATGGCCAAGGCAACGATGTTGAAGTGTTTAAACAAGGAAGAGTGATTGTCATTAGTTGGTGATCTACGCCATAATAGTCCTCTGTGAATGGGCCGTAGATGATACTACCTCCGTCCTGGTTTATTGGTTTCCCTAGAATTTAGTGTCAAATTTTGACCATCGATTTAACTAAGAAAATAATAATGCATGTCACTAAAAAAATATATTGTTAGATTCGTATTTGAACATAGTTTTCAATGACATTATTTTTGGTTACGTGCATTAACATCTATTAGTTAAATTTAAGATCAAATTTTGACACAAAATGCGAGGGGGACCAATAAATCAGGACGGAGGTAGTACTACCGACGGGTTTTCTGGGCTTGGAAGTGGTGATCTATCAGCAGACGTGTCCTATGGTGTAGTGATTATTAAAAGTATCAAAAAGCGTATGGTGCTCTTACTAGTTTCATCAGGGGTTAATCCGATTTAGTAAGAAAGTATACATGTTCAGGCCCAGGTTAATATGAAACACCGTGATGGCTATTTTTCGGCTTGCTTGGGACAACATGCACAATTGCGAAGAAGGTTAACTATACTCATTGTCCACGAACGGAACGGCTTGTGAGATATCTATTTTTTGTCTCAACATAATATCATTCAAAGCATGGATTAAAGAATCGTCAGTGCTGAGGGCACATCTGAAACTTCACAAACATAGGACCAACCCAGTTCACCGAGCTAAAACGATCTTAGTTAGGATAAGTTTGGTTGCTCAGATTTTAGCTCATTGGGTCGAACGACTCATACAACTCTTTTAGAAAAATACAATTGTATTTTTATATCGGTGAGCTCAGTTGACCGTGTACGTCTTAGTTTTGTTGATATGTTTCCTATTTAAGTTTTTAAGATAGGTCTGTTGTGAAAAGGGAAAAAAACACTCAAATGTTTGTTCTTTTCTAAGAAATGCATGTGATTGATAATTTTTCCACCACCCGAATTTTCATTTAACAAGGTCACACGCGCATACCGAAATACATAAACAGTTCTTTGATACCATGGGGTGTGGAAGTCTAAGATCCACTCAAAGAGCATAAATGGAATATTAAGTTGGTTCATTAAAAGAAGTGATAAGCTTCCTTCTCAAATTAAATTACCCAATTACATAAATAGTTTTTTGTTATCATGGGGCGGGGAAGTCCAAGGTCCATTTCAAAAGCATAGATGGATTAATAAGTTTGTTTATAAAAAAGAAGTGATACTCTTAAATACCAATGAAAAAAATAGCGTGCTATAGAAAATAGCGTCGTCCCTGAAAATATGCTATTAGCGTGCTATAATACGCTATAGCGTGCTATTAGCGAGGCATTATACAATGATTTATTTAGCGAGGCAATTCTCTACATGCTATAGTGTGCTATTAGCGGCGCTATAGCGTGCTATTTTTTTCAGTGGAAAATACCCTTTGATTCCTGGGTGTATATACACCTGATTTGGGAAAAAAATGGAAAAAGTCAAAAAAAAGTTTAGAAATTTTCTTAGAATAAATTTGACGTTCTTTTGCATTAGTATAGAAATTTTTATGAATAAAAAACCTGCACTGACTTCAGGGCAAAAACAAGACTTATTGCTATCATATGTCACTATTCACACTAATTTGGCCAACAAACTTTGCTTAAAAAGAAGTCAACGGGGGTTTTTCTTTTTGAGGAATATTTTTCACAAGTAGGATCAAAGGACAAGTTTATTACAATTTTTTTTGACTTTTTACTTTTTTTCCATATAGGGTGTATATACACCCATAGACCGATAGTTCCAGTCTACTCTTCCCTCAAATCTAATTACGAAAGCACATAAATAGTTCGCCAATACCATAAGCCAATATCAAGTTGAAGAGCATAAATGGAAACAATAACTTTTGAGCTGTTTTACGGTGATTGGGTTAGTACTCGGAGTACTTAGCAGTACTTACATGTCTGATCACGTTTGATTTTTATTAGCCGTCAGATCTTGCGGGGAATTTTAATTGATTAAATTTAATATGTTAATTGCGATAAGGGCATAATGGTCCAGGGGGAAATATCTTTTCTTGAACCGATCACCTGAGGACCAGATCCATGTCTACTCGATCCAGTTCAGAATCCTCCTCCGATCTATTCGTCGCCGCTCGCCGCTCCTAACCTTCTCCGTCCTCGACCTGCCCGGTGAGAGGAATAAATTCATCGTCCTCGTCCTCCACCCAACCAACCCCAGCCCCCAACGCCGTCACCGAAAAAGAAGAAGGCCGGATCTGTGCCGGCTGAATCGGCGGCTACCGCGGCGGGCGATCCCATCTCTTCGTGCGTACCATCCTTAAGGTATGAATTCGGCTTGGCATTCTGCTCGTTTTCTTGGCCGTTGCGCCCCTCCACCATGCATGCAGTACAACCTCAACCCCACAAGATCCGGGTACGGACTAGAACAACGAATGGAAAGCTTCATCCTGGCATAGTTTCTCTTGAGCTAATCGTATCATGTTTGTTTAAGTAAGATGTTGAGGGCATTGCTTACTTCCTTTGGTACCGCAGAAAAAAGTGACTTACTTGACGTTTGAGATGAGATATACTAAAGGAAGATGAGATACTGGTTCCATAGTTCACTTAATTTAGTTTATTAAAGTCATCATCACTTTATGTTTGCATAGTTCGTGAAATATAGTTTAAAGGAAGATGAGATACTACTTGTTGGATGTTGATGATTGGTTTCCCTCACATGTCAAACGAGCAAAGTCTTTTCCATGCACTTATCTTTGCCTATGAGCTATTTTACACCTGCAACATTGATAAACAGAAAGATGTTGATGATTGGTTTCCCTCACATGTCATATGCAGGAAGACATGGCGTATGCAAGTGATGAGAGTATGTTCGAGTATGTAAATGTTGTCAGCAAGATGTTTGATAGTGAGGCTGAAGGCTATGAATTCTACAACAAATATGCTCTTGAAAAAGGTTTTAGTGTGAGGAAAAGCTACGTTGAGTGGGATGGATCCAACAAATACATAATTTTAAGGAAAATTGTGTGTAGTCGTCAAGGGTTTCGCGAAGAGAAGCACATGAAAAGAAAGATGGAAGATAGAAAGAGGAGGCCACGAAGTATAACTCGTGTTGGGTGTAATGCTAAATTGGTCAATACGATACAGGAGGAAACCGGTCGGTGGTTTGTCAAGGATTTCATCGATGAGCACAACCATCCTCTAGCCCCACGGGATCTTTCCTGTTTGCTGCGTTCGCACAGACGAATTAGCGATGAGCATAAAGCGGACATTGCGGACATGGAAAAATGTGGGATCCGCAAATACCGTATTATGGATATTTTGTGCTTTCAATACGGTGGATTTGATAAGGTTGGATGCATAAAGAGGGACGTTTATAATTTCTGCCATGCTAATAAGCAGGAGACAATCAGTGTCGGTGATGCTAATACAATGATCATGCACATGATGGCGAGGCGAGAGCGAGATGTGGATTTTTTTTCTTCAAGTACTTGGTAGACGAGCATGGCCATCTGAAGGGACTGTTCTGGGCTGATAGTCAGTCGCGACTTGACTACGAGGCTTTCGGAGACGTCATTGTTTTCGATAGCACATACAGAACAAACAAATACAATCTGCCATTCGTGCCGTTTGTCGGGTTGAATCACCACCGCAGCACTGTTATTTTTGGCTGTGGTATAATTTCTCATGAAACAAGCCAGGCATACGAGTGGATGTTGTGGACCTTTTCTGATTGCATGGCACAGAAGCATCCGATATCTGTGATCACAGATGGGGACCTTGCAATGCAGAGAGCAATAAGGGTGGTCTGGCCAGACTCAAACCATAGACTATGTATATGGCACATTCAGCAGAACATTGTACGCCATCTGCATGATGACGACGTAAAGGAGGAATGCAGATCTTTCATTTATGATACTTCTTCCATTGAAGAGCATGAGATAAAATGGATACAATTCTTACAACGGAATAAAGTAACTAGTGAGGAGTCTTGGCTACATCAGATGTATCACATGAGAAAGTTGTGGTGTGCTCCATATCTTGAGGGGCGTTGTTTCCTAGGATTGAGCAGCAATCAGAGGAGTGAGAGCTTGAACTCTGTGCTACATACGCATCTTGAGGGTAAGATGTCGTTGTTTGAAATGCTAGAACACTATGAGCGTTGCCTTGCGTCGCGACGGATTAACGAAGCTCTCCATGACGTCGAAGCCTTGCAGTCCGTTCCATTTACAGAGGAAAATGCTTCGCCGCTTGAGAAACATGCCGCAACAGTTTTCAAACCTAGTGTCTTTAAGATGGTCTTATGGAGCATAGATGCTGTCAGCAAATGTCAGATCAGAGAGATACTAGATGGATCAGAAGATTCCACTTATGTTGTGTCCAAGGAGGAAAGAATGGATAAAAGTTTGGAGTGCGCATTGAAGAGCAAGGAGGTCTTTTGCACAGGGTGAGTTGTTCTTGGCATAAGCTGGAATGCGCAGGCACACCATGTTCCCACATTTTTTACATATTGGGGATTTTAAAACAAACAATTCTGCCAGGTTGTTGCGTTCCCACTAGGTGGACTATGAATGCAAAATGTGCATACGCACCTACCAGAAAAAACTAGATGTATGACTATTCGGTAAGCCTACAGAGGTCCCGCGAGTTGCGGAATTGTAGTCACACCGCAAGTTTCAAGGCATGCCACTCTGATGAGGACTATCACCGTCTAAAGATGCTTTTGCAAGCACAACATCATGGCAAGCAATCAAGTTTTGAACAAGCTGACAGCAAGGAGTCAACTAATGCTCAGCATAACAGCATTAGGTTTGGCCCGTTGATGCCGCACTCGGAGAAAGTTGATAAGGTTCTGGATCCCGTGCATGTGCCAGGACGAGGTGCACCGAAGAAAAGGCTGCAGGCAAAGACAAAGAAGTCAAGATCACAGAATATCTATGGCTATTGCAAGAAACCAGGTCACAATCGACGTAAATGCGCTAAATTGCTAGAGGTACAAAATATGTTCATATTTATTTTTTGCATGTGTTTTACTCATAATTGATGTCCATGTGATTTATTGTATTCTTCTGTGTTGGATCTCGAGGCTGTACTGTGATATCTACATACATCATGAACCGACGATGAGCCAGAGAACGTCGTGTGCCATTCAGCTTTGTGTGACGTGGTCTTTACATTCTATTTCATCGTGACAGTAATTTAGTGAAGTGCGGTTGTACTGCCATGTTACTGTATTAGTTCGACATCTTTCGTTTCCATTTTCTGTATGTATCATTTGATGTCCAACTTTAAGAATGATGATGTATTTCGAACAGGAATAAGGGCTAGCATGGAGCACTTGTTATTGTCGAGTAGAATAATTATTGTCATGTATTTCTGCATGCACACACGGCCGCCAGACGGATCTCCCGCGCGATCCCACGGTCTGCATGGCTGGCTCGGTGCGTGCCCATCGTTTAGGCGAGACTACCGACGCCATGCATGCATGGCAGGCCGTTTTCCTACGTCGACCCAAACACCGGCCCATCCGAGGTTGCAGCTCCGGACGGCCCACGTCGCGTACGGTCTCGCACGTTGTTCTCGTCTAACTAAAAATAGTCCCACCTCGCCCCTCGAGCAGCTCCTTTACCTGCTTAAATACCTTCATCGAGGTGATTTTAGCAAGCGTTGGTCCTCATTGTAGGATGAATATGATTCTTCACCCTTACTATGGTTGTCATGCATATTCTTCATTTACAGAGCAATAATGACTGACGTATTTTTTAAATAAGCGGGGCCCACTGGGGTGTGCTTGGAAATCTTTGAGAAACCTCCATGCACATTCATCTTCACTGCATGCAAATCGGGCGGCAGCCGCTGTGCCAGTAGCTGTCAAGGCCTTGATGAATCACTATTCACATGCAGGTCCCCGACTCTTGCATGCAGGTCCCCGACTCTTGCATGCAGGTCCTAAATTATCTTGTACATGGTGACCCACATGTGCCAAACATGTCTATGAAAGAAAATTTTGAAAAAAATTATTTTACAATTCCCCCTTGAGGCATAGACCGATGTTTTCAGCAGTCAGTCTAGAGGGCATTATAAATTCAAAAAAGTTCAAAAAAATACAAAAACTTGGAAACCTAGTTTTGTTTGTGGAAGAGATCATGTGTGCCAAAATTGAGGTGATTTGGAGGTGGTCGAAAAAATGCCGGCATTCCGGAGGGACCATTTTGTCTAACTTAAGCCAGTTTTTGAAAAAAGGTGAATTTTTCCACAACCTCCAAATCACCCAAATTTTCTTGTACATGGTGACCCACATGTGCCAAACATGTCTATGAAAGAAAATTTTGAAAAAAATAATTTTACAATGCCCCCTTGAGGCATAGACCGATGTTTTCAGCAGTCAGTCTGGAGGGCATTATAAATTAAAAAAATTCAAAAAAATTCAAAAATTTGGAAAATACAGCATTAAATCAGGGTGTGTACAACTCTAGCTTGTTCTTGCCAACACTACTAGGAAAAGGCATGCTAGTGGCGCACCGATTTTGCCTTCTAATGGCGCACTACTGGTGCGCCACTGGATGTTGTTTTGGCTGATGTTGTTTTGGTGCTGTTTTGGTGCCATTTTGGATGGCTGCAGTGACTGTTTTGGTGCCATTTTTGATCTCCTAATATGGTTGTAGTGATCATTAATTTTAGAGCAAAATATGGCTGTTATTTTTTTGTTTTGTTTCAGAAACAGGAGAAACCAAAGGGCCCACGTCTCCCCTTCAGAGTTTTCAAGGGCCAAAGGGCAGGACGTTTGAGTTTTGGAGGCAACTCCCCACGTCTCCCCTCCACTGGAAACTCCCCACGTCTCCCCTCCACTAGCAACTCCCCACGACCACGATGCAGGTAACTCCCCTCCTATTCCATTGCCGCTCCATCTTCCTCCCTTTGCCTCCCTCCTCATTCCATTGCCGCTCCATCTTCCTCCCTCTGCCTCCCTCTGCCTCCACCATCAAGCAACTCCCCTCTGCCTCCACCATCGCTGGCCAGGAGGGCAATGGCGGAGGAATCGTGGAGCAACTCCCCTCCGTCTGCCAAGAGAATGGCGGAGGCATCGTGGAGCAACTCCCCTCCGTCTGCCAAGCATCACCATGGTGAGGCGTCTGGCAAGGAGCCGCTGGTGGTCGACGACGATGTTCCGGTCCCCGGGCAGAAGCAGGACTACACCGTGCCGCTCATGGTTGATATCCACCTGAAGGAGAAGCTGGATGTCGTATGCACCAGCAATCCAGACGAAGCCGACAAGAGGATCCGCGACATGAGGAGGAGGCTCGGCGGCATGGTTTCTCGGTCGATCGGCGTTGATGTCAAGTATACCAGGGAAGACGAACCTCCGCAAATGGCTGCAGTTCTGCAGTTATGCGTGGAGGATCTCGTCCTGGTATACCACATCACCGCGGCAACCAAATGGTAAAAACATCCAGTTCTGAAGTTTCTGTCTAATTAGTAGTTTCTGAAGTTTCTGAAGTAGATGCAATAGTTGTGAAGTTCTGAAGTAGATGCAATACTAGTTCTGAAGTTCTGAAGTTTCTGAAGTTCTGAAGTTTCTGTCTAATTAGTAGTTTCTGAAGTTTCTGAAGTTTCTGAAGTAGATGCAATAGTTCTGAAGTTCTGAAGTAGATGCAATACTAGTTCTGAAGTTCTGAAGTTTCTGTCTAATTAGTAGTTTCTGAAGTAGATGCAATAGTTCTGAAGTTCTGAAGTAGATGCAATACTAGTTCTGAAGTTCAGAAGTTTCTGTCTAATTATTAGTTTCTGAAGTTTCTGAAGTTTCTGAAGTAGATGCAATTGTTCTGAAGTTCTGAAGTTGATGCAATACTAGTTCTAAAGTTCTGAAGTTTCTGTCTAATTAGTAGTTTCTGAAGTTTCTGAATTAGATGAAATAGTTCTGAAGTTCTGAAGTAGATGCAATACTAGTTCTAAAGTTCTGAAGTAGATGCAATACTAGTTCTGAAGTTTTTGTCTAATTAGTAGTTTCTGAAGTTTTTGAAGTAGATGAATTTGATGCACCAGATTAATTTGATGCAGGCCCAAGGAATTCCGCCTGCTCCTACAGGAGAAGAAGCTGTACACCTTTGTTGGCTTCTCCATTGGAGGTGACAAGGAGAAGCTGAAGTTGTCTGGTTTGGAGATCAATCCCGACAAGTACGTCGACATGCAGCGCAAATGGAGAGTTCCAAACAATGGAAAGAAGTGGCAGTCTTTGGCTGAGTTTGCAGCCAGCCTCATCCACCCATCCTACAAGGAAATGAAGGGGAAGATCAACAAGAAATTGGACCACAAATGATGGGGGGATAGCCCACTGCCAAACAACCTCATCGAGTACGCAGCGAAAGATGCGTACGTCACCTACGAGGCATGGAAGAAAATCAAAACCGTCAAAGAAGGTTTGGAGCAATGGCAAGAGGCGGAGGATCATTGGGATGACCCCTACTACTGGGGATATTGAGTTGTTTGTTGTATTATGTGTCTCAGTTTGTAGTTATGTGGTTGAACAAGTTTTCTTTTGTTATGTTGAACAAGTTTGTTTTTGTAATGATGAACAAGTTTGCTTTTGTTAAGTTGAACAAGTTTGCTTTTCTAATGATGAACAAGTTTGCTTTTGTTATGTAGTTATGTGATTGTTATGATGCTGGTGCAGAACACTTAAGATTGTGATGTGATGCTACTGCTATATAGTAGTGGCGCACCACATGATAGGTGCGCCATTAGTGTCCATTCCATCTATAGCCTTTTTCCTAGTAGTGCAAAATGCAGCATGATGGACTGGCTGCAATGAAAATAATGGTGACAAATGCAAAAAATGAAATATGACAAAAAAGCCCGCCTACTTGCCGCTTAAAGCTCACAATTCAATGGCCTGCATATGACTAGTAACCCAATCATTTATTGGGCCAAGATGTAGAGGCCCGTCAGATTGTGATAACAGGTAGCAAGTAGGCCCACAGGACAGGGACGGAGGCGGTTAGGCAATGTGTTGCCCTTTAGAAAGGAACTTGAGAGGGAAAGCTCAGCCCGCTATATAAACCATACTAGCTCCGCTCACTCGGCGTGGTGGGACTAAACTCCCTGCACCCCTGGGATGTGCCCGGTGCGATGCTTGCTTGGGCCTAATTCGGATGGGCCATCCCATGCCAGCCTCACCCGCTGGGTCACTGGATGGACCGTTGGGCCATCTCGTTGTCTGCACCTGAGGCATGAATTCATGGGAATGGCGGTGACGTGGGTTTGCATGCGCGGGTGGCGGACGTGAACTTTATCTATCCGAACTATGTTATGATTTCTACCCGAAAACAAGCTCGCGTGCGACGCGCTCCCATGCGATGCACGCCTCTCGCATGATACGCGATTCCGATGCGACTGCGTGCCAAGTTTTATAGATGGAAACTTCTTTAGATGCAATGTCATCTCAAAAACAACTCAGAAACAACTGTATGATTGATCATAAAACACATGCATTGTTGTTTAAAGAACTGTCTCATGAATAAATTGTACCATAATTGCGAACATAGTGTGAAACAGAAAAAATGTTTGTTTGCAACAAAATAATCCTGGTTTGAAGCTTAAACTGGTTGAAAAACAATTGAGCCTACTCCATATTGTCTTCTGCACTGCCAAAATCCAGTGACCTCTTGCGTTGCGTCGTTGGAGATTCCGTCAGGCTTGGCGACGACCCATGTGCTTCAATCTTTTTCTCTTTAACATCAATATAACCATACAACTTAAGTTGTTCTTGGTCTTTCTCTGCCAACTCTCTAGCAAAACCCTCCATTTCTTGGATTCTCACTTCCTGTAGAAAACCATAGGAATTGTATTAGGAAGAACTCAAAAAAGACGTAGCCATAAACTAGATGCATGTAACATGTAAAATTTGACCCTCTGAATCAATGTCATCCTCGGGAAAACAACCCGTAGTTCTATTGTACACAATGTACAGGTGACATGTCTTGCTGCCATTCAGATCAGAAAGCATTTTTGTACATCATCTGGTCCTGCAATCAAGAACATTCCTTCTGGCAGCTTCCACGCAGACCCGGGTAAGAAGTAGTACAGTTCTGCTCCCAGTTTGCAACCAAAAGTATCTCTCATTTCACTCATAATGAGATCGTAGGTCACTTTCGCGGGTTCAAAAATTCTGACTTCTGTCGGGTGTTCATCAAAGTATGCTCTCGGGACATGTGACATCTCATCATCCCTACTAACAAAAAATTCCATGACCAGCACCTAGTATCTCACATCAGAGTTAATACATTCAATGAGTAAAGGGGAAAACATAATTTTTTATGTGCATAGCAACATTACGGCGTTGTTACCTGCTTTTGTGGAATGTATCCTTCATGTGGAGTCACTGGGGATTGTGCCATCTCAAACCTTCTCACCTTGTTATGTGGAATGTATCCTTCATGTGGTGTGACTGGGGACTCTGCCATCACAGGTTTCTTATCCTACGTATGAAACATCGACAGTGGGTTTACACACAAGTTTTGAAAGGTCATACCATATCTTGGGTATGCATCGTTGCGAGGTACTTACAAGGGGAGAATTGACGATATGTTGTTGGGGTGGACTGATGTGGCATTGAACAGGTGACTCTATCGCAATGTCTCGAGTGAATGGCGACTGTGCCATCTCATGATGCTTAGCCTACATACAATCGCCGACATAAGGCTTGCCACGAATTGAAGATGTTTGTATCATAGAATACGTAGGTCCTTAATATATAGAATCGGTGTGAGATACTTACAGGGGGAGAATAATTGAAGACATGTTGTCGGGGTGGCCGTGAGATCGCACGGTCTTCTAACATATGTCCTTCCAAGCGGACCTTCTCCAGCATGGCCTTACAATCCATGTCCGACCGCTCCTGTAGCAGCTTACTGTCCATATCTGCACGTGTCTGCAACACATACGCATCCATCCTGACTCGCTATGTCTATATAATATTGTCCACAAGCTTCCAGTCCTACTGCAACGTTTGATGCATTTCCTTGTAGCCAAGGACAAACTTTTTTTCCATGTACTCACAGTCCCGCTAATACTTTTCTTCAATCACAAGACGCATATTCGCCATCTTACGGGAAAACTCCTCACGCTCCTCCTTTATCATCCTGTCCATGTATGAACGTTCTTTTTTCAGTTTCTTATCTACCTCATCGCGATCCTTTTGCACCTTCAAGTCGATCTCCCGGCGTGCTTCATGCAAAGACTTATCGTACTCCGCACGGTTGTTATGCGCCTCTGAGACCATGGTCCCTACAGCAACACATATACCCATAGTATGAAAACTGTATCCACAACCTCATCCAACTAATTCGAAACAATACGACCGTGAAAAAATATTCAGAACCAGTTCGTACGATCAACTACTACAAACTATCAATCAAAAAGCTCTTGCATGACATCATGTACTCGAATTACACGAGAACTACTCAACTATGGCAAAACCTGGATTTTCTAATATCTTCGGAAATGACTTCTTGGTCGAATCAATGGAAAAAATAATCAGCACTGCAATCGAAGATGGGAGGAGCCGTGGAGGAGACCTTTTTAATCCAGCGTCGGCGTGGTCGCTTGAGAAGCGACGGCGCGATCCCAGCGATGGCTATGTGAGGAGAAACAAGGTAGATGGGGTGGTTAGGATAGGGTAGATATGCGGTATAATTGGAAGGTATATATCCGTGATTGTAGGGTTAATTAGTTATTTTGAAGTAATGCGCTTCGATGCAAGTTTTTTTTTAATGAGCGCGATCTTTTCTGGGCTTCCAAAACATGTGCACTGACCGCGGGTCCAACCGCATATCACAGATGCCCGAGCCATCGCCGTGCCCATGCCAAGCCGCCGCCCACCATTGCCTCCCTTTCCCTTGCCCCACCAAATTGTTATTCTTCTCCGGCGATGAAGCCTGCCATCGCTGGTGGACGGTGAGAGACGAGAGATGTCCATGTCCAGTTTGACCTCTCCGTCATCATGGCCGCGGTATGGTTCACTGCCGATGAACAGATGCCCCGACTGCCCACGCATCGCGCCACTGAAGCGTTTGACAACCATATCGGAGAAGAATGGAAACCATGGGCGGGAATTTGTGAAATGCGAGAGCAAACCAGAAGCGGGGAAGGTTAAATCTATGTTCTGTTGTGTCTTTTTGCTATGAATTTTGGCCCCAGATTTATATTTATTTCCTCGGAATTGGGATTTAGGGTTTCCCTTCCCTATTTCAGAAGCTGAAAACATGCAAGCATTTTGAGTGGCTGGATGAATACGTTGAGAGGCTTCAAACGGATGGCTTAATTGATTTGCCTATTGATTTGAGGCACGGGGCAACCCTAGAGGCAGATCTGCCATCGGCGGTGGATAATAAGGGCTATGCCAATGTTCCTCTGATGGTGGCGGATGCGGAACTCAAGGTGGAATTGAAGAAGATGAACAATAACTTAAGGCAGTTGATCGATCTGAATAAGCACGCAAATCTGATGGCCGCGGGATTTTATTTTTCAATAATTGTTGTGGGATTTGTTTACTTGTTGATCATCACTCATTAGAAGTTGTTAACAAATTATTTCAGTCAGCTTCTGTATAAGCAATGTCATTTGTGCTTAATGCCTTGTATGACCAGACCAAGGAAAAGCTCATTTGTAATCTATTGGAAAGGACAAATAAAATTGAAAACTGATTTCTTGTTTCCAAAATAAAATTTAGCAAAGAGGAAATAGCTCGAACATAACATAGTATCCCGAACATAACATAGTACCACGAACATCAGTATAGTTGATCTAACACAAATAGTACGATAATGATGATTTGTAAAGTAGCACATTACATCAAGGATTTATAAAGAACGCAAATTATTTTACTACGTTGTGATGTAACAACTCCAGAGACACATGTCGAACATGGGAAACAAACAGATAAATCCCTTGATTTCCCAGGTACAGCAACATCATCAAAAGTTAGGATGAAAAACAATGGTTATGGCACCATATTCTGCCATGTCTTGGGGCACAACACGATGAGGCAGTTTCTGTTTGAACAACAAATTTGTTATGTTAGCAAATTTGTAACTTATTCTTCTCTAAAAAAGGAAAAGCAATAAATTCATTCGAAGAATTTGTAGAAATAATTGTCAACCCATTTTCGTTGGTAATTAGGAGATATGTTTGGCGCAATTAGTGGCTAACTGTTTTTTTTGAGGAATAGTGGCTACTTGGTTTGATACATGCCAAACGTTATGTTCAGATTAGTTGCATTATTTCGTTCATCTTTTACCCAAAAAATCTATACAAAGTGTTAATTGGACAATGTGAACAATGTGGCAATAAGGTTGTCGGATGGTACCGGATGGAATCCATTGTAAACCAACCCTAAACCCTAAACCCAAAAAACCAAAAAACCCTGAACCCTAAACCCTGATAACCCTAACCCCCCCCACCCACCCACACACACACGCAAAACCGTAAAAACATTCAAAATTTTGCCCCACGTGGAAACCATTATGCATGAATTCTCTATGGGGTCATGGGATGCCATGAAGAAAGTTAGGGATCATTAGTACATGTACACGCAAGTATGATCTCTGACACGCGCATTTCTGGTCCATGTACATGTACATGTAAACCAACCCAACATCGATCCGGTTCAGTGGATGGATGCATGCTCTATGTGGCACGAAGTATGTCGGCCGAGCCAGTCATTGACCAGATCGATGCTACCGGAGGGATTCCATTGTAGACCAACGCTCGACCTATGTCCGGTGTGTGTGATAGGTACACTGTAAGACAAACATAGTTCCGTCGACCCTAAAACCCTAAACAGTGATAACCCTAACCCTCCCACTAAACCGTAAAAACATTCAAAATTTGCCCCACATGGAAACCATTATGCATGCATTCTCTATGGGGTCATGGGATGCCATGAAGAAAGTTTGGGATTATACACGCAAGTACGATCTCTGACACGCGCATTTCCGGCCTAGCATGTCAACACCCCGAAAGCACTAGCTGGGTTCCTCACCTGTATGAAACCAACCCAACATCGGTCCGGTCCAGTGGATGGATGCATGCTCTATGTGGCATGAAGTTTGTCGGCCGAGCCAGTCAACGGACCTGATCCAGGCCCGTATCAGACACATGTGCAAAGTGTTCAACTGCACAGGGCCCCCGGATGAGCAGGGGGCCCAATTTTTTTATGTGATCCTAATACTAATGACTACTTCTATGACTAATCAAGGCATTTGACCAATATGAAGTACTCGTTGGAAACCTGAACCGTATTAACTCCACATAAATCTCATGCACCCCTCCTCCTAATCTCTTTCTTTTTCTCGTTATCTTCCAGCGACCAGCACAAGCGCAGAAGGCCAAATCTCTTCCCGTTCTAATATTACAATCATGCCCATGGATTAATTCTTTCGCAGTTTCTCCAAATTAATTCCGTTGTTGCAATTAGTAGGTACTCCATACTCAATCCACCATCTATTTATTTGGTGTTTTCTTCTGGATCCATCATGTCTCCTCTGATTTTTCAAATTCCATTGCTTCTTGCTGCCTATGCTACTTTGATGCATCCGCTGGAGTTGGAGGCCAGACCGAATAGCTTGGCCGCCGATTCATCAACAGGAGCAAGCGGAACAGACCCTGAACCAAACTACCAGAGAGACACACCTTGTCATTGGTCACCCCATTGTCTTCTGTTCTCTAATAAATCAAAGGTTGTTTCATCCCTTTTGTTTATAATTTGTTTGCAATGCATGGTAAATTTCTAGCGAATGAACCACTTGCTCTCAAGAAGGTGTTGTTGATAAGTTCTTACTGAAAGAATCAAATAATATTTGGTAGAAGATTGGTTATGAATATATAATGAAAGACCACCATGTCGCAAATGTGGTAAGCAACCCAAACTTGATGAAAACCAATGGAAGATTATGTATAAAAGAATGCTAGAAGGATGACATGTTTCGATGACTCTTTCTGATAAATCTAGTTCTTCAAACAATTTCACTACCAACATGACATATATCTTCTACTCCGTAGCATTTTATTTTTGTAATTGACAATTGTTATATTAAGGGCCTAATTTTTTATTTTGCACCAGGCCTCCATTTTCTCGGGTACGGCCCTGACCGGATCGATGCTACCGGAGGGAATCCATTGTAGACCAACGCTCCATCAATGTCTGGTGTGTGTGCTACGTCCATCGTAAGACAAACATAGCTCCGTCAACCCAAAAACCCTTAAACCCTGATAACCCTAACCCCCCCCCCACTAAATCATAAAAACATTCAAAATTTTGCCCCACATGGAAACCATTATGCATGCATTCTCTATGGGGTCATGGGATGCCATGAAAAAAGTTTGGGATTATACACGCAAGTATGATCTCTGACACGTGCATTTCCGGCCTAGCATGTCAACACCCCGAAAGCACTAGCTGGGTTCCTCACCTGTATGAAACCAACCCAACATTGATCCGGTCTAGTGGATGGATGCATGCTCTATGCGGCACGAAGTTTGTCGGCCGAGCCATTCAACGGACTGGATCGATGCTACCGGAGGGAATCCATTGTAGACCAACGCTCCACCAATGTCCGGTGTGTATGCTACGTCCACCGTAAGACAAACATAGTTCTGTCAACCCTAAAACCCTTAAACCCTAAACCCTGATAACCCTAACCCCCCCACTAAACTGTAAAAACATTCAAAATTTTGCCCGACATGGAAACCATTATGCATGCATTCTCTATGTGGTCATGGGATGCCATTAAGAAAGTTTGGGATCATTAGTACATATACATGCAAGTACGATCTCTGACACACGCATTTCCGGGCTTGCATGTCAACACTCAACCCTAAACCCTGATAACCCTAACCCACCCCCACTAAACCCTAAACCCTGAACCTTGATAACCCTAACCCCCCACTATACCCTAAACACTGAACCCCTAAACCCTAATAACCCTAAACCCCTAAACCCTAATAACCCTAAACCCCTAAACCCTAAACCCCTAAACCCCTAATGAGTTGACAAGATTTTCTTATTTCTTTATATCATTTATCCAAATCTCACATAACTCACGCGGCCCACCCCTCCCTAAATCCCGCGATTACAGCTCCGCATTCTAACCACCCGGGCCGTCCGCACCTACTACGACCGCTGCAACATCAGATCGGAGACGCCGGTCGCCCACGGAATACAGGAGTCGGTGGCCACCACTCACCGCCCACCGCCAACGTGATCTGAGGGCTCGGACGTCAGTGTTCTTCTCGCCGCCTCCTCCTCGCGTGAACGCGCCGTTTTTCCTTTGCGCCGTCGACCGCACTATACCGGCACTTATAGTTTCCCACGCACTAACCGCCGCCATCTACTCGGTGGCACCGTCTCCGAGATAAGGTATTACCTGATCGTAACTCTTTATAATCGTTGTCCGCCGCTCCTTTAGTAGTTGAACCCTCATAGGTTTTGCACCCAAATAGGTTCTGTGCTTAAACCCATAAGTGGATCATATGTTAAATGACCCAGTTAATTTTGTGAAAATTAATTCTCTGCTAATTTTTTTTATACATTTTCCAATTTTGTTCAGATTAATTGAGCCAGATTTTATCATTGCATACGAGCCAGCAATGTTAGTTTCAGATACGAACCTTCATAATGGAGAAAAGCCCATCTCCGAAATTACCGATGCGGTAAGTAATTGACTGTTTGTGTACAATCGTTTCGTACACATAATTCATGTGTACTCAATATAATTTAATGGCATGTAACAGGAACTCGCCGAAAAGCATGGTCATATGAAGTTAGTATGCTCACGGACAAGGTTCGGAAAAACCATGAAACTGTTGTCACAAGACCACAAAAAGTACATCATATCAGAAACCAGTCTTGGCGGTCTAACCCAGATGCATGAAGTGACTCTACGGCGCATAATGTTGGTTAGACTAGCCAAGAGCATAGATATGGACACGCAATCCATTACCATCGGTAAAATGCCAATTCCTATAACAAAAGAGGACGTGCAAGGTATATTTGGCATTCCGATAGAAGGGGAGGATATAGAACTACATCTGGAAATGCAAACCGACACAGGATTGTTTACCGCCTATGCAAACAATGGGCAAATTTTGATTTCTGACCTTGAAACGGTGATCCGAGCTTCCAAAGCCCCAGACGGCGATTTCCTGAGACGGTTCATTCTGTACGCAATTGGTACTGTTCTAGCACCAATAGCACAACATTATGTGGACTCGAAATTTCTCAACCTTGTTACAGATCTTGAAAACCTTCGGAAATTTAACTGGGGATGTTTCACACTTAATCACTTCTTCAAGTCCGTTCACAAGTTTAGAAATCGAGATCACGTAAATCTACAAGGAAATCTAATTCTGCTCCAGGTTAGTGATAGATCACTACTTAATGTCCTTTAATTATTGTTCTGTTGCATATCTGTATGGTGATGAACTAATTTATTGTGTAGTATTGGTACTGGGAGCACGTGCGTAGTGGCCGATTAATGTATGCTTCTAGACCCCCTCCATTGATCGCACGATGGGACGAAATGATGGCTACTCTAAGAAGCGATGCTTACGAGAAAGGAGGTCTTCATAACGGGCTGGTACCTATTTACAATTGAACTTTCTATATCTGATTTTTTTATTTGGTACAAATGGTTCATTATATTTTATAAAAATAGGCTGTCATGGAAATTTGTGCTCCTCAACGACCGTCCGAGAATTCTAATAATTTTCCAAGAAAAAAAGATGAACATGTGCATCAACATGATTCGTATCGAGCACCATTACAAGGACAACAATTTAGTAGCCAGCAAGTATGTACTCCAAGGACTATTTGTTTTTGCAATATCACAAATAGGTGTCATGGAACCTCATTCATTTAGCTATTGTTATCAAGGGGGTTTTATTTTGTTTACACGGATTGAAATGGTAGTTGAAGTCATGAATGCACGCATTGCTGATCATGAAAGGAAGGTAGGCAGGAAGTTAATGGAAATTGAGCACAGATTTGATGTCAAATACCAGACTCTAGGTGAAGACTTGATCGACATGAAGACTAAAACTGGCACTAATCCTAGGTTGTCGAAGGCCGAGGACGAAATTAAAGACTTAAGGAGGGAACTCCATGTATGTCATAGTGTGCATTTTGTATTTTTTATGAATATGTTCCTTCATGTTCATTATTGTTTGCATTGTTACAGGAATTAAAATACGGATTTACATGCAACCGACAATCAGTGTCACAGAAAGGAGGCGTGCAGGTGATCAATATGGCCCAACACGTCAATATCTAAAAGTAACAAACTAATGATGAACTACCTTTGTTCATTGTAGGATCAAGTCAATGTGTGCAATTCATCCCTGACAGGAACTCCTTGGGCTAGCCAATTCACGACAGGGACTTCGAGTACACCAAGTGCAAGACATGTGACGGAAAACAATGAGGAACCACAATTAACTCTGATGATGCCTGTCTTTGGTAATGATTACAAGTTCACGGATGATGACATAGAGACAGCCATTTACATCCGCGGAACATACGACCCTGTTGAAATAGCTAGAATCGGAGACATTTCCCTCACAACAGAAAATCTGAAGCGTAATTTGGACGACAAATACCTTTATGGTGATGTAAGCCCATTATACTCTATTCTACATCATTACTGCAACAACTGTCTTATTATTGTATGATTGAAAATTTGGCAGGTTATTATGGCATATGATGGGGTTATGTACCTAGGGTAGGGTCATGGACCTGTTCCAAGTAACTTACCCTAGGACATCCCTAGAAGAGGTCGCCTTCCAGTCGACCAACGAGGATTCACTCGACTGGCCTGAAGGACTCGACCACGAAGACTCACTCGAGCACCAGGAGGTCAAGAGGCACTCTGCACCGCAACGGCCTGTAATTAAGTAGACTTTATGATAGTAAAGGCACTTTATGTGGGGCGTTACCAGTAACGCCCCACACTTAACTCACCTTAAACCCTCTCCTACGTGGGCTGGCTGGGGTCCTGGCGCACTCTATATAAGCCACCCCCCTCCACAGGCAGAAGGGTTCGGCACCTTGTAATCCATACATTCATAATCCACTCGACCGCCTCCGGGCTCCGAGACGTAGGGCTGTTGCTTCTTCCGAGAAGGGCCTGAACTCGTACATCCTTTGTGCTTACAACCTCTCCATAGCTAGGACCTTGCCTCTCCATACCTACCCTCCACTCTACTGTCAGGCTTAGAACCACGACAGTTGGCGCCCACCGTGGGGCAGGTGTTTTAGCGATTTTGTGGAGAAGTTGCGATTCTTCCGAGTATTTTCATCATGGTGTCTGCTGGAGTTTTGATCGAGGGTCAAGAGATCCGTCTCGGCACTCTCACCTTCATCGCCGACGACTCCGCATGGCTCCAGGAGGCTCCACTCGACGTAGATGCGCTCCCCGTCCGCGGTGCGACGCATTTTCGCGCATGTGTCCACGGCGTTCTGCTGCGGCAACCATCGACCCAGTATCGGTCGGCTCCTCCGTCTTCCACCCTCCCGGTCTCCCGCCAGCGCAAGCGCTCAGGCCGGACGAGGCTTCAGCGATGGGTGAGTCACGCGGTGGCTCGCCAGTCGACCACTACACAAGTTGCGGCAATCGAGCCCAACGAATCTCTCTACGGCTTGTTCGATCAGTCGACTGGCTCCGGAGAGACTGCATCCGAGTGCGGAAGTAGTGATCCAGCGGCGGAAATCTTGATGGTCGACGGGCCCCACAGCCCTCCTGGCTTCGCCCGCGGTGGTGGAGCAGGCGACGGCGGCGACCCTGCTCGAGGCTACGAAGAGTACCAGCCCGAGCCACTCGACTCTCTGCAAAGAGAAGAGCTTCGCCGCAGGAACGAGGATCCCCTGCGTATTCCCATCGCAGGAGAAACCCCCGAGGCTCGTGCCTTGGAGGAGGCGCGTCTGGCCAATTTGGCCGAGCGCACTCGATTGGAGAACCTTCAGCGAGCACTCGACGAGCGCGCGCGGCAACGAGTTCCCGACACCAGTCGACGTCAACTCTTCCCGCCGACTCAGGTATATCGAACCCCAATTCAGAATTTAGCAGCTGCGACCCGTATAGCAGAGTCCATTCAGCCTTCGCAGTCAGAAGCTGGCAGAGGTTTGCTGCAGATCAGGGATCTGCTCCGGGCAGCAGGAGATCAGAATTCAGCCGTGTCTCAGTCGCGCAACAGAATTCACAGTCGATCTGTCACTGTGAGTACGGTTCAGTCGGCTCACAGCCCCAGATCGCCTCCGCGGCGCGAAGGGCGTGAGAATCGGCGAGATCAATATGGCGACAGACTCGACCGAGATGATAGGCGTCGAGTGCCCTATTCCCCTCCGAGGGGTGGGTCCTACGCTCCTCGGCAGCCAGATGATAGGCGTCAGTACAGTACAGGGCGTAGGGTTCCAGTTGACCCCAGAGAGCCAGGCTTCGACGCGCGATCCATTATCGTGCAAGGGTTGGTCGACCGGAACAGAGCCCATCGAGGCGCACTCGACAGAGATGTGCCCACGAGCAGTCGAGTACATGTTTCTGGTCCTGAATGTTTCAGCAGAGCTATCAGAGCCGCAGTTATCCCACCCAATTTCAGGCTGGCAACAGGAGTCAGCAAGTTCACTGGTGAGTCTAAGCCTGAAACTTGGCTTGAAGACTACCGAGTGGCAGTTCAGATCGGTGGTGGGAACGACGAGGTGGCCATGAAGCATTTGCCCCTCATGTTGGAAGGTTCTGTCAGGGCATGGTTGACTCAATTGCCTCCTAGCAGCATTTACACTTGGGAAGATCTGTCCCGAGTGTTCGTCAGAACGTTCGAAGGGACTTGCAAGCGTCCAGCGGGATTGACAGAGTTGCAAGTCTGTGTGCAGAAAACCAATGAGACTCTAAGAGAGTATATTCAGAGGTGGATCACTTTGCACCACACTGTGGAGAATGTCTCTGACCATCAGGCAGTATGCGCCTTCAAAGATGGTGTCAAGAACAGAGAACTGAGTTTGAAATTTGGTCGAACCGGTGACATGACCTTGAGTCGGATGATGGAGATTGCTACCAAGTACGCTAACGGCGAAGAAGAAGACCGACTCCGAAGCGGCAAGCACAAGCCGAGTCAGTCGGAAAAAGGAAACACCAGTCGGAAACAGAAGCGGAAGGCTGAACCGGCAGCTCCTGGAGAGGCTCTGGCCGTGACTCAAGGAAAGTCTAAGGGGAAACCAAAAGGTTCCTGGAACCCCAAGAAGGTGAAGGATAAAGAAGGGAACGACGTGATGGATATGCCGTGCCACATCCACACGAAGAAAGATGAAGAGGGGAATATCATTTACCCGAAGCACACCACTCGCCAATGTCGACTCCTGATCCAGCAGTTTCAGGGAAAACAGTCTAAGGACAAGGAGAAGGAGTCGGACAAAGCCGAAGACAAAGAGGACAGTGAGGGAGGATATCCGCATATCAACTCCACTCTGATGATCTTCGCAGATGTGGAAAGCAGAAGTCGACTGAAAGTGATTAACCGAGAGGTTAACATGGTTGCCCCAGCAAAGGCAAATTATCTGAAGTGGTCCCAAACACCCATCACATTCGACCAATCTGATCACCCGACTCATATTGCCACCCCTGGGAGGCAAGCTTTGGTGGTCGATCCAGTTGTCGAAGGCACTCGACTGACAAAGGTGCTGATGGACGGTGGAAGTGGGCTGAATCTGTTATATGCAGACACGTTGAAAGGTATGGGCATTCCGATGTCCCGACTGAGCACTAGTAACATGAGCTTCCATGGAGTTATACCAGGGAAGAAGGCCGAGTCACTCGGCCAGATAGCTTTGGACGTAGTGTTTGGCGATTCAAAGCATTTTCACAAAGAAAAGTTGACGTTTGAGGTCGTGGATTTTCAAAGTGCATACCATGCCATTTTGGGGAGACCAGCCTATGCACGGTTCATGGCTCGACCATGTTACGTGTACCTCAAATTGAAGATGCCCGGTCCCAAAGGCGTGATCACTGTCACCGGTGCTAGGAAAAAGGCAGAGGAGTGCTTTCAGAAGGGCTCCAAAATTGCCGATTCCCAAGTGACAGCGGTCGAGTTCGAAGAATACAAGCAAAACGCAGATCCGAGTGACTTGCTGCGATCCAAGAAGCCCGCCACAGAATCTGCATTCCAGTCATCCGGTGAGACGAAGCCTGTTCACATTCACCCGACCGACCCCGAAGCAGCTCCGACCCGCATCTCCACAACACTCGACCCAAAATAGGAAGAAGCGCTCATCCAGTTCCTCCGTGAGAACTGGGACATTTTTGCATGGAAGCCCGCTGACATGCCAGGTGTTCCCAGGGGACTGGCTGAGCATCGCCTAAGAGTCGACTCGTCTGCAAAGCCAGTCAAAGAACATCTTCGGCGGTCCGCCGTCCAGAAGAGAAAGGCCATCGGTGAAGAAGTGGCTCGACTGTTGGCGGCAGGATTTATCCGAGAGATATTCCACTCCGAGTGGCTCGCTAATGTCGTCATGGTTCCTAAGAAGGACAAGTCGCTCCGAATGTGCATTGATTTCAAGCACATCAACCGGGCCTGCCCGAAAGATCACTTTCCTCTCCCTCGCATAGATCAAATTGTTGACTCGACCGCGGGATGCGAGAGGTTGTCTTTTTTAGATGCTTACTCCGGGTACCACCAGATCCGTCTGTATGGGCCCGATGAAGTAAAAACAGCTTTCATCACTCCATTCGGGTGCTTCTGCTATATCACCATGCCATTCGGCCTCAAGAATGCCGGAGCCACATTTATGCGAATGATCCAGAAGTGTCTACTCACTCAAATCAGTCGGAATGTGGAAGCTTATATGGATGATATTGTTGTCAAGTCACGAAAAGGTTCCGACCTGCTCGCTGACCTCGCCGAAACATTTGCCAACCTCAGAAGGTATGATATCAAGCTCAATCCATCAAAGTGCACATTTGGAGTTCCTGGTGGCAAGTTACTCGGTTTTCTCGTTTCCGAACGGGGAATCGACGCCAACCCAGAAAAGATTGGCACTATTCTCCGAATGAAACGCCCTGTGCGAGTGCACGATGTCCAGAAGCTTACTGGATGCTTGGCCGCATTAAGTCGATTCATCTCACGACTCGGTGAAAAGGCATTGCCTCTTTACCGACTGATGAAGAAGGCTGACAAGTTCGAGTGGACTCCAGAAGCTGATGCAGCGTTTGCCGAGCTAAAAGCTCTGCTCTCCACCCAGCCGGTGCTTGCTGCTCCAATCAGCAAAGAGCCTCTGTTGCTCTACATCGCAGCCACAGGACAAGTCGTCAGTACTGTGCTAACGGTCGAGCGGGAAGAAGAAGGAAAAGCTCTCAAAGTTCAGCGCCCAGTATATTATTTGTCTGAAGTCTTGACTCCATCCAAGCAGAGATATCCTCACTATCAGAAGCTTGTGTATGGAATATACATGACCACAAAGAAGGTTGCTCATTATTTCTCTGACCATTCAATCACAGTCGTCAGCGACGCTCCACTATTAGAGATTTTGCACAACAGAGATGCAACTGGTCGAGTGGCCAAATGGGCGATTGAACTTCTTCCCCTTGATATCAAGTTTGAGGCAAAGAAAGCCATTAAGTCCCAGGCAATAGCAGATTTCCTCGCCGAGTGGATCGAACAGCAGCAGCCGACTGAAGTTCACTCGGAGCATTGGACCATGTTTTTCGATGGTTCTAAGATGTTGAATGGTTCCGGTGCTGGGGTTGTCCTGGTTTCCCCCAGAGGAGATAAGCTCAGATATGTGCTCCAGATTCACTTTGATTCCTCCAACAATGAGGCAGAATATGAGGCCCTCCTATATGGGTTGCGCATGGCCATTTCACTCGGCGTCCGTCGCCTAATGGTCTATGGCGACTCGGATTTAGTGGTCAATCAGGTGATGAAAGAGTGGGACGTGAGAAGCCCAGCCATGACTGGATACTGCAGTGCAGTGAGGAAGCTGGAGAAAAAGTTCGAGGGGTTGGAGCTCCATCATATACCCCGACTGAAAAATCAAGCAGCTGATGATCTAGCAAAGATAGGTTCCAAGAGAGAAGCCATTCCGAGTGGTGTGTTCTTGGAGCATATACATACTCCGTCAGTCAAAGAAGATCCTTTCACCGAAGAAATTCCGCAGCCCAAGAGTGCCACAGATCCGACTGTAGTTGAAGTCCCAGCGGTGGTCGACTTGATCATGGAGGTCTTGGTAGTCATTCCCGACTGGACGATTCCGTATGTCGCATATATCTTGAGGAAAGAGCTTCCGGAGGATGAGGAAGAGGCTCGACAGATCGTCCGTCGATCTAAGGCCTTTACCGTCATCAAAGGACAATTATACAGAGAGAGCACGACTGGAGTCGGTCAGAAATGCATAACACCAGAAGAAGGTCGACTCATCCTCAATGATATTCACTCGGGGACCTGTGGTCATCATGCGTCCTCCCGGGCCATCGTGGCCAAAGCATACCGAGCCGGATTTTACTGGCCCAAGGCGAATGAGATGGCAAAGGAGATAGTGGATAAGTGCGAGGGATGTCAGTTCTACTCGAATATGTCGCACAAACCTGCGTCAGCTCTGAAGACCATCCCACTCGTCTGGCCTTTCGCGGTATGGGGGTTGGACATGGTCGGTCCTTTGAGAACAGGGCGAAGTGGCTTCACGCATGTACTGGTGGCAGTCGACAAGTTCACCAAGTGGATCGAGGCTAAACCAATCAAGAGCCTCGACACCTGTACTGCTGTTAGCTTCATCAGGGAACTAATATTCAGATATGGAGTCCCGCACAGCATCATTACGGATAATGGGTCGAACTTTGACTCAGAGGAATTCAGAACCTTCTGCAACTCCCAGGGCACACGGGTCGACTACGCATCAGTCGCCCATCCGCAGTCGAATGGACAAGCAGAGCGAGCTAATGGACTGATTCTCAAGGGACTGAAGCCGCGGCTGATGCGTGATCTCAAACACGCGGCTGGAGCTTGGGTCGACGAACTTCCATCTGTACTCTGGGGACTGCGGACCACGCCTAATCGGTCGACCGGAAGAACTCCATTCTTCTTGGTCTATGGAGCTGAAGCAGTCTTACCGAGTGATCTTCTGCATAATGCTCCTCGAGTCGAAATCTATAACGAAGCAGAAGCTGAACAAGCGCGACAGGACGCAGTCGACCTTTTGGAGGAAGAAAGGGAGATGGCTCTGATCCGCTCGACCATCTACCAACAAGATCTGCGCCGTTTCCACGCCCGAAATGTGAGAGGTCGAGCCTTCCAGGAAGGGGATTTGGTTCTCCGAGTGGATCAGCACAAACCACACAAGCTTGCTCCTTCTTGGGAAGGCCCCTTCATCGTCACCAAGGTTCTCCACAATGGGGCGTACCGTCTTTACAACGTCGAGCATAATTTCGACGAGCCCCGAGCTTGGAACGCGGAGCTACTCCGCCCATTTTACACTTAAGTTTTATCACTCGGATGAGTTGCAATAAAGTACTTCTGTAGTTCATGGGTTTAGAAATAATAGTGTCATCACTTTTTATTTTTGTCCACATAAAAACTCCCCCTCAGTGGGTGGCTTAGCCGCGAATCCGTTTCGCCTAAGTTTGTAAAAATCCTATCGAGTGGTGAGCCAGACTCACACTCGGAGGCTTAGCTGCGAATCCGTTTCGCCTAAGTTTACCAAAATCCTACCGAGTGGTAAGCCAGCCTTCCACTCGGGGGCTTAGCTGCAGTCCAAGGACTCGCCTAAGTTTATCAAAATCCTACCGAGTGGTAAGCCAGCCTTCCACTCGGGGGCTTAGCTGCAGTCCAAGCACTCGCCTAAGTTGTGAAAATCCTACCGAGTGGTAAGCCAGCCTTCCACTCGGAGGCTTAGCTGCGACCTCGTGCTCGCCTAAGTTATAAAAATCCTACCGAGTGAAGAGCAATCCTCTCACTCGGGGGCTTAGCTGCAGTCCAAGGACTCGCCTAAGTTTATCAAAATCCTACCGAGTGGTAAGCCAGCCTTCCACTCGGGGGCTTAGCTGCAGTCCAAGCACTCGCCTAAGTTGTGAAAATCCTACCGAGTGAAGAGCAATCCTCTCACTCGGGGGCTTAGCTGCAGTCCAAGGACTCGCCTAAGTTTATCAAAATCCTACCGAGTGGTAAGCCAGCCTTCCACTCGGGGGCTTAGCTGCAGTCCAAGCACTCGCCTAAGTTGTGAAAATCCTACCGAGTGGTAAGCCAGCCTTCCACTCGGAGGCTTAGCTGCGACCTCGTGCTCGCCTAAGTTATCAAAATCCTACCGAGTGAAGAGCAACCCTCTCACTCGAAGGCTTAGCTGCAGCCTCGTGCTCGCCTAAGTTATCAAAATCCTACCGAGTGGTAAGCCAGCCTTCCACTCGGAGGCTTAGCTGCAGCCTCGTGCTCGCCTAAGTTATAAAAATCTTACCGAGTGAAGAGCAACCCTCTCACTCGGGAGCTTAGCTGCAGCCCTGCGCTCGCTTAAGTTACAAAAATCCTACCGAGTGAAGAGCGACCCTCCCACTCGGAGGCTTAGCTGCAGTCCAAGCGCTCGCCTAAGCACAGGCACCTTGCTTTGAACCTGCATAAGACATTTTGAGCCAAAGGCAATCATATTCAAGCGCCAAATTCAAGTTTGAATCGATATCTAAAGGAACCGAAAGTGCTCAGGCGTCAAGCCTGTTAAAGTTTGTCGGTTACAATTCCACTCGGCATACCGAGGCAAATTTAAAGAGTCGAGCCAGAAGAAGTTTTTTACCCCTCCTGTGGAGGGCTGGAAGGTGCAACAAATTCATCAAGGTCAATTCCGTCGGCGATCCGAGTGGCAGCTGCAAGGAAAGTCTCCATAAAAGACCTGAAGTCGTGCTTCTTGGTATTGGCCACCCGAAGGGCCGCCAGCTTCTCCTCTCATGCATCTTTGCAGTGGACTCGGGCCAGACACAGAGCGACATCTGCACCACACCGAGCCGAGGACTTCTTCCACTCTTGCACTCGACCAGGGATCATGTTCAAGCGGGCCATCAGCGACTCAAGGTCATTCTGAAGTGTCTCCTCAGGCCAGAGCGTCGAGTCGATGCGAGATGTGGCGGCCTTCAGCCTTGCGAGATAGTCCACGACAGCTGCGACACGAGACTCCAGTCGGAAAACATCCATGGCAACTTCGTCGTTCACAGGAGAATTGACGGGGTCAAGGTTTGGCTCCAGTCGGCTGGTTTCCTCTTCAAAGTTTTGACAAAATTCTGCAAGGGTGATCACTAAGTCAAGGGGATAGTCGAGTGGAAGAAGCCACAGTTGGAAATATTTGCCAAACATGGAGGTTTACCTTCAAGCATAAGAAACAGCTTCTTGGCAAAGCCACTCAGGAAGGCCTCCAGTTCAGTTTTCTTCTCAGTCAATTTGCTGACTTGGTCGGTCAAGGCAGCTTTGTCAGTTCTCAGTCGACTGACTTCCTTGTTGGCAATCCCAAGAGCAGTTTTCAGATTGGTATTGTCTTGCTCGAGCTTGGTGACTGAAGCTAACTTCTCGTCAGCAAGCTTGATCTTCTCAGCTAGCTCAAGGTCTTCTTCTGCTGGGCCTCCCTTACCTTACCTGCAAGTCACAGCAAGATCAGATGCTGAAACAAGCAAGGGGAAAAGCAGTCGTCAGGGTCTCACCAAACATACCTTCAGTCTCCTCCTTTGCCTTTGCCAGCTTCTCCTGAACCAGCTTCAAGCTCAGCTCGACTTGAGTATGCTTCTGTTCCAGCTCTGAGTAGCGAGCCACAAGATCACAAGAGTTCTGCGAAGAACCAATCGACTAAATGTCAAAAATAATTCACTTCCGAGTGAAAAGGGAAAAACACACGTTTCTAAGACTACAGCCGAATACAAGCATTCGACCGTAGTCTCGGGGACTACACCCAGTGGGTGCACTCAGCGTGCCCCCACTAATCCTGTTGAAGACAAAGTCGACCAGTCGACCTCAAAAAAAAAACAGTGTGCGAGATGCATTCTCTAAGACTGTGATCAACTGCAAGCAGTCGACCACAGTCTCGGGGACTACACCCAGTGGGTGCACTCAGCGTGCCCCCACCGGTTTGCGAAATCCAGTCGACCAGTCGACTGACAGAAAGATTGACATCATAAAGCCTAAGACCGACTGCCAGCAGTCGACCTTAGCCTTGGGGACTACACCCAGCGGGTGCACTCAGCGTGCCCCCGCTAACACGGAGTTTATTCGACACACCCAGTGGGTGACTAATACAAATTCCGGAAAAGAAAAGTTTTTGGTAGCATATCCAACAGAACAAACAGCGGTCGACTGACCTGGACATTGCTTTGGAGGGCAGAACTGGCGTCATAGGCTGCCTGGCTCGCGTCCCGGATGGTCTTCAGCTGCTCCATCATGAGTCCCGCCTGGCGTATCGCCTCCTTCGCTGCGCCAGCTTGGTCCTCTGGGACGTGGTGCGTCGTGAAGAGGGAAGGCTGCTGAACACTCGTCAGTGGATTCGCGAAGGACACCGTGTGTCGAGTGGTGTTCTCTTCCTCCACGGTCAGAATTTCAGGCGCCGGCACATCCTGAGGCACCTTACTGGCGGACGATTTCCGACTCCTCCTGTGCTTCAGCGGCTCTTCATCCTCATCATCATCAGGAAGATCGATAACAGTGTTGGGTGGAGCTGCGGAGAAGGATCAGGATCAGAGATCGCGAGTCAGTCGACTAAGAATGGTATTAAGAACACAGTACCTGGATTCGAAGTTGCTGCATCCTCCATTTCGTGGTCATCGGCCCGGGCCGAGGTCTCAGAAGTAGCAGCACTGCAACTCCAAAGGATCAGTCGACTAACCTCAGCGTCGACCAGAGATTAAGTTCGCACAGAATAAGAAAATATGAGCAACACAATTACCCTGATATGGTGGGGATGGACACCTTCATCTTCGGCAGGAGCTTGGTCGGCTTCGATGAGGCCGCCCTGGGCTGCTTCGGCGCCTTTTCAGTCGGCGCCGGAGAGGTGGTCCGAGGGCGCTTGGTCGACTGAGTGGCGGTCGCAACCCCCTTACCACGTTCGGTCGAAGGGTCGTGGACAAGCTTCGACCGCCTTTCTGAGCGCGGTGGAACGACCTCCTCCTCCTCTTCTTCCTCGTCCTCGATGTCATCTTCATCACCTTCATCATCATCGTCGTCGTCATCATCCCCTGCAGCATCCGAGCCCATTCCTCCTCTTCCTGGCTCTCGCCCCCGCTCGCCTCGCCCCCGCTCGCCTCGCCTTCCTCAGTCGAGGCTTGTGCCCCATTGGGCATCGAGTACAGCTCGGTGAGGGCCTAGCAGATGCCCAAACAAGGATCAGTCGACCAGTCGGCAGGGTTAACAGGAATGAATACGACAAGGACTCAGTGGAGGGCAGAGCAAGTGTACCTTGTTTGGGTCGCTGTTGTGGTCGAGTGGAGGAATCCTTCTGGCTCCGCGCGGATTGTCCCTGTTTCCGGTAACGGCTACCATCCATCTTTCCAGAGTGACATCGTCGACTTCTTCTGGATGGACTCTAGTCTCGTCTTCGGGCCCACAGTACAACCACATGCAGTGGCTCCGGAATTGAAGGGGTTGGATGCGACGCCTGAGGAAGACCTCCAGAAGATCCATGCCCGTCACCCCCTCCCGAACCAACTGCACCACGCGCTCCATCAACATCTTCACGTCGGCTTTCTCCTCCGGAATCAGCTTCAGAGGGGAGGGCTTGTTCACTCGGTCCATGGTAAACGGAGGGAGTCCACTCGACTGCCCTGGCGTCGACTGGACCTGGCAGTAGAACCAAGTCGACTGCCAGCCTCTAACGGACTCGGGAAAGCTCATGGGCGGGAAGGTGCTATTATTCCTCACCTGAATCCCCAGGCCCCCACACATTTGGATGACTCGGGTCTTCTCATCACCTGGGCTCGCCTTCTTCACGGTCTGAGAGCGACACGTGAAGATACGTTTGAACAAACCCCAGTGCGGTCGACAGCCCAAGAAACCCTCACACATGGACACGAATGCAGCAAGATAGGCAATGGAGTTTGGGGTAAAGTGGTGGAGCTGCGCTCCAAAGAAATTCAAGAAGCCACGGAAGAAAATGCTTGGGGGCAAGGAAAACCCACGATCAACATGAGTGGCCAAAAGCACACACTCACCCTCTTCTGGCTGTGGCTGCCACTCCTTCCCCGGCAACCTCGCAGCTCCGTGAGGGATCAAGCCCTCGTCGGCCATGTCGAGGAGGTCCTTCTCCGTGATGGTCGACTGGATCCAGTCTCCTTGGACCCAGCCTTTCGGCAGGCGGGATCTGGACGAGGACCCTCTGCGGCTGGTGGATCTCCCCTTCGCCTTCTCCGATGCCGACGCCTTCTTGGCACGCTCCAGCGCCGCCGTCTTCTCCTTGGCCATGGTCGCCGGTGAGATGCACGAAGGGAAGTGGTGCGGGGGCGAGAGCGAGCACGCTGAGCAGGGAGGAAGGAAGCAGAGGGAGAGAGGGAGAATGCTGAGGCGCAGCACAGAAATCCTCGCCGGGCACATTTATAAGGTCCCTTCCGAGTGGCTGACATGTGGGCCCGGTCGATCTAATCATATCTGGGAGCAGTTATGAGGACTGGATACGTGGCGAAAAAGGCGGCGCGGAGATCGAGGCGTCTATGCCCCGTCCCATCCGAACGCCGTGGTCTGCCCCGCTTCGCGCGCGCCCCCAAATTTCGCACCCCGCGGAATCCGCGAGCAACAAATCAGTCTGTCAGACGCGGTGTTTCCGGCGATCCGTCGCTCGGAGATCGTCGAAGCTCGAAAGATCACTCGACGCAAAAATAGAATGGATCGAGTCGACCAAAGACAAATTGCTCCCTGTCAACGAAGAGATTCTTTGATCCAGAACAGCGCACAACTAGAGCGCAAAGGTTAATCGGAAACGACATCAACTCCTTCTTCACTCGAAGCCTCAATCCATTCGGGGGCTAATGATGGGGTTATGTACCTAGGGTAGGGTCATGGACCTGTTCCAAGTAACTTACCCTAGGACATCCCTAGAAGAGGTCGCCTTCCAGTCGACCAACGAGGATTCACTCGACTGGCCTGAAGGACTCGACCACGAAGACTCACTCGACCACCAGGAGGTCAAGAGGCACTCTGCACCGCAACGGCCTGTAATTAAGTAGACTTTATGATAGTAAAGGCACTTTATGTGGGGCGTTACCAGTAACGCCCCACACTTAACTCACCTTAAACCCTCTCCTACGTGGGCTGGCTGGGGTCCTGGCGCACTCTATATAAGCCACCCCCCTCCACAGGCAGAAGGGTTCGGCACCTTGTAATCCATACATTCATAATCCACTCGACCGCCTCCGGGCTCCGAGACGTAGGGCTATTGCTTCTTCCGAGAAGGGCCTGAACTCGTACATCCTTTGTGCTTACAACCTCTCCATAGCTAGGACCTTGCCTCTCCATACCTACCCTCCACTCTACTGTCAGGCTTAGAACCACGACAGCATATGCTCGCATTAGCCAAATTAAGAATGATACTACCTCAATCATATCCCCTCAAGAAACCGAAAAGCTGTTACAAATGAAGGGGGTGGTTCCTGTTGGACGTGCAGCCTCATGGTTAGCTCGTGTAGCAGGAAAATTTGTAGGGCGCTGAAAGGTACACGTTTTCCACACTTTCATAGTTTACGTACACACTGTACACGACAAATTTCGGTTCTCAACCCAACCCAAATTTTACTGCAGGTGCATGTCCCACTCAATGTACACCAAAACCATTAGATGCTAATGATGTTTAATTTTGACAAAAAATAAATTCAGACTCTGAACTCCATGAATTATCATTGCGACAAGACCAAGGAAGATTCTCTTGTAAGTGTTCTCTTGCTGCCTCTTTTGATCTGCATGGAACATGAGCTCCCAAAGTACTGTAACCCTATGTATAACTCGTCGTACCCTAGGTGGACTCGATTCAGTTCTGCATTGATGAAGCTGTCAAGAAAGGGTTGATATCACCAGCTAAGAACATCAATTTTGCCGAATGGACCAAAAAACGCTATGAGAACATACCACAACAGACCGATGGGTACGCATGGCCTCATAAATTATTATTTGCGTACACGAATAAGATTACTGATTTTTAACTAAACATCGCAGGACTTCCTGTGCGGTTTGGACACTGCAGTACATGTTGTCATGGAACGGGGATGAAATGACCGATATTTTGAACCAGGTAATTGAATGCCTAATTTAAATTTGTACTTTGTTTAGCTTGAAAGCTATGCTGACGTCAGTGTCGGTTATCCAATATAGGCAAGGATAGATATTTTCAGGTGGAAAATATGTACAACCTTACTGCATTCAAATTGCAATGCGCTTCATCTCGAATCATATAAGTTCCCCATAACGGTTAGCGCTACATGAAGAATATATCATTTATTTCATAAGTCTCATGATTAGAACTAACGCAGCACTCTCTCTTATACAGAAGGAGGTGTACGATGCCCAGCAAGCAGTTCTACCTGATGCTTCAGAAGAGGACGTACAATTAGTCAACAATCCTGATGGTTCCAACGAACCTGACACATCTAACTCCCAGAAGGATACCGGTGCACCCAACTCCCCCAAAAATGGTGCACCCAACTCCCCCAAAAGGAAGAGAGCATGTGGACGCCCGAGAAAGCTAGTCGATCCCGAGCAAGCAGCAAAAACAAAGAGTCTTAAAGAACTGAAACTTAAATTTGACAGCAAGACCATAGCCAACCAAGTGTCTTCGTTACCATCACGGTCACGCAGAGAGCATAAACCAGCACCAGCTTTATTGAGCCCATTCAAACACAAATAGGTAGCATCAATTGATCATCAATTGATACATGCTCATGCTCATGCTCTACTTCTAGCATCATTTGATGCACATTTAGTTCCTATCAGAAAGTGGAAATAGGTACTTTTGGCAATCATGAGCATCCTCTACTTATTGCAATATCTAATGCATTGATACATTCTCATGCTCATGCTCTACTTTTAGCATCATTTGATACATGTTTAGTTCTTATCAGAAAGTGGAAATAGGTACTTTTGGCAATCATGAGCATCCTCTACTTATTGCAATATCTAATGCATTGATACATTCTCATGCTCATGCTCTACTTTTAGCATCATTTGATACACGTTTAGTTCTTATCAGAAAGTGGAAATAGGTACTTTTGGCAATCATGAGCATCCTCTACTTATTGCAATATCTAATGCATCGTCAATACAAAGCTTGATTTGGCAATAGGTGGAATCGGCAATCATTTGCACGCTTTAATTTTGTCAAAAATTAATGCATAGTTCAGTTGTAACTGCTCATAGATATGGCAGGAACATGCTGAGTTATACACTAAACATAGTCATGCCAAGCTATAACTACCATAGTCATATTATTAGAGTTCCTAGCATGCATCACCGTACGGCAGAATAACACATCAACCATAACATAGAGCACCGTATGATACTTGAGTTGCTAAGGCCTTGTACAATGCAAGGTGCTTAGGGGAGTTGCTTATAGAAATAAACCAGGCTTTTCTTAAGTACATGTGCTTATTTATACAGGGTAGACGCATAACTAGGCGTCTCTCCTGTAGAAATAGGCACCGGTGCTTCAGAAAAACCTGTTTATTTTTCTAAGCACCACCCTAAGCATCTAGCATTGTACAAGGCTTAAACATGCATCACCAAAATAGTATTAACAACTAGGAACACTAAACCAGAGTAGCAGCAAACTCTTAACATAAACGACAGATCAACCATCGCTCAGCATAGGTTCAGACACACCATAGGACATCAGTTTTAGACTCCAACAACAAACAAACATAGATAACATAACAGGACACGGCGGTCCTGGGGCAGAAGCAGCACTCTAGCAGCACATCACTTCTCTCCCTTCTTCAATGCATGTTGTAGGGCTCATTGACTTTGACAATCTCGAGGAAGCGTGCGTAGGCAGCATGTTTAGCCAGAGTACTAGCTTTATGCTTCTTACCATGTCCATTGCCAGTGCTGAAGGCATGCTGGATCATGCCATCTATGCCGCCACCGATCACCTTACAACAGAAAGGGCACCCAATCTTGCCAAAGAAACAGTACTTGATCTTCCCAGCAATCAGATGCCTCAGGGTGTACCGGCTCTTGCTGTGCCTGCTGTCCATGTTGTAGTCCACGTCGTCGTCATCCTCCTGTGAATTAGTGAATTAGTACACATAGAAGAACTCAGCTAATCTATTATGGTACATTGACTTTAATTACAATGTTTTGAAAGTACACATGTGTAACATGGCAACTATCTATTTGCTAGAAACAAGGTGTATGTGCACATACATAATTGAGCCAAAGAAATTGTCATGCATAAATATGGACGGTGGAATAGTTGCATTTACATATTAGTGCACAAGTAGTACATAATTAACACATGAAAGACTTCATGAAGTGGCTTGGTTTAATGATATTTGATACTTGTTACAGGTGTAATTATTATTGGAATCAGAAAAATGGCTTCATTATACTCCTCCATGTTTCACACAAGGGGGGTTTGTTCTATCTACTGGAATGAAGAAACCATTATTCTTTCTGACAGCGGCAATACTGCTTCTCCAACATTGTTAGACCCTGATAAGTTTCAGAAGGAAATTGGTAAAGGAGCTATGGGGTGTCTCACTGCTCATATTGATGAGAGATGTGGCTGTGATCATCTAGATAACATACTGTGGAAAATTGTCTAGATGAAATGTTTTGATTTTTTGGTATCCAGTGGATATGTACTGTCAGCCCATAATTATTAAGGGAGCGATCACTTCCTTTGCAAAATGGAAATCTGTATAGAATTTGCAAATGGATCATCTATGAACATGTGTGCAAACTAATCATCTATGAACATGTGTGCAAATTAATTCATCTACATAAACTAAAATGAATCAGGAACTGCAGCATTTTGTCACTGTCCTTGGGAAGCCAATGGAGAATCCTGCCATATATCCATTGTTTAACCCACTTTTTTCATTAATGTATCTCTGCCATGAACATTTTCTTGTATTTGGGTTCATTACCTCACTTCTTTCATTAATGTATCCCTTGTGAAACTTATGCTCATCTAGTTAACAAGACAAGCCCTAATGCCATGAAAAAAACCAGAGTATCTGCTGGAATCAGAATGTGACTCAGATTTAAAAATCCACATCCAACATGAAGATCTATGCTAGATCCCTACAATCCTACATACGTAGAACTAGCACGCCCAAGTGAAATTGATGCTCATCTAGTTAACAAGAAAACCCCCAATGTCATGAAAAAAACAGAGCAAAAAAAAAAGTACTACCTTAGATAGCTCGTCGATGGCATCCTCGTCGAAGTCGCTGCCCTTCCTGCAATCTACGTCGAACTCCTTTATGGCGTTCTCCTCGAAGAGCTCTTCGATTTCGTCATGCACCTTGCGCTTACGCCTTCTCATCTCCTCCTTCTCTAGATCTTCCCCAACCTTGTGCTTGCCGACGGGTGCCTCGACGGCTACGATGGCAGCGGAAGCAGGCACAACAATCGCTGCACCGGTAGCTTTCGCCGCTACGGCGGACTCTACCGCTCCACCTACGGCTGCAGCCACGGCAGCAGACTGCTCTGCTTCGATGGTTGCCTCCGTCTCGTCCGCCACATCTTCACGTCCGCGCTTCATCGTCAGTTGAAGACATGAGGAGGGAGGCGTAGGAAGGGAGGAGGGTGATGAGGAAGGAGGAGAGGGTGGTGAGGTGGCGAGGAAGGAAGAGAGGGTGGGGAGAGGACGAGGGTTTTCTACCCGATTTGGGGAAGAAATGCACTGCTCCTGCCTCTTGGAGTTACCGAGAAGCCGCGGGTGCCGATTTGACTTGACACACCCACCCGGTCGTCCCCATTCCACGTGGGGACGTGGCGATTGTGCACCTCCTGCGGTTTGCCATCAATTGCTATCGGTGTCACAAGTGGGTCCCCTTGTCATCCACACAACCGAGCCACCACATGTACCACATTTTTCTTTCTCCCCGTCTCAACCACTCCACATCTTTCTTTCTCCCCTTCTCGACCAGCGCCGCCGCCGCCGCCATCTCCCGACAACCCCTCTCTTCGCTGCCGGTGCGCGGCCGCCACCAACTCCGGCAAGTACGTGAGATCTCCCCTCTTCTTCCCTTCCCCAACCGCGTCTCCCTACGGAGGCGGATCTGAGCCGATTGGTTTGGACTGAAACTTAGTTTTTGGATTGGATCTTGATTTGGTTTCTATGGTTTGAGACCAAATCAATCAATTAGTTTGAGCCGCCACTACCACCTACTACTACTTCAAATCCAAGAGCCGCTGTTGCTGGCCGGAGCTCGTCAGCTCTCTCAAGCTTTGACGCCATGTCTGATCTAGATTCATGATGTGCCCTCGCATATGGCTTTGTCCATGGTTTGAACCTTTGGATTCAATCCAAAAGTTGAAAACGGTTTGGACTGGGTTGGATGACGAGCATGTATAGTTCGGTTTGGTCTAGATTCTAAATGAAAATATCTGGATTGGTTTGGTTTTGATGTGTGCCATGGATTAGACTGGTTTTAGTTTGGATGCCGAACTATTCTCGGGTTTAGATGAGAAGGGCATTGCCATTGTCATTGGCATTGCTTTATTACATAGATGATAGAAAATAGATTGATTGGCCATTGCCAGTATAGGTTATCACTATGATTTATTATATGTATGATCTTTGTATTGTATTATGTACAATTCAACTTAGAGTTCAACATGTTCGGTGTAGAATGGAGGAAGCACAATGTGGACGCTGCAACTCACGGTGCCGGACCAGCCTTTCTACTGCCACGCTGTTCGGCATCTACTTCCAGCCTTCTTTTGTTTTTGCAGCGGTAACAATTTATATGAACCTTCTGACAGTAAATTCTTTTTGTTTTTTGCTATTTCCACTAATGTATTGTGTCTGTTATTTGTTTTTATCTTACACAGATTGTACCATGCAATGTGAGATTGGCATTCAATGAGCTCGTCGCAGACATCGTGAGCTTCGACGCTCTTGGGGGCCCATACACTATGCAGGTCGAGAAGGGGCGAAAGATAACCCAGATAGGAGGAGATGATTGGGATCGTTTCATCGCCCGCATGCGTCTTAGTGGGGGTGAATTGATCAGCTTCTTCTTCAGAAGAGATAGGCCCAGGATTTCTGTTATCTATCTAAATTTGATTCCGGATAGTGAGGATGAAGTTCATGAGGAGGAAGATGGTGCTGATTCAGATGATGACGATTCAGAAGATGATGAGAACCCACTTTTTGAATACCTGTATGCCCAAGGACTCAGACTGGGCGACGAGGAAATCGGCAACCTCTGGTACATGCTTCCGCTACGTGAAGACTACCTAGGGAAGCCATTCGTGACCCGCCTCACAAGGACGAATGTTAAATGGCATATCATGGTATGTTACTTAGTGTGGTAATTACATAATATGCATGCTTAGTTAGTGTAGTAGTTCATATGATATGCATGTTGTAGTACTGTGATGAGAGGCCTAGTTTAGAATTCATTTAGTGAAGAATTTTATGACATGCATGTAGTGTAGTAATATGCGATGATATGCTTAGTGTACGCAGTAATCTAATGATATGCCTAATTACCGTAGTAATTTGATGCTTGGCGTATAGTGTAGTGATGTGATGATATATATGCTCAGTGTTGAATCCAATGATATATGTGTCTTGAAGTGTATGCTTTGTTGATAATTGCACGTGACATGATCATATATCATGTCAAGTGTTTTCAGAAATTACCTAAGAGGTTACTTGATAGCTGTGGCATCGACCCGAACGAAGAAGGCATGGCTGCTGGACTAAGCCTTACGAGAACGGGCTCCATCACCAGCTGTGCCTATGCAGTGGACACGGACGGTCGCACTGTCTTGAGCAGGGCAGGGTGGAAGAAGTTCCTTTGTGCCAAGAATCTTTGGGTAGGACAGGCCATCCTACTCACTATTGCGAACACCCGTCGCCATGACTTGAGGATGATGATCACCATCCACCTCATTTAGAACCGGGGTGGGCCATGTATCAATGTGAAATGAACTTGTTATGTTAGCTCTTGTTTGCGAGTACTTGTCGTGCATTACCGTACCTATATCTACTCATATCTAGGTACTATTGCTTGTGATGGATTGCAACTATTATTAACTGGTAACTAATGCTCTACTAGCTATGATTATTCCACTGTGTGATGTTTTATAGGATGTAGTGTGACATGGTAACTGTTATATATGGTAGAGGCTTGTCTCTAAGACCTTGTACAATGCAAGGTGCTTAGGGATGTGTGATGTTTTGTACGTGTCAGGTTGTAGTATGAAATGCTAACTGTTCTATATGGTAGTGGCTGGTCTCTAATTGGAACGACATGTTGAACTAGTATCAATGGTAGAGGCGTTTCGTTATGCGCCACATCCAACAGTTCACATAATTAATTATCCAAAGATTAAGGTATGAAACCCTTGGTCATACATAGCAACATTTCGTTCCTAAAAATTAAGGTACTTCCACATTCAAACTAAATAATACTACAAATTCGAAGGAACTACTTAATACATTAACAGCACATAGGGAAGTAGCCCTGGTCCAACGGCTTGAGAAATGACGAACAAAAACTGAAAGAAGAAGGATCAGCCAGTAGCAGCACCATCAACCTCCCAGCCTCACAACTTCAGCCAGCCTGGTGAACTCCAGGTTTTTTCCTGCAAAACACACATGTGATGTTGGAGGCAAGAAAATAAATATGCCAGGGGTCTTGTCATGGCATCTAATCGCACGGAATGCTAGTACAAATGATGGAGAACAAAACATCCAACATGAGCAAATTCATAGGAGTTCTAGATCCATGGATAGCATCAAGAAAAAATGCTCAGTTTTAATTCAAACACAAGACTTGGTGAAAACATGCATATTCATATTAGCAACATGGATATGGCATCTTTGCAAGCTTGGATCAGTGACTTGTCTTGTGTTTCATGGCATGACAATAATTTTAACAATAAATAGACATGAAATTGACCCAAACTCATGTACAAAGTTAGGCCATATGATGCATGGATTAATTCACACATAAATGACAAAATGCCAACTTTGTATAGAATTTGCAGTACTGAAATATTTCAGTGTGTACCGGTGTGTACTGAAACTGCAGTAGTGAAATAATTCAGTGTGCATCGGTGTGTACTGAAATTGTAGTAACGAAATATTTTAGTGCCTACCGGTGTGTACCGAAATATTTCAGTGTCTACCACTACAACATTACAAATTTTGCCTAGGGCAGTACCGAAATATTTCAGTGCCTACCGGTGTGTACCGAAATATTTCAGTGTCCACCACTACAACATTACAAATTTTGCCAAGGGCAGTTCCGAAATATTTCAGTGCCTACCGGTGTGTACCGAAATATTTCAGTGTCTACCACTAGAACATTACTAATTTTTCCTAGGGTTCATATGATGCCTAGGGTTCACATACATCATAATCCATCCTCCAAATCCATGTACTCAAATGTTCATGCAATTCATTGAGATTAAAATGCCATCTAGCATTCCCTGTCTGAGCTATTACGATCAGTATCACCACGATGTAAGCACGAGCAGTAGGAAGATGAGGAGTGGGGAAGCTTACTCTAAACATAGCTACCGCCGCCGTTCAGACGAGGAGAGCAGCGAGGGAAGCGTGGAGAACGGCGGGGAAGCAAGGTCGCGACCACTGTCCTCCTCATCTTGCGCTTCGGAGTCTCCGGTGACTCGGTTGGAGGCTGCAAAATCTGCAATGGCACCTCGTGCACGGTGGGTTCCTGATCCAGTGGATGCTCTACCCTGGATCTGAACGCCCACCACCTCCGCCTGGTCCACTCGCTGGACGAATTGGCCTGCTCCATCGCCCAGAGGAGAATCTCGATCTTCTGAATCGGTTGCGCGGGCGGGGGGAAAAGCTTTGCCCTCTCCTTCTTCATCAAATTCTTGAGAGTGGCCATTGCCGTCCAGCTCATCTGCCTCGTGTTGTCAAACCAAGAACGGATCTCCCTCAACCTGGCCAACTTGACCTGGTCGCCGCCGGCGATCTGCACGAAGTCGGTGTTCTCGCCGCCGGCCATCAGCTCGATCTGGCATGGAAGAGGGGGTGGGGGTGGGTGGGGGGGTTGCCTGAGTGGAGCGAAGTTGCAGCGGTAGGAAGGAGGAGATGACCGCGGTGGACTTGGAGGAGAGGGAGGAGATGGCCGCCGATGAGTAATTGTGGAATGTGTAGCACCATGGCGGCGGTTATGCATTCGACGAGAGGGGCGGCGGTTATGCATTCGACGAGAGGGGCGGCGTGTGCAAATTTTCCTAGGACTAAACTGCCCCTAGATTAAAACGCGTCCCCACCTTGTCACGAGTACCGGCCCCACTCATTTTAGTACTTTCGCGTACTTTCATCGGAGTACTACCCAGTACTTCATATTTGTCTGCCGTTAGCAACGAACGGTTCTAAAAAAGCCCAACCACTCTAAAACTTGTAATAACTTTTTTTAGGTGGTTTTTGGAAGTTACCGATATGATTCCCTCTAAAACCGAAATTATCACCCAACTTGGGCCTATGTCCTGCTCTCCTCCGGTGTCAAGGGCGCAACTTAGATTCTGTCAGCCACGGGCATGAACATATCCCACGTCTATGCGCGGAAAGCTGATAGGATTGGCTGATTCCCAATTTTGGCACGCAGCTGCGATAGGAACGGAATCGTTATCATCACCGGTGATCAGGTATTCAAGTCGCTGTCAACGGCGACACATCGTCGTGCTGAATCGTGTTCATGTAACTAGGCAAAAGCCCTTGTTGGCTCTGTCGGCTAGCCAAGCCAAAACGTTGCAAGGAGGAATGGCCGGCCACTAGCTAGCTGCATATGCATGTGTACGCAACTTGCACACGTTAGAACCTTGGGCAGATGCAACAGCCAAGCTGGTCAAAGGCTGGCTCCAGAACTATTGCAGCCTGGCGATTCTGCTAGCTTGCTAGCGCCACTGGTTGAGACAAGGGTGAACATCTCTTGCCTGCCATGGCCGATGAGATCTGGCTGGGTACAGGGATAAGATATCGGCATATCGCAGCCTTTTGCTGATATATACCAGATGATGCTCACCCTCGTCAGATGAGTGAGAAGAACTCCTTGGGTCGAAACTAAATCTCCCTCCCAGAGCTCTAGCCACCCCCCTTGAGTTATTCAAGTGAGAGTGAATGAGTTACTCAAGTGAAATTGACTGAGTTACATGCCGCCCATGGGGACTTTATATGGTAGAGGTCCTTATAAATTACCAAGGCTACTCATGAGAGTGATATGTGGGGAAGGATATATAGGTCAAGTTTGGTAAGGGCAACTCCAACGCGGATCATCAAAATGGGCCTCACCAAATGTGTGAAGGCCATCCAACTGTAGGCACCAATTGTCCACTCCTAGTTTCTTTTCCATACCTGGAGTACTCAAAATAATCAAATATAAACAACACAATTCGTAAGCAACTGAAAGAGGAATATTCCAATGCAACAATATTTCAAATAAAAATACTCTCTCCGATCCATATTAATTGTCGTTGATTTAGTAGTTGTACTAAATCAGAGAAAATTAATATGGATACAAGGAAGTATACAATCCAAACATAAAGTTTTGAAATAAAAAAAGTTAAAATTTGAATTCAACTTTGTTAGATACGTGTTCTAATTGTCCATGCAAAAACCGCAAAGATGCTCAATCAGATCATTCTCAAGCTTCACATGAGTTCCTTGATTGCGAATTTGATGATGCATTTGGAGAAAATCCTCAAACATCGTCGAATTCTATTCTGGAAGCTGAATAGGATCACCCAAATTTTAAAAATCCAGACCATGGAGAACTCCATAACTCGTATCCTCCACGATCATGTTGTGCATGATCACACCAGCTATCATCACCTCCGAGAATGTCTCTATATCTCATTGTTTAGCGGGTCCACTAACACTGCAAAATTGTGTGAACCGGTCACAATGTTGTCGGTTTGTAGGATTTCGAACATCAGGACTGGTCCAAACAATTTTGGTGATTGCCATTGAATGGAAGAAAATGTCCTCCCGTCCAAACAGTTGCGGGCGATTTAGTGACCCCGTTGGAGTTGCCCTAATCTATGAGGACTAGTAAATATTGGAGGGTTTATAGTCCATGGTGGGCCATCCCTCTAGCTACCCTGATACGCTTTGGCTATCTAGGGCAACTCTTCACTTGGGCCCTTTTGCTCTTCTTTTATTTCAGTCACCCTTGTCTTTTACTTTGTATTTTCCTCTGACTTGTTGAACATGAATGGCATGTTTTTGAATTTTGTTGACTTGTGGACCATGAAGGGCTTGTTTTTGAATTTTGTTGACTTATTTTCTCTTGACCATTTTGCCACATACAACCGGGTGGGACTCAGGTAAATTAGTTATTCCTACAATAGTTCTCAACTAGGGAGGAGCTTACCTCTGGAAACCCTTGCACTTGGAGCAACAAACGGTTGCCTAGCGTGATCCAAGCACAACAACCTGAAGCGGCTCCACCATCATCAAAGGGGATGTTGTAGCGGTTCCACCGAGTGGAAGAGGAACCATTGACTTCAACAGGCAGAAGGGGAGGAGGCGGCCCATGGCCCGGACCTGGTGCCCCAATATCTGCGGGAGCTCCACTATCAACAACAACGATGAACCCATGCGAGGAGATAGCAACCCTAGCATGATATGGTTGCTTTGTAGTAGTGTGATTTGTTCTCAGTTCTGCTCTGCCATTTGATCAATGGGTGCGTGTTCTCCGTCCTTACTCACATAATACTGTTTTAACATATATACTCATGATCCCCACTGCCTCTATTGTGGCACCTCAACGAGATGCTAAGCTGTAAGTGCTCCCTCAAAAAATATGTGATTAAAGCGTGAAACACACCGCAGTTGTTTTGTCTTTGTATTAGTAGTGTGTGTGTGTAACATATTTGGCATTAACATATTTGTCTCTCCATTGATATGGACATTAATATTGTACATTAGAATACATACGAGATAAGTTAAACCCATGTGAGTAAGGAGACAAGTCGATCTCACGTACATACTTATAGATCACTAATATTATGAACATGCATGCATCTGCATAATCGGCCGACTTTTCTGCCCACTAGTCGTGCATGTATACATTGACATGGAGTCATGGACACCATGCACACGCTTATGAGTATTACTGTACAAGGTACCCCCATGCACGCACATGCTTCTTCGTTCAGTCCATCTGTGTAGTGTGTATCATCCCTTGCCCATTACCCGATTACCTCCTAGCTAGATCTTCAAGTGCTTCAACCTGATCACACAAATTACCTGCTTAACTCCAGCTTAAGCCCATGCATAACTATAAGAAACACAGCGATGGAGGTCGTACCTGTCAGCCTCGTAGCTGGCGTTGTGGCCGGGGCCAGGACAAGGGGGACGGTAGGCGGGGAAGGGCACCTTGCCGGCCTCGATACGGGCGATGTCGTGGACGAGCAGCTCGTAGTAGCGCCTGGCGTCGTCCGCCGACTTGCCGCCGCCGACAGCGCGGGCGATGTTGTGCCAGCGGTCGGGCGTGTCCCTATCGTGCACTGCCAACGCCTGCTCGAACAGCTTGTTCTGCATCGGCGTCCATACTGCGCTCATTGACAGGGAAGCCATTGATGTCCCTCAACGATTGGTTCCTCGAACGATAATTAAGCTGCTATATACCTTAACTTATGACCTGAACTACGCTTGGATATTGGCTGCTGGTGAGATGGATGAGGAAGGTGTGAGAAGAGGTTCTACTTATAGCACTCGAGGAGGATTCAGCTTTGTGTGGGGGGGCGGCGAAGATGGATGATAATGTGCATACGAGTGGAGGGGAAAACTAGAGGAATTTTGAAGCAGCAGGCCAGCACGAGAAGGGTGAGGAGGGGGGACGATTGGAGAAAGGAACAAACATTTTTGTCCCCTGGAAGTGGAGGATCTACCTTTCTATCTTTTCGGACCTTTTGCGTCACGAATCGCCTCGGCATCCTTCCTCACCTTCTCCCTCTCAAAGATTGAAACAATAAAAATATGTATGCATCCATACATGCATATACATGTGTGCTCTCATACTTAAAGTTGAGACATATGTATCTCCATATGCAGATACCGAAAGAGGTTTCCCTTCTGTCATTTTGAAAAATATAGTCCATGGTTAGTGAATCCAAGCTTTTTGTTACACCAAATTAAGCAAGTACTATTAGCTTTGAAGTGTGCATGTACATCGATGTTGACTCTTATTTACACCAGAAAATAGCGAAAAACTATTCTTTTTACTAGCCTTGTGGTTCAACCAACTTCCTCCTGGCGTGATGATCTTGATTCTACCACCAACATATTTGCTGCAGTAATGTTGGGTTGTTACTGTCTTGAGTGTACCTTAAAAATCTCCAATGTTCATTATATTTAGAGAGCATAACATCAAAGATAAAGAAAATTAGCTAATTATTACATGTGAAGTAGCTAGCTATATACGTAGTAGTAGTTATTTTAAGAGCATCATGTCGCTATCTATGAATAGTTAGTTACAAAGATTGGGATGCCATCACCGGAAAGTGGGTGCGTGTTGGCCATGCGACCCAGGATATGTCTTGCTTTTCGGATGAGAGAATAATATTAAGAAAAATAGTGCACGACTTTGCATATGGCTTTAAAAATTAAACCAACAAAAAGTATCTGAAAATTGCATGTCTTTAATTGCAATGGATGTGTGACGCGACTCATTTATTCTAAATTGTCCCTCCATTTTGGCAATCCGGGAACGTTAAAAGGCAATCTTTCTTCATTACCTTGTGATTTATGGTCCGAGGTTTTGTATTTATGCATAAGCAAATCATGCAATTATTTTTATTTGAGGAATTAAACCAGTACATTATTCAAAAACCCTGTGCTAATGTTGTCATTTGTCAGTTGAATGGTTTGTATCATATCTTAGATAGGATTATAGCATATCTAACTCAGTTAGTATGTGATCATATTAGATGGGTGAAGCCAATCTTTGGCAAAGTTAATGTGAGAAACTGAGATGCCGAATAGATGCTTACCGTCTCTTATAGATAATGGTCCTTGTTCTAGCAATATTGCTTTTAACTCTTGTATGTAGAATATGGTTCGTTAAAAAATTTGCATTCAATAGTTAACGCATATATAACACTTGACCAAAAAATTACAACTTCAATGCAGGCTAATCTGGAAGAGAATTTTGCAACTCAAGATACAAATGAGTGAAAATGTGCTTGTGTATTTTATGACCTTCAACTGTTGTATGTGAATTTCCAACGAATTTGTATACGAAGAAGATACATGTCATTTTTTAGAACTATGATTGATGTGAGCTATTGATGTTGTTTTGTATGTTCTAAAAAATTTGTGAAATTTGAAATGGAACAATTATGTCTTTTCTATCATATTTTTTCTCCACCCAAATCTTATTTTCTCGACGGCCTTGACGTGACATGGATGCAACATTTTGTTGCTTACCTACCATGGTGTATTTCTTCCGTTCTCGGTTGTTTACCATGAGAAAAATTGGAAAAGCCGACCTGAATATGTTTTTTATCGGACACTGCCGCATAAGTACACTAAAACACGTACACATTGCTCCTCCAATGCCATGGAGTGTGGAAGTCTATGATCCACTTGAAGCGAACTAATGGAACTATAATTTGGTCCTAGAAAAATAATGATATGTGTTCTTTTCAAATCAAATTTGCACCCTACTTCGGCCCTATCTCTCCCCGTCTCCAGGGCGCTAGCCAGATTCTGATAACAATGGCCGACCTAGAACACACACTACTGCAGGATGCTGCTAACACGACACTACGATCGGAGACCCTTCGACGAAACTGTGTGCGATGCCATAATCACAAACGGTAGGGTAAAAAAACATCAAAAAAGGTGCAAAACGTTTGTGATGGAAGATGCATCAAACACGGTTCAGATTTTAGTTGCGTGTGCGATGCAGGGCATACGGTTCAACTTAATTAACTGTTTACAATGAGGAGGAATAAAAGAAACGGGAAGCCAGATGAAGGCGTGTGCGATGTACAACATATGGTTCACTCGGATAAACTGTTTGTGATTAGGCAACACAAAGAAATGGTCAGCCAGATCAAGGTGTATGTAATTGAGGGCATACGCTTCAGAAGGATTAACTGTTTGCGATTAGGCAACAGAACAGAAACGGTTCAGCCAGATCAAAGTGTCTGCAATTGATGGCATACAGTTCACATGGATGAACTGTTTGCGATTAGTCACAAAAAACTGAAACAGTTAGATAGATCAGCGTGTGTGCGCTAGACAGGCACACACATTCTAATTAAAAGAAGCGTGCGCGATGGTAATAACGAGCGCGCACGGTTGTCGGAACAAGACGTGTGCTGACATTGCCTATTGCGGTGCAACCTAGGGTGCAAACGCCACGTACGCGGCCGAGAAGGCGTGCGTGCCCACGTTACGCCTTTCGGGAATAGTGCCACACTTATAATCGTCAGTAAATTTGAAGCATGCGTCCTGTCACAATCCAAATTGCAAACATGTTCACACCGATCAAAACCTAAACGGTTTTCCACTTAGAAGCGTATTACTACTCGGTTATAAATACTACTACTCCAAGATGACTGCACATTCCTCCTCAACTCCTCATCCACAAAAAGTAAAAAAAACAAGTCATTCATCATCGTTCCCTTGCGTCCGCCATGGCCAGCGTGAGTTCTAGGTCGAGAGATTGCCACCAGGGAGAGGCGAGCCTGAAAGCGGAAGCACGAGAGAAAGCAGCCAACATGTCCCGCCACACGGCCGTAGCAGCAGAGAGGTCTCGCCGCGCAGCCGAAGCAGCACGGAGGTCCCGCCGCGCCATTGATGCAGCAGACTGGTCTGGTCGTGCCACGGAAGCAGAAGAGCTGTCCCGCCGTGCCGCGAATGTAGCAGAGATGTTCTCCCGCGCCGCGGCAGCCTAGGAAAATGTCTCGCGGGCAGGAGAGGACTCTTACAGGCGCATGCGTGCCCTCATCTATAGGCAGATGGATCAGATCTCCAGGTGGGCGAGGTTGCAGGATGACCTGAAAGCCTCATTTGAACAGTCTACTAACGTCATCCGGCAACTAAATGAGAGCAATGCGAAGCTCCAGGCCAAGCGCGACCTGCTGAGGGCAAAGATCGTCGAAAGTGCGGAGCAGCAGGAGCAGACCACTGCCTTGTTGAAGAGGACCGACATCATTGTCGAGAAACTTATGGACGAGAAGGCCATGCTGCGCATCGAGCGCAGAAGGTTGGTGGAGGAATCCAGGGATGCTCTCAAGCAGCATCTAGAGGACAAGTAAGAGCTCGTCGCCGCTCACCGCGGAGACTAGTTCCCGCGGCCTGCAGCAACACATCAAGAAAGTAGAGATCAGTGAGCCAGATCGTTGTCTTCCTTCTTTTGCCGTTGTGTATTTCGGGCGTTGCCGCATATGGTTTTTTAAATTATGTTTCTAAATATGTAAGACAATTATTATCCACTGTCACCGTCCTTATATTCATCACGCTTCCTATAAGTCGTAGTCGATGCTATATAGGTCCGTCGGATTTTCCATCAAGATCGGTGCAAAACTTTCTTTTCAGATTTTTATTTTTCTCTCTTAAATCTCAGTCCAGTGAGACATATAGCCACGCCGTAGAATAGGTGCTTGGTCGCCATTAATGGAGACGTTGGAAGGGAGGTGCGCGGCTGGTAGTGGTCAAAGTGTTGTCCTCCCAATGAGCACGCGCAGGGGTCTGACCGCACGCCTCCCATACTCAAATAGCTATCCCTCACGGCACCTCCTAGCCAATAAAAAAAGGACGCGTGGCCGTACGTAATTGGTTAGTAGAACGCCCATGGTTTCAATAATACTTATGTTTCCGATTTGTAACGTGACAGTACTTGTTCTAAAATAACTTTGTTGATTGTTAATGTGTGCGCCTTTGCAAATCGGATAGAAAAATTACCACAGCATGTTGGTGCCATGTCATGACACCATGCCAAGTTTCATGATTTTCAGGCGTGTTTTGGATTTACAGGAATTAAAAAACCAAGTTTCTCAATCTTTCCATCCGAGCCACGACGCCCAGATGTTTGAATTTCACATCGATCTTTTGCATGGGACCTAGAAATTCACCCAAGGACACACATGTGATTTTTCAAACAATTTTGGTGCACTGGAGCCTGTGCTTGTAGTTCAAATTTGAATTATGCACATTAAATGCGCAGAAACTCAATTAATGTATAAAAAGGCCAAATGAACCCGGAGTAATTTCAAAATTTAGCACGGTACTTCTATTTGGTCTAATCTGCCAGTGTAAAAAATTAAGGCGGGAGAAGCCAGTGTACGTATGTCATTTCGCACACGGAGGTGACACGTTCCCTCTCGGAACCACGAGCCTTCTTGAGGGAAGCTCCAGTTTGCAAGAAGCTTACACCAAAGCGTGTCCCAATTCGGCCAAAAAAATTACCGCAGCATGTTGGTGCCATGTCATGACACCATGCCAAGTTTCATGATTTCCAGGCGTGTTTTAGATTTACAGGAATTTAAAAAATCAAGTTTCTCAATCTTTTCGGCCGAGCCACGACACCCAGATGTTTGAATTTCACTCCCATATCTTGCATGCACTACTAGGGAAAACCCTAGTAGTAGCGCTTGAAATATGCATAGCAGTAGCGCTGGGCCCAGCGCTACCACTAAGGCGCTACAGCTAACTAGTAGCAGTAGCGCTGGAAAGGGAGCGCTACTGATATACCTGTTGGGGAACATAGTAATTTCAAAAAAAATCCTACGCACACACAGGATCATGATGATGCATAGCAACGAGAGGGGAGAGCGTGTCTACATACCCTCGTAGACCGAATCCGGAAGTGTTAGCACAACGCGGTTGATGTAGTCGTATGTCTTCACGATCTGACCGATCCAAGTACCGAACGCACGGCACCTCCGAGTTCTGCACACGTTCAACTCGATGACGTCCCGCGAGCTCTGATCCAGCAAAGCTTCACAGGAGAGTTTCGTTAGCACGACGGCGTGGTGATGGTGATGATGATGTTACCGACGCAGGGCCTTGCCTAAGCACCGCTATGATGTGATCGAGGTGGATTATGGTGGAGGAGGCACCGCACACGCCTAAGGGATCAATGATCAATTTTGTGTCTAGGGGGTGCCCCTGGCCACGTATATAAAGGATGGAGGGAGGAGGAGGCCGACCCTCATAGGGCGCGCCCAAGTGTGGAGTCCTACTAGGACTCCCTAGTCCTAGTAGGATTCCATCTCCCACATGGAATAGGAAAAAAGGGAAGGGAGAAGGAGAAGGAAGGAAGGGGGCGCCCCGCCTCCCTAGTCCAATTCGGACCAGTCCATGGGGAGGGGTGCGGCCACCCTTTGAGGCCTTTCTCTCCTTTCCCGTATGGCCCATTAAGGCCCAATACGAATTCCCGTAACTCTCATGTACTCCGAAAAATATCGGAATCACTCGGAACCTTTTCGATGTCCGAATATAGTCATCCATTATATCGATATTTACGTCTCGACCATTTCGAGACTCCTCGTCATGTTCCTCCGGTATTCGGGAGTTGCATAATCGCATAGTCATAGGAACATGTATAAGTCATGAAGAAAGCAATAGCAACAAACTAAACGATCATCGTGCTAAGCTAACGGAATGGGTCAAGTCAATCACATCATTCTCCTAATGATGTGATCCCATTAATCAAATGACAACTCATGTCTATGGCTAGGAAACATAACCATCTTTAATCAACGAGCTAGTCAAGTAGAGGCATACTAGTGACACTCTCTTTGTCTATGTATTCACACATGTATCAAGTTTCCGGTTAATACAATTCTAGCATGAATAATAAACATTTATCATGAAATAAGGAAATAAATAATAACTTTATTATTGCCTCTATGTAATATTTCCTTCAATACCTAGTTAGCAATAGCGCTTTCCTTTGGACAGCGCTACTGCTACTTGTAAGTAGCAGTAGCGCTTGTTCTAAAAAGCGTTGCTGCTAAATTTTCCTGTATTTTTAAAAATACAGCTTATTTTCATTGTGTGGTTTTATATACAGTACTTTCATCATATGATTTTATGACCATGATTACTTTTTATATATAATAGTGGGTGAAATGAACATGGAGTAGATTCAAGTGGAGGCAACATGTGGTGCATGTCGAAAGTACTACTCTAATCCAAACTTGGTCTAGTTTGGATTAGTAGTACTTTCGATGTGCACCACATGTTGGCTTCACTTGAATCTAATCCAGATTCATTTCACCCACTGTTATATATAATAAGTAATCATGCTCATATAAAAACTTAGCATCATGCATCATCGATCATAATAGTAAATAACTCATCATTGGTATCATAATAACAAGTCATGCTCATCATCATCATAGTCATCTAACCAATCCTACTTAGTTGTTCTTAGCACATGATCATGAGTATTATTAACTAGGATCTACTACCTTCTCTTAGGTAAAATAGCATAAAACAAGATAGGCCGTGACTCTCCATTATGGAGAATGGAGATTATCCTGTCTTCAAAATTCTTGCCTTTCGCACAATGTTGCTTCCAAGTACCTCCTTATGACTGTCCATATATTTTTTCCACTCTGTGATTTTCATGTCTCCACTTCTTTTAGAAATCCGATATGGACATTTGTGAGATTCGTAGGATGACTTGGCTGTATGTTCAAAACACCAAGGCGACCATTCTGATACATCAGATGAGGCACACAGTCATTTGGGATTTTTTTTGTTGAAAAACATAGTAATAACTTCATAGTTAGCAATGTAGTTAAGTTTTAAAAGAATTTATGCAAAAGATGCACGGATGTCGTAATACTAAAAAACCTTACCACGGCATCTCCATGGATGTTACCGTAGTTCAACACGTGCACTAGTGGCACGTATTGACCATAATGTGGAGGAGTTTTATAATAGATATTGTAATTTTCAAGATCAGTACAAAATGCGACCAGATGATTTTTCTCCTGATAAGTTAACTCAGAGCCATCGGTGTAGTAGGTTCTGTCTACCATGTTCCGCACATTATTTGAACAATGAAAATAAGCTGTCAATGGAAATAAGTTGTCACCTATTTTGAAATGAACAATATAAATTAGTTAATAACTATGTTTGAGAAACACACATAGCGGTAGAATTGGAAGCGTCTCAACAAGGACCCAAATATCCATATTGTCTTGGTCGATGTCAGGATCACCAAGATCCATGGTGACAAGCATACCCTCATAAAAATCATACATCTTGCAAAGTGCTTCCCAATTTTTGCAACCAAAATGGGTTATGCTCTCAGAATTATATAGATTTACTTCAAAATCCATATCATGATGGGTCCTTAGGTGAATTTTCATTGTTTCGAAATTTTCATGGTCTCCAAAACCCATCCTCTTCAAGACATAGAGTCTTGCATGGCATGGGATAAGCTACTCAAATTGTAAAAGATGAAAATTACACGTTGAAATAGTTGAAGTCATGCTTAATTACGAAAAAACACTTTTCGTCATTGCGTATCGTTTCAACATCGAAGGTCTCCTGAAGCTTAATGCTGAAGCGCCGATCTTCGTCCAGGTGAGGCCTGTCGCACAGACCTCGGTCGTTGTTGCACTAGCTGCATTCCCCCGGGAGACTTTCGTCATCCAATGACGACATTTCCTACGTTCATAATTCAAAGATTAAACTTGTACAATTCAATATATGTACTATAAAAATTAAATTAGATCATTATTATTCATCACGGGTTGACTATCGGTCTACCGAGTCTATATGGTGGAGACTCTCCCTCACTGATTCCTCTCTGACATTTGCGACCGTCGGTGATGGTCGTTACTCCGCCTTCCCCTAGTGCATAACAAATGTCTAGCACAAGGAGAAGAAGGAGAAACGACCCCCACGACAACAGTCGGGATTCTTCGTCCTCTCTCATATATGGTGGATACACTCCCTGATGTCTACTACACAACCTTCTTCTTGTAGACGTTGTTGGGCCTCCAAGTGCAGAGGTTTGTAGGACAGTAGCAAATTTCCCTCAAGTGGATGACCTAAGGTTTATCAATCCATAGGAGGCGTAGGATGAAGATGGTCTCTCTCAAGCAACCCTTCAACCAAATAACAAAGAGTCTCTTGTGTCCCCAACACACCCAATACAATGGTAAATTGTATAGGTGCACTAGTTCGGCGAAGAGATGGTGATACAAGTGGTATATGGATGGTAGATAAAGGTTTTTGAAATATGAAAATATAAAAACAGCAAGGTAACTAATGATAAAAGTGAGCACAAACGGTATTGCAATGCTAGGAAACAAGGCCTAGGGTTCATACTTTCACTAGTGCAAGTTCTCTCAACAATAATAACATAGTTGGATCACATAACTATCCCTCAACATGCAACAAAGAGTCACTCCAAAGTCACTAATAGCGGAGAACAAACGAAGAGATTATGGTAGGGTACGAAACCACCTCAAAGTTATCCTTTCTGGTCGATCTATTCAAGAGTTCGTACTAAAATAACATGAAGCTATTCTTTCCGTTCAATCTATCATAGAGTTCGTACTAAAATAACACCTTAAGACACAAATCAACCAAAACCCTAATGTCACCTAGATACTCCAATGTCACCTCAAGTATCCGTGGGTATGATTATACGACATGCATCACACAATCTCATATTCATCTATTCAAACCAACACAAAGTACTTCAAAGAGTGCCCCAAAGTTTCTACCGGAGAGTCAAGACAAAAACGTGTGCCAACCCCTATGCATAGGTTCATGGGCGGAACCCGCAAGTTGATCACCAAAACATACATCAAGTGGATCAATAGAATACCCCATTGTCACCACAGGTATCCCACGCAAGACATAAATCAAGTGTTCTCAAATCCTTAAAGACTCAATCCGATAAGATAACTTCAAAGCGAAAACTCAATCCATTACAAGAGAGTAGAGGGGGAGAAACATCATAAGATCCAACTAAAATAGCAAAGCTCACGATACATCAAGATCGTACCACCTCAAGAACACGAGAGAGAGAGAGAGAGATCAAACACATAGCTACTGGTACATACCCTCAGCCCCGAGGGAGGACTACTCCCTCATCGTCATGGAGAGCGTCGGGATGATGAAGATGGCCACCGGAGAGGGATTTCCCCCTCCAGCAGGGTGCCGGACCGGGTCTACATTGGTTTTCGGTAGCTACGGTGGCTTCTGGCGGCAGAACTCCCGATCTATTCTTCCCTCCGATCTTTTTAGGGTATATGGGTATATATGGGAGGACGAAGTACGTCGGTGGACCTCCGAGCTGTCCACGAGGCAGGGGGCGTGCCCCCCACCCTCGTGGGCAGCCCGGGACTCTCCTGGTCCAACTCCGATACTGTGTGGGCTTCTTCTGGTCCAAAACTAAGTTTCGTAAAGTTTCAGGTCAATTGGACTCCGTTTGATTTTCCTTTTCTGTGATTCTCTAAAACAAGGAAAAAAACAGAAACTGGCACTGGGCTCTAGGTTAATAGGTTAGTCCCAAAAATCACATAAAATAGCATATAAATGCATATAAAACATCCAAGCTTGATAATATAACAGCATGGAAAAATCAAAAATTATGGATACGTTGGAAACGTATCAGCATCCCCAAGCTTAATTCCTGCTCGTCCTCGAGTAGGTAAATGATAAAAAGAGAATTTTTGATGTGGAATGCTACCTAACATATTTATCCATGTAGTTCTCTTTATTGTGGCAAGAATATTCAGATCCATAAGATTCAAGACAAAAGTTTAATATTGACATAAAAGTAATAATACTTCAAGCATACTAACCAAGTAATCATGTCTTCTCAAAATAACATGGCCAAAGAAAGCTATCCCTACAAAATCATATAGTATGGCTATGCTCTATCTTCACCACATAAAATATTTGAATCATGCATAACCTCGATAACAAGCCAAGCAATTGTTTCATACTTTTGATGTTCTCAAACTTTTTCAATCTTCACGCAATACATGAGTGTGAGCCATGGACATAGCACTATAGGTGGAATATAATGGTGGTTGTGGAGAAGAAAAAAAAGGAGAAGATAGTCTCAAATAAACTAGGCGTATCAACGGGCTATGGAGATGCCCATCAATGGATATCAATGTGAGTGAGTAGGGATTGCCATGCAACAGATGCACTAGAGCTATAAATGTATGAAAGCTCAACAAAAGAAACTAGTGGGTGTGCATCCAACTCGCTTGCTCACAAAGACCTAGGGCGTTTTGAGGAAGCCCATTATTGGAATATACTTCCTCCGTCCGGAAATACTTGTCATCAAAATGAATAAAAAGGGATGTATCTAGATGTATTTTAGTTCTAGATACATCCTTTTTAATCCATTTTAATGACAAATATTTTCGGACGGAGGGAGTACAAGCCAAGTTCTATAATGAAAGATTCCCACTAGTATATGGAAATGACAACATAGGAGACTCTCTATCATGAAGATCATGGTGCTACTTTGAAGCACAAGTGTGGTAAAATGATAGTAGCATGGCCCCTTCTCTCTTTTTCTCTCATTTTTTTTATTTTTTATTTTTTATTTTATTTTTTTATTCGGGCCTTTTCTCTTTTTTTATGGCCTATTTTTTTCTCTTTTTTTATTTTTCGTCCGGAGTCTCATCCCGACTTATGGGGGAATCATAGTCTCCATCATCCTTTCCTCACTGGGACAATGCTCTAATAATGATGATCATCACACTTTTATTTACTTACAACTCAAGAATTACAACTCGATACATAGAACAAAATATGACTCTATATGGATGCCTCTGGCGGTGTACCAGGATGTGCAATGACTCAAGAGTGACATGTATGGAAGAATTATGAATGATGGCTTTGCCACAAATACGATGTCAACTACATGATCATGCAAAGCAATATGACAATGATGAAGCCTGTCATAGTAACAGAACGGTGGAAAGTTGCATGGCAATATATCTCAGAATGGCTATGGAAATGCCATAATAGGTAGGTATGGTGGTTGTTTTGAGGAAGATATATGGTGGGTTTATGGTACTAGCGAAAGTTGCGCGGTACTAGAGAGGCTAGCAATGGTGGAAGGGTGAGAGTGCGTATAATCCATGGACTCAACATTAGTCATAAAGAACTCACATACTTATTGCAAAAATCTATTAGTTATCGAAACAAAGTACTACACGCATGCTCCTAGGGGGATAGATTGGAAGGAAAAGACCATCGCTCTTCCCCGACCGCCACTCATAAAGAAGACAATCAATAAATAAATCATGCTCCGACTTCATCACATAACGGTTCACCATACGTGCATGCTACGGGAATCACAAACTTTAACACAAGTATCTCTCAAATTCACAACTAATCACTAGCATGACTGTAATATTACCATCCTCATATCTCAAAACAATCATCAAGTATCAAACTTCTCATAGTATTCAATGCACTTTATATGAAAGTTTTTATTATATCCCTCTTGGATGCCCGTCATATTAGGACTAAATTCATAACCAAAGCAAATTAACATGTTGTTTAGGACTCTAAAAATAATATAAGTGAAGCATAAGAGATCAATTATTTCTATATAATAAAATGACCACCGTGCTCTAAAAGATATAAGTGAAACACTAGGGCAAATGACAAACTACTCCGAAAGATGTAAGTGAAGATCAATGAGTAGTCGAATAATTGTGCAACTATGTGAAGACTCTCTAACATTTAAGAATTTCAGATCTTGATACTTTATTCAAACAGCAAGCAAAACAAAATAAAATGAAATGACGCTCCAAGCAAAACACATATCATGTGGTAAATAAAAATATAGCTCCAAGTAAAGTTACCGATGAACGAAGACGAAAGAGGGGATGCCTTCCGGGGCATCCCCAAGCTTAGGCTCTTGGTTGTCCTTGAATATGACCTTGGGGTGCCTTGGGCATCCCCAAGCTTCGGCCCTTGCCACTCCTTATTCCATAATCCATCGAGTCTTTACCCAAAACTTGAAAACTTCACAACACAAAACTTAACAGAAAACTCGTAAGCTCCATTAGTGAAAGCAAGCAAAACACTACTTCAAGGTACTGTAATGAACTCATTCTTTATTTAGATTTATGTTAAACCTACTGTATTCCAACTTCTCTATGGTTTATAAACTATTTTACTAGCCATAGATTTATCAAAATAAGCAAACAACACACAAAAACAGAATCTGTCAAAAACAGAACAGTCTGTAGTAATCTGTAACTAACGCAAACTTCTGGAACCACAAAAATTCTAAAATCAATTGCTGGACGTGAGGAATTTATCTATTAATCATCTTCAAAAATAATTAACTAAACATCACTCTACAAATAAAAATGGCAGCAATTCTCGTGAGCGCTAAAGTTTCTGTTTTTTACAGCAAGATCAAAAAGACTTTCCCCAAGTCTTCACAACGGTTCTACTTGGAACAAACACTAATTAAACACAAAAAACACAACTAAAACATAGGCTAGATAAATTATTTATTACTAAACAGGAGAAAAAAGCAAGGAATAAAAATAAAATTGGGTTGCCTCCCAACAAGCGCTATCGTTTAACGCCCCTAGCTAGGCATGATGATTTCAACGATGCTCGCATAAAAGATAAGAATTGTAACATAAAGAGAGCATCATGAAGAATATGACTAGCACATTTAAGTTTAACCCACTTCCCATACATAGGGATTTTGTGAGCAAACAACTTATGGGAACAATAATCAACTAGCATAGGAGGGCAAAACAAGCATAACTTCAAAACTTTAAGCACATAGAGAGGAAACTTGATATTATTGCAATTCCTACAAGCATAAGTTCCTCCCTCATAATAATTTTCAGTAGCATCATGAATGAATTCAACAATATAACCAGCACCTAAATCATTCTTTTCATGATCTACAAGCATAGAAAATTTACTACTCTCCACATAAGCAAGATTCTTCTCCTTCCGAATAGTGGGAGTATCATAAGAGACTCGAATACTATAAATTTTTTCCACATTGAAAGAGTAATGTTCAGAAAAAGGGTAATCATAATCATGACAAGTTTTATAAATATAATCATCACTACTTTTTATAGCATATGTATCATCACAATAATTATCATAAGTAGCAACTTTGTTCTCATCATAATCGATTGAAACCTCTTCCAAGATAGTGGAATCATCACTAAATAAAGTCATGACCTCTCCAAATCCACTTTCATAATTATCGTAATAAGATTCAACATCCTCCAAAATAGTGGGATCATTACTTCCTAAAGTTGACACTCTTCCAAACCCACTTTCATCAATATAATCATCATAAGTAGGAGGCATGCTATCATCATTATAAATTTGCATATCAAAACATGGGAGACTAAAAATATCATCTTCGTTAAACGTAGCTTCCCCAAGCTTGGGACTAACATTAATTGCAGAAAATGTATTCTCAAAAACATCATCTTCATCAAACATAGCATCCCCAAGCTTGGGCCTTTTCATATCATAAGCATAATCACTCTCATCATTAATAGTATGGATAGCACCAATAGTATAGCAATTATCATATTCTTCCAAGCAAGTGCCGAAAAGATTTTCAAGATCATAAGAAGTATCATTATCTTCCCAATCATAATCATCACAACAAGCAATAGGCATAACGAGATCATCATCAAGTACATCATCTTCCACAATTATATTTTCATGAGGCACAAAAGTAAGAGGAGCAACATTATTTGGGAGAGATATATTTTTACCTGTCTTCCTTTTTCTTTTCTTCTTCTTCACCACATCATGTGTGGGTTCAATACTCTTTTTGGAGCTCCTTATTAATGAGATTGGTTGAATATAAGGCTCCTCCTCGTTACCTGATTCATCATAAGAAATAATAGGAGGGTATTGGGAAGTCTCTTCCCTTTCGTTAGTATTCTCTTCATCCTCTATTTGTTTTATTTTCTTTATGTAATTGGCAATATAAGGATTTTCAATGCAATTCACCGCACAATACATATAAATTTCTTCTAGATCAAAATTAAGAACTCTATAAAGGGAAAATTCTGGAATAACCTTAGTTATACATTTCATTTCTTCATAACCCAAGAGCAAACTAAGTTCATTATGATGTGCAAGGGAAATCAAGTCATCACAATTTTTGGACACGATACGATCATAAAACAATTTGCATTGGGTACTGAAATGATCACGTTCATTGCAAAGTTCATAAGTATGGCTAAGAAAGTTTAAATTTTCAGCACAAACATCTAGCCTTTCTTGCAACCATTTAGTTTCTAAATGCTTATGCCTCTTGCAATATCTATCTTCCCTATTTGGTGTGTACTTGCAAACCCAATGCACTCCACAAAATTTGACATGTTTATAGGAGACATTTTCATCATAACTAGTGCAATCATCATTAGTACTATGGATATTCAAGGAGTTCATACTAACAACATTGCAATCATGCTCATCATTCAAAGATTTAATGCCAAACATTTTAATGCATTCTTCTTCTAACACTTTGGCACAATTTTCCTTTCCATCATACTTACGAAAGATATTAAAAAGATGAAGCATATGAGGCAAACTTAATTCCATTTTTTCTGTAGTTTTCTTTTATAAACTAAACTAGTGATAAAACAAGAAACAAAAAGATTCGATTGCAAGATCTAAAGATATACCTTCAAGCGCTAACCTCCCCGGCAACGGCGCCAGAAAAGAGATTGATGTCTACTACACAACCTTCTTCTTGTAGACGTTGTTGGGCCTCCAAGTGCAGAGGTTTGTAGGACAGTAGCAAATTTCCCTCAAGTGGATGACCTAAGGTTTATCAATCCATAGGAGGCGTAGGATGAAGATGGTCTCTCTCAAGCAACCCTGCAACCAAATAACAAAGAGTCTCTTGTGTCCCCAACACACCCAATACAATGGTAAATTGTATAGGTGCACTAGTTCGGCGAAGAGATGGTGATACACGTGATATATGGATGGTAGATAAAGGTTTTTCAAATCTGAAAATATAAAAACAGCAAGATAACTAATGATAAAAGTGAGCACAAACGGTATTGCAATGCTAGGAAACAAGGCATAGGGTTCATACTTTCACTAGTGCAAGTTATATCAACGATAATAATATAGTTGGATCACATAACTATCCCTCAACATGCAATAAAGAGTCACTCCAAAGTCACTAATAGCAGAGAACAAACGAAGAGATTATGGTAGGGTACGAATCCACCTCAAAGTTATCCTTTCTGATCGATCTATTCAAGAGTCCATAGTAAAATAACATGAAGCTATTCTTTCCATTCAATCTATCATAGAGTTCGTACTAGAATAACACCTTAAGACACAAATCAACCAAAACCCTAATGTCACCTAGATACTCCAATGTCACCTCAAGTATCCATGCGTATGATTATACGATATGCATCACACAATCTCAGATTCATCTATTCAAACCAACACAAAGTACTTCAAAGAGTGCCCAAAAGTTTCTACCGGAGAGTCAAGACGAAGACATGTGCCAACCCATATGCATAGGTTCATGGGCAGAACCCGCAAGTTGATCACCAAAACATACATCAAGTGGATCAATATAATACCCCATTGTCACCATAGGTATCCCACGCAAGACATACATCAAGTGTTCTCAAATCCTTAAAGACTCAATCTGATAAGATAACTTCAAATGAAAAACCCAATCCATTACAAGAGAGTAGAGGGGGAGAAACATCATAAGATCCAACTATAATAGCAAAGCTCGCGATACATCAAGATCGTACCACCTCAAGAACACGAGAGAGAGAGAGAGAGAGAGAGAGAGAGAGATCAAACACATAGCGACTGGTACATACCCCTCGAGGGAGGACTACTCCCTCCTCGTCATGGAGAGCGCCGGGATGATGAAGATGGCCACCGGAGAGGGATTTCCCTCTCTGGTAGGGTGCCGGAACGGGTCTAGATTGGTTTTCGGTGGCTACGGTGGCTTCTGGCGGCGGAACTCCCGATCTATTCTGGCGGCGGGACTCTCCTGGTCCAACTCCGATACTCCGTGGGCTTCTTCTGGTCCAAAAATAAGTTCTGTGAAGTTTCAGGTCAATTGGACTCCGTTTGATTTTCCTTTTCTGCGATACTCTAAAACAAGGAAAAAAACAGAAACTGGCACTAGGCTCTAGGTTAATAGGTTAGTCCCAAAAATCATATAAAATAGCATATAAATGCATATAAAACATCCAAGGTTGATAATATAATAGCATGGAACAATCAAAAATTATAGATACATTGGAGACGTATCACTCCCTCATAGATTTTTCGATAGTCAGTGATGGTCGTTATTCCTCTTTCCCCTAGTGCATAACAAAGGTCTAGCACAAGGAGAAGAAGGAAAAAACGACCCCCACAACAACAGTCGGGCTTCTTCGTCCTCTATCATATATGGTGGATACACTCCCTCACTGATTTTTCGACCTTCGGTGATGGAGCCTCGACAGACTTAAAGTCAACCCAAAATGTCGTTTAATTATCTTTCAAGAAAATCCAGGCCACTCGATATTTCATACATATTCTAGCACAAGTCATGCCAAAATTCACGGAAAAATACGGCATGGCCTTTGCTAAAAAAACAAAATATGAAGCACCTAAAATTTGCCGGAACGGAAATTAATCAACACTCCGGCAAAACATAGGCCACTATAGGAGGTGTAACCTGCAAACATGGCCAGCCACTTGGGCAAGCACATATCCTATTTGAGCAACACAAGATATACATGTTTATATCTACATCATATGATCATTCAAACTTGATGGAGTAGTTTTCCAATTTGAGCATTCAATAAGCAAAACCAAATCGTAAAATAAATTAGTATTCAAATTAGCATTCATTCAATAAGCAAAACTAAACCATCTCTTTCGTCCGTACATCGTCGAATATTAGCACTAATAGATCTCGAATAGTATCATACATATAACATCACTAATACAGCTAAAACCATAGCGAACAACGGGTGTTGGCGCGGGCGGTGGACACCCAAAGAGAAGAAACCATCACAGGATCATAGCTCCAGTGAGATCCCTGAAAAACCTCCCAGGTATTGGAGAACCTGCCCTCCAACGCAACCATGTAGCGACGGACGTGCTCGTCCTCCTCGCTGACATGGTGACGTACCACCTTCGCGGGGTCCTCAAGCCTCTGCACCGTCACTGGCCCACCCGACCGCCACCAAAGAAGGTTCAGATCCAGCTGGCTCCTCACCAAGCTACGCCCCCACAAGTTAGCACCTCCCAGTACCAGCCCGGCGGAGCCCAGTCCCGGACATGGCTCCTCACCAAGCCCAGGCCTCCTCCGCCGAGTCGACGACGAGGATGCAGGATAGGCATCATCGATGTCGATGCGGGAATAATTGGTTTAACTAAAAAAACTAGTTCTATTAATTTTCTTACTAAAAATAAACTAGTTCTATAGTAAAATTTTAATTAGATCATCAAATCTCATATACCTAAATTTTCTTACTAAAAATAAACTAGTTTTATTAATTCAACTAGTTCAACTAAGCACTTACCATAAATAAAATAAACTAGTACTTACTAAAAATAAACTAGTTTAACTAGTTCTATTAATTTTCTAACTAATTATATTAAACACTTACTAAAACAGTAAAAAACTATATTGAATTTTTTCTATAAACTAACACGACTGCCCTAAATTAGCATTTGCTTAATTAGTTACCTAACCTACTTCCCTAACTAAAAACATCTAAGTTAATTAACTAAATTCACCTAAGTTAATTAACTAAATTCACCTAAGTTACCTAACCTAATGAACTAAATGGAGGGAGGAGGAGTACCTCACGGTGGTGGAGGAGGCCGGCGGGGGAGGAGGTCGACGGGGGGAAGAGGCCGGCGGGGGAGCAGAGTCGGCGCGGGTGAGGGTGGCCGGCGGGGGAGGAGGCCGGCGCGGGGGAGGGTGGCCGGCGGGGCAGCAGAGCCAGCGCGGGTAAGGGCGGCCGACGGGAGAGCTCCAGCACGGGGGACGACGGCGATGACGACGATGGAGAGAGGCGAGTGAGGGCGGGGGAGTGAGAGAGAGAGGTCAAGCATGGGCCGTTGGGCTGGATAAAGATCATGTAGTAGTAGCGCTTATATGTAGAAAGCGCTACTGCTACGTCTGGTAGCAGTAGCGCTTCATACATAAAATCGCTACTACTATGCCTGACCTACCGACAACGGCCTGGAAATTGTAGTGGTAGTGTCTTTTTACTAAAACAGCGTTACTGATAAGTGCATAGTAGTAGCGCTTTTTATAATAAAGCGCTGCTACTACTTATCAGTGTAGCAGCACTTTGAACATATAAACCCTGAAGAACTCATAGTCACAACCGTTGCATCCATGTCTCCTTTAAATCGCTATGCCATCGCCTGTTAATTTGGTGCCCTACCAGGGGCATTTTCGTCATTTCACGCACCAGAGTATAAAAGGGAGCCACTCCTGGGGAGAAGACCTAGCCGCCGCCTCCCGTCCCACTCGCCTCCCCCTCCTCTCTCTCCCTCTCTCCCCATCGCGCCGGCCGCTTCCGGCCAGCTCCGGCCCGCGCGTCCCCCCCGCGACCCCCACCTCCTCTCCTGCCGCTGCCGCCGCCGGAGAAGCTCGCCGCCAATGCCCGTGACCTAGCCCACACGTCTACCCCGCGACCCCCGCCTTCTCTCCTGCCATCGCCGCCGCCGCCGCCACCGGAGAAGCTCGCCTCCGCGCCCACAAGCCTCGGATCCGGCAGGATCCGGGACGAGGAGGGGTGGATGAGACGGGGGAGGAGGAGGAGGAGAGTGTGGGGGCGTCTGGGAAGGAATATCCCCGCCGCCTCCTCCGCTCCTGACGCAGGGCCTTGAGCCATGGGGGCGTTCGTTGCAGGAACCTCGCCGCTGGCCTCCCGTGCGCAGCGCCCGGCCCTGGTAGCGCTGACCTCGCCGATGGCCTCCTGTGCGCTACCTCTTCTTCCCCGATGACGCCTGCCCGCACATCTCGCCCGCCACCTCCAGCTACTCGCCGGCTTCGCCACCCGCGCCGCTGCCTGTCTTGCAACGAGCGCCGGAGCAGCCTACGGACAAGAGTGGTGTGCAAGACAACATGCGCAACTTGGGAACCGCTGGCTGAAACTGCAAGGTGAGCTCTTTCCAGTCCTCTCTCTCGGCTTGTGCGTTTGTCACTTTATCGTCGTTGGGAACCGCTGGCTGAAACTACAAGGTGAGCTCTTTCCGGTCCTCTCTCTCGGCTTGTGCATTTGTCACTTTATTGGCGTTGTGTGGTGTTGTCTGTTCTTCTTGGTATACTTAATCAATAGATTTTCTATGGCCCCTGCTCCACTTGTGTGGAGTTCGGCCAATTCATTGTGGGAACCCATTGATAATTCACATTTCTCTCTTTTTTCTACAATATTTGCAGTTGTTGTCTCTACCAATTAGCCTTACCAAGCCGGGCTCCTTCTATCTCGTGTTAGAGCTTGGTAACGACGGCCACACAATGACAAGGTTGGCAAGTAACAACTCTCTTCTTCATGGCATGGCTGTTTCACAGTTAGATTGATGCTGCTGGTACTTATATATTCTCAAGCTCTAACTGGGCTGTGTAGTGGAAGTGTTACAGCCACGCTAATTCATAATTTGACATGGTACGGTCGATTCATGTTCTCAGCTTATATGTATGGTACTTTTGTAGTATGTGGTTGATGGAGGAAGCACGGGGAGGAGCAAAAACAAATGGTGATGGAGGAGGAAAAACAAACGGCTATCTCCATGTATGACTGTTTCTACAAGCTTAGATTCAGCGATTGGTTGTTGTGCATTTGCATGCTGTCCGCCTGATCGAGAGGTTGCGATATAATTTGTCAACCAATGAATTCTTATATATTTGATCTTCTCATTATGGTTTTCATTTCCATGTGCAGAAATAGATTGCATCATGCTTTATAATAGATTTCGTAGGTCTGCTCTGTACCAAGAAATACCTGTAGGAATTAGTCCCTCCGTTCCTAAATATTTGTCTTTTTAGACATTTCAAATGACTACTACATACGGATGTATGTAGACATATTTTAGAGTGTAGATTCACTCATTTTGCTCCGTATGTAGTCACTTGTTGAAATGCCTAGAAAGACAAATATTTAGGAACGGAGGGAGTAATATAGCTATGTGCATATAAGCTTCAGTAATTTGCTGCGTATTAACCTCAGTCACATATTCTTTATGTTCAGTGTGCTTGATATTTTTTTCCTTGTTGTTTCTTTCTGACAGGTACAAGGGGCTCATTGGTCGCTTGGCCTGCTTTTGGTATATCAATGACGATATCCCTGACATAAATTCGTTTAGTGACAGGTAATTCTATACATCAGCTGTTCTGTGTGCCTGCTACAGTTTGCTTGGCTTGGTAACCGTCTTCATGCCTTTCGCTCTTTTCAAAAGTCTTGGAGAGAAATTTACTACTGTCGATGCACACACTCATTCGGGGTAGAATCTGATCTCGAGTAAGTATTGTTCTCCACCAGAAGAAAAAACTATGGAGCATTTGGATGTCTTAATCCTAATGTTGGGTAGGTTGCTGAGTGTTTGGTTGGCTTATGTCTTTATTTTGCATTGTTATTGATGTGTGTCCATAGGTGCTGATTGTTTCTCGATTTCACGCCACTTCTTCTCCACCGCCCCCTTGCTCAGGCATCAACAGCTTGTTGCCATGGTAATTCTCCTCCTACCGCTTACCTCCTTATACACATGCTTCAGTGCATAGGTCTATGAATAATGGTTGACTTGCCTTTTTTCAGGTTTGAATCACACATGTTCAGTTGAATGGATATCTAAGAGGACCAAGGTGATGTTGTTGTGAGATATTTGCAAAGGGAGGTCAGTTCTTCTCTTATCTAACCAAATTATTGCTCTTTCTGGTACTTCAGTACTTGCTACTTGGAATATGTTGCTTGCTAGCATTCTAGCCTTAAGTTATTCGTACTTTAAGTTCTTAGCACGCCATTCCCTCTCCTCGGTGTTTTTAACAGTGGTTGTTGCTCTGAGATGAGGAGGGCATACGTGAGGGTATTTAGGAAGAAATCAAACCTAAAAAAGTATCCTAGAAATTTACACCTCTCTCATTTCAGTTGTTCTTTGAAGACGTCCTTGCATATTATGCTTTTTATTTAACTTTGTTTCTGATGGAAAAATATTATTTATTATATTGTAGAAGATGAGGATAACCATCTCATTTTTGTTTCCTTAGAATATGGCACTAGCTCTTTACCTACACCACTTCTTCTATGTATTCTTTGCTAAAATTTGCCTCTTCTGGACAGAAATTATCATTTATCACCATTAACAGCTTGCTCAACCAGGCTGTGGCTATTCCTATTGGGCCTGAAAATTCACATCGCCAAAAGAATAATAAAATTTGATAAGAGAACAGTCTCTTAATAAGTAAATAAGACACAAATACATTGTCTAACATTTTGATGGAACGAACCTGCTGCAAGAGGCAATAAAAGTGACCATGCTTAATTTTATTAATTAATTGATAGGATGAAATACAAAGTAGTAAGATAAGTGTCGGCGTTCACCTAATTTGATTTTTACCTATTGAATGGGCAGTTTGTGACGTACTGTCAACTCGGTACATTCAACGTGTGTTCAGGTTCTTTGACACGCTTGGGATCGACGGATCGTTCATGCCATGGTTGGATTTGAATGGGGGCAGCCATTTGAAATCTAATTCATAAGATACACAACCTAAGATCGAAATATTCCTACCTGAACCAAAGGGTTGTACGCCTACCATTATTATCTTCTCCTATGCTATTTATGTTCTTCATATCCCCAATAATTTATTCAGTCTTACTTTTGTCATAAAACACAAGTTGACTTTGAACCCCTTCTCCACTAAGACTGCGTTTTTGTTGTTGAACCGAGATTTGCTAAGCTTGGCAGAGAGGATAGCTGTTTTTTTTGCAGAGAACTAGGCTCTAAAAGATTCAGTAGTTACATGTGGTTTCATATCTGCAGTTTGTTTGCATGTATTTTTTGAGGTTTTTGATGATCTGAATTATGAAATTTTCTTGGTTAAAATCTTTATATTTGGCATGATCTCTGCAAACAAAATAGAGTGACGATAGTGCAGCTAATTCCATTTTTTCGTGCATGATATATTTTGATCTCTAATGGATATGAATGGCTTGATGTTTCTATTCAATTTTATTTTATTTCATGTATCTTCCATTTAGGCATACAGGATGACCAACATTTCATATTTGTGTCATGTATCTTCCATTTAGTTGGAAACTAATAACCAAGGGGAGTATTTTTTACAGTTGCAGGACAACCTACAAATATTGACCGATAAATTATCCATCATATGTATCTTTCATCCCACCACCCCCGCGTCATCCTCTCCCTCGTGCTAATTTGTTGCCCGACCGTGCAGACAACATAGCAATGACCATTTGTCGGGTTGTTGTTGCCTTTGGGTTGCTCACTGTATTGACTGTCTTGTGATTCCCCACCTGCTTGCCCTGCATATTTTCCATTTGATGAAATGTATACTAGCTAACTCCATGTTCTTCTATCATTTTATTTTACTTTGCAGGTTCTACTGTTTGTGACGTGCTTCTTGTTGATCATCTGCTGCTTTGGCACGTCAAGGTTTGTGTTTTTCCTTTCCTTAGCAATGTATTGTTTCCTTACTGACGCAATGGACAACCATTCAAATCCAATGGTTGGTTGATTGATTGTTCTATTTGAAATTTCTAACATGCACAGCAAAATGCTTATTCAGTACTAATTTCTGAAACTCAGGGCCAATGCTGGTGTCAGGACCACTGTGATCACAAACAAAGCCAAGTAGTTGCTGCTCTGCTCTCTACTGAAGAAGCATTTGTAGGTAACGTAAGGCACTATTCTTCTATTGGTGTTTTAATTACTTTTTATCAGCGGCATAATAGATAACCATACCTGCATTTGTCTCTATTTTCTGTCAGGTTATTCTATGCATAAGACTGCGCTTTTATGTGTTGTTTCCTTCAAGTTGACATTGCAACAGAAGATGAAGTGTATCTTCGTGATCAGTAGATCACTGCGTGATGCCGCATGTCGTAGTTCCATCGCTACGTGGACATGTGCAAGAAATGCAAGTAAGCAGCCTTGTTCAGAAGTGCTTTATCAAGTTCCTGTAAACTTGAAGTTTTCTAGATATACATGTTGTTTCCAGGTTTTCTCGGCTTCCCTAATCCCAAAGGTAATAATATGATTTCTTTGTGTTGTTTGCCCAAATTCAGAAGTGAACTTTTGTTGTATATTTGCCTGCTGTGTGTCCTGTAAATTCTAAGCTTTCTAGGCGTACATGTACATGTGTATTTGTTAGGTACTAATATGATTTCTTTATGTTGTTTGCCAAGATTCAGAAGTGAACTTTTGTTGTATAATTGCTTGTAGTGTGTCTTGTAAACTCTACGCTTTCTAGGTGTACGTGTGCATGTGTATTTGTTAGGTAATAATATGATTTCTTCATGTTGTTTGCCCAAATTCAGAAGTGAACTTTGTTGTATATTTGCTCACTGTAGTTTCAGTCAATCATAAGTCATAACAAGATGAATTTCATGACCTATAATCTCCAAATGATCTTCACATGATGTAATCGAATGACTACTTATATCTTACCTTCGGACTTTTATTCAATCTTGGTATATTTACAATCTCCAGTTTCATTAGTCATTTCAGACCAAAAGCAATGGTTTATCATGTTCTTCCCGATTTAGTAGTACATCAGGTTAATACTTTCTTTGTAGATAATAAAGTTCTTCCAGGTGAAGCTGTGTGTTATATGCGCTCATGCTTGCCCATGCTAAATTCTCTCCTCTCAGTAAAACTATGATTGCTTTATTCTTAGATATCTTGGTTAGCATCACACCTACTTTCAGAATTCACGGTGCATGATGGATGCAAGTTTTTTTTTCATGTATTCACTGTGTATTCATGAATACCTTGCTACTTGAATATTCACTGTGTACTCCGGCACTTGGTGAATATTCCACTGCACACCTTCCTTCAAATCCAGAGAGAACATTTATCATGACCACCACACATGTTCTTGGCTTGCCTTGGGCTGTTCTGCTGATGGACATTAATCTGATTAACTTGTACTTGCAGGGAAGATAGACCCATACATGGCCGTGCAGTACCGGGGCCAGGAGCACAACGGAGGCACCGCCCGAGGTCAGTGCTTCCATAGCTCTCTGGTTTTTTTATTTCGTTACTCATCTATGTTCAAAGTGACTGAAATGTATGCCTTGGTCTGCACTGTTCAGTTCCACAGGAAATTTCTTGCCATTGGCACCATTATGACCATTATTTCCTATGCAAGCACACAATTGAAAAGTTTGTTTGGATAGTTAATCTAGTTCTTTGTGTTGGATCCACATCTCACGTGTACCATCCTCGGACGTGATGCACGCCGCCAGGTCCGCGCCGACATCGTGCTCACGAAGCATGGCCTTTGCATTGTGTTCTCCATCTTGCAACGCATGATGAACTACACAGTAGAGTTCAGCCGAGGAAGAATCAGGTGATTCTGGATTGTTGTGTAATTGTTTATATTCCTAACTGAGATGGGATTATAGTTTATTTGCTTGATTATTTTTCATGTTTACTTAGATAATCCATTGATTGTTGATCTGGTTAAGTACATATGCTACCCCTTGTTTGTTTATATTGCTAGCTGAGATGGGATTATAGTTTATTTGCTTGATTATTGGCCGCATTTACTTAGATAATTCATTGATGGTTGATCTTGTTAGCTACAGATGCTACCCCCTGTTCTGAACAAGCTTTAATTTTGGTGGACTAATCCCAGTTTGACATAGTTGCTGGTCATCAACAAAAAGCCGACCACATAATCCTGTATTTTATTTCTGTGTCGTTTCAAAATTTCTGCTCTACATAGAATCTTAAGAAGTTAGGGTATGCACACAGGTCCTAATAATAATGAGCTGTTTAGTGCAATGCATGTGGCCTGATTACTTCTTTTCTTTCCTTTTTTATGTTGTACGTTCTTGGAGGTCGCCTTTTCTTTCTTCTGTTGATCAAGTTTTCTTCTTCTTTCTTCTGCTTATCAGGGTTTCTTCCTTTCCTTTTTTCTGGAAATTGCATTTATTATGTGACCTATGTATTTTCATTATTCTTTCTTCATTGGTCGTGTTGATATTCTGGGTTTGGCTCGACATTTTGTTTTCTTTTGCCTCATGCCATTCATATTTTGTGGTTGCGTGTGGACATGATTTGCGTGCTTATTTCAATTGTTAGCCGTGTATCATGGTGTGCTTTGCCTGCTTTTCATGCTTGTGTGAATTGACCATGGTCTGTTCTTGTTGGGGTAAAGCCTGAACTGCCGGGTACACTTTGGTTATTGTCCTTATTCTGGTTCTCCTTGGCATCTTTCTATCACTGGAGATCCTTGTTTTCAAATAGCAGGGATAGAGGGACAGAAAAGATATATTTGTCACGGCGCTGCAAGTGTTGCCCCCCTCCTCCCCAAGGGCAAGGTGAAGGAAGGTGCCTGTGTGGTTCTTCTGCAGTTCGCAACGAGGATTGTTGTGTCCAACCTGCACAAGAATGCCAAGAAGTCCTTCTCGGAGACGTAAGCCATGGCGCATGTTTCTGCCATGATTTCCTTCGGTTGGATTTCGTGGATTTAGGTGTTGAAAAATTATGGGCTGTGGATGCAGGATGAAGGACATGTGCCTGCACTACAAGGAGAGCTCTGGGCTGCTTCTTTGTGGCTTCCAAACTTGAAATGTTTGTTTGGAAGTTAGTTTAGTTTTTTGTTGTGGATTCATAGCTTCTCACATGTACCATCCTCTTAGACCTTTAGATTTCCAAAGAAACTAAATGAAGATATGGTGGTATGGTCTCAATAATACAATTTAAAGCCTTCCATGCTTTATATTTTCTTTGAAATTTGCTCTTGAAGAATCATGTATCTATGTTTGATTTGGTGAGAAAAGGCGGCTTTCAAGCAGAGAATGCGGGAGTGTTGGCCACATTTGGTTTTCGACTTGGGTGTCTAAATATTCTCACAATACTTGGCCCCCTCTCGCCCTTTGCGCCATTGGCGCAACGAGTCATCTAGTTATTATAAAAAGCGCTACTACTATGCTACTGTCTATAAGCATTTTCTTAGTAGTGATGGGACCTAGAAATTTACCCAAGGACCCACATGTGATTTTTCAAACAATTTTGGTGCACTGGAGCATGTGCTTGTAGTTCAAATTTGAATTATGCACATTAAATGCGCAGAAACTCAATTAATGTATAAAAAAGGCCAAACGAACACGGAATAATTCCCAAATTTAGCACGGTATTTCTATTTGGTCTAATCACCTGTGTAAAAGAATTAAGGCGGGAGAAGGGAGTGTACGTATATTGTTTCGCACACAAAGGTGACACATTCCCTCTCGGAATCACGAGCCTTCTTGAGGAAAGCTCTGGTTTGCAAGAAGCTTACACCAAAGCTTGTCTCAATTCGACCAAAAAAATTACCGCAGCATGTTAGTGTCATGTTATGACACCATGCCAACTTTGGTGCATTGGAGCATGTGTTTGTAGTTCAAATTTGAATTATGCACATTAAATGCCCAGAAACTCAATTAATGCATAAAAATGCCAAACGAACCTAGAATAATTCCAAATTTAAACATGACACTCATGTACTAGTTGCATGTTCACTTTACGTAAATGTTCTAGCAATTCAAACACCATCCTTTCCTTCCGTAACATCATTTTGTCTTTCAAAACATAATGAAAAAATCAGGTATACCACAAACAGTTTACTAGAAAGAATCGTGTGGGATGCGATATGAAATATCTTGGCGCACCGTCATGTCTCTCTTACGCAGGAAGCTTCGTCGTCTACAGTCCACCGCCCCCGCTTGAACCACAGTTGCACGCTAGTTTCTCGCGGCACCGAGCGAAATTTTTTAGCCACCACGGAAATATCTATTTCCCCGCCCCATCCCTCCTACCAAAAGCCACATTTTCACTATTCCTCCTTGCTTTCCAAGTTCAAACCTTCACTGCTTCTTACTGGCAGCTCAGCCTCCTCGCCGGCAACTCTTCTTCTTGCAGGGCCGCCTCCTTGCCGGCTACCCTTCTTCTTGCAGCGCCGCCTCCTCGCTGCTGACCCTTCTTCTTACAGCGCCGCCTCCTCGCCGGTGACCCTTCTTCTTGTTGCGCGGCCTCCTCGCCGCCGACCCTTCTTCTTGTTGCGCGGCCTCCTCGATATGGTCAGGTAATTCACACCCCGGCCACACCATCCTCCTCCTTTCGCAGCCCACATGCCCCGATCGATGGAGCGACACCTTCCACCGAAATCACTGCCCCCCTCCTCCAATTAAGCGCCGCCCACAGCCATTTTACACGCAGTATAACATGCAGCTGAGTAGCATGCGGTCGCACGCGCGAACAAGGTCGCTATGGCTGCCATGCGTGTCGACCGCCAGATCTTGGAGGAGCAGCTCGTCTTTGAGGCCACCGTTGACACCGCCACGCAGTTGTCTACTTTAAAATATAGTTCGTGATGTTTTCTCGAGGCCACCGCCAGTGCCTTCTAGTGATTTGTCCTCTGTAATGTTAATATGCAATCTGATGTTCAGTTAACAGTTTGGTCCTCTGAAATGTAATGTTTAGTTAACACTTTGGTCCAACAATTGCTGCATTTCTTAGTACTGTTCTCAAGCATTCTTTGTTTTGTGAACTGTCTTATCTTCTAGTACATGTTTGTATTCTGCAATGTCGTGCTCAGTTAACTATTTTGGTTCATTTGGTCTATTGTCCATTTAATTGTTTGGTTCAATTCTGCAATTTGATTTTCATTTGTTGTGGGTACAATTTGTATTGTTATGCATGTGACACCAATCAAATTTGGCTATACTCAATACATATTCTACTAGTAGTATGGCAACTCTCAGTTAACCTGATCAAGATCTTCCTTATGTGTGTTGCAGAGAAACAATGGGAGACACTGCGGTTTACCATCGAGATTTGTTCAAGCAGGGTCCTTTGGCTAATAGCACATTATTGTGCAGTTGCCGGAATCATTCTAATATTTAGATTTCTTACAATTTGGTTTTGCACATGTAGGTCCTGCTGTCAGAGGCTTAGACCCACTGTTTGACCCATTTTGCATATGGGGAAATGAGATGTCCATGAATATCAGTCAAGTCAAGAAACTCAGAAAGATTGTTAGGATGAAGAAACTTGCGACGAATAACAACAAGATCTTTGTTTGCACAATGAAGAAGACATCAGTCAACTATAGGATGGTACCAACTCTTTTACCTTGTTTTTACCCCTTGTGCCATTTCAAAATTTACAACAGCGATTTATGCATAGCTTTGTCTTCAGTACTTTTCAAAGCAGTTCACCGATGATTACCTATCAAACCACCTGCATGGTCAAGAAGCGAGGAAGGTATTCATTCAACACCCACGGTAAAAATATTGAAGTCTTGCTGAAGAGGACGAAGGTTGGGCGGGCAATTATCCATAGCCACTGGCCTAAAGTTGCAAGGACATTCAACATCACTGAAGGCTCAATATTTTCCTTCCGCTTCTGCAGTTTCCCAGATGAGATTCATCTGTCTATTTACCATGTATGATGCTACTTTCCAAAGGTTTTTGATGCTGCATGTGAAACTTGGTGCTGTTGTGTAATGGCGTAACTGGGTGCCGAAGCTATTTGATGTAATTCGATTATGAAATCCTGGTTGCTTTTATACGAATATGAAATATCTGCCGTGTTTTATAAGAAATATCAGTTTGATTAGTACATGATTATCAATAATAGGCTAATTACCCTGCTTATTGGGGTTTTTTATTACAGACGGTTACTTAGACAGCACCGTGGGCGATGAACTCAAACAACCCGCACGGTTTCTAGAAAGTAGGCGTGTTCGATCAACTAACAAACACACACGGCTTCCGGTAGCGAACTGTTTGCGTTATGCCACCTTGCACAAACGTTTCCACACAAAGAACTGTGTGTGATATACATACGAACGGAAACGTTTTCCCTGGATTGACTGTGTGGGATGTACATAAGAACAGAAACGAATTCCTTGGATTGATTGTGTGTGATATACATACCTGCGGAAATGTTTTTCTGGGATTCACCGTGTGGGATGTACATACCTACAGAAATGATTTTCTCAGATTACCGTGTGGGATGTACATACCTACGAAAATGATTGGGTTTCGATGCCTCACCCGATCGCACACGGCCCCAGCCTGGGTCCCAGAAGGGCCTATCCCCGATGATTTCTAGGTCGTGTGGGAAGGACACCCTATCACACACACTCACTTGGCGACGGTTCCAAATGCCATCGCGGAAAGGGGTTAAAAACCGTTTGTTTAGGACCGACGCATACTAGTGACACGCCACATTTAAATGCAAAAAGTCCACAGGATTGGCAGATTTTGGATTCTGCCCCATATAACGGAATGACGGAATTGTTATCAGCACTAGCTAGCGAGGAGGTCAAGGTTAACACTCATCACTCATCCTTAGAGCATCTCCACTAGGCCCCCCAACAGCCCCCCCCCCCTCCCAAGGCCCTTTTTCCTCGCCGGCAACCGATTTTCCCTCCAGTCGTGCCCCCAAGGTCTCAAAAAATGCTGGATTTGGCCAGATTTATGGCCGGCGATCCCAGCCCAAACCCAAAGAGTTGGGGGCATCGGCGCTGCTTATCCCATGCAAAAGACCCACTGTCAGCCTCTCCCTCTCTCCCCTCTCCCTCTCTCTCATCTCTTTTTGGGCGGGCGAGAGGACGGACGATGAGGAGGTCGACGGGAGGCCAGGGCGGAGCTCACGGCACAGCCAGGGCGGAGCGCACGACCAGGACGGAGCTCGCGGCCGGGGAGGAGCTCACGGCGCGGAGCTCGCGGCCGGGGCGGAGCTCACGACGTGGAGCTCAGAGTTCACGGCCGGGGTGGAGCTCATCACGGCACGGCCGGCGCGGAGCTCATTGCCAGGGCGGAGCTCGGCGGACGAGCCAGGCCGCTCTCCTTCCTCGACCTCGTGGTGTTCGGCATCTGTGGCGGAGCTCAGGTCGCGTGCAGGTCGAGCACATGCGCGGGGGCCATGGCTGGAGGCCGACCGAGCTGAGGGCGGCGTGGGCGGATGGGCTGGTCGGGGCGTGGCGTGCCGGGTGCCCCCCTTCCTCCTCCTCCAGTCTGTCCTCGGCGGCGGCGACCATGGAGGGCGCGTGCGGCCAGGCCACGGGCGCGAGCAGCAGCGGCCACGGAGGACGCGCGTGGCCAGGCGCGGCCAGGCCACGGGCGTGAGTAGCAGCAGCCAGGCGCGGGCGCGAGCAGCAGGGCGCGGGCGCGGCCAGGCCATGGGCGCGAGCAGCGGCGGCCCAGGCGCGGATAGCGAGCAGCAAGCGCGGGCGCGAGCAGCGGCGGCCATAGCGGGCGGGGGCAGCAGCGGCGAGGACGACGACCTCACTTGGGGGTGGAAACGGCTGGAGATTTTTCGTCCCCAGGCCAAAGTTCTCGCCGGCAGCCCCCCAAGCGGCAAAAAAATGCCTCCTGGGGGGCTCAACGGGTGGAGATGCTCTTACTACTACCTGAACTTGTCATGCACAACATATCTCGCTAGGATTGCTAGCTACTAGCTCTATCGGTCGGCTCTTTAATTCTTGGTAGATAGATGGAGTATCTGTAGTTCTTGCTCGTTATGTAATAGGTGGTTTGAAAAATTGTTGTTTTTTCATGTATATGGTGTAACTTTTGTGGTGAAATTCATGTGGGGCAAGATGCCGGTGTACAATGTGTCGCCAGGTGCGATGAGCACCTTCTCTGGCAGTGGGTCTTTCGTACTAAATCTGGGCATGGGAAGTCGACCTAAGAGCATCTCCAGCCATGCCCCCAACACGCCCCCTCCCCCCAGATCATTTTTAGCGCCGGCGGCCAAAAAACGGCCCAGTTGCGCCTCAGGAGCCCGTTTTTCGCCGGTTTGGGCCAAAACTGGCGCCGGCGGACCCAGGCCGAACCCGACGCGTTGGGGGTGCCCGGGTGCGCCGGGCAATCATTTTTTGGCATGAAAGGGAATGGGCCCGCCGAGTCAGCGGCACGCCGCTTCGTCGTCCTCATCGCCTCGGTTCCCGCGGGAATCAATGCCAAGGCTGCCGCGCCGGTCAACCTCCCATTAATGCCTCACGGGTGGCGCAGTGAAGGCGCCACAATGCGCATCCCGCCAGCTCCCGTCACGCGGCACCCGGCTAGCAGGTTCTCACCGCCCCGCGTCGGCTATAAAAGTCGACCTTCCCGCCGATGAACGCCACAGAAGCCACTCGCCTCACCTCCTCTCTCGCCTCGTCTCGTCACAGAAGCCACTCTCCCGCTCTTCCCCACCGACGGCGAGCAATGGCTGAGCGCTACCCAGGCGACGCCGCGGCGGCGGACGGCTTCGGCCAACGCCATCTTCGCGAGGACGAGGCGCGCCTCCTCTACGAGGCCAACTACCCGATGCCCCCAGACATGCGGGTGCCGGGCTCGTGGAGGCTGAGCACCGACGGCGTTCAGGTGCCCCTGGTGCCCATCGGGGCTGAAGGACGCGTTGAGATCGCCTGCATCCCCTCATCGCTGTCGGAGGCACAGTGGAACGAGCCGAGGTACGCCGCCGACAGCCACACGCTGTGGACGATGTACTTCGACTGCCGCCACGAAGAACAGGTCGCCTCGGCCAACGGCACCATCCCCCGCGGCTGCCTCAACGCCGACGGGCGGCGCGAATGGTGGGGGCGTGCCTGGCCGCACCCTCGAGGCCGTCCTCGACCACATCGAGACCGGCAACACGCCGCGCCTCGAGTACCCGAGGTCCCCCTCCTACACTCGCCGCCGCGGTAGCTCCTGGACGCCGCGGCGAATGGAGGCGGCGACCTTCTCGTCGTCGGGTTCCGGTTCGCTCTCCTCCGGGTCGCCAGCGCTCCGCCCCGTCAAGCCGGAGAGGCTAGGCGTAGTAGGCGTTGTTTGTTTTCTATTTTTTCGTACAAATTTGAATGAAATCACCGAGTTTGTGCCTAGTTTCTTCCCTTTCATAATCAGGACTAGTTGGGTTGATGAACACCCTAGATTTCTTTTGAGTATTCTTGTGGACAACATAACAACTTAGTCCCCCCGTACCCCCTTCCCCCCTCACATAGTGTGCTTAGCAATTTTAAATTATTTGCATGTTGAGGTGAATGACTCCCGTAGCTCTTCATAGCGATGTAACTTTTTGTTTTTATCCGTGAGTTAAGTTGATTGTGTCCATTAGTTTCGTTGGTATGTTGTACTTTCTTTATTTGAATTGATATATTCGGTTTATTTCTAGAAAAATGGGAAAATGAAATTTCATAAGAGATGCATCCACTGGAATATTTAGCTACCACCCAAAATTTAATAAAACTTGTTGTGTAGTAGTACAAATTATTCTTCTAGACAACTTCACTTGTTAGTCTATTATTCTTCTGGTATGCATATGCAATGTAGAGCACAGAATACTGAAATCACTTGTGCAAAAACAACTGACCAACCAAGTGAAGCAACGTATACATAAACAGTTCTCCAATTCCATGGGGTGTGGAAGCCTAAGATCCACTAAAAGAGCATAAATGGAATGATAAGGGGGTTCATAAACAGAAAACGGTACGCTTCCCCCTCGAATCAAAGTGTCACCCAACCCAACTTGGGCCTATCTCCTTCCATCTTCAGGGTGCCAGATTCTGACAGCCACGGGCCAGAATATATGCTTCAAAAAAATCTATTTGAAAAAGCATAAATGATAGGCAGATTCTTAATTTTGGCATGCAGCAGCGACAACGGAATCATTATCAGGTCAGGGCTGTCGACGGTGTTACATGCTACCTGATTTTTTGATCAAAAACAGTTGTAACAAACAGGCTTGAGCAGAAGCATATATTCTCCCAAATTTTTGCAGGGTGCAATGGCCAACCAGTCACTAGCTGCATCTGAATCTGTATAAATATGCAACTTGAACATGTTAGAAACTTCAACAGCATCAACGGAGCTGGTCAAAAGCAGGCTACAGAATTATTGCAGGTAGGCGATTGATAAATATAGTAGTAGTAGCATTTTGGCTCCACTAGGAATCTTGCTTGGTGAATGTTGCTCTGTTTTGCACGTATGCATGGAGGGAGGGTGTTTCCCTGCGTTTGTGGGGGTGCGACGAGGATAAGCATCTCCTGCCTGCCGTGCCATGGCAGATCTTTCGAATCGACCGACAGCTACAGAGATAAGATTGATATATCGTGGCTTTTGGAGATACTAGATGATGAAAACAACTGCCCAGATGATACATCATTGTCTTCAGGCCAACGTCGCCTCTGCCCAGACGATACATCATTCCGTTCAGACACTTTCTTCTCCTTCTTCTAATCTTCTTCTTCTTCTTCTTCTTCTTCTTCTTCTTCTTTATGAAACAAAAATAATCTAAAGGAAATTTACAAAATCCTTACCAGAAGAAATTCTCGCAGCCAGAGGTTATAGATAAAACAATGCAATTTTTTTACATTCTTGTAAATAAAAAGAAACCATCATTTTGCGGTGAAATTTCCAGTGAACCTTTTTTTGGAAAGAATTTTTCGAGAAGGCTTAAACCATTGTCATTGTGGGAAACGCGTATCAAACTTTTATCAAACTGTGGGCTAGCCCAGTGCCGCCACCTAATCCGGCCTAGTTAGCTAGGACATGGCGGGCCGGGCCGCTTTAATTTGCTTCCCTCTCTCTCCTTTTGAACCACCATTCCCTCCCTTTCCCTCTTCGAGGAATTTCCTATTCTACGCTCACCTTGTAGAATTGTACTGTCCACATACAAATCGCGCACCTTGGGCAGACAAGGCCATTTATTAAGATTCTATGCCTTCGGATGTTTTCTGCCCATTTTTTAAAGTGGGTTTTCTGTTGACTTTGGTTTCTCTATTTCCACTGGGTATCTGTGATTTTCCTTGGTTTTTCCTGAGGATTTTTTCCTGGTTTTTCTGTCAAATCTCTGTTTTGATGTTTTGAAATTTTCTAATGCAAATGATTTTTTTGTACAACTTACAAATCACAAAATTTTCAAACGATTTTTCACACGTTCGTGTGGAACACATATATGTTTCCATGGATTTTTTTTCAATTGTTTTTGAAACTTTGCAATATGCCTTTCGAACTTTTCAAAATACCAAGCTCCCTAGAGCTCAGTCACCGAGAGTCCGTACTCAATAACTAACGGGCTTTATGCCCCACCCAGTAGTAGTTTATGATGTCAGTGGTAACAATATCACCACTTGCGGGACTCACATTGGGCCCCTTAGCAAGGACTTTTTCTATATTAAGCCATCACTAGTGGGTACCACGCTGCCTCACAGTCGTGGTTAGTGTTATTGATGGCTTTTCCCTATCCAGCTGTGGAGACCGATTAACAAAGTATCTTTTTCGAGTGGTGTCTTCTGTAAAAAAGAAATGATGAAACAAATCATCCATATGTAGACAACGGGAAAAATCATATGGGTGCACACCAAATAATGCTTAACCTTCTAACATGCAACAAGATGTTCGTCTAATAGAAAAAATAAAAGAAACTTTTTTGCATTTTGATGGACATTTTTCAAATTTTGATAGACATTTTTAGTACTTTGATGAACAAATTTGAATTTTGATGTACAAATTTTTATTTTTGTATGAACATTTTTGAATTACGAAGAATATTTTTCATTTGAGGAACAAATTTTAAATTCAATGAACAGTTTTTAAAATTGGTGGTCAAATTTTAAATTCAATGTTTTTTTGGAATTGTATGAACAAATTTGAATTCTATAACATGCTTTGAATTCAACAAACATTTTTGAATATGCTGATTTAAAAAAATTCATGAACACCTTTTGGATTTGATGAAAAAAATAATATTTTGATGAATTGTTTTTTAATTCAGTGAACAAAAATTGATTTTAAAAAAATCACCAATTTGAAAATTGTTCGAATTTCGAATAATGTTCACCAATTTGAAGAAATGTTCCCAGATTTCATAAAATGTTTATGAATTTGAAAAGAAAAAAGGAAAAGGAAAAAGGAAAAGAAAAAGAGATACAAACGAAAGGAAAAACAAGAAAATGATCTAGAACCTTCCCAAAACTGGAAACAGCTAGCTAGGTTGGCCCAAACCTACGCAGCGTGAGGGGGGCGGTCGCTAGGCAGCAAGCCGCGCGCCAAATAGCATCTGCCGCGGTGGTGACGGCAATTATCCGATTGCTTATGGGTCTACCCACCTAGAGTATATTTTTTTTCTGCTTGTGTAGTTGAAATTATCTCTATACTGCAACCACTTTTATAGAACAAGTGAACCAAGTACATGTGTACTAAAATACTCCATGCAGTGTGGACATAGTTGCCATGTTTCCGGTACGGTGGGAACGAGGAACGGGAACGAGGGACGAGAGTCGGTGGCTGAAAAAAATAGGGTACAATGAGGGTATACATCTCTCGAACGATTTTTTTATAGCGGGGACGCGATCCAATCCGTTTGGGTATGATGAACCCGGTACGGTACCATGAGTCGAGGAACGCAGTTCCTAAAGAACGACGACTCCCTGATGGTCAGCATTCCTTGTTGTTAACGGATCCCTTGCAATTAATGGACTGGAGGAAGAACGAGGAGTCCTTGAGAAAAAAAACGACGGCGTGAGTAAATTATGCCTCGCGTTTTGGCTGTTGGATCCTCGAACCTGAATCGAGGAGCAGGCTGCAGGGACGCCGAATCTTCATCGAATCGTACCGAATCAGACCTCGTTCCCGAATCCGATTCCGGGTCGATGAATTGGGATCGAGGGACGGCCTACCGTTCCCCGTTTCCGGCTACTATGAGTGTGGAAGTCTAAAATCCACTCAAAGAGAACTAAGTATGGTTCTTAAAAAGGAATGATATGATTCAGTCCTAAATCAAAATTATCACCCAACTCGGCCCTATCTCTGGTCCTCCTGCATGCTTACTCCCCTCCAATCTCCTTGGCACTAGATTCTGACAGACACAAGCAAGAACATATGCAAAAGCTATCCTATAGGATTGACAAATTCTGAATTTGCGTTGGCAGCTCCAGCGCGCGTGGAATCGTTATCACTTATGAGCACCAAAGATCATGTCACGGTCGACACTCGACAACAATACACCTTATCAGTGCTACCTGAATTAATTTTCATTGTCACTCGTCAACTAACCATATAAGCTAGGCTAATTTTATCGGCCGAGCTAGCAGAAGTATATCTCCTGCGTGCAACTTGCAGATGTATGTTAGATCTTTAGACGGGCAGAGAAGCTGGTCAAAAGGCTCCACAATAATTGCATGCAGATGATTCTGCTGGCTGGCTTGATCACGTCACTGTACTAGACACTGAAACTTATGAACTTTTGAAGAATCCTTGGGCAAAAAATAGCTCAAATTTTTGGCTCTTGGCAACTAGATAGATAGAGCTAGTGGATTTCGCAGTACGTGTTGTAGTAGTAGATGCTTGAAGAATGTAGCTTTTTTTTAGCGTAAATTCTATGGTGAAATCTGTGTGTCGACCGAGATGCTGGGTGGCCGGCCACACGCCATGCAACCTGGGTGCTGGCTTTGCGAGGGGATGCGATGAGCATCTCCTGCCATGGCGGGAGATCTTTTGTATCCATTGGACGACCTTTTGGAGATACAGATGCTGAAAACAATACGGAGATATTACTACGTCATGGGAACAATTACTTAGGCTAGAGAAATTCTATTCCATGTCCACTGTTTAGCTTTCTTATCTTTTTATTATTTAGTAAATAGAGAATACCTTGAGGAAATTTTCATATATAGGCATATCAGCTTTCGGAAACATAACGCTCTGCAATAATGTTATTTTTTTCTTCTTTTTGAGAAGGCCAACATGACGAGCTTTACAAGCAAAATCGAGTAAGCCGGAGCCCAACAAGGTAAAACTCAATGTATATGCGGCTTTCTCATCCTGGTTTCCTTCTTTCACATGCTGTGTGCTGCGATGATGGCCAAGGCAACGATGTTGAAGCGTTTAAACAAGGAAGAGTGATTGTCATTAGTTGGTTCTACGACATAATAGTCCTCTATGAATGGGCTGTAACCCATAAGTGGTACTACCGACGGGTTTTCTGGGCTTGGAAGTAGTGATCGATCAGCAGAGGTGTGCTATGGCGTAGTGGTTATTAAAAGCATCGAAAAGTGTATGGCCTAGCTCTTACTAGTTTCATCAGGGGTCAATATGAAACACCGTGATGGCTATTTTTTCGGCATGCTCGGGCCAACATGCACAATGGCAAAAAAAAAACTTTACTCATTGTCCACGAACGGAACGGCTTGTGGCATATCTAATTTTTGTTTCCAACATTAAATTAATAAACTACCCAAACACATAAATAGTTTTTTGTTACCATGGGGTGGGGAAGTCTAAGGTCCACTGGAAAAACATAATGGAATGATAAGTTCGTTCATAAAAAGAGGCGACACTCTTCCCTCTCAAATTAAATTACGAAAACACATTAAATAGTTCATGGATACCATGACCTAAAGATCCAGTTGAAGAGCATAGATTGAAACAATAAGTTGATTCTTGAAAGTAAACGATATGTTTTCCCTCTCAAACCAAAATTATCACCCAACTTGGGCCTATGTCCTGCTCTCCTCCGGTGTCAAGGGCACAACCTAGATTCTGTCAGCCACGAGCACGAACATATACCACGTCTACGCGCGGCAAGCCGATAGGATTGGCTGATTCCCAATTTTGGCACGCAGCTGCGATAGGAACGGAATCGTTATCATCACCGGTGATCAGGTATTCAAGTCGCTGTCAACGGCGACACATCATCGTGCTGAACCCGCATTCAACTTGAAACTAGGCAAAAGCCCTTGTTGGCTCTGTCGGCTGGCCAAGCCAAAAAGTTGCAGGGAGGAATGGCCGGCCACTAGCTAGCTGCATATGCATGTGTACGCACCTTGCACACGTTAGAACCTTGGGCAGATGCAGCAGCCAAGCTGGTCAAAGGCTGGCTCCAGAACTATTGCAGCCTGGCGATTCTGCTAGCTTGCTAGCGCCACTGGTTGAGACGAGGGTGAGCATCTCCTGCCTGCCGTGGCCGATGAGATCTGGCTGGGTACCGGGATAAGATATCGGCATATCGCAGCCTTTTCACTAGTAGAAAACAGGGCTTTGGTCCAGGCCGGGTCAGCCCATTAGTCCCGGTTCAGTCCAGAACCGGGACCAATGTGGGCATTGGTCCCGGTTCGTGAGCCCATGGGGCCGGCCGGGCCACGTGGGCCATTGGTCCCGGTTCATCTGGACCTTTTGATCCCGGTTGGTGGGATGAACCGGGACCAATGGGCCTCGCTCCTGGCCCACCACCACCATTGATCCCGGTTCGTGGCTTGAACCGGGACCAAAAGCTCCCCTTTAGTCCCGGCTCATGTCACCAACCGGGACCAATGAGGTGCCTATATATACCCCTCGTGTTGGGGAACGTTGCAGAAAACAAAAAAAATTCTACGGTTTCACCAAGATCCATCTATGAGTTCATCTAGCAACGAGTGATCGGATTGCATCTACATACCTTTGTAGATCACGCGCGGAAGCGTTCAAAGAACGGGGATGAGGAAGTCGTACTCGACGTCATCCAAATCACCGGAGATCCTAGCGCCGAACGGACGGCACCTCCGTGTTCAACACACGTACGGTCAGCGTGACGTCTCCTCCTTCTTGATCCAGCAAGGGGGAAGGAGAGGTTGATGAAGATCCAGCAGCACGACGGCGTGGTGGTGGATGCAGTAGTCACCGCGGCAGGGCTTCGCCGTTCTCTACGGAGGAGGAGGAGGTCTTGGAGGGGAGAGGGAGGCACCAGGGGCATGGGTGCGGCTGCCCTCCCTCCCCCCTCTATATATAGGGTCCCCAGGGGGAGGCGCCGGCCCTGGAGATCCAATCTCCCAAGGGGGTGGCGGCCAAGGGGGGTGGAGTGCCCCCCAAGGCAAGTGGGGCGCCCCCCCACCCTAGGGTTCCCAACCCTAGGCGCGGGGGGAAGGCCCAAAGGGGGGCGCACCAGCCCACTAGGGGCTGGTTCCCCTCCCACTTCAGCCCATGGGGCCCTCCGGGATAGGTGGCCCCACCCGGTGGACCCCCAGGACCCTTCCGGTGGTCCCGGTACAATACCGGTGACCCCGAAACTTGTCCCGATGGCCGAAATAGCACTTCCTATATATAATTCTTTACCTCCGGACCATTCCGGAACTCCTCGTGACGTCCGGGATCTCATCCGGGACTCCGAACAACTTTCGGGTTACTGCATATACATATCTCTACAACCCTAGCATCACCGAACCTTAAGTGTGTAGACCCTACGGGTTCGGGAGACATGTAGACATGACCGAGATGGCTCTCCGGTCAATAACCAACAGCGGGATCTGGATACCCATGTTGGCTCCCACATGCTCCTCGATGATCTCATCGGATGAATCATGATGTCGAGGATTCAAGCAACCCCGTATACAATTCCCTTTGTCAATCGGTATGTTACTTGCCCGAGATTCGATCATCGGTATCCCAATACCTCGTTCAATCTCGTTACCGGCAAGTCACTTTACTCGTACCGTAATGCATGATCCCGTGACCAGACACTTGGTCACTTTGAGCTCATTGTGATGATGCATTACCGAGTGGGCCCAGAGATACCTCTCCGTCATACGGAGTGACAAATCCCAGTCTCGATCTGTGTCAACCCAACAGACACTTTCGGAGATACCCGTAGTATACCTTTATAGTCACCCAGTTACGTTGTGACGTTTGGTACACCCAGAGCACTCCTACGGTATCCGGGAGTTACACGATCTCATGGTCTAAGGAAAAGATACTTGACATTGGAAAAACTCTAGCAAACGAACTATACGATCTTGTGCTATGTTTAGGATTGGGTCTTGTCCATCACATCATTCTCCTAATGGTGTGATCTCGTTATCAATGACATCCAATGTCCATAGTCAGGAAACCATGACTATCTGTTGATCAATGAGCTAGTCAACTAGAGGCTTACTAGGGACATGTTGGTGTCTATGTATTCATACATGTGTTACGCTTTCCGGATAACACAATTATAGCATGAATAAAAGACAATTATCATGAACAAGGAAATATAATAATAATCCTTTTATTATTGCCTCTAGGGCATATTTCCAACAGTCTCCCACTGGCACTAGAGTCAATAATCTAGTTACATTGTGATGAATCGAACACCCATGGAATTCTGGTGTTGATCATGTTTTGCTCTAGGGAGAGGTTTAGTCAACGGATCTGCTACATTCAGGTCCGTATGTACTTTACAAATCTCTATGTCTCCATTTTGAACACTTTCACGAATGGAGTTGAAGCGACGCTTGATATGCCTGGTCTTCCTGTGAAACTTGGGCTCCTTGGCAAGGGCAATAGCTCTAGTGTTGTCACAGAAGAGAGTCATCGGGCCCGGCGCATTGGGTATGACTCCTAGGTCGGTAATGAACTCCTTCACCCAGACTGCTTCGTGTGCTGCCTCTGAGGCTGCCATGTACTCCGCTTCACATGTAGATCCCGCCACAACGCTTTGCTTGCAACTGCACCAGCTTACTGCCCCACCATTCAAAATATACATGTATACGGTTTGTGACTTAGAGTCATCCAGATCTGTGTCAAAGCTAGCGTCGATGTAACACTTTACGACGAGCTCTTCGTCACCTTCATAAACGAGAAACATTTCCTTAGTCCTTTTCAGGTACTTCAGGATATTCTTGACCGCTGTCCAGTGTTCCTTGCCGGGATTACTTTGGTACCTACCTACCAAACTTACGGCAAGGTTTACATCAGGTCTGTTACACAGCATGGCATACATAATAGAACCTATGGCTGAGGCATAGGGGATGACACTCATCTCTTCTATATCTTCTGCCGTGGTCGGACATTGAGCTGAGCTCAATTTCATACCTTGCAACACAGGCAAGAAACCCTTCTTATACTGATCCATATTGAACTTCTTCAATATCTTATCAAGGTATGTGCTTTGCGAAAGACCTATGAGGCGTCTTAATCTATCTCTATAGATCTTGATGCCTAATATATAAGCAGCTTCTCCAAGGTCCTTCATTGAAAAACTCTTATTCAAGTAGGCCTTAATGCTGTCCAAAAGTTCTATATCATTTCCCATCAAAAGTATGTCATCTACATATAATATGAGAAATGCTACAGAGCTCCCACTCACTTTCTTGTAAACGCAGGCTTCTCCATAAGTCTGCATAAACCCAAACACTTTGATCATCTCATCAAAGCGAATGTTCCAACTCCGAGATGCTTGCACCAGCCCATAAATGGATCGCTGGAGCTTGCATACCTTGTTAGCATTCTTAGGGTCGACAAAACCTTCTGGCTACATCATATACAGTTCTTCCTTAAGATAACCGTTAAGGAATGCCGTTTTGACGTCCATTTGCCATATCTCATAATCATAGTATGCGGCAATTGCTAACATGATTCGGACGGACTTCAGCTTTGCTACGGGAAAGAAAGTCTCATCGTGGTCAACTCCTTGAACTTGTCGATAACCCTTAGCGACAAGTCGAGCTTTATAGATGGTAACATTACCATCCGCGTCCGTCTTATCCATTTGTTTTCTATCGCTCGCCGATCATTGGGCAAGTCTGTCAAAGTCCACACTTTGTTTTCATACATGGATCCTATCTCGGATTGCATGGCTTTAAGCCATTTGTTGGAATCGGGGCCCGCCATCGCTTCTTCATAGTTCGAAGGTTCACCGTTGTCCAACAACATGATTTCTAAGACAGGGTTGCCATACCACTCTGGTGCGGAACGTGTCCTTGTGGACCTACGAAGTTCAGTAGCAACTTGATCTGAAGTTTCATGATCATCGTCATTAACTTCCTCTCTAGTCGGTGCAGGCACCTCAGGAACATTTTCTTGAGCTGCGCTACTTACCGGTTCAAGAGGTAATACTTCATCAAGTTCCACTTTCCTCCCACTTATTTCTTTCGAGAGAAACTCTATCTCCAGAAAGGATCCATTCTTGGCAACAAAGATCTTGCCTTCGGATCTGAGGTAGAAGGTATACCCAATAGTTTCTTTAGGGTATCCTATGAAGACGCATTTTTCTGACTTGGGTTCGAGCTTTTCAGGTTGAAGTTTCTTGACATAAGCATCGCATCCCCAAACTTTTAGAAACGATAGCTTAGGCTTCTTCCCAAACCATAATTCATATGATGTCGTCTCAACGGATTTCGACGGAGCCCTATTTAAAGTGAATGCGGCAGTCTCTAAAGCATAGCCCCAAAATGATAGCGGTAAATCGGTAAGAGACATCATAGATCGCACCATATCTAATAGAGTGCGATTATGACATTCGGACACACCATTACGCTGAGGTGTTCCATGCGGCGTGAGTTGTGAAACTATTCCACAGTTTCTTAAGTGTGTACCAAATTCGTGACTCAAGTATTCTCCTCCACGATCTGATTGCAAAAACTTGATTTTTCTGTCACGTTGATTCTCAACCTCACTCTGAAATTCCATGAACTTTTCAAAGGTTTCAGACTTGTGTTTCATTAAGTAGACATACCCATATCTACTCAAGTCATCAGTGAGGGTGAGAACATAACGATAGCCACCACGAGCCTCAACACTCATTGGACCGCACACATCAGTATGTATGATTTCCAATAGGTTGGTTGCTCGCTCCATTGTTCCTGAGAACGGAGTCTTGGTCATCTTACCCATGAGGCATGGTTCGCACGTGTCAAATGATTCGTAATCAAGAGACTCTAAAAGTCCATCTGCATGGAGCTTCTTCATGCGTTTGACACCTATGTGACCAAGGCGGCAGTGCCACAAGTATGTGGGACTATCATTATCAACCTTACATCTTTTGGTATTCACACTATGAATATGTGTAGCATTACGCTCGAGATTCATTAAGAATAAACCATTCACCATAGGAGCATGACCATAAAACATATCTCTCATATAAATAGAACAACCATTATTCTCGGATTTAAATGAGTAGCCATCTCAAATTAAATGAGATCCTGATACAATGTTCATGCTCAAAGCTGGTACTAAATAACAATTATTGAGGTTTAAAACTAATCCCGTGGGTAAATGTAAAGGTAGCGTGCCAACGGCGATCACATCGACCTTGGAACCATTCCTGACGCGCATCGTCACCTCGTTCTTCGCCATTCTCCGTTTATTCCGCAGCTCCTGCTTTGAGTTACAAATGTGAGCAACCGCACCGGTATCAAATACCCAGGAGCTACTACGAATACTGGTAAGGTACACATCAATTACATGTATATCACATATACCTTTTGTGTTGCTGGCCTTCTTGTCCGCTAAGTATTTGGGGCAGTTCCGCTTCCAGTGACCACTTCCCTTGCAATAAAAGCACTCAGTCTCGGGCTTGGGTCCATTCTTTGGCTTCTTCCCGGTAGCTTGCTTACCGGGCACGGCAACTCCCTTGCCGTCCTTCTTAAAGTTCTTTTTACCCTTGACTTTCTTGAACTTCGTGGTTTTATTGACCATCAACACTTGATGTTCCTTTTTGACTTCTACCTCTGCTGATTTCAGCATTGAAAATACCTCAGGAATGGTCTTTTCCATCCCCTGCATATTGAAGTTCATCACAAAGCTCTTGTAGCTCAGTGGAAGCGACTGAAGGATTATGTCAATGACCGCGTCATCCGGGAGATTAACTCCCAGCTGAGTTAAGTGGTTATGTAATCCAGACATAGTGAGTATGTGCTCATTGACTGAACTATTTTCCTCCATCTTACAGCTGAAGAACTTGTCGGAGACTTCATATCTCTCGACCCGAGCATGAGCTTGAAAAACCATTTTCAGCTCTTCAAACATCTCATATGCTTCGTGTCTCTCAAAACGTTTTTGGAGCCCCAGTTCTAAGCTGTAAAGCATGCCGCACTGAACGAGGGAGTAGTCATCAGCACGTGTCTGCCAAGCGTTCATAACGTCTTGCTTCTGTGGGACGGGTGCCTCACCTAGCGGTGCTTCTAGGACATAATCTTTCTTGGCAGCTATGAGGATGATCCTCAGGTTCCGGACCCAGTCCGTATAATTGCTGCCATCGTCTTTCAGCTTGGTTTTCTCTAGGAACATGTTGAAGTTGAGGACAATGTGGGCCATTTGATCTACAAGACATATTATAAAAAATTTAGACTAAGTTCATGATAATTAAGTTTATCTAATCAAATTATATAATGAACTCCCACTCAGATAGACATCCCTCCAGTCATCTAAGTATAACATGATCTGAGTTAACTAGGCCGTGTCCGATCATCACGTGAGACGGACTAGTCAACATTGGTGAACATCTTCATGTTGATCGTATCTTCTATACGACTCATGCTCGACCTTTCGGTCTTCTGTGTTCCGAGGACATGTCTGTACATGCTAGGCTCGTCAAGTCAACCTAAGTGTTTGCATGTGTAAATCTGTCTTACACCCGTTGTATGTGAACGTTGGAATCTATCACACCCGATCATCACGTGGTGCTTCGAAACAACGAACTGTCGCAACGGTGCACAGTTAGGGGAAACACTTTCTTGAAATTATTATGAGGGATCATGTTATTTACTACCGTCGTTCTAAGTAAACAAGATGCAAAAACATGATAAACATCACATGCAATCAAATAATAATAGTGACATGATATGGCCAATATCACATAGCTCCTTTGATCTCCATCTTGGGGCTCCATGATCATCTTGTCACCGGCATGGCACCATGATCTCCATCATCATGATCTCCATCATCGTGTCTCCATGAAGTTGCTCGCCAACTATTACTTCTACTACTATGGCTAACACATTTAGCAATAAAGTAAAGTAATTTACATGGCGTTTCTTAATGACACGCAGGTCATACAAAAAATAAAGACAACTCCTATGGCTCCTGTCGGTTGTCATACTCATCGACATGCAAGTCGTGATTCCTATTACAAGAACATGATCTCATACATCACATATATATCATTCATCATTCATCACAACTTTGGCCATATCACATCACAAAGCACTTGCTGCAAAAACAAGTTAGACGTCCTCTAATTGTTGTTGCAAGTTTTACGTGGCTGCAATAGGGTTCTAGCAAGAACGTTTTCTTACCTACGTAAAAGCCACAACGTGATTTGTCAACTTCTATTTACCCTTCATAAGGACCCTTTTCATCGAATCCGCTCCAACTAAAGTGGGAGAGACAGACACCGCTAGCCACCTTATGCAACTAGTGCATGTCAGTCGGCGGAACCAGTCTCACGTAAGCGTACGTGTAAGGTCGGTCCGGGCCACTTCATCCCACAATACCGCTAAAGAAAAATAAGACTAGTAGCGGCAAGAAAGTTGACAACATCTACGCCCACAACAAATTGTGTTCTACTCGTGCAAAGCGAACTACGCATAGACCTAGCTCATGATGCCACTGTTGGGGAACGTTGCAGAAAACAAAAATTTTCCTACGGTTTCACCAAGATCCATCTATGAGTTCATCTAGCAACGAGTGATCGGATTGCATCTACATACCCGCGGAAGCGTTCAAAGAACGGGGATGAGGAAGTCGTACTCGACGTGATCCAAATCACCGGAGATCCTAGCGCCGAATGGACGGCACCTCCGTGTTCAACACACGTACGGTCAGCGTGACGCCTCCTCCTTCTTGATCCAGCAAGGGGGAGGAGAGGTTGATGAAGATCCAGCAGCACGACGACGTGGTGGTGGATGCAGTAGTCACCGCAGCAGGGCTTCGCCGTTCTCTACGGAGGAGGAGGAGGTCTTGGAGGGGAGAGGGAGGCGCCATGGGCATGGGTGCGGCTGCCCTCCCTCCCCCCCCCTCTATATATAGGGTCCCCAGGGGGGCGCCGGCCCTGGAGATCCAATCTCCCAAGGGGGCGGCGGCCAAGGGGGGTGGAGTGCCGCCCAAGGCAAGTGGGCGCCCCCCACCCTAGGGTTCCCAACCCTAGGCGCAGGGGGAAGGCCCAAAGGGGAGCGCACCAGCCCACTAGGGGCTGGTTCCCCTCCCACTTCAGCCCATGGGGCCCTCCGGGATAGGTGGCCCCACCCGATGGACCCCCGGGACCCTTCCGGTGGTCCCGGTACAATACCGGTGACCCCGAAACTTGTCCCGATGGCCGAAATAGCACTTCCTATATATAATTCTTTACCTCCGGAGCATTTCGGAACTCCTCGTGACGTTCGGGATCTCATCTGGGACTCCGAACAACCTTCTGTTACTGCATATACATATCTCTACAACCCTAGCGTCACCGAACCTTAAGTGTGTAGACCCTACGGGTTCGGGAGACATGTAGACATGACCGAGATGGCTCTCCGGTCAATAACCAACAGCAGGATCTGGATACCCATGTTGGCTCCCACATGCTCCTCGATGATCTCATCGGATGAACCACGATGTCGAGGATTCAAGCAACCCCGTATACAATTCCTTTTGTCAATCGGTACGTTACTTGCCCGAGATTCGATCGTCGGTATCCCAATACCTCGTTCAATCTCGTTACCGGCAAGTCACTTTACTCGTACCGTAATGCATGATCCCGTGACCAGACACTTGGTCACTTTGAGCTCATTGTGATGATGCATTACCGAGTGGGCCCAGAGATACCTCTCCGTCATACGGAGTGACAAATCCCAGTCTCGATCCGTGTCAACCCAACAGACACTTTCGGAGATACCCGTAGTATACCTTTATAGTCACCTAGTTATGTTGTGACGTTTGGTACACCCAGAGCACTCCTACGGTATCCGGGAGTTACACGATCTCATGGTCTAAGGAAAAGATACTTGACATTGGAAAAACTCTAGCAAACGAACTATACGATCTTGTGCTATGTTTAGGATTGGGTCTTGTCCATCACATCATTCTCCTAATGATGTGATCTCGTTATCAATGACATCCAATGTCCATAGTCAGGAAACCATGACTATCTGTTGATCAATGAGCTAGTCAACTAGAGGCTTACTAGGGACATGTTGGTGTCTATGTATTCACACATGTGTTACGATTTCCGGATAACACAATTATAGCATGAATAAAAGACAATTATCATGAACAAGGAAATATAATAATAATCCTTTTATTATTGCCTCTAGGGCATATTTCCAACACCTCGCTCGCGAGCAGAGCACCCAGTGCTCTGTTTTTCTCTGGCCGAGGGGGAGAGGGCTTGGTGGTGCTCTAGCTCACCTCCTATGCACACAAGGTGTTCGATGGAATGCCCGAGCCACACTACTTAAGCTTTCTCCTCTCCAAGCTCGACCTCCAAGCTCCATTTTCCGTAATATTTGTCTAGGTTTAGCGGTCCGTCACGCTCCGTCCCCGTCTTCACCACCGTCGATCACCCGCGCCGAGCTCATCGCCGGCACCACCGTGGTGAGCCTCTTGTTCTTATCTTCTTTCTGAAAGGAAAAATATTCTTACTTGTATGTTTACATAGATACTTGTATTATTTTCTTACTTTTATTATTACATCTTATATAGTGCGATGGTTTTGGTATCCGCCCCCGTCGGCCCTCGTCCTGTCTATGATTCGGATGTGGTATATATATATTATCTTTATAACTATTGGTTCATTTATTATTTATGAAAATTATGCCGACCAACGTGACATAGATTTTATTTATGTAGGATGTGTGTGAATCGGAAATGCCAACCGACCCTATTGTCGAGAGGTTAAATTTAGTTGAAGAAGAAAACAATTTGTTGAAGGAAAAAATAAAAAAATTGAGGAGGAGAAGATGATATTGGAGTTGCATGTTGCGGATGTCGTCGATGATCACAAGATCAAGATGGATGCAATGCGCTTGAAGATTAGAAAGATTAGAAAATATGCCATTCATACCGAGGCTTGGTATCATTATGCCGTTGGATCAATTGTTACCTTGGTTGCGATTATGATCGCATTTGTTTTCGCATTGAAATGTTTTACATAGTTTCAATGTATGGTTTAATTAATTAGATGCTCTGGAGAGCTATATGTTGTTAGATGAGAACTATGTATGCACTTTGGTTTTAATGTGATGATGAACTTCTATTAATTTGGACACTTAATTATATATAATGCACGCAGATGAACCGGCAATGGATGTACGGTGACAGACACACCCGCGAGTACATTAAGGGCGTGCATGAGTTTCTCGATGCGGCTGAGGCAAACAAGCAGAATGGTTTTATGTGTTGTCCATGCACTGAATGTGGGAATACGAGGTCTTACTCTAACCGGAAAATCCTTCACTCCCACCTGCTTTACAAGGGTTTCATGCCACACTATAATGTTTGGACGAGGCACGGAGAAATAGGGGTTATGATGGAAGACGGCGAAGAAGAAGAGTACGATGACAACTATGTGCCCCCTGAATACGGTGATGCTGCAACGGGGGGAGCTGGTGAAGATCAAGAGGAACCAGACGATGTGCCCAATGATGCTGCAACGGGTGAAGCTGCTGAAGATCAAGAGGAACCAGACGATGTGCCCGATGATGATGATCTCCGCCGGGTCATTGTCGATGCAAGGACGCAATGCGAAAGTCAAAAGGAGAAGCTGAAGTTCGATCGCATGTTAGAGGATCACAAAAAAGGGTTATACCCCAATTGCGAAGATGGCAACACAAAGCTCGGTACCGTACTGGAATTGCTGCAGTGGAAGGCAGAGAATGCTGTGGCTGACAAAGGATTTGAGAAGCTACTGAAAATATTGAAGAAGAAGCTTCCAAAGGATAACGAATTGCCCGACAGTACATACGCAGCAAAGAAGGTCGTATGCCCTCTAGGATTGGAGGTGGAGAAGATACATGCATGCCCTAATGACTGCATCCTCTACCGCGGTGCATACAAGGATCTGAACGCATGCCCGGTATGCGGTGCATTGCGGTATAAGATCAGACGAGATGACCCTGGTGATGTTGACGGCGAGCCCCCCAGGAAGAGGGTTCCTGCGAAGGTGATGTGGTATGCTCCTATAATACCACGGTTGAAACGTCTGTTCAGAAACGAAGAGCATGCCAAGTTGATGCGATGGCACAGTGAGAACCGAAAGAAAGATGGGAAGTTGAGAGCACCCGCTGACGGGTCGCAGTGGAGAAAAATCGAGAGAAAGTACTGGGATGAGTTTGCAAAGGACCCAAGGAATGTATGGTTTGCTTTAAGCGCGGATGGCATTAATCCTTTCGGGGAGCAGAGCAGCAATCACAACACCTGGCCCGTGACTCTATGTATGTATAACCTTCCTCCTTGGATGTGCATGAAGCGGAAGTTCATTATGATGCCAGTTCTCATCCAAGGCCCTAAGCAACCCGGCAACGAAATTGATGTGTACCTAAGGCCATTAGTTGAAGAACTTTTACAGGTGTTGAATGGAAACGGTGTACGTACGTGGGATGAGCATAGACAGGAGGAATTTAACCTTAAGGCGTTGCTGTTCGTGACCATCAACGATTGGCCCGCTCTCAGTAACCTTTCAGGACAGACAAACAAAGGATACCACGCATGCACGCCACTGTTTAGATGACACTGAAAGTATATACCTGGACAAATGCAGGAAGAATGTGTACCTGGGCCATCGTCGATTTCTTCCGACCAACCATCAATGTCGAAAGAAAGGCAAGCATTTCAAAGGCGAGGCACATCACCGGAAGAAGCCCGCCATGCGTACCGGTGATCACGTACTTGCTATGGTCAATGATTTACACTACGTAATCTTTGGAAAGGGTCCCGGTGGACTAGCTGTTCTGAATGACGCTGAGGGACACGCACCCATGTGGAAGAAGAAATCTATATTTTGGGACCTACCCTACTGGAAAGACCTAGAGGTCCGCTCCTCAATCGACGTGATGCACGTGACGAAGAACCTTTGCGTGAACCTGCTAGGCTTCTTGGGCGTGTATGGGAAGACAAAAGATACACCTGAGGCACGGGAGGACCTGCAACGTTTGCACGAAAAAGACGGCAAGCCTCCGAAGCAGTATAAAGGTCCTGCCAGCTACGCTCTTACGAAAGAAGAGAAAGAAATCTTCTTTGAATGCCTGCTCAGTATGAAGGTCACGACTGGCTTCTCGTCGAATATAAAGGGAATAATAAATATGCCAGAGAAAAAGTTTCAGAACCTAAAGTCTCATGACTGCCACGTGATTATGACGCAACTGCTTCCGGTTGCATTGAGGGGGCTTCTACCGGAAAACGTCCGATTAGCCATTGTGAAGCTATGTGCATTCCTCAATGCAATCTCTCAGAAGGTGATCGATCCAGAAATCGTACCAAGGCTAAGGAGTGATGTGGCGCAATGTCTTGTCAGTTTCGAGCTGGTGTTCCCACCATCCTTCTTCAATATCATGACGCACGTCCTAGTTCATCTAGTCGACGAGATTGTCATCCTGGGGCCCGTATTTCTACACAATATGTTCCCCTTTGAGAGGTTCATGGGAGTCCTAAAGAAATATGTCCGTAACCGCGCTAGGCCAGAAGGAAGCATCTCCATGGGCCATCAAACAGAGGATGTTATCGGGTTTTGTGTTGACTTCATTCCTGGCCTTAAGAAGATAGGTCTCCCTAAATCGCGGTATGAGGGGAGACTGACTGGAAAAGGCACTCTTGGAAGAGACTCAATAATATGCAGGGACGGATATTCTTGGTCTCAAGCACACTACACAGTTCTACAGAACTCTACCTTGGTGACCCCGTATGTCGATGAACACAAGAACAGTCTGCGCTCCAAACACCCGGAGCAGTGCGACGACTGGATTACATGTGAACACATCAGGACTTTCAGCAGTTGGTTGGAAACACGTCTCAGAGGTGACAACACTGTTTGTGATGAGTTGTACTTGTTGTCCAGGGGACCATCTTTGACTGTATTGACTTACAAAGGATACGAGATAAATGGGAATACATTTTACACGATCGCCCAAGATCAAAAGAGCACCAACCAAAACAGCGGTGTCCGCTTTGATGCAGCAACCGAGAGCGGAAAGGACACATATTATGGTTACATAGTGGACATATGGGAACTTGACTACGGACCTGATTTTAAGGTCCCTTTGTTTAAGTGCAAATGGGTCAATCTGTTAGGCGGCGGGGTACAGGTAGACCCACAGTACGGAATGACAACAGTGGATCTGAAAAATCTTGGGTACACTGACGAACCGTTCGTCCTAGCCAATGATGTGGCACAGGTTATCTATGTGAAGGACATGTCTACCAAACCGAGAAAAAGAAAAGATAAGGAAGCGAATACATCATACGATGAGCCAAAGCGCCACATAGTTCTTTCAGGAAAAAGGGACATCCTGGGAGTGGACGGCAAGACAGACATGTCTGAAGATTATGAAAAGTTTCATGAAATTCCTCCCTTCAATGTCAAGGCTGACCCAAGCATCCTGATAAACAATGAAGATTATCCATGGTTACGGCGCAATAAGCAAATGACACAAGCGAAGAAAAAGTGAAGACTTTCTCCCGCAACTATTATGATGATACCATGCCAACTTTGTAACACACAACATGCTACCATTGTCCGTTTTGTACATGCACATGCTATGTGGGTGAAATTATGATACCATGCCAACTTTCAACTTTTTCAGAGTTCATTTGAAATGCTTTCATGTCTTATGGTTCGGCCCTCGTAATACCATGACCATTAGTCCCTGGCCCATGCCAACTTTCAACTTTCAACTTTCTAAAACTAATGGCACTAACAGAAAGTTTATAATTTTGCTCCTCGCCCCTGGCCCATGACCATTAGTCCCGGTTTGTGCCACAAACCGGGACTAAAGGGTTGGTCCTCGTTGCGGGCAGAGTTTAGTCCCACCTCGCCAACCGAAGGGGGCTCACACCGGTTTATAAGCCCTTCCCTCTCTGCCTTGTTGAGCTCCTCTCAAAGTGAAAATAGATGCCCTAATAGAGAAAAGTTTAACCTAAATTCATAGTGAATTTCTCTGAAATTCATAGAAATTTACTAGGAATTTAGGTTGAATTTTCTCTATAAGCGCATCTATTCTCATTTTTTAGTAAGTTAATCACAAACTTGTGATTCAAACAATTTTCAAAGAATTCAAATTTTAACTATTCAAATTTGAAAACTAATGGCACTAACAGAAAGTTTATAATTTTTCTAAAACTAATGGCACTAACAGAAAGTTTATAATTTTGCTAACCTAAAAGCAAACAGAATTAAAAATTAAAGCAAAAAACTAAAAAAGTGTTTTCAAATTTGAAAACTAATGGCACTAACAGAAAGTTTATAATTTTTCTAAAACTAAAAGCAAAAAGAATAAAAAAATAAAGCAAAAAACAAAAGAAAATAAATAATGCAGAAAACAAACAAAAAACTGGAAAAAATAGCAACAATAAGTATTTTGTTGTAAGTAGAAACAAAATAAAATAAATAAAGCAACAGAAAGTTTATAATTTTGCTGACCTAAAAGCAAAAAGAATTAAAAAATAAAGCAAAAAACAAAAAAATACAAAAAACAAAACAAAAAAACTGGAAAAAAATAAAAATAGCAACAATAAGTATTTTGTTGTAAGTAGAAACAAAATAAAATAAATAAAGCAACAAAGAAAACAAAAACAAAAAAGTGTTTTAAATTTGAAAACTAATGGCACTAACAGAAAGTTTATAATTTTTCTAAAACTAAAAGCAAAAAGAATTAAAAAATAAAGCAAAAACAAAAGAAAATAAATAATGCAGAAAACAAAACAAAAAACTGGAAAAAAATTAAATATAGCAACAATAAGTATTTTGTTGTAAGTAGAAACAAAAAACAAAAAAACAAAAAAAGTGCCACCTACTGGGCACCCACGGCCTGAATACGACTAGAAACCCTACCATGGGCCAGGATTCAGGCCCGCGGGAGGCCCAGTAGGCCCACAGGCACACATTGCACGGTTAGGCCGAAAGCCTGCTTTAGAGAGGAGCTCGAGAGGGAAGGCGCACCGCACCTTATAAACAGGTGCGGCTCCCTCTCAACTAGCGAGGTGGGACTAAACATTTGGGCGCGGGGCAGCACAAGGCCTTTGGTCCCAGTTGGTGGCACCAACCGGGACTAAAGGGGGCATTGGTCACGGTTGGTGCCACGAACTATGACCAATGCCCCTCTGTAGTCCCGGTTGGTGCCACCAACCGGGACCAAAGGCCGCCGCTTCCCGCCCTTTGGGCTGCTAAAAATTGGTCTTTGGTCCTGGTTGGTGGCACGAACCGGGACCATAGGTAGGCATTCTTCCCAGTTCGTGCCACGAACCGGGACCAATGCTCTGGCTATATATGCAACACTTGGGAAATTTCTGCCAACTGCTCCCATTCCTCATCGTCGATGCCGCCAGGCTGCCCCTCTCGCGTCGTTGCCGCCGCCGAGCCCTGCCCCTCGTCGTCGCCTCCGCCACTACCGAGCCCTGCCCCGACGCCGTCAGGCTGCTCCACTTCGCCGTCCTCGCCGCCGCCGCCGAGCCCTACCCCGACGCCTTCGCGGCCTGCTCCCACTGTGAGCTGCCGTGCCGTTCCCTTCCTTTCCTTCTCTCTCCCCGCCGCGCCCTGCCGCCGCCGCCAGCCGTGCTCTCTTGCCGCGCCCCGACGCCGCCGCTCGCCGTGCTCTGCCCCGACGACGCCGCCTGACCGTGATCCGCTTGCCGCGCTACCGCCAGTTCGCCGCCGCCCGCCGTGCTCTGCCTCGACGCCGCCGCCTGGCCGCGCTCCGCTTGCCACGCCGCCGCCGGTTTGCCGCCGCACCCCGCCTCCGCCGCCCGCCTCTGTTAGTTTTTTTTGAGATATGTATGCATGTGTGTAGTGTATATGTGTATGTATGTGTATGTGTGTGCATTGTATATGTGTGTGCATGCAGATATGTATTAGTTTTTTTATTTAGGTTGTTAATTAGTAGATATTAATTTTGTTCATATATGTATGGATGCATGTGGCTATGTCTGTATGTATGTATCGGGTATGTCGTTGTCGATATACCCCCTACCAGATAACTTCGACATGAGGGGGGTCGATATACCCCCTCCCCGATAACTTCGACATGATGGGGGGAGGGGGTCGCCGAGGGTTCGAGGGTCACCGAGTGTTCGAGGGTTCGTGGGGGCGAGGGTCGGGAACTAACTAGGGTAGAGGGTCGAGGGTTGCCGAGTGTTCGAGGGATCGAGGGGGCGAGGGTCGGGAACTAGCTAGGGTAGAGGGTCGAGGGTCGCCAAGTGTTCGAGGGGGCGAGGGTCGGGAAGAAGAGGAGAAAAAAAGAGGAGAAGAAGAAGGAATAGAGGAGAAGAAAACTCCTCTATTCTTTCTTCTTCTCTTCTTTTTTTCTTCTTCTTCCTCTTCTCAAGGGGTCAAGGGTCGAGGGTTTCAGGGTCGAGGGTTCGAGGGTTCTATAGGGTCGAGGGATCGAGGGTCGAGGGTTCCAGGGTCATCTAGGGGTCGAGGGTTCCAGGGTCGTCGAGGGTTCGAGGGGTCGAGGATCGCCGAGGGGTCGAGAGAGGTTTCCTAGTGTCAAAGTATTGAAGAAATCCATGGCTTCATCATTAGCCGGAAGTAACCAGGGCATGACGAAGTCCTCCAAAGTTATTTTGGAATGGTGTCCCGGATAGGATAATTTGCCTTTTTGTATGAATTTCAGCAAAGGCCTTCCAAATAACGATATTTGGAAGGTTCTTGCTGAACTTTGTACCAAAAAGCGAATTATCCTATCTGGGACTCCGTTCCAAAATAACTTTGGAGAGCTTCATACCATCATGCACCTGTTACTTTCGCCTAATGATGAAGACATGGTTTTGTTGAATCCTTTGACACTAGGCAAACTCCCGACCCCTCGGCGATCCTCTCGAACATGAGAGGAAGAAGAGGATAAAAAAAGAAGAGGAAGAAGAAAAAAAAGAGGAGAAGAAAGAATAGAGGAGTTCTTCTCCTCTATTCTTTCTTCTCCTCTTTTTTTTCTTCTTCTTCCTCTTTATTTTATCGGGAACGAGGGTCGTCGAGGGTCGCCGAGCGGTAGAGGAGAAACCCTAAATAGAAAGTATCATGGATGTAGTGTCTGACACCGACAGCCACATGTATCTCACACCCACGATACTTGCTATTTAGGGTTTCCTCTACCGTTCGGCGACCCTGACCCTCGACGACCCTCGATTTCTTCTTCTCTTTTTCTTCTTCTCTTTTTTTCTTCTTCTTCCTCTTTATTTTATCGGGAACGAGGGTCGTCGAGGGTCGCCGAGCGGTAGAGGAGAAACCCTAAATAAAAAGTATCGTCGGTGTGAGATACATGTACCGTCGGTGTCGGACACTACATCCACGTCCCACAAGTGGCGCGGGCTTCGACGCCCACGTCACTTGTGGGACATGGATGTAGTGTCCGACACCGACGGCCACATGTATCTCACACCCACGATACTTGCTATTTAGGGTTTCCTCTACCGCTCGGTGACCCTCGACGACCCTCGTTCCCGATAAAAAAAGAGGAAGAAGAAGAAAAAGAGGAGAAGAAAGAATAGAGGAGTAGACTCCTATTCTTTCTTCTCCTCTTTTTTTCTTCTTCTTCCTCTTTTTTTATCCTTGAAGCGTTGTCGAGGCCACCCCAAACCCTAGAGAAGCAGCGTCGAGGCCACCCCAAACCCTAGAGAAGCAGCGTCGAGGCCACTAATTAATATTAGTTCTACATTTGCCACTAATATATCCATCTGTCATGTTTGAATAATAATTGCCATGTTGTCAATATTTGTAGAAACTATGGACACCGCCCGAGACGAAGTACAAGAAGAGTTGTTGGGGGACATAATCGCACGAGGAAGTGATGCCGTCTGCTCGTTGTTTCTCAACGACACCGATGGTCTGGAAGCAGCTGGCTATGATTATGATGGCTCCGGTGACCTAATGCCGGTGCAAGAAGGAGACCGTGAGGATGGCTCCGGTGACCCAATGCCGGTGCAAGAAGGAGACCGTGATGACATCTCCGGTGACCGAACCAATTCCGACCAGGTATATATATTAGTTAAGCTTCTGCTGAGTAGCTAATTGATGCATTCTTTGTTTTGGTATGTACGCATATTAATTAAGTCTTTGTTCTTTTTTCTAGCCCTCCGGATCGATCACAACTTCGGTAAAGAGACGAGGCCCGAAGAAAAAGTTGAGCTCGGATGAAAAGTTTGAGATCATAGCAATCGCGCCCGACGGCCAACCGATTGAACCCCTCCGGACAAAGAGCGCATTTGTTGCTCAGTGCGGGGTTTTGGTTAGGGACAAGATCCCGATCAGCATCCAGCAATGGTTTAAGCCGGCTACAGAAGACCCTGAGGTGTCTTATGTCAATGATATGCAGAAAAATGATCTTTGGACTGAGCTGAAGTCAAATTTCACCCTACCGCCAGAGGATAATCCAGAGAAGCCAGTTAAAGAGCAATTAATCAAGTCTTTTGCTCTTAAGAGGATGGCAGAACTATTCAGGAGGTGAAGAAAGAGCTGAATAAGTTTGTCGAAAATAATGAGACACCAGAATTCAAGGGCAGATATGAGAAGATCAGAGATCACTGGCCCGCATTTGTGGCCCACAAGACATCGGAAAAGAGTAAGAAGATGTCGGCGACAAACAAGCAAAATGCTGCGAAGAAGAAGCATCACCATCGCACGGGGTCAGGTGGCTACCTCGTAGCCCGGCCTAAGTGGGCCAAGACTGAGAATGATCTGGTTGATAAAGGGATCGAACCAGAGACAATTAACTGGCCAGACCGTTGCCGGACTTGGTTCTTCGGGGCTGGCGGAAACCTTGGACCCTGTAACAGGGAAGTGCATTTGGACGAACGATCAAATGGACATACCAGTCAGGAAGCTTCAGCACTATATCGAAGCAGCGCAGCAAGGGACGTTCTTTCCAGACAGAGAGAACGACGAGCTCACAATGGCCCTCGGGAATCCTGAGCACCCTGGACGGACACGAGGCACGCCAGGCTCCATTCCGTGGAAGGTTGGGTTTCCGGACGCAGGCGGTTACAAATCCCATGAGAGGAGGAAAAAGTGCAGCAGACCCAAATGCAGGCGCTGCAAGCAAGGGTACAAGCGATAGAGGAACGAGAAGCAAATCGCAGCAAACGTACTGCCGAAGCTTCCCCCGAAGCTACCCCGCCATCTCAGCGGAGAAGCAGCGTGGCTTCCACCGAGCTGCTTCAGCCGGAGCATGCCTTGACGGCTCCTGCCAGCTATCCCGTGGATGCTATCACGGAGTCTCAAAATTGCCACCTTATGACGCAATGGATGAATTTGAAGGTCAAGGCGGCTGTTGGCTCTGTTTATCCTACAGAACCCGGCGCAACTTTTCACTGCCGGCCGATTTCAGAAGTATATGCTAGGGTGATGGTGGATGAAATAACGGAGGGATTTGAGGACCTCCAGCTTAACCACCCTACCGGTGAAGGGGAGACTAGGCTAGGGTCTACTCTGAAGACTCCATGCCTATGGTGGAAGGAGCTCCTCAACCTTCTGAACTGGACGCCTCCGCCTCCTCCTCCTCCTCCGGCAAGTCAGGGCACTCCGCCTCCTCCACCGCCTCCTCCTTCGACGAGTCAGGGCACTCCGCCTCCTCCACCGCCTCCTCCTCCGATGAGTGACGATCAGGGCACTCGACCGGCTCCTTCTCCAGTGAGTGGCGGCACTCCGCCTCCTTCTCCGCCTACACCGACGCGCCCGAGCAGCCAGCCTCCTCCTTCTCCGCCTCGTCAGCAAGGGCGGAAGAGACCTGCCGCTGCTCCGGCTGCTCCGGCGCGTCGTAGTCCTTCTCCTCCTCCTCGTAAGCAAGTAAAGAAGACAACCACTCCGTCTGCTCGGCCGGCGTCTAGCAGTACAGCCAGAGGCGGGAGGAAATACAGATTTGGTCCTTCTCTAAGGACTCCACAGAAGTTACCATACGAGAGGACCCTGGAGGAGAACGTCGAGATCGCACGAGAAGAAGTGAGGAACTACTTTGAAGGGGTGAAAGCAAAGAAACATCCACCTCCGGAGGAGAAGGTAGATCCGGTGAAAGCGAAGCGCACTCTGGCTGCCCTGACAAAACCACACAAGTCTCCGCCGAAAGGAAACTATGAGCGCATTATTGGAAAGGAATTTGCCGAAGCGGAGCGGTCGGGAAGTACTGTCAGTGATCAAAGGCTGAAAGAACGACGAGCTGGGAAACAAATTGCCCAGCTCGGCGAACAAGCGAAGCAATCGTGCCCCCCCGCTCAAGGTGCCTAGCAACAACGTCGCTAATGATCCGAGGATGGTGCCCGGTTATAGCAATCTTGGCGATTACCTGCCCGACGATGTATATTATAATTTCATGGAGGTGCAGATACAAAGATACGAGTACGGGAAGCCTCTCGTCAAAGATGAAAGATCTCTATCAACGATGATGCGAAGATTGCATGATCGGTACTTGAAAATCTGCAGAGACTCTGGGGGGAGGAGTACTTTGTATGTGAAAGTTAAAAAGGAGCATGACCTCGTTGGAATTGAACTGTTGCCTGTTCCATTTGAGGAGTTCTTTCAGTTTTTCAATCAATTGGCCCTCGATAAAACAACGGTCGCCTGCTACTGTCTGTAAGTAGTACTACTTCTGTCATTAAGTCTCTCTATATAGCTCAGCTCTTTCATTGCATGTATTTATAATCATCCTCACTATATTATGCAGATTGAAGATCGCCGAATTGAAGAAAAGACAAGTCGGTGATATTGGGTTCATTAACACATATCTCATAGATGCAACTCAGGTTAAATTTCATGCCGCAGCTACCGAGGCCAACTTGCTACGATCGTTGGTAATAAATGAAAACAAAGATATAATACTCTTTCCTTACAACTTCAAGTGAGTGTTCTGTCTTGTGCGTATTCGGTTTCCCTTATATATTAGTCAAGGTTATAGTAATGTAATTGATGAGTTATGCATGCGTGTGCAGTTTCCACTATATTCTCCTAGAGATTAAGCTTGAGCAGGGACTAGTAACCGTCTTAGACTCAAGACGAAAAGATCCCCAGGACTATGCAGACATGACTCAAATACTCGAGAAGTAAGTTAAATCGATCATTATCCACCATATCAGCAACTTTGTTCATTTCCTGATATATCAAGTAATTGTTTTCTTTGTTCGGCAGGGTTTGGAGAAAATTCACTAGAAAAGCTCCGGGACTGCCGAAGGAGCTGCAATTTAGACACCCGAAAGTAAGTACTATAGTAGCATGTTCCGCGCATCTAATAGTGATTCAAGCGCTAGTTTCATCAATACCATTTGGCATTCTTGCTTATCAGTTTGATTGACCTCTATTTCTTGTAAAGTGGTTGTGGCAGGAACAAGGGAATGATTTCTGTGGATACTACATTTGCGAGTCCATCCGCCACACGACCTGTGAGCGGGGCTACACTGACGAACAATATGAAGTACGTAAATAACAACATTCACAATTTTATTTTATTACCATCATTTGCGTTGAGTTTCATTCATTCATATATATATATGTATTGACCCCCTTCTTTAAATTAGATGTTTCGGAAGCGGGATGAACTCCTAGCACCAGCTCGCATGCGAGCAATTCAAGAGGAATTGGCGGCATTCTTTCTTGACCATGTGATCGCTGAAGACAGAGAATACTATGTGGACCCTGAGTCCGTATGATTATATTTGTAAGAGATAATTATTGTATATATGTAGCCGGTAGTGTCGGATAGATATACGAGAACTTGTTGTTCGACCAATCTCTCGGAGAAGGAGAGGTGGTCGATATCACTTCTCTCTGTATGCATATATGTTCATGACGATCTTCTGTTTCCTTCGTTTGCTTACTAGCTAGCTAGTGTGTCTAGTCATCTCTATACGTATGTATAGTACGTAGCGTCGACCAAGCACGGACATAAGAGAGGACACTTCTCTCTATTAATTATAGCTAGCTAACATAACATATGAAACACCTAAATTAACCCCCCAAAACCCCCAACCCCCCCCCCCCTTCAAAAAAAAACAAAAACCCCAGCCACAGAAATGCTGACGCGTGGATGCCTATTGGTCCCGGTTGGTGCCACCAACCGGAACCAAAGGGTCTCCTGCCTGGGCACCGCGCACAGGCCACGTGGAGGCCCATCTGTCCCGGTTCTGGATTGAACCGGGACTAAAAGGACAGGGCATTAGTACCGACCCTTTAGTCCCGGTTCCAGAACCAGGACAACAGGCCCTTATGAACCGGGACAACGGGCCCTTTTTCTACCAGTGTTTGCAGATATATACCAGATGATGCTCACCCTCGTCAGATGAGTGAGAAGAACTCCTTGGGTCGAAACTAAATCTCCCTCCCAGAGCTCTAGCCACCTCCCCTTGAGTTACTCAAGTGAGAGTGAATGAGTTACTCAAGTGAAACTGAGTGAGTTACATGCCGCCCATGGGGACTTTATATGGTAGAGGTCCTTATAAATTACCAAGGCTACTCATGAGAGTGATATGTGGGGAAGGATATATAGGTCAAGTTTGGTAAGGGAAACTCCAACGCGGATCATCAAAATGGGCCTCACCAAATGTGTGAAGGCCATCCAACTGTAGGCACCAAATGTCCGCTCCTAGTTTCTTTTCCATACCCGGGGTACTCAAAATAATCAAATATAAACAACACAATTCGTAAGCAACTGAAAGAGGAATATTTCAATGCAACAATATTTCAAATAAAAATACTCTCTCCGATCCATATTAATTGTCGTTGATTTAGTAGTTGTACTAAATCAGCGAAAATTAATATGGATACGAGGAAGTATTACAATCCAAACATAAAGTTTTGAAATAAAAAAAGTTAAAATTTGAATTCAACTTTGTTAGATACGTGTTCTAATTGTCCATGCAAAAACCGCAAAGATGCTCAATCAGATCATTCTCAAGCTTCACATGAGTTCCTTGATTGCGAATTTGATGATGCATTTGGAGAAAATCCTCAAATGTCGTCGGATTCTGTTCTGGAAGCTGAATAGGATAACCCAATTTTTAAAATCCAGACCACCGAGAACGCCATAACTCTCATCCTCCACGATCATGTTGTGCATGATCACACCAACTGTCATCACCTCCGAGAATGTCTCTAGATCTCATTGTTTAGCAGGTCCACTAATACTGCAAAATTGTTTGAACCGGTCCCAATGTTGTCGGTTTGTAGGATTTCGTGCATCAGGACTGGTCCAAACAATTTTGGCGACCGGCGTTGAATGGAAGAAAATGTCCTCCCTCCAAACAGTTGCGGACGATTCAGTGAACCCGTTCGAGTTGCCCTAAGCTATGAAGACTACTAAATATTGGAGGGTTTATAGTCCATGGTGGGCCATCCCTCTAGCTACCCTGATGCGCTTTGGCTGTCTAGGGCAACTCTTCACATGGGCCCTTTTGCTCTTCTTTTATTTCAGACGCCCTTATCTTTTACTTTGTATTTCCTCTGACTTGTTGACCATGAAGGGCTTGTTTTTGAATTTTGTCGACTTGTTGTCGTCTTGACCATTTTGCCACATAGAACCGGGTGGGACCCAGGTTAATTAGTTATTCCTACAACAGTTCTCAACTAGGGGGGGGGGGGAACTTACCTCTGGAAACCCTTGCACTTGAGGAGCAACAAACGGTTGCCTAGCATGATCCAAGCACAACAACCTGAAGCGGACCCCCCATCATCAAAGGGGATGTTGGAGTGGTTCCACTGAGTGGAAGAGGAACCGTTCACTTCAACTAGTGGAAGGGGAGGAGGCGGCCCACGGCCCGACCTGGTGTCCCAATATCTGCGGGAGCTCCACTATCGACAACAACGATAAACCCATGTGAAGAGAGGTAGCAACCCTAGCATGATATGGGTGCTTTGTAGTAGTGTGGTTTGTATTCGGTTCTGCCCTGCCATTTGATCAATTGGTGCGTGTTCTCCGTCCTTGGTCACATAATATTATTTTAACATATATACTCATTATCTCCACTGCCTCTATTGTGGCACCTCAACGAGATGCTAAGCTGTAAATGCTCCCCCCAAAAAATATGTGATTAAAGCGTGAAAGACACCGCAGTTGTTTTGTCTTTGTATTGGTAGTACGTGTGTGTAACATATTTGGCATTAACATCCATTTATCTCTCCATTGATACGGACATATGGTTACAATGTGCAGACAATAATATAAGGATAATATTAATATTGTACATTAGAATACATACATACGAGATAAGTTAAACCCATGTGAGTAAGGAGACAAGTCGATCTCACGTACATACTTATAGACCACTAGCCGCTAGAGTATTATCAACATGCATGCATCTGCATAATCGGCCGACTTTTCTGCCCATGTATACATTGACATGGAGTCATGGACACCATGCACGCGCTTATGAGCCCATGCACGCACATGCTTCTTCGTTCAGTCCATCTGTGTAGTGTGTATCATCCCTTGCCCATTACCCGATTACCGCCTAGCTAGATCTTCAAGTGCTTCAACCTGATCACACAAATTAGCCGCTTAACTCCAGCTTAAGCCCATGCATAACTGATAAGAAACACAGTGATGGCGGTCTTACCTGTCGGCCTCGTAGCTACCGTTGTGGCCGGGGCCGGGGCATGGGGGACGGTACGCGGGGAAGGGCACCTTGCCGGCCTCGATACGGGCGATGTCGTGGACGAGCAGCTCGTAGTAGCGCCTGACATCGTCCGCCGACTTTCCGCCGCCGACAGCCCGGGCGATGTTGTGCCAGCGGTCGGGCGTGTCCCTGTCGTGCACCGCCAACGCCTGCTCGAACAGCTTGTTCTGCATCGGCGTCCACACCGCGCTCATTGACAGGGAAGCCATTGATCTCGCTCGACGATTGGTTTCTCGAACGATAATTAAGCTGCTATATACCTTAACTTATGACCTGAACTACGCTTGGATGTTGGCTGCTGGTGAGATGGATGGGGAAGAAGCTGTGAGAAGAGGTGCTACTTATAGCAGTCGAGGAGGGTTCAGCTTTGTGGGGGGGTGGAAGAAGATGGACGATCGATGATGTGCATACGAGTGGAGGGCGAAAAACTAGAGGAATTTTGAAGCAGCAGGCCAGCACGAGAGGACTGAGGAGGGGGGTCGATTGGAGAAAGGAACAAACATTTCTGTCCCCTGGAAGTGGGGGATCTACCTTTCTATCTTTTCGTCCCTTTTGCGTCGTGAATCGCCTCGGCATCCTTCCTCACCTCCTCCCTCTCAAAGATTCAAAGCAAAAAAATGTAAATATATATGCATCCATACATCCATATACATGTATGCTCTAGTTAAAGTTGAGACATATGCATCTTCATATGCAGATACCGAAAGAGGTTTCCCTTCTGTCATTTTGAAAAATATAGTCCATGGTTAGTGAATCAAAGCATTTTGTTACACCAAATTAAGCAAATTCTATTAGCTTTAAAGTGTGCATGTACATCCATGTTGACTCTTGTTTACACCACAAAATAGCGAAAAAAACTATTCTTTTTACTAGTCTTGTGGTTCAACCAACTTCTTGCAGGCGTGATGATCTTGGTTCTACCACCGACGTATTTGGTGCAGTAATGTTGGGTTGTTACTGTCTTGAGTGTACCTTAAAAATCTCGATTTTTCATAATATTAAAGAAAATGAGCTAATTATTACATGTGAAGTAGCTAGCTATATAGTTAATTTAAGAGCATCATGTCGCTCTCTACAGATAATTAGTTGCAAAGATTGGGAATCCATCACCAGAAAGCTGGTGCGTGTTGGCCATGCGATCCAGGATATATCTTACTTTTTGGATGAGAGAATAAAATCAAAAAATCTAGCTCCAACAATTTAGTGCACGACTTTGCCTATGGTTTTTAAAATTAATCCCAACAAAAAAATATCCGAGAAAAATGTATTCCTTTAATTCCAATGGATGTGTGCCGCAGCTCATTGATTCTAAATTGTCCCTCCATTTTGGCAATTAGGGAAAGTTAAAAGGCTACCTTTCTTAATACCAAGCTCAATAAATAGAGTAGGGGGGTGGGGTGGGGGATGATATGATCGATAGCCAAGAACTAGGTAGTTTGTGTTTTCAGCACAAGAATAAGTGAGATTATGTCAATGCAAGTAAAACATATTTTGTGTCGAGTGTATGAAATTTATATTAATTTGACACCAAAACACATGTGTACTAAATATATAGAACTAGGATTGAACATGAATTATATTTGTGGTCCGAGTCTATGTTAATTTGACACAATTGCAACAATTATGCTCCCTCCCTTAGCCTACAATGAGAGTTTATATTGTCTTGTGATTTCTGGTCCGAGGCTATGTACTTATGCATAAGAAAATCATATAAATATTTTTTAATTTGAGGAATTAAACAAGTACATTCAAAATTCTAGTGCTAATGTTGTCATTTCTCAGTTGTGTGTGTGTGTGTGTGTGTGTGTGTGTGTGTGTGTGTGTGTGTGTGTGTGTGTGTGTGTGTGTGTGTGTGTATATATAACTCAGTTAGTATGCGATCATATTAGACGGGTGAAGCCAATTTCTTGCAAAGTTAATGTGAGAAACTGGTTTCTCTAATAGAAATCGGAGGGGAAACCCTCTTTTGCTCAAAAAAAAGAGATGCCGAATAGATGCTTATTGTATCTTATATATAATGGTCCTTGTTCTTGCAATAGTGCTTTTAACTGTTGTATGTAGAATATGGTTCATTGAAAATTCACATACAATAGCTAAAGCATATATAACACTAGACCGAAAAAAATAACAACTTCAGTGCGGGCTAATATGGAAGCGAATTTTGCAATTCAAGATACAATTGGGTGAAAAACAAGGTTCTGATTTCTGCATATGTAGTTGAAGGACTTCCGTGGTTTTAGATGTGCGCTTGTGTTTTTAACGACCTTCAACTGTTCTATAGAAATTTCCAACGAATTTGTATATGAAGAAGATACATGTCAGTAGAACTGTGATTGATGTGAGCTATTGACATTGATCTGTATGTTCTAAATTTTCTGTAAAATTTGAAATGGAACAATTATGGCTTTTCTATCATCATTTTTTTTGTCCACCCACATCTTATTTACCTGCCGGCCCTGTCATGACAGGGATGCAACATTTTGTTGCTTACCTAGCCCGATGCATTGCTTCTGCTGTCAGCTGTCGATCGTCAGTAAAATTGGAAAAGCCGATGGGAATATATTTTTTGTGGGACACTGCAGCATACGTACACCAAAACACATACAGATTGTTCCTCCAATGCCATGGAAGTGTGGAAGTCTATGATCCACTTGAAGCGAACTAATGGAACAATAATTTGGTCCTAGAAAAAGAATGATATGTATTCTTTTCAAATCAAATTAGCGCCCTACTACGGCCCTATCTCCTCCCGTCTCTAGGGCGCTGGCCAAATTTTGACAACCATGGCCGACCAAGAACATATGCCGCATTTTAATGCAAAAAACCCACAAGATTGGCAGAATCTGGATTCTGCTAACTACAGCGCAATGACGGAATTGTTACCAGCACTAGCCAGCGAGGAGCTCAGCCGCTCAGGGTTAACACTCATCGCTCATTCGTACTACTACGTGAACTCGCCATGCACAAGATATCACTAGGATTGTTAGCTATGTCGGTCGACATTTTAATTCTTGGCAAATGATGGAGTATCTGTAGTTCTTGCTCGGTGTGTAATAGGTGGTTAAAAAAATAATATTCCTATTTTTTCACATATGGGGTGTAACTTTTGTGGTGAAATTCATGTGCGGGAGATGTCGGTGTACAATGTGTGGCCGAGTACGATGAGCACCTTCCCAGCAGTGGGTCTTTCGTATTAAATCTAGGCATGGGAAGTTGACCTAATAGCCTGAGCCTGGAAGACCGACATTCGGGCTGGACTAGGGCTCCAGTTTTCTACTTGAAGCATGGCCTGGAAGCCCGACAAAAGCATGAAATACCTAAAATCTAGGGATTCAATATAAAAATGCATAATAATGTGTGTATCAACGCAGAGCGAACTCGGGAGTGCCATCTGGGGCGACCTAGGGTTCCCTCGCGCTGCCACCTCCCCCTTCCCCTCCTCCTCACCGCTGCCGGAGGCGGTCGCCGGGGCTCCCGCGCGGCTGCCTGTGAGGGCGGCAGCGAGGCCTCTGGCCGCTCCCTTTCAGTTGTGAGGGCCCGGATCTGAGGTGGCGGCCTCGCTGGTGCGGACAGCGGTCCTCCGGCGGCGGGGAGTGCTCGTCGATGAGGTTGGCCGGGTCCCCTCGGCTGCGCGGGCAGCGAGGTCCCGGTGGGCGCTGGTCGTGGCGCGGGGAGGCCCTGGGCTCCCCTCGTCAGATCTGAGGCGTTATGGGCCGCTCGTGACGCATGACCTCCAGCCGGCCTGGATCTCCGGCGTGCACGTGCCTGCTGATGCTGTGGCTGGTTCGAAGGTGGCGGCAGGGTGCTTGGCCGGGGGAAACCCTTGGCCGCCGGTGGCGGTCACAGCGTCGATGGCTTACCGGACATCATTCCCTCCTTGGTGGCGGCGCCGAGGCTCAACTTCCCCTGCCTCCCCCCTTCCCCTGCCTCCCCCCTTCCCCTGCGCCCGGGTGAAAACCCTAGCCCCGGTGGCTAAGCGGCGGCGGCGCCACAGCGTCGTCACCTTCTTGAAGGCGCCGACTTGAGCATGGGGATGCTGGGCGTGTATGGCGAGCTTGTCTGGTTCCTGGTGGCGGCCCGTCCAGCCGTGTCTCCGATGGGGACCTCGCCCTTCCTTACCTTGTACCTACCGTGGTGGAGCGGTACTTTATCTCACACATTGATGGCGGCGGAGATCGGCTGCGTGGCGCTGTGGAGGCTCGGTGTCCGATGTGCGGAGATGGACTCGCGCAGGAGGAGGTAGCTATCTAGCGTCATGGTGACGTCGATGGCAGAGTGGCCAGACAAGGTAGATGCCTCAATATAATCTGAAGACGGGCCTGTGGAAGATGGCTGCGATGACACACGAGTGCGTCTGACCGGATTGTGCCCCAGACCCGGTATGCGGCTCGGCTGGGGCTTCCGGCTTTTGATGTTAGGTTTAGGTGAGTGGTTTGGGTAGTGGCCCAGCTAGCATCCCTTCATCATATGGATAGGAGTAGCGGCATATGTTGCCAAGATGGTGGATTCAGATATATTTTTTGTAATACTTTATAAGGTCTTCGAGAATAATCAATAAAGTTGCCGTATGCATCTCCCAGATGCAGAGGCCGGGGGTCATCCTCCTTTCATAAAAATATTATATTCCTCATGCCCAATTGGAAAGTTGTCTTTGCTAATTGTCCAAGGGAGGCGAACGGAGTGGCTCGTGAGATTGCTAACTGGTTGGGTTGATGAACACCCTAGATTTCTTTTTGGTACTCTTGTGGACAATATAACAACTTAGTCCCCCTTCCCCTCTCACATAGTGTTTTTTTCGAAAAGGGGGGTCTTCCCGGCCTCTGCATCAGAGTGATGCATACGGTCATTTTATTAACCAAATAAAAAGGTTCCAACAAGGTTTCAAAGTCTCCAACTGTAAAAACTGAATAGAAAGCTCACACAGAGCCAAAACGGGCTAGAAACACAAACTAGCCAAGAAAAGACGTTGGATGATGAAAACAACTGCCCAGACAATACATCATTGTCTTCAGGGCAACGTCGCTTCTGCCCAGACAATACATCATTCCGTCCAGACACTTTCTTCTCCTTCTCCTTCTTCTTCTTCTTCTGTATGAAACAAAAACTAATCTAAAGGATATTTACAAAATCCTTACAAGAAGAAACTCCCGCAGATAGAGGTTATGAATAAAGCAAATGATTTTCTTACAATCTCATAAAGTGTCAAAAACCTATCATTTGCGGTGAAATTTCTAGTGAACCTGTTTTTATATTTTTGGAAAGAAATTTTCGAGAAGGGCTTAAACCATTGTCATTGTGGACAACAATTCTCAAAACTTTTATCAAACTTCTTTTTGAGAAAAAAAACTTTTATCAAACTTTTTTTAGAGCTAAAAACTTTTATCAAACTGTGTCGTCTAGCCTAGTGCAGCCACCTAATCCGGCCTAGTTAGCTAGGACGTGGCGGGCCGGGCCGCTTTAATTTGCTTCCCTCTCTCTCTCCTTTCGAACCACAGTTCCCTCCCTTTCCCTCTTCGAGGAATTACCTATTCTACGCTCACAATGTAGAATAGTACTGTCCTTGTACAAATCGCCCACCTTGGCAAGTAACAGACAAGGCCATTTATTATGATTGTGTGCCTTCGGATGTTTTCTGAACAGTTTGTAAAGTGGGTTTTCTGTTGATTTTGTTCTCTATTTCCGCTAGGATGTTTTCTGTTGAGGGTTTTTCCTGGTTTTTCTGTCAAATCTTCTGTTTTGATGTTTTGAAATTTTCTAATGCCAGTGTTTTTTTTCAATACATGAACACTCTTTAAATCCGTGTACATTTTAAAAAATCTTGAATATATTTTGAAGTTCATGAGCAATGACTGCGTCGAGTTGACGAACATTTTATGACTACCGTCAAACAGACCTAGAATTAACAACAGCCAGAATTAAGTTCGTGCAGGAGTGTCGAACACATGTAATAGGATAAAATAGGATGAAATTTTATTTTGGTCGATTGGATTGTTTAGTTTCTTCACGCAAACTTTGCCGGGGCCTGGCCTCAAACACACTACTCAAATTCAGATTTCATTCATCAAGTGGTTCCGCCACAAAATCGCTGAACCGCAATTCAAATGTTGCATGCTTGATGAGCCCACTCTGCACAATTAGCTGGAGATGCGTGCGTGTGTGCAGCTTACAAGTTGGAAACACAGTCACAGACCAAAGCTCTGGTGTTTCCCCACCTGCTGGCTCAGCTCAGACACAATTTGGTCACTGGACTAGAGGGAAACAGACAATGCATTGAGTTCAGACAAACCAAAACTTTGGCACAGGTCATGGATCACTGTCAGCGCCGAATCCAAATCCATCATGTTTTGTTCAGAGAGAAGAGCAAGGCCGTAAGGCTCATGCAAGAGTGTACAACACAAATACTTCCTCTATAAACTTTTGTAAGGCTTTTTAGGTCGCTATAGATCTAAAAAGTCATATATAAGTTTACAAAGCGAGTATCAGAATAGGATTTCACTTTGTGATTCGATCATCCGCACCGTATTTGCTTTCTGGGCATAGAAATAGATTAGACAGGAAAAAAAAAGACGAGTTTCACATCTACACGTGTTCCTTACTCTCAACTGAAGAAAAACAGAGACAATGCTGCCTTCAGTCCTGAACCCACATCTTAGGCTAAGTGTCAGTCACATTAGTTCTACCTCTGGCGAGTGGCGTGTCTGGACTCTCGCTACCATCACAAAAAATAGACAACACAGGAAGGCAGAGCCGCAGAACGAGGTAGCGCTCCGTCTCCTCCATGGTGCACCAGTTCTCCAGCGCTGCTCCGCCTTCACCCCAGGAAAGGCACTGCTGCTCCGTGGGGATGCCCAGCTCGACAAAGATCTTGTCCTTGACATCGCCGACGGACTCCAAGGACATGGCGCAATATCTGATGATGGTCCTGCCCGTCGCCGTCCTGACCCAGATGTGCCTCCTGTCCTTCAGCCTCCAGGGGCGCAGCGCAAGACGAACGGTGGAATTGTTCTGGACGTCGTAGTCGGCCAAAGTGCGGGCTTCCTCCAGCTCCCTCCCCACAAACATGATGCGCTGCATTCCTGGGACATATCCGGTCTCATCGAACAGCTTCGCCTTCACGCTGTATATCGTATCTGCACTCTCAACCTCGAGCGTCTTGGTCATCACACCAGGCGTCTCGACAAAGATATGCATCCCTTGGAAGACAAGGTCAAGGGTGGACCTCTCCTTGATGTTGTAGTCCTTGAGGGTGCGGCCGCCCACCAGCTGCTCATTCTCAAATATGAGTCTCTGGTGGCCTGCAGGGATGCCTTCCTTGTCTTCAATCTTGGACTTCAAGTTGTAGATCGTATCTGATCTTGCGACCTCTTTGAGAATGATGGTCTCGCCATTCATGAACTTGACGAAGATCTGCATCTGCAAAACGAGCAGTGAACAAGCACACAAAAATAATTAGTGTCTCAGTCGAAAGACTTCCATTAAAGCCACCCAAGTGAATGATGCATCACTCCATAGTTAAGGAGTCATTTTGTTCTGTCGATTCGAATTGATTCTCGGTACGTAAATGGCGCACACAATCCAGATCATTCGCACGGCATTTGCTTTACTGTGCAGACAAATAGATTAGACAGAAAAACATACATCAGTGGCAGAAGAACAAACTGCTACAGGTTGGTTATTTAGTTAGCAGGGCAAAATGTGTTCCTTGCTGCTGTACTGGGTCCCATTCCTCGCGATGAACGACTTTCAATTAAGCCACCCAAGTGAATGATGCATGATGCATCACCTCCCCCATGCTGAATAATGATGCATCATCCCTCCAAACTAATCCACAAAAACTAAAATACTACCCAACAAATAGTACATTCAAGGTTCTAAAAAGAGGTCGCAAAGAGGTCGGGACACCCGGGTTCTAAAAAGCCTGTCTCATCATAGAAGGATGATCACAACCACAATTTTCGTCTACAAGTTTAATTCATTAGTGAGTCACTCAGCAATGTAGGACCCACTTGCATGACAAACAGAGAAAAAAAACAATCATTTTATAAGGCACATGAAACTTAGATCTACTCGATTCTAGAAACGATGGCACCGCAACATTAGAAGCAGCAAATGGACCAACAAAATCGACTACACCGTGAGGAGATTAGCAACACCAATGCTGGATCTGTGATGCATCGAGGAAAGATGGGCAGGCAATGAAAAAAAAAGGTAACCAAAAGGAAGACTCACTGTGCTTTGTTCTAGAACCTTCTTACTGGTATCCTTCCTGGCCTTTTGAATAGTCTCCTGGTACAAAACAAAATCTTGGCCATCAGCACTCCCCAAAAGCAGATGCTCCTATATCGATATCATACATCATAGAAAAGAAACCTATTTCCTCACTTTATTATCAGTCCATGTTCTCAGAAACACAATTCAAGCAGATAACCTATCAAGAATCTGGATGTCTATATCTTCTGAGTAAAACAAGACAAAATAAAAACATACAGCGGCACACAAGGAACTACGCATAGTGATCAACAAAATTGCAAGGGGTGGTTTTGTATCACCCCTCCAAACTAATCCTTGGACTGTAAATACAAAAATAAAAATACTACCTAACAAATATATTCAAGGTCACACACGATACGTAGGTGTACTCTACTAGAGTCCGAGACCAACAATAAATTCATCTGTCACCAGCAAAGTGTCAACAATTATTTCTAAATTACAAGAATCACTGGCCAGAAACAAATTTCACTTCTTGGATCTTGGCGCCAAAAAGCCATACATAGCTATCACTTCTCATGCCAAAGCACACCCCAAAGGGAGACCCATCCACTAATTAATACCTTCTTTGGAGGTCGAAGATGCCATCGCTCTCCTTGCGGATGAAGAGGGGATTTCTGAAAGAAAAGAAAAAAGAATGAATCTCCTTATTTATAGGGAAGACAGTGCTAGCTTTGTGGTTTGATTCCAGAACAGAACGAGAATGGGCAAATGTCAAGTGTGGAATAGGAGTGGAAAGATTTTCAGTGGCTAAAAAGGCCACAATTCTCGTGTACAAGTTTAATTCATTAGCAATGTTAGATCCACTTGGATAACAAACATAGAAAGAAACGAATGTCTTATAAGGACAATGAAAGATCTACTCTATTCTAGAAAAGATGGCACTGCTAACTTGGTTAGCAACAAAATAACCAATAAAATCGACTAGATCGCGAAGAGATAAGTAACACCAATGCTGGATCTAGGATGCATCAAACAAAGATGCGCAGGGAGTGAGAAAAGGCGACTGAAAGGAAAACTCACCGTGCACTGTTCAAGATCCATCTTACTACTATCCTTCTTGCGATTGTGAATAGTCTCCTGTTACAAAACAAACTGTTGCCCATTAGCACTTCCCAGAAGCAGATTCTCCTATATAGGTATCACATATCATCGAAAGGAAACCTAATTCCTTGCTTTACTATCGTCCATGTTTTCAGCAACACAATTCAAGAAGACAACCTATCAAGAACGTGGATGTCTATACTGTCTGAGAAAAAAATAAACAAAACAAAAAATACAGCGGCAAACAAGACCAACAGTTGAACGACTTCCATTTAAGCCACCCAAGTGAATGATTCATCACCTCCCCCATGCTGACTGATGATGGATCATCCCTCCAAACTAATCCACAAAAACTAAAATACTACCTAACAAATACATTCAAGGTCGCCGTCACACGCGATACATAGGGTACATGGACTCTAGTATAGACCAAGACCAACAGTTGTGCTGTGATTTAGAATATCAGCCCTTAAATTCATTTTTGGCCAGCAAAGTGCCAACAACAATTTTTAAATTACATGAATCACTGGCCAGAAACAAGAATGGGACACTGTCAAGAGTTTGAACAGGAAGGCCGGGGGTATCAACCTCCTTTTCCAAAAAAAAGTGTTGAACGGGAGTGGAAAGATTTTCAGGCGTTAGAATCATAGAACGAAAATGTGTTGTAGCACCCGGGAGTCCCGGCACCCACTTATCAGCCTCGTCCAGTCTCGGTGAGATTCGTGTTGGGGTTTGACTAAGATATTATACAATCAGCTTTTTCAGTCTATTTGACTCGTCTAATAGAGTCGCATGTAGGCTTGTAGGACTGGCAGTAGGAGCATGCAATAGGTACCTATTCCTGACTTGCCTGTATGCGACATGCATGACAGAGAGTGGTCACTGTTCATGACGGTGCCCTGCATGCAGCAGGCTCATCCTGACCGGTTTTGTGCTGCAATGTTCGAGAGAGCTCACAGCGGCCTAACAGGTTAGTACTTTTTAATACTCTATTTGACTGTGATGGGTCATAGTGGGACCAGAACTTTTCGGTGGCATGAGTGACTCTGAATAGTGGATTCAGTAAATACCAACCTCTGTAAAATAGAGAGCAAAGTGACAACCCATTTGTTTGTATGAATCACGCGCCGACATATCCAATCGGGGACAACTCAAAAGTGACAGCGTGATGGAATCTGGCTAAAAGGTTACAGTGCCCTACGAAACCCAGCTCTCTCTGTTACTGTTCTAGTAGGCCTGCTAAACCAAATACACTTGCAGTGCGTGGCACAGATCTCCAGGTCCCTGTTTTGCATGGACGGTGCTGATAAGAGGGAGCCGGGACACCCGGGTTCTAAAAAGCCTGTCTCATCATAGAAGGATGATCACAACCACAATTTTCGTCTACAAGTTTAATTCATTAGTGAGTCACTCAGCAATGTAGGACCCACTTGCATGACAAACAGAGAAAAAAACAATCATTTTATAAGGCACATGAAACTTAGATCTACTCGATTCTAGAAACGATGGCACCGCAACATTAGAAGCAGCAAATGGACCAACAAAATCGACTACACCGTGAGGAGATTAGCAACACCAATGCTGGATCTGTGATGCATCGAGGAAAGATGGGCAGGCAATGAAAAAAAAAGGTAACCAAAAGGAAGACTCACTGTGCTTTGTTCTAGAACCTTCTTACTGGTATCCTGCCTGCCCTTTTGAATAATCTCCTGTTACAAAACAAACTCTTGGCCATCAGTACTCCCCAAAAGCAGATGCTCCTATATCAATATCATACATCATATAAAAGAAACCTAATTCCTCGCTTTATTATCGGTCCATGTTCTCAGTAACACAATTCAAGCAGATAACCTATCAAGAATCTGGATGTCTATATCTTCTGAGTAAAACAAGACAAAATAAAAACATTAGCGATCAACATAATTGCAAGGGGTGGTTTTGTATCACCCCTCCAAACTAATCCACGGACTGTAAGTACAAAAACAAAAATACTACCTAACAAATATATTCAAGGTCACACGCGATACGTAGGTGGACTCTACTAGAGTCCGAGACCAACAAATTGTTTCTAAATTATTATGATTTGGATGTCGCCCCATAAATTCATCTGTGGCCAGCAAAGTGTCAACAATTATTTCTAAATTACAAGAATCACTGGCCAGAAACAAATTTCACTTCTTGGATCTTGGCGTCAAAAAGTCATACATAGCTATCACTTCTCATGCCAAAGCAATCCCTGAAGGGAGACACATCCACTAATTAATACCTTCTTTGGAGGTCGAAGATGCCATCCATCTCCTTGAGGAAGAACAGGGGATTTCTGAAAAAAAAAAAAGAATGAATCTCCTTATTTATAGGGAACACAGCGCTAGCTTTGTGGTTCGATCCCAGAACAGAACGAGAATGGGGAAATGTCAAGTGTTGAAAAGGAGCAGGAAGATTTTCAGTTGCTATAATCATAGAAGGCTAATCACGGCCACAATTCCCGTGTACAAGTTTAATTCATTAGCAATGTTAGATCCACTTGGATAACAAACATAGAAAGAAATGAATGTCTTATAAGGATAATGAAAGATCTACTTTATTCTAGAAAAGATGACACTGCGAACATGGTTAGCAACAAAATAACCAATAAAATCGACTAGATCTTGAAGAGATAAGTAAAACCAATGCGGGATCTAGGATCCATCAAACAAAGATGTGCAGGGAGTGAGAAAAAGCGACTGAAAGGAGAACTCACCGTGCACTGTTCAAGATCCATCTTACTATTATCCTTCTTGTGCTTGTGAATATTCTCCTATTACAAAACAAACTGTTGCAAATTAGCACTTCCCAGAAGGAGATGCTCCTATATAGGTATCACATATCATCGGAAGGAAACCTAATTCCTCGCTTTACTATCGGTCCATGTTTTCAGCAACACAATTCAAGAAGACAACCTATCAAGAATGTGGATGTCTATACCGTCTGAGGAAAAATGAAGAAAACAAAAAATACAGCGGCAAACAAAGATCAACAGTTGAACGACTTCCATTTAAGCCACCCAAGTGAATGATGCATCACCTCCCCCATGCTGAATGATGATGCATCATCCCTCCAAACTAATCCATAAAAACTAAATACTACCTAACAAATACATTCAAGGTCACACACGAACGCAATACGTAGGGTACATGGACTCTAGTATAGACCAAGACCAACAGTTGTACTACGATTTAGAATATCGGCCGTTAAATTCATTTTGAGCCAGCAAAGTGCCAACAACAATTGGTAAATTACATTAATCACTGGCCAGAAACAAGAATGGGACAATGTCAAGTATTGAACAGGAAGGCCGGGGGGTTCAACCTCCTTTTCCAAAAAACAGTGTTGAATGGAGCGGAAAGATTTATAGGTGTTAGAATCGTAGAAGGATGATCACAACCACAATTCTCGTCTACAGGTTTAATTCATTAGTGAGTCAGTCAGTAATTTAGGACCCACTTGCATGACAAACAGAGAAAAAAAACAATTATCTTATACAGCACATGAAACTTAGATCTACTCGATTCTAGAAACGGTAGCACCGCAACATTAGTATCAGCAAACGCACCGCCAAAAATCGACTACACCATGAGGAGAATAGCAACACCAATGCTGGATCTGTGATGCATCGAGGAAAGATAGGCAGGCAATGAAAAAAAAAGGTAACCAAAGGAAGACTCACTGTGCTTTGTTCAAGAACCATCTTACTGGTATCCTTCCTGCGCTTTTGATTAGTCTCCTGTTACAAAACAAACTCTTGGCCATCAGCACTCTCCAGAAGCAGATGCTCCCATATCGATATCATACATCATAGAAAAGAAACCTATTTCCTCACTTTATTATCAGTCCATGTTCTCAGAAACACAATTCAAGCAGATAACCTATCAAGAATCTGGATGTCTATACCTTCTGAGTAAAACAAGACAAAATAAAAACATACAACGGCACACAAGAAACTACGCATAGCGATCAACAAAATTGCAAGGGGTGGTTTTGTATCATCCCTCCAAACTAATCCACGGACTGTAAATACAAAAACAAAAATAATACCTAACAAATACATTCAAGGTGACACGCGATACGTAGGTAGACTCTACTAGAGACCGAGACCAACAATTGTATTATGATTTGGATGTTGCCCCATAAATTCACCTGTGGCCAGCAAAGTGTCAACAATTATTTCTAAATTACAAGAATCACTGGCCAGAAACAAATTTCACTTCTTGGATCTTGGCGCCAGAACCATACATAGCTATCACTTCTCATGCCAAAGCGCTCCCCGGAGGGAGACCCACCCACTAATTAATACCTTCTTCGGAGGCTCCTTGAGGAGGAAGAAGAGGGGATTTCTGAGAAAAAAATGAATCTACTTATTTATAAGGAACACGGAGCTAGCTTTGTGGTTCGATTCCACAACAGAACGAGAATGGGGCAACGTCAAGTGTTGAATAGGAGCGGGACAATTTTCAGTTGCTATAATCATAGAAGGCTAATCACGGCCACAATTCTCGTGTACAAGTTTAATTCATTAGCAATGTTAGATCCACTTGGATAACAAACATAGAAAGAAATGGGTGTCTTATAAGGACAATGAAAGATCTACTCTATTCTAGAAAAGATGGCACTGCCAACCAGCAACAAACTAACCAATAAAATCGAGTAGATCTTGAAGAGATAAGTTACACCAATGCTGGATCTAGGATGCATAGAACAAAGATGGGCAGGGAGTGAGAAAAGGCGACTGAAAAGAAAACTCACCGTGCACTGTTCAAGATCCATCTTACTACTATCCTTCTTGCGCTTGTGAATATTCTCCTGTTACAAAACAAACTGTTACACATTAGCACTTCCCAGAAGGAGTTGCTCCTATATCGGTAGCACATATCATTGAAAGGAAACCTAATTCCTCGCTTTACTAGCGGTTCATGTTTTCAGCAACACAATTCAAGAAGAGATGTCTATACCGTCTGAGAAGAACTAAACAAAACAAAAAATACAGCGGCAAACAAGAACACATGCATATCAGTAAAACAGTCCATGGCAGGAGGCGATCAACTAAAATGCAAGGAGTGGGTTTTGTTAAACATCGCATTATCCATGTTACAATTAATCAAGCGGGTTTGCTTATAAACATGGCATTGTCCATTGACTAGATATGTATGTATAGAAAGACGGGACCTGTTGTGGATGCACTAGGTCATAAAGAGGTCACTAAATAAATAGCACAGAAGGAAAAAAAAAAGGTCCACTATGAGCAGGCCATAATGTTGGAAAGGAAATACTTTTGGTAAGAAGTACAATTTCATTTTAGATGCTGTAAGACATTTCTTCTTAGTTAACTAGTGAATTTCCAGTAGCATTCCCTCAAGAATGAAACAGTACCTTGTTTACTGCATCAACAGCTCCTCCTGCTCTCAAACAGGGCCGTTTTTTCATGTTCTGGTGAAGCTTCTCTGCTGCTTCGGTAGCTTCCTTATCCTTTTTTGAGCTCTTATGAATAGCTTGCTTTGATATCCTTGGCTCTGCTGGTAAATCTCTTACAGCGCCCCCATGGTCCGCATCATTTTGAGTACGCTCTCCATGTCTTCTACCTCCCTTTAGTTGTACCTAGAATTTTCCCACAACGTACAGGCATGAATGTAAGATGAAAACTGAGAAAATCAATGACATACATACATACACAAGCCGGAGTAAATGATTTTGAGCCAAGCAACCGACATTAATATCTGTACCTTTGGTCCTGAGTAATTGATGTGAAAAGGAGCCTCACAGTTGCGGGAATCCTCTGAGTCAATCTCCCGGTGCTCTACATTGAGCACACAAGGCGATGACATATATCAGCAGCAACATAACTTGATAGATAGCACGTCCTCGGTCCAACAGTTAGATAAATAGCCACTAAATTCTTCACTTAATTAGGAGCAATCGCAGTGGACACACAAAAAGGCAGAAATTAGCGCCAAGTTTTGCACCACAAACAACCCAGCACATCTTCCAAAATCAATCAGAGCAAGAGTAGCACCAAACCAACAAGGTGAGATTACAGGTTATCATGGGCGGCCAAGAAACGAGGGCCGGGCCGGGCCGTGTGTTCTCACCGACGAACTTGGGATTAGCAGAAGGCTGAACGTAGGCCGTCCTCCGCTTCCTCCCGCTCGCCTCCGCCTTGAATCGCGCGCGATTAAGCGCAGCAAAACAACCAGCGTCAGCTGCTACGTACGGACAAAAACCCTCGAAAGCAGGAAACCCTCGGCGGCTCACCTGGCGGAGCCGCGCGTGGAGGGCCTCGTTCTCCGCCTCCAGCCGCGCGCGGTCGGCGGCGAGCGCCTCGGCCCGGCCGTCGGCGCGCCGCCACTCGGGCCCGGCCCTCGCGCCCTCCTTCCGCGAGCCGCCGCCGCGCGGTTGGCCTCCGCGCCCTCGCATGCCTGGGTGGCAGGGCGCCGCCTGGAAAGGAGAATGCGATGGCGTGGCGCGCCGCGATGGGGAGCGAGCTCGGCTCATCCATCCGTCCATGGCGGCAGGCAAGAGCGGGAGCGTGGAAATGGTGGGGAAGGCTTCTCCGAGAAGCGTCCTTGACCGCGGTCAAGCTTCGCGAACGTGGGCCGGGCCCAGCGCGGGCAGCTAAACCTGGGCCTCGCCTAGGACATGGTAGGCAGGCCGGACGGGCCTCTTTGGTTCGCTCTTCTGTCCCCCCTTCCGGGCCACAGTCGTAAGGGCAAACCCGCTCTCTCTCCCCCCAAATCGATGGAGTCTGACGGCGAGGAGGAGGCGGCGGCGACGCCGGCGGCGGGGCGGCTGAAGGGCTGCCCAGAGCTGTCGGTGGAGGGGGACATGCGGGAGATGGCCAAGACGGCGGCCTGGAGCGTCAGCTCCTGCAAGCCCGGCAACGGCGTCGCCTCCCTCCGCGACGACAGCCTCGACACCTACTGGCAGTAAGCACCCCCTACCCATCCTCCTCGTCTCCCCCCGTCGAAATCTCTCCTCGTTCTGTCTCGCGGAATCACAGGCTGAGCCGCCGTCGTCGGTGGATTTTTTTTTTGTCAGGTCGGACGGCGCGCAGCCGCACCTGGTCAACATCCAGTTCCAGAAGAAGGTGCAGCTGCAGGTGCGCACCATGAGTCGCTGCTGCTTCCGTTACATTTTGTCTGAATGGCGTTTGATCCTTTTTCTCTTCTGACTTAATCTGTTGCTGGATTGGGGGCTTCAGCTTGTTGTGCTCTACGTGGATTTCAAGCTGGACGAGAGCTACACGCCCAGCAAGATCTCCATCCGGGCCGGCGACGGCTTCCACAATCTCAAGGTAAAACCTCGTTTCTGAACATAGCAGTGAGGTGCCCAGTGAGAACACGCACGCATCTCTGAATTATACTTATGATGATCTGTGCTTGATGGTGAGAGCACTCTGCAAATGCTGTTGCTTGCGGATGGCATTTGATGCCTGGCCCTTTCAGTTTCGATTTCCAACCCTGGTCCTCATCTTGCAGCAGACTAGAAAGAATCTGGTCTGTGCATTCGGGTTTCCAGAGCTGGGGGCTACTGCATGTTCTGATGTGTTGTAGTCATGGATTTCACTACCTTATTGTCGGATCATATTCTGACATATCATAGGATTCCGGCAAAAAAGAAGAAGAAGACTATCATAGGATTACCTTATTGAAATATTGATTGGGAAACTTGATCTCTTTCTGCAATTCCTCTGCATTGCGCATACTTGTCCAGTGAACACTGAACCGATCCTTGAAAATTCAAATTTACAAGTGATAATATTGTCTTTGATCTGAAATAATGAGCCACTATATTTACCATGCTTCCAGGAAATTAAAACGGTGGACCTTTTGAAGCCAGTAGGATGGGTTCATATACCATTATCTGGCACTGATCCCGGGTATGGATTTTGTAACTTAATCCTGTCAGCCCTATGATGCCTTTATTTTCCTTCCTCTAGGCATTGCAATTTCAGAAGGACATCTGATGACATACTATGGATTTATGTTTGCAATTCCCGTAATAATTAAACTCCATGTCAACATGTTAGATGATTCATATTTTCAGCACACTGGCTGTGCAGGCCACTGCTTGCATAAATTCCATGGTTTACTATGTTGTTGATGTTGTTTTGCTAGCAGCTGAATTTTCGTTGGACTTTGACAATTTTAGATACTCCGTCTAAGTGCAAGAATATCTGATGTTCACCAAACTCATTTCAGTGTTGTAATATGCCAATAGCTTCCAATTTGACATATAATTTGCCCACGAGTACACTCTAGAAATATGTGAGGATTTCAGAACTAATGTCAGAATGATATTGTTTGGATCCCACTGCTTAGTTTTACTGCCTTTGCAGACAGTTGCATGACCCTTTTTTCTTGGCATATTTGTGCAGAGAAACATTCATTCATACATTTATGCTCCAAATCGCGGTGTTGGCCAATCACCTGAACGGGAGGGACACCCATGTCCGGCAGATCAAGATATATGGGCCACGACCGTAAGTTGAATACTTTACATGCAGCCACCCAGCCATCTATTAGCATTCTGTTTTACGTCTATATATAGTAAATCATTTCTAGTGTTTGCCTGTGTAAGACAAAAGGCCAAATGCAAGCACCATGCAAACAAAAGAAAAATCGGACAGGAAGAGTGTACCGTTGGTACCCTGGTTTATTTGTTTGTTGACCCGTAGTCAGATTTCCTAGCTAGATGCTGACACGCGAATCACATACAGTGCTGACCGATACCTGACTACAGTCCGAGTTCGCGTAGAGGACTACTCCGTAGATGTTTACAAGCAAATCACATGTTGTACGACATAATGTCCTGATGACCCTAATTGAATTGTGTGAGTAGAGTAGTGCATGCGTGCACCAGAGATTGAACTGTAGTGTTGCCATCCTGATGCGTTGCTGCTTCTTGTGTTTCAGGAACCCCGTTCCCCACCAGCCTTTCCACTTCACTTCCAGGGAATGCATCATGTACTCCACCATCAGGTGATGGTTCGTGAACCCTGGTCGCGTGGGATCCTCCATATCAGAGACCTTTATCGTGTGGCCTGTGCGCTTCAGTCCTCCATGACAAACGAGTCACTGAAGTATCCAGCATATGTTATCATGTACTACTGTAGATTAAGTTGCTGCTGAAGCATTAGGCTGTCTCTCTGAACATCTAACACGTACTAATTCATGTTGTATTCCATTCCATCCATGTATTCTTGGTAGTACATCTTTTTCCTCCATTTAATGTAACATTTCACTATTTCTGGAATGGATTGGAAGTTTCTCCTGGTTATTTCTCTCCCTACAGCTACGGTGGAAGCCTTTTATTTTTATTGCCATTTTGCCTCAGTTGCCACTTGCCGCTGCTGAAAGCAATAAGGCCGGGGACCTGTGGCTGGCCGGCCGGCCCGGCCATGGCTGACAATGGCGGTGGCCTGCGGCGACTGATCCGTAAACATAAACGAAGGCCATGGTCGGTCGCCATGATGCCAGCCAGCAAGTGCGCTCTTCTTGAAATTCCGTTGCTTCTTATCGTTTCGTTTCTCAGGTGCATGCTCCGGTAGAGAAATACAATATTACAACACTGTATAGCTCCGTATAGAATAGATAAATTAGCATTCCCTAAAGAATAAATAGATAAATTAGCAGGATTAAGACATGTGTGTTAATTTGTCTGTCTTGAGGGATCATAGAGTGTAGTTTATCTGTCTCGGCGAGTCACAAACAAAATGTCAAAGAAGAGTAGTAGTATTACTCTGTTGGTAGGTCAGCAGGCAGGCGACAGTGTATGTGTATGGGTAGGTGGCCACTTTAATATTGCAGGCATGCATGTATATGAGCGGCTCCGGCCTCCTTCCTTGGTGAGTCCTTGCGGTGCAAACATGAATGTAGCTCACTGTTTTGTTTTACTGTGACACACCTCTGCGAGATACTATTATTGTTCAGGAGAATTCATTTGCAATCCAGCACAACTGGATATTCCAGTGCCAATAATGCTTCTTTCTTTACACTTTTACAAAATTAATATGCACTAGGGAAACCTACGTGTTGTTCTCCTAAAAAATGTGTTTTTCTCTTTCAGATTAAAAGACTGAACCATGAGAACTTTTTCATGTGAATTATTGTGCATGGGATTGCACAACAAAAATCTTCGCTGATTCTTACCTCGTGTTAAATTATATTATTATCTTCTTGCCGTGATAGTTTTAGCAGAAACTTGTCCCCACTTGACGCTTTTCATGTTCTTATGTTTCCCTTCCTATTCTTGTAAAACCGGTACTCCTAGCTTGCCATGACATCTAGTTAATCGGTAGTCCTGGTCTAGCGTCAAAGGACTAATAAAACACTAATCATCACCTAGCAATTTTATATTTGTTCTTTCGTGAATTCAAGCACTAATAAAGTGAAAGCCCAAACCAGGGGGCTTCCTCTTTGCTTTTAGAACAAATTAAGATCAGATTTAAATTAAAGGAGGGAGAGATACCCGTACGTCCTTCCAGATTCCTGATCGGACGATCCCCTTTATCTCCTAGTTGTATGATCTCTTTCTGCATTCTTTGCATCTAGGGCATGGATTACCGTAAAGCGAAGAGATTTGTATATTGACGCCAGGGTGCGGAGTCAGGAATCTTAAACTTTTTACGATCAAATTGGTGCAGTAGAACTGACAGCAGGAGAGCAAGCCACCTTTTTCTTTGCATATACATTGCTTTATTTGGCCACCAGCTGCTTCTATTTATCAACCGAAATTTGTCAGCAAAATGAGAATAAGAAAACAATGCAATCTAGTCAGGGTGTCCATAGCAGGAGGGGTTTTGCCAGGTGTTTCTTTCATCGTGCAAATTAATACTCCCTCTGTAAAGAAATATAAGAGTATTTAGTGATATAAACACTCTTATATTTATTTTTACAGAGGGAATGTGTTCGATCGCGCAAAACATTTTTAGTTGCATGAAGAATATAGGCTCGTTTTTTGAGTTATAGGCTCATGTATAGCCAGTGAGTGGGGCAAGGGGGACGTTGTAAAACTATTTTTTTTAATATGTATAAGTGTGCGTATCATATATTATACGGAGAAGACGTTGTAAAACTATAGCATGCATGTGTGGAAAAGTAGCTTAGTTAAGTAACTGTGCCATGCACTAATTAGCGTACTCTGCGCTGCGGTACATATAGGTAGGTGAGTGTCATGCACATGCGTAGAAGAGGGTAGCTAGCTAGTGAGTAGTGAGCGTTCCATTTACATGGCATGCGGACAAAAAATTTGGGCTATAGTAGCTCACAGATGGAGATACTGCATGCATAGTGACCACACCACACGAACATAAAGATGACAAGATGAGAGGTGGGAGCTATATTTTGATCTGGCTTGTTTAGAGCATCTCCAGCCGCGTCTCCAACAGGCACCCCAGGCCACTTTTTTGGCGCCGGCACTAAAAAAATGCCCCAGTCGCACCCCCAGGACGATGAAAAGCGTCGGTTTGGCCCTTTTTTCCGCCCGGTGGCCGCAGGCCAAACCCGACGCACTGGGGGGTGATCGGGGGCTCCGGCGCAAGGGAAAAGCGTGGCTGGCCCACACCATCAGGCGAAAAGTCAAGATTTTCTTCCCCGACCCGCCTTCCACCCCCCGCGCCCTCGGCCGCCACTAGATATATCCCGGCGCCGCCCGCCGCCCTTCACCGCTAGATAGCCATTCCCTGCCGGACAAATAGCATAGGTTCGCCGCGGCAGGCCCTCCAACAACAGCTGGGCGTTTTCGGCCGCTGTTTCCGGACGCGGAGGGGCAGTTCGGCGGGTGCACGCCCACCGGGCGCAAGGTGTTCGGCGATTTGCTTGCCTCGGCGATGGACTCGGATGACGAGGAAGCACTCGCCGCGCTGCTGGAGGAGGAAGCCAAGACCGACGTCCAGGAAGAAGAGCATCTGATGGTGCTCGCCGCCCTCGCCCAGCTGCTGGCGAGCAATGAAAAGCCGCGGCGAGGTGGCTCGGCGCCGGGGCGGGTGAAAGCAAAAAACCGGCATCGTTTCGAAGGCTACTGCATGCTCTACTCCGACTACTTCGCCGATGCTCCACTTCACGGCGACAAAACATTTCGGCGCCGTTATCGGATGAGTCGAAAGCTCTTCCTCAGGATTGTGAATTCCATCCGGGAGTTCGACAACTATTTCAAGTGCAAGATGGATTGCACCGGCAAACTTGGATTCACCTCGATCCAGAAGTGCACGACAGCGATGAGGATGCTTGCATACGAAGCTCCCGGTGATTCACTGGACGACTATGGGCGCATGGCCGAGTCCACCAGCATGGAGTGTTTCTACAAGTTCTGTCGGGCATTTGGTGTGCTCCAATCTCGATTTGCTATTGTCCGGTACCCCGCTCAGACCTGGTCGAAAGATCAAATGTGGGAGATTATGACTTGCTATGTCATCTTGCACAACATGATCATCGAGAGCGAGCAACAAGACCCAGTGTTTGACACTGAACCATACTACAGGCAGGGTCCTCTAGTCGAAGTTGATCACCAGCTACCGGCAACCTGGACTGCCTATCTCAGTATGTGTCAGAAGATCCGAGACCCACAGGTGCATCATCAACTGCAGCAAGATCTGATAGAGCACCTATGGAGGCTCAAGAGCGACGCCGGGCGCGACGTGTGATGAAATATGAGTTTTTATTTGTTGAACTATATAATTTGTATTGAACTATTTGTTGTTGTACTATTTGTTGAAGTATTTGATATTTCTGTGATGAAATATGTGATAAAGAAAATTATGTGGATAATTAAACGCCGAACAACGGTGAACCACGCCGGCCTATTGTCGTCCATATGGGCCCTTTATTTGCCGAAATGGGGCTGAAAAGTGAACCAATATCAACGTCTGGGGACGAGCTGGGGGGCGACGACTGGGCGCAAAACCGCCCCAATGCCGATTGTATTGCCGGCTCGCCCCCAATGAGCAATTTTTATGCATCCTAAGAGGCGAACGGCTGGAGATGCTTTTAGCCCCATTCCAAGATGAAATGGTTGGTCCAGTGTATCCATCATGCACAGTGCATCCATTGCACATTTGTATATGTATGTTATGTATGGCCACGCACGCACAAAGTAGGCGTAGGCGCGTCGTCGTCCGATTCATTCATTCATTAGATATAGAATATGGAATGAATCGTCCCGCAAAGAAAAAAGATATAGAATGATTCCGGAAGAGAAGAATTAAGTTGGAGACAAGAATTAGGTGTCAACCGACCGAGTGACCGGCCCCAGGTGATGCCAAGATTTTATCTTCACCCAACCAACCAGCCAACCTCACGCAACTATGTACGCATTTTTGAGTTGGCGTTTTATAATACTCCCTTCATTTTAAAATATAGTGCGTCCATACTTTTTGAGGTTCACTTTGACCATAAATTTAACCAACGAGACCAACTGCGACGGAAGAAAAAAATATATAATTAAAAACTTATTTCGAATACGAATTCACTGGGCAAAGGCCGCGTGCGCTCCGGGGATGGTGGTGGCGAGGCGCTTCTCCTCCACCGCGCGGCCACCGTTTCGCCAGAGGAGGGACGCCAGGATGCGTTGGATTGGATCGGGCGCCCGGCCTCGGAGGCGGGCGGAGGAAGCGCTCATCGGCATCGTCCCGGTGTCCCTGCCGGCCAGTCCCGGCCCCCTGTGTTCGGCGGCCCGTCGCTGCTTGCTCGGGCGCTGACTAGTCTGGGGCGGGGCGGATCTGGGGCTACCTTCCCAGATCCGGCCGGTGTTGGCTGGGCCGCCAGGTGGGGTCAACCGGGGAGGTGGTGTTGCTGGGTGGTGGAGGCGGGAGTGGTGGAGGCTGGTGGCGGTGGATGTTGTTGGTGGTGCTTGGTGGACTGCTGCGTCGGTTTTCGATCTCCCCGCCTTTGCTCAGTGCTATGGCGTTTCGGATCTGGTCTCTGGCAGGTGCACGGTGGCGTGCGTGGGGCGTGTTGGTGCTTCTGATGTTTGGCTGCAGCCCGGGACCATGGTCGTTCCTGGCCTCGGGCAGCGCTCCTCTGCTCCTTGCCGGCATGGTGCTCGGTTAGGTTCGGCGGCTCGCGCTGCGTCCGGTGGCCCTGTGTTCAGACGGCCATTGGTGGTTCCAGTGCCTAGTGCTGATGTTTGGCCGTATGCCGTCCGTGGGGTGTGGTTGGCTGCGATGATTCATGTGCTTCTTTGTCTCGGAGGGGCCCGATGGTGGTGGTGGTCAGCTGTCGTCTTGCTGTAAGTATGTGCTCAAACTCCGGGTGAGAACTTTGCATCGACTATGTCGATGTCGGCGGCAATGGTGTCTGTGGACATCGTTTTCCTCGTAGGAGGTGTCGTTGTGGAGCTCCAGCACCTGCAGTACTTTGTTTTGTGGTATCCGGGGTGAAAACCTAAGATCTGGCTTGTCGGGATCGAATGACGGTCTTGTGTCCTTGTCGGCACTACCTCCCTGGAGGCGTCATCTTGGAGACCCAAACGGCTGCTTCTGTGCCTGCTTGTGGTTGAGGGTGCAGGGTTTGGTGGTGGTGGTGGTGGTGTGGCCAAGTTGGGAACAGTCGGAGGGTCCAATGGTGGTGGTGGTGCGACTGGCTTCGAGTCAACAGTGGTTGTTTGGTGGTGTTCTGTGGGGTTTGGTGACGGCGCCTTTGGCAAATATTAGATGCAACAAATTATTAGATGCAACAAATAATAATAATAATAATAATAATAATAAATTACTTATGCAAAAAAACTTACTTATGGCGCACCTTTGCATGGTGCGCCATTGCTATCAAAAAAAGATTACTTATGGCGCACCGCTCTGGGGTGCGCCATTGCTAATTCGACTGATCCCTTCGTCCCTCCCTCGCCAGATCCACTTTGATCCCCCCTCGCCACACCCTCACGCGCGCCCCCTCCTTCCGCCGCCCGGCCGACGCCATAGCCGCGCCACCATGCTCACCCTCTCGCCCTCTCCCCCGCTCGCCTTCTTCGCCAGATCACGAGCCTCGTCGCCGTGTTAGTCGCGGCCATCGCCGTCCCCACACCTCGGCGGCAAGTCCACGAGCTCCGCTTCGTCCTCCCCGACCCCGGCCTCGAGCTCGTCTTCGCTGCATCGCCCTCGTCTTCCCCCTCGGGCACCGCCACCCTCTGCTGCTACTAAGCTCTCGTCGGCCTCCTTGTGCCACCCGGTGAGCTTCCCCTCTCCCCATGCTGCTCTCCTCTTCCACCTGGTGCACCGTCGAGGTTTCCAATTGAAACATGTTCAACAATTGAAACAAGTTCAGAAATGTACAGTCTTAGCTAAAGTAATTCAAATGTTTGGGCTTGAACTTGGAGTAGAAAATCTACTGTAAATTCAGATGGTTACTGGATTCAGTTTGAGTTTGCTACTGTACATTGTTATTCACAGTAATCTTCAGTTTTTCCTCTTCAGTTTGCTACTGCATTCGAGCAAGATCTATAGGCTTCCTTGCAGATTAACTGAAGCAAGATCTATAGACTTTTCTTAAACTTGTAAATGCACGCCTTATTACTGTCCTAGTACATTGCATTGACTGTTCCAACCAAGGTAGTATGGGTGACATCTGTACCTAAGTCTGCTTTGAAATATTCAGCTAACAACTAAGTTTGATAATTGGTGGTGTCTGGCTAGCTAGTACCCCAAATAACTATTCTGCTCTTAGTTCCATGTTACTGAAGGTGTGTTGTTTATTTAAATATAAACAACAGAAACCAACAGAATTTGAAATTCAAGTGCTCCTGAAGTGTTCCAGGATTCTGGTTTTTTGACTTGGGGATCTGTTGTTTCTAAATAAACCAGCAGAAATCAAATGCCATTGTTATTCATTAAAAAAACTAATTATTAATGAACAAGAGGAAACAAAATTTTATGTTATGTTTCATGAACTAAATAGTCCTACCTTTGAAAATATTTAGCTCAGCTTGGAGTATTACATTGTAAATCACAGTGCTATTTTGTTGTAAGGGAAAAGTATATTTAGATCACATCAATTTGTAGTTTGTGTTTTTATTTGTTCCTGATTTGAGGTTGTGGCTTTGGCATTGTTCTGCTCCTTACATCTATCACTATCGTATATGTCAAACTTGAGATCAAGCAAATAACTATTCTGGATACTCCTGTTTACTTCATGCTGAGAACTTCAGCTTTTTCAAGTTGCTGGACTATATGTTCATTGGTACTACTTGTGATGCTGCTCCTGTACTACTTGGGCATTTTGTCAACTTGTGATGCTGCTGCTGTACCCCGAGAGGCCCTTGAGTTTGCCGGAATGTCGATTAACTTCCGTTCCAGCAAATTCGGGTACTCCATATGTCCTATTTTCAGAAAAGGTCATGCCGAAATTTTCCATGAATTTTAGCATGACTTTGCTAAAAATAGGACATATGGGGTACTTGCGACTAATGCATGGGCCGTGGTATCTTAGTACTTAGTTAAGTAGGATCAACTGCCCCGCCATTCTTGTTGCATTAAACCATAGGTGGCAATAGAGCCAAGTGATTAGGCCCAACTTAGAATTCTCGTTAGCATCGATAAACCCTAGATGATAAACCCAACATAGGTGGCAATAGAGCCAAGTGATTAGTGCCAAGTGATTAGGCCCAACCTAGGGTGCCTCGGCATCGATAAACCCTAAGTGATGAAAACTTAACTTGGCTTCTATAGGGTGCCTCGGTGTCGATGAGAACCTAAATGATGTACGCTTAGGCTTTTAGGGTGCCTCGGCGTCGACAAAACCTAAATGATGAAAGCTTAGGCTTTTAGGATGCCTCGACGTCGACAAACCCTAAATGATAAAACCTTGGCTTTTAGGGTGCCTCGGTGTTGATAAGAACCTAAATGATGAAAGCTTGGGCTTTTAGGGTGCCTCAGCGTTGACAAACCCTAAATGATAAAAGCTTAGCTTTTAGGATGCCTCGGTGTCGAAAAACCCTAAATGATGTAGTTTTGAATTATGAACGTAGGATATGTCGTCATCATCATCGGACAACGAAAGTCTCCCGGGAGAGTGCGACTGGTGCCACGACGATCGAGGTCTGTGCGACATGCCTCACCTGGACGATGATCGGCGCTTCAGCATTAAGCTCGAGGAGACCTTCGAAGTTGAAACGGTACACAACGACGACAAGTGTTATTTTCATAATTAAGCATGACTTCAACTATTTCAACGTGTAATTTTCATCTTTTACAATTCGAGTATAGCTTATCCCATGCCATGCAAGACGCTATGTCTTGGAGAGGATGGATTTTGAAGACCGTGAAATTTCTGAAACAAAGAAAATTCACCTAAGGACTCATCACGATGTGTACTTTGAAGTAAATCTATATAATTCTGAGAGCGTAACCCATTTTGGTTGCAAAAATTGGGAAGCATTTTGCAAGATGTATGGTTTTGATGAGGGTATGCTTATCACCATGGATCTTGGTAATCCTGACATCAACCAAGACAATATGGACATTTGGGTCCTTGTTGATACGCCTCCAGTTCTACCGCTATGTGAGTTTCTCAAACATAGTTATTAGCTAATTTATATTGTTTATTTCAAAATAGTTGACAGCTTATTTCCATTGACAGCTTATTTTTATTGTTCAAAGAATGTGCGGGAGATGGTAGACAAAACCCACTACACCGATGGCTCCGAATTAACAACTTACAAGGAGAAAAATCATCTGGTCGGATTTTGTACTGACATTGAGAATTACAATATCCACAATCAAACTCCTCAACATTATGGTAAATACGTGCCACTAGTGCATGTGTTCAACTACGTAACTACCATGGAGATACCCTGGTAAGATTTTTACTATTACGACATCTGTGCATCTTTTGCATACTTCTAAAACTAGTACATCATTGCTAACTATGAAGTTATTACTTTGTTTTTCAACAGATAATCCCAGAGAATTGTGTGCCTCATATGATGTATCAGAAAGGTAGTCTTAATGTTTTGAACATACAGTCAGGTCATCCTACGAATCTCAACTGTCCATACGAGATTTCTAAAATAAGTGGAGACATGAAAATCAAAGGATGGAAAAAATGTATGGACAGTCGTAAGGAGCTTCTTAGAAGCAAAAGGAAGCGAAGCGCAAGAATTGGAGACAGGATGTTCTCCATTCTCCATAATGGAGAGTCAGGGTCTATATTGTTTTATGTTATTTTAGCTTAAATAGGGTATTTAGGTCCTACCTAATACTGATGATCATGTGCTAAGAACAATTAAGTATGGTTGGTTCGATGACTATCAAGATGATGATCGTATGACTTGTTATGAATAACGAGTAGAAGTTGTATGATGATGATTAGTAGGACTTGTTAGGATTAGTATTACTTCCGACAAACTCGATACTCGCGATCTCGAGACTTGTAATGTTTTATCTTTGTTCGATCTTTTGAATTCGGAGACTAATATGATGAATTGTATTCGGAGACTAATCTTCTATTGTATACGATGAATCTGCTGTTGTTGTGTGCTACTGTCTATATTCTGTCAAATAATATATTTTGTAACCTGTGCAAAAATCAGAAAAGTAAAAAAAAACCTAATATTCATACTAATGGCGCATCACTACAGAGTGCGCCATTACTATGCCAAGTATACTAATGGCGCATCCATCCGCAGTGCGCCATTAGTGTGCCAAAGCACATGGTTAAATATGGCCCCTGGGAGGCATACTAATGGCGCATGGTGTTATATACTAATGGCACATTGGGTGGTGCGCCATTAGTAATAAATACTAGTGGCGTGATACTAATGGCGCACCAGTGATGCGCCATTAGTAGGCAAAATTGGTGCGCCATTAGTAGGCCTTTTCCTAGTAGTGTCCCTTGGCGGCCGATGTATTGCGGCGAGCGTCGTGCTCTTGGTGATGTCTTGGTTCATCTTTGCTCTTTGATGACGCTAGATGCCTCCCCAAATTGTTAATCGTTCCGATCTCCCGTGGCGGGGCACGCAGTCAAGGTTCGTGCTTTTCGCACTCGTTGGTTGTGGTTGCTCCTGAGTTGTGCCGTGGGGCTCGGTATGCACGCAATTTGGTGCGTTAGGTTTCTCGCAAAGTCTCAGTATTGTGATCCTCGACAACACCCCATAACTACTTGTGTCTGCCGTGGTGATGGTCCTTTTAGTCTGCTAGCTAGGTCCCGCCCTTGTTGGGTGTCTTGTTCTTCTCTTCTCCTTGTAACCTTGTTGAACGGTTTTTGGCCCGGTTTCCCTTATAAACGGGTCAACTTGTTTTAGGTTTTCAATCCGGTTTCCCTGATAAACTGGATCACTCTCCTGGCATATTGACCACTTTGAGTAATATATTCAGGTGGATGGACTCCTCCCCCGATGATTCTCAACAAAAAAAAATTGCTCCCGCCGCCATCTGTCTTGGTAGTTAAATTTTACTGTCAAAATTAAAACAAGGAGATAAAGAAAGCACTACATTATGGAATGGAGGGAGTACTGTACTTACTTGTGAGACGTGAACGTACGTCGTGGGGTTGTATGTGCACGCATGATGGCGGGAGTGTTTGTGTTTTGTTTTGTTTTACTTGGACATGCATGCTTGATAAATCTGAGAGGACAGACTAGCTACATACAAATTGGGTGGGCATACACACACACACACGAGCTGTTAGTTAAACTAACCAACACACACACACACACACAGAGAGAGGGCATGGGTGGCCGCGAACTAGCTAGCTAGCGGCAGAGGTGGTGATAATGGTGAAGGGACACCGGCCGGAAATTTGGAAAGGGAAAGGGGGTGTGGCAATGATGTTTGCCGGGGCAAACGGGACAGACAAAATAAAAACACCCCGATGGCCCTGCGTGCTCTTGTCATCCATCCCGCAAAAAAGGATTAACGGCTAGTGGTGACACGCTTCATGGACGTGTTTCACGGACACGGATATGAGAGCCGATCATCCAATTTTATATGTTAAATGTCTGCCTTTATTAACTTAAAAAATAGCATTTTTCATTGAGCTCCCGCCAAATAGTAGAGCTCGGCTATATGTAACCTTCCGCCAAATATGTCAAATAGCTTTTCGTAAAAAACTGCATGATGCCTAAAAAAACTATGTGAATAAGTTTTTTGTTTGACGGAAGGCATAGTGCTTATAGCTTGCTTCCGCCAAATCTTGTACTACTCAGTTTCATAATGTAAAATGTTTTTTTACAGTAGTGTAGTCAAAGAACGTCATATATTATGGGAAGGAGGGAATAGCATTTAACGGCAAAAAGAGAGGGAAAACAATAGTGAAACAAATTGATCAGTGGCAAACTTCAAAGATGCTATCTATCAAACGCCTAATCATCTTCCACAAAACACAAATAGTAGTGCTTCCGCAGCAACAATCTTCTGTCATCCAGACGAAGCGGGAGATGGGTATGGGGTGGCTTTTGATTCGTCATGTGGATCTCTAGACTCCCAGCAAACTCCGGCGGATTTGATTCCGGTTTGCGAAAAAACAAACAAGCGGACATGTCCGTGGACAAATACGGGTCTGCGTTGGATGGCGAAGTGTGTGCAGACAATTCTATCCTGAACGTTCACGAGCTATTTGAGGGTCTGCGTTGGAGATGCCTTAAGAAAACAATACTATGATCTAGTCAGTTCTATCCCGAACGTTCATCATGCAAATTATTAGTTAAATAGCCTGGAAAATGTTTAGTCCTGCTCATATGGAGGCTCACGAGTTTTTAAAACTGATTAAAGGCTCATATATAGCTAGAGATAGAGAGTGTGTATTGTTGCTCCATGCAGTACTATAGCATGTGTTGAAAAGCGCCATAGTTAGTTAACTGTGCCATGTAGTAATTACTTTTTTTTCAAAAAGGGAGGACTCTCCGGCCTTTGCATCAGAACGATGCATACGGCCATCTTATTAAAGCAAATAAATAGGTTCCAATAAGGTCTCAAAGTCTCCAAACGAAAAGTAAAGAATAGCTCACACAGAGTCAAAAAGGGCTAGAAGACAAACTAGCCAAATAAAGGACGCCACAACCGGCTGGCAAAAGAGAGATAGGTAAACTAGCCAACTGATTGAAGATATTCCGAGCTACCATCTCCTAGCGGATAGATCCAGTAACCAAACGCTCCATGGCCTCCGTCGGAGTGAGTAACGACCACGTACGGATCAACGCCGTGGCTCTGAAAATAACCTGCAAAAAATGAATGCGTGTTGTCCTGTTAAAAACCAAATCATTTTTGCAATTTCAGAGCGCCCACAACAAGGCGCATACTCCTACACAAATATGTTTCTCTAATTCGGGCTCTATCCCGTTAAGCCACGTTTCAAATAACGTGTTGATAGAACTCGGTGGAGTAATATTAAAAGTAATATATACCGTCCTCCATAATGCTTTGGCTAGCGGGCAATCAAGAAAAAGGTGCTCAGAAACTACACCTGGTAGGTCATGTCCAATTACGCTTTGTCAAGTTGTCCTTAATTAAAATAACTTGTTTATGGACAAACCACATAAACACTTTGATTTTCAAAGGGATTTTGACAGCCCAAACATGTTTGGACCTAGGAATCGAGCTTGAATTGATAACATCAACATACATTGATTTAACTGTAAATACTCAGACCTAGTAAGCTTCCAGCGTAATTCATTGGGTTGCTGAGAAAGCTGAACCTCCATCAGTCTACTTACTAGATGTAGCCATTCTTCCCAACGATTGCCCACTAACACCCTTCTGAACAGAATATTATGGGGGATATATTGAAGTACCGTTGCAACAAAAACCTCACGTCGTTGAACGATACGATACAAGGACGGGTATTGAATGGCTAAGGGTGTCTCTCCGAGCCAAGTATCCTCCCAGAATCGCGTACTAGCACCGTTACCAACAATAAACTTCGTTCTATTAAACATGGAAAGTTTGACTTTCATAAGCCATTTCCAAAAAGGTGAATCAGTCGGCCTTACTGTCACCTGAGACAAAGTTTTGGTTTGAAGATACTTGGTACGTAGGATTTGCGCCCAAGTGGCGTCAGTCCCACTGGATAACTTCCACAACCACTTGCTGAGAAGACATCTGTTCTTAACTTCAAGATTCTCAATACCAAGACCCCCTTGGTTTTTGGGTCTATAGATGATATCCCATTTGGCTAAACGGTATTTTCTTTTTATTTCATCACCCTGCCAAAAGAATCGTGATCGATAAAAGTCCAGTCTTTTCCTAACTCCAACTGGGACTTCGAAGAATGACAAAAGAAACATAGGCATACTCGTGAGAACCGAATTTATCATAATTAATCGGCCTCCGTATGACATGAGCTTGCCCTTCCAGCAACTCAGTTTCTTTTCAAATCGGTCCTCGATGCACTTCCATTCTCTGTTTGTCAACTTACGATGGTGGATTGGCATTCCTAAGTAGGTGAAAGGTAAAGCCCCCAAATCGCACCCAAACAATTGTCTATATGCCTCTTTTTCGTCATTGGCTCTACCAAAGCAGAACAACTCGCTTTTGTGAAAGTTAATCTTTAACCCGGTCAATTGTTCAAATAAGCATAACACCAGCTTCATATTTCTCGCTTTGGCCAAGTCATGCTCCATAAAGATGATTGTATCATCGGCGTACTGAAGGATGGACACACCTCCGTCAACGAGATGAGGTACCAGGCCACCCATTTGACCAGCCTCCTTAGCCCTTCCTATCAAAATTGCCAACATATCAACTACAATGTTGAACAGGATAGGGGACATCGGATCCCCTTGTCTCAGGCCCTTATGTGTCTGGAAATAATGACCTATCTCGTCATTCACTTTAATTCCAACACTCCCTTTTTGCGTATAGGATTCAACTTGGCGGCGCCAGACTTCATCAAAACCTTTCATACGCAATGCCTGTAGTAGGAATGGCCATTTTACTTTATCGTACACTTTCTCGAAATCCACCTTAAAAACAACTCCATCCAATTTTTTCGAGTGAATTTCATGGAGCGTTTCATGAAGGACCACCATCCCTTCTAGGATGTTTCTATTCGGCATGAAAGCAGTTTGGGAATGCTGCACCACAGAATGCGCAATCTGTGTGAGCCGATTAGTCCCAACCTTGGTGAAAATTTTGAAACTAACATTGAGAAGGCAGATCGGCCTGAACTGCTCGATTCTCACATCATCCGTTTTCTTAGGAAGCAATGTTATTGTTCCAAAATTTAAGTGAAATAGCTGAAGCTGTCTAGAGAAAAGATCATGGAACATTGGTAGTAGATCCCCCTTAATAATGTGCGTTGTAAAACTCCGCCGGAAATCCATCAGGCCCCGGAGCCTTATTATTTTTCATCTACGCTATAGCATCAAACACCTCCTTCTCCGAGAACGGTGCAACCAAAGTCTCATTATCATTAGTAGTTAGTTGAGGCACATCCTCAATCCTAGACTCATCGAGGGACACCCAACTATCCTCCGGAGGTCCAAATAACTGCTTATAATACTCTGTGATGTAAAGTTTCAGGTTATCCTGACTTACAATAGTTCCTTCATCTTGTTCAAGCTGAAAGATTCTCTTCTTTCTATGCTTGCCATTAGCAATCAAGTGAAAAAATTGAGTGTTTGCGTCCCCCTGGACCACTCTGCGGACCTTAGCCCACAACGCCCACTTCAATTCTTCTTCGCGGAGAAGTTCTTTCAACCTCATCTCCGCATCTAGTTTATCCCGTAGCTCTGCGGCTTGCAAAATCATGGATTCGGCTTTTATATCTAGGGATTGAATCAGAGAAAGGAGCCTCTCCTTTTCAATCTTATAAATCCAACTAAGGCGTTTAGCCCATCCCCGTAGGAAACTTCTCAAATGCCTAATCTTATTCTGCCAACGCTTGACAGAAGTCGAACCTCCTGCATCCTTAGCCCATTCCCTGGCAATCAGATCCAAGAAACCTTCTCGTTCAAACCATGCTAGCTCGAACAAAAATGTGTTTTTGTTTCCCACGTGATTTGGCTCACCAGAGTCCACGAATAGAGGTGTGAGATCCGAAATTCCACGCAAGAGAGTCTGAACCGTTACGAGAGGGAACTTCTGTTCCCACTCGACACTCGCGAGGACTCGATCAAGCTTCTAAAACGTCGGGTTTGGCAACGCATTAGCCCAGGTAAATTTTCTACCCGACAGCTCTATGTCTCTCAGATCCAAGCTTTCAATAATGGTATTGAACATAAACGACCATCTGCCGTCAAAATTATCATTATTCTTTTTCTCTCTCCTCCTAATGATGTTGAAGTCACCCCCAACTAAAATTGGGAGCTGCTCGGATCTGCAGATTTGAACAAGGTCTGCCAAAAACTCCGGTTTAAGTTCGGGTTGTGCGGCAGCATAAACCGCCACCAGAGCCCAGTTAAACCCATCAGCTTTGGACCTGACCCGAAACTTAACCGCGAAGTCACCCATCACTACACTTCGGAGTTTCAGTGAATCGCATCTCACTCCAAGCAAGATCCCACCTGATCTTCCTCGCGGAGGAAGGCAATGCCAATCAAAATCGACACCACCCGATAAAGTGTTGAGAAACTGGGGCGCAAAGTTATCCCTCCCAGTTTCGGAGAGAGCAATAAAATCTAATCTATGCTCAAGAGACGCCTCAGCAAGAAACCTTCTTTTAGCCAAGTCCTTCAGACCTCTGTTATTCCAAAAGATTCTTTTCATATTTCATCATGAAATTTTTTGGCAATCCGAATCCTAGAACTCCTACGAACCGCAGAAACGGGATAAATCTTCCGCTTCCACTTACGTTTGGGTTTACTTTGGTCCTCCATCCGGTCCTCATAACCGGGCTCAGTGGGTCTAGCTACTACATCCTCTAGAGTTACATCCTCTTCCTCAGATTCAGGAGTGGATGGTGCAAGATCCGCACAAAAATTATCGAGCACTCTGACCCCCTCGCATTAATCTCTGCATCATTCATGAGTTTTACCGCTTCTAGGTTTCGAATTGTTTCTAAAGCGCGTTCCGCTTCCAAATCTAGGAGATCATTAACTGAGTTGGAAATTTCACTATTAGTACTTCCTAGCGAAACTCCTAATTGGTTGGTATTATTAATAATCTCCTCATTAAAAAATGCAGGATAGAATTAGACACGTTGACAGACATACCCGTAGTGACCTCAATGTCACGAAGCTTGGCCGCCCTCATAGCGCACCTCTGCTGCATGTCATCAACCTCCGGATACTCCTGGATACTAGAACTCATCCGTCGCCCCACAGATACCGGGTCTGGGATCCCACCAAAAGCAATGACCTCCTCCCGAGAAACCGGAGGAAGCGGCGGTGGGCACCCAAGCCCCACAGACCAGTGTCTCATATCGAAGCTCTGGGCCGCCGGTAAACTAGGAGAGGGAAGCGCGGGCGCCGCTTGCCTGAGCACTCCCCCACCCCACCCCTCTGGCCAGAGGGCGTCGCCGTCCTGACTGCCGAAGGAGAAGGGGGGAGCGAGGCCATCTGCCCCAGACCCCCACCCTGCGCCATTGGAGATGTGGCCACTCTAGCTGCTGCCGGAGAAGAGGGATCCGGGGCCACCTGCCCCGGACGGCCTCCCCCCTGGCCGGCCATCGTCAGCGTCGTCGGCGCCAGGATAAGAGGAGATAAGGTCGAGGCCACCTGCCCCGGACTCCCCCCCCAGGCACAACCTCCACAGCAACCGTCATCTCCCGAAACTCGACCACTGGGAGAACGGGGGGAAGCGAAGCCACCTGAGGCGCCACCTCCCACCCCCCCCCCCCCCCCCCGAAGTTGGCTGAAACGACCCAAACCGCGGAGAACTCATAGGCATCGAGGAAGCTGGTGCCGGCTCTACCCCGGGTCCGTCCCCAGGCAACTGAGCAACAGGTCCCGATCCGTTGGACCTCTCTCGTCCAGCCTCATCAGTCGGTGCCCCTCTAGCACCCGTGCTGTCATCACCCTCGTGCATATCCACATCAGTCCCATTAATCGCCTCAGCAAACAGATGTGCATCCTCAAACTCAATCTCAAGAGGAAACACCTCTCCCCTATAAGTCCAGTTGACCACATCAGGGACGAACTCAATGTCCAGAACGCTCACTAGAAGTCGATCCACCCCATGGGCGCAGGTAAAAGCCATATCCACTTTCTCAGTTTTTCCAACCATAATACCCAGACTAGCCACAACTCGAGCATCCGTCAAAGGCTCAGAGGGAGCCCCGGAAAACCGTAACCAAACCTGAGTAAGGGGCTTTCCCTTATGCTCCACCTTCTTCCACTCATGAAATTCCAGAATGCATTTAGTGCCAGGAACTCTGCACAACCCAAAGCTCAGCAATCTCTGCAAATCATCCACAGTTGGAAAGTCAACCCTGAACACATTGTTCTCAATACTGACAAGTTCCCACTAGAAGTCACTTGGAGCCAGTTCCTGAAGTCTCTGCACAATCTAAGCCTACGAAACCTCTCCCTGGGTAGCTTTCACAATTCCAGTGGTCAAACTCAGCATCTCCACCGGAATCTCTCTCGCAGCCGGGGATTCAAAGAACATCAACTCAGCACAATATACTCCATACGTTGTAAGAGCCGGAACCTGATCACGCAGAAGAGGGCAACCCCCCGTGGCATGTGCTGGCTTACCACACGAATCGCACAACTCCGCCACGGACTCAGCAATGAAGTGACCCTTCTCACCACATCGATAGCATAGCATCTTCTCCTTCTTACGCGCCCACTTGGACGCTCTCTCTGAATCAGTCCTGTCGCCTGCCTCAGTTGAAACTCCCGTCCCAGGAACCTCCACGTTGGCCAGTGCCGTCACGACCTCCATCGCCTGGCTAGGTAGCTCAGTCGTCTGAACAGGACCGACTGCATGACAGAAGCCTCATGGCCAACAACGGTCAGTGGCGGAGGCTGTCTGCGGTACCGACCACGACCACCACGGTGTCCACGGTAGCCACCTCTCTGCCGGTAGTCTGGGCCTGAAGCTCCCTCGATAAAACCACCCGGAGGACCGAGAAAAGGTCTCTCAGCAGAACCATCACTCTGCCAGGCAAGACCGCGACCACCTCCCGTAGATGACGATCCACGGTGTTGGCCATCCCTATAAGCATCATAACCATCATCCCCCCACTATCCTCGGGGCTGATCATAAGACTCTCCAGCAACCGCGTTCTGCCTCGTCTGCGTTGGGCCCGAGCGTTTTTGTGTCGGCCTCGTAACGAAGTTAGGCGGCGGCGCGGGACGAGGCTGAACGCCGGCAGTGGCCTGGACAGCCGGCCTTGGGCCATTGGTCGAAGCATGCGCCGGAGGCCTCGGCGGAGCAGCACCGCGGCCCACAGCCGCAGTTGTCGGTGGCCTCGGCGGAGCAACTCCGCGCCCCACAGCCGAAGGTAGCACTGTAGCCAGAGCCGATGGCCTGGGTCCCTGACCGCCACGCCCGACAGTCGGCGACGCCCCCACAGCCAGCGCCAGTCACGGGCCAGGCGGGGTCCCACGGCCTGCAGCGACCGCGGGTCTCAGCCCCGGCGGTGCGCCACGACCTATCGGCAGCACCGTCCGCTGCCCTTGTTGCCCGCCACCACGGCCAGCCGGCGCCGCCTCGGCACCCGCAGGAAGCTTGGGATCGGCCGATGGATTGTTCCCCCGCCCAGCCATAGAGAGAGGAGGAATACGAGCGGCACGTCCAGGTCCGCACCGAGGGAAGCCGGGCACCGCAGTTCGCTTCCTTACCCTAGGCGGCGGCAGAGAAGAGCGATCGCTCCGATCGTAATTCCTGCATGGCCCGATATGCACATAGGTAGAGACCATATTTTCCTGGGCCACATACCCATTGAAAATCGGTCCACTAAGCCCCTCCTCAGCTCCCCCATGTTGGGCCTCATACCCACGCACGGGCTCACAGCCGGCCCGCTCATCCACAGCTCCATCACGGCCCAAGATGGCATTCAAACGTGCAGTCCTAGCCGCCCGGATCCCAGTCGCCGTGCTGGTCTCCGGCGCCGGCGGCGCTGCCTCCGATCTCCCCTTCCTCTTCTTTTTCTTACTAACAACACGAGTCCATGCATCTTGCATGAAGAAATCTGACAAAGTTAATGGTTGGATGCATACCTTAGGTAGAGGCCCTTTCCAAGGCCGGATCGCAGTCGCCACCGTCCTCTGGGAATACTCCGGCGAACAACCTCCACCTTATCCTCGGGATGCATCCCAATCCGCGCCGGATCATCGCCCGGACAATGTCGTCAACCAACGTGGCCACCTCCTCTTCCGAGTACCCAGGGCTGAACGCCTCGCAGATCACGTCGGAGGGCGTTTCTTTTGGATCTTTGGCTGCAACCGAGTGACGATCCTCGACCTCCTCTTCTTCGTCATCAACAAGCACCCAAAACCTTCCTCCAATCCGTGGATTCGGTCTCGTGATTTGATGCTCCGAAGTGGTTAGATCCTGCGTTTTGATTTTCGGCCAAAAAAAACGAATTTCGGCCGAATTTCGGCCGTTTCGCTAGGGCCCGATATATGGGCCTATCGGCCGAATAATTTGGCCCAGTTTGAATTTTTTTTGCCCGGCCCAGCTTCCAGAGCCTTCCAACTAAGACAAAAGCACGAAACCCCAATCGGCCAACCCTAGAATCGCTCGTTGCTTGTCCCTCCTCCCGTGTGCGGCGCCGCCGCTGCGCACAGGACAGCGAGCGCTTCCACCCCATCTCCTCGCCCTCGTCCACTTCTCCGGCCAAGCCGCTCACTTCTCCTCGCCCTCGTCCACTTCTCCGGCCAAGCCGCTCACTTCCACCACTTCTCCTCGCCCTCGTCCACTCCTCTCGACCTCACGAGTCCTCACCAGATCTGAAGCTCGTAGGCAGCAGGGCTCCCTAGGTAATCCCCATCTTCCTCCCCCTCTTGGCAGAACTTTCTTCCATGATTTGTTTTGGGTCGCTATTGCATATGATCTAGCTTCTGAACTTGCAATGTTTGAGTGCTGCTATAGTTGATCTTCTGAATGTTTGCAAGTGATGGCTGTCCGTACTGTTCATTTCAACAGAATAGCATTGCATCCCTATGTACAAAATGCATTTTTCCAACAGAATAGCACTGCATCCCTATGTACTGTTCATCTTCTGAATGTTTTTATTCCAGGCTTGCAATGAGAGCTATCTTCGAAAGTTGTTATCTGGAGCTGATTAGTTGTCGTTCCTATAGCTTTCACAGATTCATCAAGTTTTTCAAATTAAATCCCTGCACACTCAAATGACGAAAGCTTGGTTTTATCATATCTTTAAACTAACTAATTTAGGAAATCTTGCTAATCCAGGCGAAGATATGAATTCTTGGATGAGCTGCCAGATGCCAGCAATAGTTAATTAATTATATGTTCTTTTGTTATTCTGGTACTGATTACTTTTCATTGTCGTAGATCTCTGTTCATAGTATTTTTTTATCCATGTTGTCAAGCGTGTCAGTAGGTCGAGTAGCGGAGGGCAAGGTGGATTTATCAGTAGCCATATACTCCCTTCTCTTATGTCTGTGTGGACAATATTGTCGGAATTTACCAAGATTTATCGTCTCACATATTTATCCTAATGAACTGTATCTATGTCGGTGGGCAAGGCATGAATAATATGTAGTATGTATCTAGGCGTGGATGAGTGTTAGAGTGTGGGTGTGGTTGGAGCCACTAAGCTGTAGTTCGATTTAACTGTAAACGATGGAGGGTTTCTTGTACCCTTTCTCTTTCTATATAGATGATACACATGCTATGCGTATTTGAGAAAAAAAAACTGTATCTATGAAATTTTACTTTCGGAGAAACCTCTCAAAGTTTTACATGGGGGCCTAAGATTGTTTCCTGTCCTTTGCTTCTCCAAGACTGCAGCATGGTGCTCGGCGGCTGCGGCAACGGAGCTGATGGAGCACGATCCGACCAGTTCAACGGAGGCAGTAGCACGGGGCAGCGGCAGCAGCATGGAGGGCGTCCGCTTGACTGGGAAGGTACAGATGTTGAAATGATGCTTGTGTGCAACATTAAAGTTTTTTCTCCAGAACAGATTAGTTTCAACAGAAAAGTAGATGTTGACTGATGATTAATTTCAATGGTCAGTGGTACCATTAAGTGGTGGTTCTAGAACTAAGCATCATTGTATCTTTCTCAAGAATAGATTACAGTTTGTGACTTGTCTGTTTGTCAAACTAGAGCATCGAGTTGTATATAAATTACTTATTCCTTAGTATCTGAACTAGAGCATTGGGCTGTACTGTTTTTGTTTATTATTAATATGAGGACACCCTAGTAAGCGACGGTTGCTTCCTTAGTTACCTACTCTTCATAACTGACCGATGTCCTTTTGTCACTTGATTTTCAGGTGATGGAACTGCAAATAGGAGTGGAAGCGGCAACCATGATGCAGGTGCAAGTGGTTCCCAAAGCTCTTGGAAAGTTTAGAGTATTTGGATCTCTCTTTCATATTTCTATATAGTAAGGCATATATCTTGATCTTATTGGTGCACATTTCTAGAGTATTTGCTTGGTATGCTGCCAGATTACTATGCTTTGCTTGTTCACACGATGCAAATGGAATATTGTTAGGTTCAATTAAAGTGATGTTGTTTGTAACTTTGCAATGCAGGAATTAAAGATAATAACTTATATGATCCTTGGAACCATACATGGCCGTATTCTGGGGGTTTTCATTGTATGTACTGTGGCCTAAAGCACAAAGGTGGAGGTGCAACCCGTGCCAAGGAGCACCTTGGTTGGATTGTAGGTAACGTGAGGAGCTGCCTAAATGTGCCAAGAAATGTGAGAGATGCAACGAGGGAGTGCCGGGATGAATCGAAGAGGAAGAAAAGAGAGAAACAAAATAGCAGGCTGAGAATTGAAAGAAATATTATGGAAGGGCTGTATCAACAAGGAGGGGTGATTAACATAATAGATGATGATGAAGAAGAAATTCAGATGAATATTAGAGAGGCATTGCGTGACCCGAATGTCTCCCGCAGAGTTGATAGGAGGATTGGCAAGGGGAGTGTGGGTGACGTGCGAGTTGCTGTTGGCAAAAGGAGTATCACCGCATATTTTGACAAGCAATTATGCAGCAACAAAGTATCTATGCAGCCCAAGATCAGTAGTGCTTTGGATCCTAATTCGAGAGATGCACTTGGCCTAGCTTGGTCCAAGTTTTTTCATGCCAATGATATTGCTGGACGTAAAGCTGACTGTCCATACTTCCAAGCTGCTTTGAAGATCACTCAACAATTAGGGCCTACTCCTATACCAACCGCGAAGGAGATTGATGGAAAATATTTGGATGCAAACTATGATGAAGCAACTTCGTTTCTTCAGAAATTCAAACAAGATTGGAAAAACTTCGGTGTGACCCTTATGTGTGACTCTTGGACTGGTCCAACAGGAATGAGTCTCATAAACTTCATGGTGTATTGCAATACACGAATGTTCTTCCTCAATACTATTGATGCATCCGGTCAGACTCAGAATTCAGGTTACTTCCTCCTCTTCTTCGCGTTTTACATTCTTCTTGAATACTTAGAGTTGTCCTAGAATTGTCTTATGTTCATGAAAATATTTGCTTTGTTCTAGTTAGGTATATACATATGTTTTTGCAATACTTTTCTTGAATAGTTGGATCTGTCCTAGAATTGTTTTATGTTCCTAATGCTTTGTTCTAAGTAGGTATATATGCATTCTACATATGTTCTTACAATACATGCTTCTTGAATACTTGGATCTGTCCTAGAATTGTTTTATGTTCTTAAAATACATGCTTTGTTCTAATTAGGTATATGCATCTTACATAATTTTGCAGACTTTATCTATAGAGAGATTGAGAAGGTTGTAGAAGAGATAGGCCATGAACATATAGTTCAAATAGTAACAGATAATGGGTCCAATTATAAGAAAGCTTGCAAAACCCTTATAGAAGAACCAAAGTACTCTCATATTGTTTGGCAACCATGTGCTGCTCACACCGTCAATCTTATGTTAAAAGATATAGCCAAATTTCCTGAGGTTGATGTGATAGTCAAGAGTGCCAAGACAATCTGTAGGTTCTTGCATAAGCACAATAATCTACATGATAACATGAAGAAGAACATAGGTGGTGAACTAATTAGACCAAATGCCACCCGGTTTGGGACTGTCTTCATGTTCCTTGAGAGTTACCATTTGAAGAAAGATAAATTTAGGGAGTGGATGGTTTCTCAGGATTGGAAAGAGTGTCAGTGGAGATATGAGCCTGGATACGTGTTTTCTGAAGAATGTTTGTCTAGTAATCTTTGGTGGAATGCACTAGAGTGGGTACTAGGTTCGTTAAGGCCACTTTATAAGGCCATGAGGTATGCTGATACGCAGAAACAATGCACTCTTTCTGGCTTCAAAAAAAGTATGATGCTCGCTATACAACGGATGGAAGCACATCTAGGCCCTACATCAAGGTTGTACCTTAGTTTCATGCGCAAGGTGGGCAAGAGGATAGATGCAATGGAAGAAGATACGTTTATGGTTGCAGCTGCCGTCCTTGATCCATATACACATTACAGCCTCAACCTTTGCAACCATACAAATTATGCTACTGCACTAACAGATGCGATAGCGAAGATATTAGATCCAAAGAGTGCTCTTTCAGCCATTGATGAAGTTAGTAAGTTTAGGGAGTGCCAAGGAAGGTTTGGGACCAGATTAGCACAAGAAGCTGCGGCGAGAATGGAGCCAAGTAAGTCGTGGTCTTTTGGTTTTAGAATTTCCATTTCCTTTTGTTTTGTAATTCTGAAAATTTCATTGGTGATATCTTGCAGCCCAATGGTGGTTTCAATTTGGAGGGGATGTTCCTGCATTGCAGAAGTGTGCAATGAGAATTTGCTCACAATGTGTCTCATCTAGTGGGTGTGAGAGGAACTGGAGCGCCTTTGCTTTGGTGCACACAAAGCAAAGAAATCGCCTTTTATATGACAAGCTCCACAAGCTAGTTTCTGTCCGCTACAACCTAAAGGTATAAACCAACTCAAATTTACTTTGTACCTTGTATTGTCCTTGTGTCATATAATTTACTTGGTTTACTATCCAAACCTTGAAGATACGTGCTGAAGAAGATCAAGAGAAAGAGAGAGATATAGATAAAGAGGTTGATCCAAGTGCATTGCTGATAGATACAACAATGTTCGATGAGACAAATCCAATAATGGAGTGGCTGAATGAGGATGAAGAGGATCCAATTTTGGATGGAGCCGATGCGGCCAGTGCTGTTTTTGAGAAAATAAGGCGCCTCAACTCAAGCAGGAAGGATTCTTATGTTGGTACAAAGGCTAATAAGAAGAAAAGAAAGAGGAATCATGATGAGGAGAATGAGTATGTCGAAACTGACAGTGAGAATGACGACAACGAGAATGAATATGTTGATAATGAGAGTGAGGATGATGATGGGGTGAGTGAGGATGATGAGGATGATCAACAAGATCAGCAAGAAACACAAATGCAAGTGGAAGAAGAGACACAAGTACAAGTTGAAAAGGAGACACAAGCAAGCATTGGCAATTTGGAGACTCGTAGATCTGGACGACTAGTTAGGAAGAAGACCAAGGAAATCAACAGCCTCTACTCGTAGATTTGGTAAGTCTCTTCTTTTCGGTGTTTCTTCTTCATGATGATTACTTTGAAAAATCTAGCTTGATGCATATGTTTGAAGCGGTTGATCTTTAAATAGCTTGATGTACATTGCTTTCTTATTCTGGTGCTCTAATGTGTATGCTCACCGTGTAATGATCAGTGCGCTTGTTCTAATTGCTACTTGTCAATTATCATGTAGTATTGTTGTAATTTCTACTTATCTTCTTGTATGGCTGTTGTAATTGCTACTTATCACCTACTAGTGCTGTTCCAATTGCTACCACTCACCTACTAGTGCTGTTCTAATTGCTACTTGTCTCTTAGTGCTATTCTAGTTGCTACTTATCATGTAGTGTTGTTCTAAATGCTACTTATCACTTGTATTTGTCTTTTAAATGGTACCTAGCTGGAGCTTGGAGCTAGCTGGAGCTTGGAGAATGATGCTAGTTGGAGGCTTGGAGCATGGAAGCTGGAGCTAGTGATGATTTCTTTTGGAGTTGTTGTTCGTTGTGATGCTTTGATGGTTGCCTTTTGCTGTTCGGTGTGATGCTTTGATGGCTGTCTTTTGGAGATGTTTCTACGTGAAGTCCTTTAAATTCCTAGAGTTGGTTGTACTGAAGTATTTAAACTTTGAACTATGATGTGATGGTTGTGGACTGTAAGTTTAGAACTAATGTGATGGTTGTGGACTGTAAGTTTATATTGGACTGACGCTCTTATTTTAATCCCTAGAGCTAATTTGCTAAACATTATATGATTACTCCTGATGGCTGTTGGGCTGCTATGCTTTTGCTTTGCTTTTTCAAATTTATGTGAATGTTTGGTCAAATTTCGGCCGAATTTCGGCCAAATTTCGGTCAATTTTTGTCTGAAAATTCAAAATTTGATTTCGTAATTTCGTCCGAAATTTTGCCGAAATTTTTGAAATGACCGAAATTCGGCCATTTCGTTCAGGGCCGAAAAAAATGGCAAACCGAAAATCAAAACGCAGGTTAGATCGACTATCTCGATCTGCTCCTCCCCGCCAGAAGAAACCTGCAAGCTATCCAGCACAAGAATTTCAAAGACATCAATATGCAAACGCATACCTGCTTGAATCATCTCACCAGCATTCAGGTACCGCCCGGCCAAAATGTCGTGTTCTTCATCCCTCACCGTCGTCCAACTTGAGCACGGATGCATCTACACGAAACCATCCCGCCAGATCTCCATCCTCCGGTCATCTTGAAACGAATTCTCCAACGCACTTCATCGGACGGATTGGCGAACGGATCGTGATCCAGATCCGAGTCAGACTCGGAGGCAGCATAGCCTGGCGGCCGTGGCAGCGCCGGAGACGACGAGAAGGCAGCCGGAACCACGCCCCCAAGCGCCGGCTTGATCAGCGGAGGCGATGCCGGCGGCGGCGGCACGACCACCACCCTCTCTCCATCCCCCTCACGTGCCTGCGTGATTAGCGGAGATGATTCCGGCGGCGGCGCCCGCTCCCGCAGCTCCTCAGCAGACTCCTCGTTCACCGTGGTCGGCGGCGCGGGCGGTGGCTCCGGCATCGGCGGCTCGGTCGCCTCGGTCGCCTCAGCCGCGGCAGTCATCTCCCGCATCTCCTCAGTAATTACCTATATAGTAGTAGTACACATAGTTAGGTTGCTGTCATGCCATCCTTTTGCGTTCGTCGGTAGATGGGTGAAGCGTTCGAGTGGCCTAGATAGACTGAACTGAACATGCTTAGAAGAAGGCAGGCGCTGATGTTTCATTCGCATGGCATTCAGACAAAACTTTGGGGCTATATACATTGATATAGCTCACAGGTGGAGACACTGGTTTGATAGTGACCACACGAACATAAAGATGACAAGATGATAAGGGATTAGATAGCGATCTGGGATCTGTTTTCTTAGCTCAATTTTGGAGGGCTATATAGTTCACAGGTGGAGACACTGGTTTGATAGTGACCGCACGAACATAAAGATGACAAGACGATAAGGGAACTAGCTAGTAGATTAGATAACTAGCTTAGAGGATGCTTGGATTCAAGGGACTATTTTTAGTAGTCTGACTAAAAATAATTTTTTTTAGAGGCTAAAGTTCCAAGCACCCCTGACTAAAGACAGGCTAGGACTAGTCTTGAGGCTAAAAATTTTTAGTCATAGGAAACCTACTAAAATATGTATTAGCCCTCTCTCTTCTCATTTAATGCCTCTCCTTTAACACATGCGAGTTCTGGATTGGAGGGTTTGGAGGATAATAAATGCTCAATAACTTGATTTTATTCTCTTTAGTATTTGGATCCAAGCATAGGTGAGGCTAGCAAGTTTTAGTCCCACTACTTTTAGTCATGGGACTAAAACGTATCCAAACACCCTCTTATAATTAGCTCCATTCCAAGATGAAAATGGTTGGTCCAATCTACAGTACGTATCAATCATGCACGCATCCAATCAGGGCCGGCCCTGAGGGGGGGCAGGGGGGCGGCCGCCCCGGGCCCCCCAAATCCAGGGGCCCCCTTTGACCTGGTATGCCTTACGCAGCAGCAGGTCAGATCACGTCGTAGTTTTCCTGTTTTCATCGTTGCGATCCATCCATCCCTCCTCTCGCTGAGATATTGGGCCTGGCCCAATGCATGGGCGGCATGACCAATCCTGCCGAGGCCCTAGCGCACAATGCCCTCGTCTCCTTTTGTTCCGTCGTGGATGCCCATCGCGCGCCGCCAATGCCAAACTTCAGGACCCAATCGCGGCTAGGCCATCGCAGTCGATGCAAGGAAGGGGGATGAGGAGCACATATGTACGCTGGTCTTCAGGCCCTTGTAAGTATAGCTTCGCTCTTTTTTGATCGAATCTTGTGGGACTGTATGGATTTTCAGATTTGTCCCCTTCCTTGCGCTCGATCGAAAGAAATAGTCACCATGAGCAGGATTTAAGTTTGGCATCCAAAAATTAGGGTTTGTGGTGTTACTGTTCAATTTAGAGAAATTATGAGTATGGGCTGATGTCTACTGAAGCAGGATTGACCACTAAGTTACGTCAAATTCTGTAGGAGACTTGTCGATCAATTTATGGTTTTGTGGTGATTCTGCAAAATCCCTTTTCTCAAAAACATTCAAATAGTTCCTTCCTTTTAGAAAAAAATTCAACATAATCTCCAGGATCAAAGTTGATAGAAAATAATGCCTTTTGGATCTGGAGATGATTTCTAGTAATATACTGAATCTTCCGCTCATCAGTTTTCTCATATAGTTTATGACATTTAACTCATTATCCATGTTATCCCTAGAGCTTAGAAGATGGTTTGAATGCTTCAAGAACAATTTCTTTTATCAAGGACATGTATAAGGAGGCACTTGAATGATGGCCGAGATATGCTAAGAAGCATGAACATCTTTTAAATAGCTATATAGTGAGTAGAAACGGTGTGAGGTTTGTAAATTTCCAAGGGAGCTTAAATAGTTTGGTAACTTAAAAAAATTATTGAATGAGATTTACATTGGTACCATAGTAAATATAATTGCATCGACCAATGTGAGAGGTAAACTTTAAGGCAAAATGCAAATTATTTGATTTTTGCATGCATTTTACTATACTGTTAATTAATAATATTCACACATACATATATTGAATATTACTGTGATGTTTATATTGAGGGCCCCCTGATTCTAGTCTCGCCCCGGGCCCCATAAATCTCAGGACCGGCCCTGCATCCAATCCAAGGCACACGCACAAAGTAGGCGTAGGCACATCGTCGTCCAGATTCATTCACCATCATTAGACATAAAATGATTCCGGAAGAGAAGAATTAAGGTTGAGACAATTAGGTGCCAACCGAGTGAACGGTCCCAACTGATGCTCAAATTAAATCCTGACCCAACCAACCATCCAACCTCACACAACTATATACGCATATGTACATGTGCGTCTTTATCGGGAAAAAAATGTACATGTGCGTGCATGCACGGTAATATATGACCCAAACTGGCAGCCAACACCACCCACAACCGCCGTTCGAACCGCATGTGCGGGTGACGGGATGACATGCGTGACATAAGCCATTTAACCCACGATCTGATGCTTGAATAATATGTAAGCTCAATATAAATTAACAATACTCATCCTGAGGGGTTAACGTCGTGGGGCATATGATAGCGAAATTGTTGGTTTGTTTTATCTGGACATGCATGCATGATGAATTGGAGAGGACGGGCTAGCTACAATTTGGGCGGGCACACACAACACACGACGCACCAGCTGTTAGTTAACTAACCAACACACAGAGAGAGTTTGAGAGATAGACATGGGTGGTAGCTAAAGCACACACGATGACACGACACGGCAAGCTACAGGAATTTGCTATCTAGCTTGTGGTGTTGGCCGCCTGGCCGGAGCTAGCTTAGCGGTGATGATTGAGAAGGGACACCCGCCGGAAATTTGGGAAGGGAAAGGGAAACCAGCCACGGGGAAGGCAGGCAATGATGTGTGCCGGGGAAAACAGGACAGACTATACACCCTCTGATGGAATGGCCGGCCAATGAGATCGCCCACTGCGTGCTCTCGTGCCCTTGTCCTCCATCGTGCAAAAAGGGTTAACGGCTAGTGGTGGTGCTAATTACCAGCGCTCCATCCGTCTGATCCGAGTTTCAGTCCGTCTCGAGGACTGCATGCCGGTGAAAATGCATTCATGGCCTGGTTGCTTTGCTTTCTTCGGTCGCTCATGGCCGGCCGTGACGCCGCCACCGGCCCGCTCTATCTAATTAAGGGCATTTCCAAGAGCTTTCACCCATCAAATGACGTTATTTTTGTTGGCGGACCTACTTGTCCGTGTTGAATATATGGTTTGTGCATGTATATTGTATAGTCCGGTCTATCTCCTAGTCATTGTATAGTTGAGGTTGTGGCCCACCTTGTATTCCATATATACGTGCGCTATGCACCGATCAATACATCGAGTTGTATTGCCAAAATATTTGTTTCCAACATGGTATCATACCTACAATCCTGACCCTAACTCCTGCCGCCGCCACCACGATCACATCGCCGCCGCCGCCGTCTCCTCGCCGCCGCGCCGCCGTCCCCTGTGTGCCGCCGCCGGCTCGCACTTCCGCCCGCAACCCGCAGCGCCGCCACCCGCCGCACCGCCATCCCTCTCGCCGCGCCGCTTCACCACGCGCCGCCGCCCTTCCCTCTCGGCCATGGCCTCCCCCGGTTCCATCGGTACCACCCGCAGCCGCCGCACCAACCCCTTCGACGGCCCCGATCCCGTCGTCATCCGTGATCTCAATATCCTCGCTCGGGTTCCCGTCGTCCTCGATCACCTCACCTCCACCTACTATGCCTGGAAGACGTACTTCTCCCTTGTGTTCCGTGAGTACAATCTCCGGGATCACATCGATGACTCCGTGGACTCCCGCTTCATGGAGGACGATGGGGAGTGGACGTCCATCGACGCCACTCTTATCCACTGGTTCTACACCACCATCTCGAAGGACCTCTTCCACACGGTGGTCTCCGTCGATGATGACGCTCACAGCGTTTGGACTAAGCTCAACGGCCTCTTCACCGACAACACGCTCCAACGCAAGGTTTTCTTGCACGGCGAGTTTTTTGGGTGCCAGCAGCTTGACTCGTCGGTTGACAATTATTGCATGCGCCTCAAGAAGTTTGTCGACGAGCTCCGTGACCTCGGCGAGAAGGTCTCCGACGAGCTCCTCCTCAGCACTCTCATCGCCGGCCTGAACGAAGACTTCGGGAACGCCGCCTCCAACATCCCTCTCATCACCAACCCGACCTTCCTCAAGATCGTCGCGTACCTGAAGCTGAAGGAGAGGAGGATGCGGATGTCGCGCACCCGGGCCACCCATACGGCTCTCACCGCCGGAACCCGCGGCGGTGCACCGCCCACCGCTCCGGCTTCCCCGCCGCGGCTCGCCCAGGGGCCCCTCCATGCGCAACCGCCGCCCGGGTTCCCATATCCCGCGCCGCCGCAGGCCCCTCCGCTGCCCCCCGCCGAGCAGCAGCAGCGCTGGGGCGGGCATTGCGGCCGAGGTGGACGCAAGCAGCAGCAGCAGCCAGCTGCCCATGGCGGGGCGCCGCGCCAGCCGCAGCACCCGCTCTCGCCGGCGCCCTGGCAGGCCGGCCAGAACCCCTGGACGGGGGTTGTTCACGCATACTCCATGCCCATACCGCGCGCCCCCGTCCCTGGTGTTTTTGGCGCCCGTCCGACCCCTCATCAGGCTCTGTACGCGGCCCCTCAGGCGTATCCGCCGGCGCCGCTCTACGGCCCCTCTACGGCCAGTGGGTTTGCGGCGCCGCCGCCACAGCCCCTGCCGTCGGCCCCGGCCCTCCCGCCGGCACCATGGGACCCCGAGCTGCTAGCGGCCCTCCACACCGCCCCCACGCCACAGCAGTACACTGGCGGTAGCAACTGGTACATGGACACCGGAGCCACGGCTCACAAGGCCGCCAACCCCGATAACCTTCTTACCGCTCACTCTGTTCACACTGCTGCTCGCATTACCGTGGGCGACGGTTCTTCCATGCCCATCACTCATGTCGGCCATGCTGCTTTTCCTTCTAACTCCATTCCATTGCATCTTTCTAACGTACTCGTTTCACCTGACTGTTGGAAATATGCCCTAGAGGCAATAATAAAAGGATTATTATTATATTTCCTTGTTCATGATAATTGTCTTTTATTCATGTTATAATTGTGTTATCCGGAAATCGTAATACCTATGTGAATACATAGACACCAACATGTCCCTAGTAAGCCTCTAGTTGACTAGCTCGTTGATCAACAGATAGTCATGGTTTCCTGACTATGGACATTGGATGTCATTGATAACGAGATCACATCATTAGGAGAATGATGTGATGGACAAGACCCAATCCTAAACATAACACAAGATCGTATAGTTCATTTGCTAGAGTTTTTCCAATGTCAAGTATCTTTTCCTTAGACCATGAGATCGTGTAACTCCCGGATGCCGTAGGAGTGCTTTGGGTGTACCAAACGTCACAACGTAACTGAGTGACTATAAAGGTATACTACGGGTATCTCCGAAAGTGTCTGTTGGGTTGACACGGATCAAGACTGGGATTTGTCACTCCGTATAACGGAGATGTATCTTTGGGCCCACTCGGCAATGCATCATCATAATGAGCTCAAAGTGACCAAGTGTCTGGTCACGGGATCATGCATTACGGTACGAGTAAAGTGACTTGCCGGTAACGAGATTGAACGAGGTATTGGGATACCGACGATCGAATCTCGGGCAAGTAACGTACCGATTGACAAAGTGAATTGTATACGGGGTTGCTTGAATCCTCGACATCGTGGTTCATCCGATGAGATCATCGAGGAGCATGTGGGAGCCAACATGGGTATCCAGATCCCGCTGTTGGTTATTGACCGGAGAGCCGTCTCGGTCATGTCTACATGTCTCCCGAACCCGTAGGGTCTACACACTTAAGGTTCGGTGATGCTAGGGTTGTAGAGATATGAATATGTAGTAACCCAAAAGTTGTTAGGAGTCCCGGATGAGATCCCGGATGTCACGAGGAGTTCCGGAATGGTCCGGAGGTGAAGAATTATATATAGGAAGTGCAGTTTCGGCCATCGGGAGAGTTTCGGGGGTCACCGGTATTGTACCGGGACCACCGGTAGGGTCCCGGGGGTCCATCGGGTGGGGCCACCCATCCCGAAGGGCCCCATGGGCTAAAGTGGGGAGGGGAACCAGCCCATAGTGGGCTGGTGCGCCCCCCTTGGCCCACCCCATGCGCCTAGGGTGGGGAACCCTAGGGTGGGGGGCGCCCCACCTGGCTTGGGGGGCACTCCACCCCTTGGCCTCCGCCCCCCCATAGGAGATCCCATCTCCTAGGGCCGGCGCACCCCCCTAGGGGGACTATATAAAGGGGGGGAGGGAGGGGCAGCCGCACCCTTGAGTCTTGGCGCCTCCCTCTCCCCTGCTACACCTCTCCTTCTCGTAGTAGAATGGCGAAGCCCTGCTGCGGTGACCCCTGCATCCACCACCACGCTGTCGTGCTGCTGGATCTTCATCAACCTCTCCTTCCCCTTGCTGGATCAAGAAGGAGAATACGTCACGCTGACCGTACGTGTGTTGAACGCGGAGGTGCCGTCCGTTCGGCGCTAGGATCTCCGGTGATTTGGATCACGTCGAGTACGACTTCCTCATCCCTGTTCTTTGAATGCTTCCGCGCGTGATCTACAAAGGTATGTAGATGCAATCCGATCACTCGTTGCTAGATGAACTCATAGATGGATCTTGGTGAAACCGTAGGAAAATTTTTGTTTTCTGCAACGTTCCCCAACAGTGGCATCATGAGCTAGGTCTATGCCTAGTTCTCTTTGCACGAGTAGAACATAATTTGTTGTGGGCGTAGATGTTATCAACTTTCTTGCCGCTACTAGTCTTATTTTGCTTCAGCAGTATTGTGGGATGAAGCGGCCCGGACCAACCTTACACGTACGCTTACGTGAGACCGGTTCCACCGACTGACATGCACTAGTTGCATAAGGTGGCTGGCGGGTGTCTGTTTCTCCAACTTTAGTTGGAGCGGATTCGATGAAAAGGGTCCTTATGAAGGGTAAATAGAAGTTGACAAATCACGTTGTGGCTTTCACGTAGGTAAGAAAACGTTCTTGCTAGAACCCTATTACAGCCACGTAAAACTTGCAACAACAATTAGAGGACGTCTAACTTGTTTTTGCAGCAAGTGTTTTGTGATGTGATATGGCCAAAGTTGTGATGAATGATGAATGATATATATGTGATGTATGAGATGTTCATGCTATTGTAATAGGAATCACGACTTGCATGTCGATGAGTATGACAACCGGCAGGAGCCATAGGAGTTGTCTTTATTTTTTGTATGACCTGCGTGTCATTGAGAAACGCCATGTAAATTACTTTACTTTATTGCTAAACGTGTTAGCCATAGTAGTAGAAGTAATAGTTGGCGAGCAACTTCATGGAGACACGATGATGGATATCATGATGATGGAGATCATGGTGTCATGCTGGTGACAAGATGATCATGGAGCCCCAAGATGGAGATCAAAGGAGCTATGTGATATTGGACATATCATGTCACTATTATTATTTGATTGCATATGATGTTTATCATGTTTTTGCATCTTGTTTACTTAGAACAACGGTAGTAAATAATATGATCCCTCATAATAATTTCAAGAAAGTGTTCCCCCTAACTATGCACCGTTGCGATAGTTCGTTGTTTCGAAGCACCACGTGATGATCGGGTGTGATAGATTTCAACGTTCACATACAACGGGTGTAAGACAGATTTACACATGCAAACACTTAGGTTGACTTGACGAGCCTAGCATGTACAGACATGGCCTCGGAACACAGAAGACCGAAAGGTCGAGCATGAGTCGTATAGAAGATACGATCAACATGAAGATGTTCACCGATGTTGACTAGTCCGTCTCACGTGATGATCGGACACGGCCTAGTTAACTCGGATCATGTTATACTTAGATGCCTGGAGGGATGTCTATCTGAGTGGGAGTTCATTGAATAATTTGATTTAGATGAACTTAATTATCATGAACTTAGTCTAAAATCTTTACAGCATGTATTGTAGATCAAATGGCCAACGTTGTCCTCAACTTCAACGCGTTCCTAGAGAAAACCAAGCTAAAAGATGATGGCAGCAACTATACAGACTAGGTCCGGAACCTGAGGATCATCCTCATAGCTGCCAAGAAAGATTATGCCCTACAAGCACCGCCAGGTGAAGCACTTGTTCTCCCTGCAGAACAAGACGTTATGAACGCTTGGCAGACACGTACCAATGATTACTCCCTCGTTCAGTGTGGCATGCTTTATAGCTTAGAGCCGGGGCTCCAAAAGCGTTTTGAGAGACACAGAGCATATGAGATGTTCGAAGAGCTGAAAATGGTTTTTCAAGCTCATGCCCGGGTCGAGAGATATGAAGTCTCCGACAAGTTCTTCAGCTGTAAGATGGAGGAAAACAGTTCTGTCAGTGAGCACATACTCACTATGTCTGGGTTACATAACCGCTTGACTCAGCTGGGAGTTAATCTCCCGGATGACGCGGTCATTGACAGAATCCTTCAGTCGCTTCCACCGAGCTACAAGAGCTTTGTGATGAACTTCAATATGCAGGGGATGGAAAAGACCATTCCTGAGGTATATTCAATGCTGAAATCAGCGGAGGTGGAAATCTAAAAGGAACATCAAGTGTTGATGGTGAATAAAACCACTAAGTTTAAGAAAGGCAAGAGTAAGAAGAACTTCAAGAAGGACGGCAAGGGAGTTGCCGCGCCCGGTAAGCAAGCTGCCGGGAAGAAGCCAAAGAATGGACCCAAGCCCGAGACTGAGTGTTTTTATTGCAAGGGGAAGTGGTCACTGGAAGCGGAACTGTCCCAAATACTTAGCGGACAAGAAGGCCGGCAACACTAAAGGTATATGTGATATACATGTAATTGATGTGTACCTTACCAGTACTCGCAGTAGCTCCTGGGTATTTGATACCGGTGCGGTTGCTCACATTTGTAACTCAAAGCAGGAGCTGCGGAATAAGCGGAGACTGGCGAAGGACGAGGTGACGATGCGCGTCAGGAATGGTTCCAAGGTCGATGTGATCGCCGTTGGCACGCCGCCTCTACATTTACCTACGGGATTAGTTTTGAAACTCAATAATTGTTATTTAGTGCCAAGTTTGAGCATGAACATTGTATCAGGATCTCGTTTAATACGAGATGGCTACTCATTTAAATCCGAGAATAATTGTTGTTCTATTTATATGCGAGATATGTTTTATGGTCATGCTCCGATGGTGAATGGTTTATTCTTAATGAATCTCGAGCGTAATGCTACACATATTCATAGTGTGAGTACCAAAAGATGTAAGGTTGATAATGATAGTCCCACATACTTGTGGCACTGCCGCCTTGGTCACGTAGGTGTCAAACGCATGAAGAAGCTCAATGCAGATGGACTTTTAGAGTCTCTTGATTACGAATCATTTGACACGTGCGAACCATGCCTCATGGGTAAAATAACCAAGACTCCGTTCTTAGGAACAATGGAGCGAGCAACCAACTTATTGGAAATCATACATACTGATGTGTGCGGTCCAATGAGTGTTGAGGCTCGCGGTGGCTATCGTTATGTTCTCGCCCTCACTGATGACTTGAGTAGATATGGGTATGTCTATTTAATGAAACACAAGTCTAAGACCTTTGAAAAGTTCAAGGAATTTCAGAGTGAGGTTGAGAATCAACGTGACAGGAAAATCAAGTTCTTGCGATCAGATCGTGGAGGAGAATACTTGAGTCACGAGTTTGGCACACACTTAAGAAAATGTGGAATAGTTTCACAACTCACGCCGCCTGGAACACCTCAGCGTAATGGTGTGTCCGAACGTCGAGATATGGTGCGATCTATGATGTCTCTTACCGATTTACCGCTATCATTTTGGGGCTATGCTTTAGAGACTGCCGCATTCACTTTAAATAGGGCTCCGTCGAAATCCGTTGAGACGACACCGTATGAATTATGGTTTGGGAAGAAACCTAAGCTGTCGTTTCTAAAAGTTTGGGGATGCGATGCTTATGTCAAGAAACTTCAACCTGAAAAGCTCGAACCCAAGTCGGAAAAATGCGTCTTCATAGGATACCCTAAAGAAACTATTGGGTATACCTTCTACCTCAGATCCGAAGGCAAGATCTTTGTTGCCAAGAATGGATCCTTTCTAGAGAAGGAGTTTCTCTTGAAAGAAGTAAGTGGGAGGAAAGTAGAACTTGATGAAGTATTACCTCTTGAACCGAAAAGTGGCGCAACTCAAAAAAATGTTCGTGAGGTGCCTGCACCGACTAGAGAGGAAGTTAATAATGATGATCAAGATACTTCTGATCAAGCTCCTACTGAACTTCGAAGGTCCACAAGGACACGTTCCGCACCAGAGTGGTACGGCAACCTTGTCTTGGAAATCATGTTGTTAGACAACGGTGAACCTTCGAACTATGAAGAAGCGATGGCGGGCCCGGATTCCGACAAATGGCTGGAAGCCATGAAATCCGAGATAGGATCCATGTATGAAAACAAAGTATGGACTTTGACTGACTTGCCCGTTGAGCGGCGAGCCATAGAAAATAAATGGATCTTTAAGAAGAAGACAGACGCGGATGGTAATTTGACCATCTATAAAGCTCGTCTTGTCGCTAAGGGTTATCGACAAGTTCATTGGGTTGACTACGATGAGACCTTCTCTCCCATAGCGAAGCTGAAGTCCGTCCGAATTATGTTAGAAATTGCCGCATACTATGATTATGAGATATGGCAAATGAACGTCAAAACGGCATTCCTTAATGGTTTCCTTAAGGAAGAATTGTATATGATGCAGCCGGAAGGTTTTGTCGACCCTAAGAATGCTAACAAGCTATGCAAGCTCCAGCGATCCATTTATGGGCTGGTGCAAGCATCTCGGAGTTGGAATATTCGCTTTGATGAGATGATAAAAGCGTTTGGGTTTATGCAGACTTATGGAGAAGCCTGCATTTACAAGAAAGTGAGTGGGAGCTCTGTAGCATTTCTCGTATTATATGTAGATGTCATACTTTTGATCGGAAATGATATAGAGCTTTTGGACAGCATTAAGGCCTACTTGAATAAGAGTTTTTCAATGAAGGACCTTGGAGAAGCTGCTTATATATTAGGCATGAAGATCTATAGAGATAGATCAAGACGCCTCATAGGTCTTTCACAAAGCACATACCTTGATAAGAAATTGAAGAAGTTCAATATGGATCAGTCAAAGAAGGGGTTCTTACCTGTGTTGCAAGGTGTGAAATTGAGCTCAGCTCAATGTCCGACCACGGCAGAAGATATAGAAGAGATGAGTGTCATCCCCTATGCCTCAGCCATAGGTTCTATTATGTATGCCATGGTGTGTACCAGACCTGATGTAAACCTAGCCGTAAGTTTGGTAGGTAGGTACCAAAGTAATCCCGGCAAGGAACACTGGACAGCGGTCAATAATATCCTGAAGTACCTGAAAAGGACTAAGGAAATGTTTCTCATTTATGGAGGTGACGAAGAGCTCGTCGTAAAGGGTCACGTCGATGCTAGCTTCGACGCAGATCTGGATGACTCTAAGTCACAAACCGGATACGTGTATATTTTGAATGGTGGGGCAGTAAGCTGGTGCAGTTGCAAGCAGAGCATCGTGGCGGGATCTACATGTGAAGCGAAGTACATGGCAGCCTCGAAGGCAGCGCATGAAGCAATTTGGGTGAAAGAGTTCATCACCGACCTAGGAGTCATACCCAATGCGTCGGGGCCGATCAAACTCTTCTGTGACAACACTGGAGCTATTGCACTTGCCAAGGAGCCCAGGTTTCACAAGAAGACCAGGAACATCAAGCGTCGCTTCAACTCCATTCGTGAAAATGTTCAAGATGGAGACATAGATATTTGTAAAGTGCATACGGAACTGAATGTAGCAGATCCATAGACTAAACCTCTCCCTAGAGCAAAACATGATCAACACCAGAATTCCATGGGTGTTCGATCCATCACAATGTAACTAGATTATTGACTCTAGTGCAAGTGGGAGACTGTTGGAAATATGCCCTAGAGGCAATAATAAAAGGATTATTATTATATTTCCTTGTTCATGATAATTGTCTTTTATTCATGCTATAATTGTGTTATCCGGAAATCGTAATACATGTGTGAATACATAGACACCAACATGTCCCTAGTAAGCCTCTAGTTGACTAGCTCGTTGATCAACAGATAGTCATGGTTTCCTGACTATGAACATTGGATGTCATTGATAACGAGATCACATCATTAGGAGAATGATGTGATAGACAAGACCCAATCCTAAACATAGCACAAGATCGTATAGTTCATTTGCTAGAGTTTTTCCAATGTCAAGTATTTTTTCCTTAGACCATGAGATCATGTAACTCCCGGATGCCGTAGGAGTGCTTTGGGTGTACCAAACGTCACAACATAACTGGGTGACTATAAAGGTATACTACGGGTATCTCTGAAAGTGTCTGTTGGATCGACACGGATCAAGACTGGGATTTGTCACTCCGTATAACGGAGAGGTATCTCTGGGCCCACTCGGTAATGCAGCATCATAATGAGCTCAAAGTGACCAAGTGTCTGGTCACGGGATCATGCATTACGGTACGAGTAAAGTGACTTGCCAGTAACGAGATTGAACGAGGTATTGGGATACCGACGATCGAATCTCGGGCAAGTAACGTACCGATTGACAAAGGGAATTGTATACGGGGTTGCTTGAATCCTCAACATCGTGGTTCATCCGATGAGATCATCGAGGAGCATGTGGGAGCCAACATGGGTATCCAGATCCCGCTGTTGGTTATTGACCGGAGAGCCGTCTCGGTCATGTCTACATGTCTCCCGAACCCGTAGGGTCTACACACTTAAGGTTCGGTGACGCTAGGGTTGTACAGATATGAATATGCAGTAACCCGAAAGTTGTTCAGAGTCCCGGATGAGATCCCGGACGTCACGAGGAGTTCCGGAATGGTCCGGAGGTGAAGAATTATATATAGGAAGTGCAGTTTTGGCCATCGGGAGAGTTTCGGGGATGACCGGTATTGTACCGGGACCACCGGAAGGGTCCCGGGGGTCCACCGGGTGGGTCCACCCATCCCGGAGGGCCCCATGGGCTAAAGTGGGGTGGGGAACCAGCCCATAGTGGGCTGGTGCGCCCCCGTTGGCCCACCCCATGCGCCTAGGGTTGGGAACCCTAGGGTGGGGGCGCCCCACCTGGCTTGGGGGGCACTCCACCCCTTGGCCGCCGCCCCCCTAGGAGATCCCATCTCCTAGGGCCGGCGCACCCCCTAGGGGGCCTATATAAAGTGGGGAGGGAGGGGCAGCCACACCCTTGAGTCTTGGCGCCTCCCTCTCCCCTGCTACACCTCTCCCTCTCGTAGTAGAACGGCGAAGCCCTGCTGCGGTGACCCCTGCATCCACCACCACGCCGTCGTGCTGCTGGATCTTCATCAACCTCTCCTTCCCCTTGTTGGATCAAGAAGGAGGAGACATCACGCTGACCATACGTGTGTTGAACGCGGAGGTGCCATCGTTCGGCGCTAGGATCTCCGGTGATTTGGATCTCGTCGAGTACGACTTCCTCATCCCCGTTCTTTGAATTCTTCCGCGCGTGATCTACATAGGTATGTAGATGCAATCCGATCACTCGTTGCTAGATGAACTCATAGATGGATCTTGGTGAAACCATAGGAAATTTTTTGTTTTCTGCAACGTTCCCCAACACTGACATCATTAAAAATCTTGTTTCTGTTCGTTCTCTTACATGTGAAAATCCTTTCACCGTTGAATTTGACATGTTTGGCTTTTCTGTTAAGGATGCCCGTACCAAGATGGTGCTCCACCGATGTGACAGCCCCGACGATCTCTACCCGGTCCACTCATCCACATCCTCCGTCACTGCACCCATGGCGCTTTCCGCTGGAGTGGACCTTTGGCATGGTCGTCTTGGTCATCCCAACACTGCCACCCTTCGTCATATTCTTCGCAGTTTTTCATTCACGTGTAATAAGATCGACAATCACACTTGTCATGCTTGTCGTCTCGGCAAACATACTCGTTTACCCTTTAGCACTTCCTCTCATGTTGCTTCATACCCATTTGAGTTAATTCATAGTGATGTTTGGACCTCTCCTGTTGCAAGTAACACGGGCTATCTCTATTATCTAGTTATTCTTGATGATTTTTCGCACTATGTGTGGACCTTCCCGTTGCGACGAAAGTCAGATTCGGTTGCCCTCTCACCGCTACTCCTATGTCTCCGCGCAGTTTGGTCGCCCCATTCATGCGTTGCGAACAGACAACGGGAAGGAGTTCGATAATCTTGCAATCCGCAAACTTCTCGCCACACACGACACGATTTTTCGTCTCACTTGCCCGTACACTTCGCAACAAAATGGCCGTGCTGAGCGCGTGCTTCGCACTCTTAATGACTGCGTTCGCACCCTCCTCTTTCACGCCAACGTGCCACCATGTTTCTGGCCTGACGCGCTCGCCAGCGCATCACTACTCCTCAACATCCGTCCCTGTTGCACTCGCGGGAATTTTGCTCCTCATCATCTTTTGTTCGGCACGCCACCTTCCTACACCGAGCTTCGCATTTTCGGTTGCTTGTGCTACCTAGCATCGATTCCACTACTCCTCATAAGCTCGCACCACGGTCCGTGGCCTGTATTTTTATTGGCTATCCCCCCAACACCAAAGGCTACCGCTGCTATGATCCTATCTCACATCGGGTCATCACTTCCCGACACGTTTACTTTGATGAGATGGTTTTTCCGTTTCAGCAGGTACCTTCGGATGTTGCGGCCTTGCCCGCTCCTGGTGAAGGCCACTCGAGCGCTTCTCTCGGGCCGCCTCCTGGCTTTGAGGGTGCCCCCCGTGCCCCGGGTTGAGTTCCTCCCCGGCCGGTTTCCTTAGGGGCTGCACCCCTCTCGGCGCCTGCGACGCCCCCTGCGCCACCATCGGCGCGGGCCTCCTAGGCGCCCCCCGTGCTCTCGCCTACGGCCTCGCCCGCGGCGGCCTCGCCTGCGGCCCTGCCCGCGGCCTCACCCGCGGCATCAGTGGCGGCGGGCTCTTCTTTGTATTCGCCCGTCGCCCGGACTCGTTGCCCCGCCTGATGACTCGCTCTCGGGCCGGTACCTTCCGCCCGAGTACGCGGTACACCAGCGATGACTATCTTCTCGCCGCTTCCGTCTCCGAGTCGTCCCCTCTCTCATCGTCAGCTCGAGCCGCCCTTCGGGGCCCTCATTAGCTCGCTGTGATGCAGGAAGAGTTCGATGCGCTCCAACGGAACCGCACCTGGCAGCTTGTCCCTCGGCCACTTTGTGCCAACATCATCATGGGCAAGTGGGTCTTTCAGCATAAGACTCATCCCGACAGGACTCTCAAGCGCTACAAAGCTCGTTGGGTGGTTCGAGGCTTTCGGCAACGTGCGGGCGTGGACTTCACCGACACTTTTGCTCCGGTTGTTAAACCAGGCACGATCCGCACCGTGCTTCAGCTGGCCGTCTCCCGAGCTTGGCCTGTGCATCAGTTGGACGTCTCCAACGCCTTTTTGCATGGCCACCTCGCCGAGCAGGTGCTCTGTGAGCAGCCCACCGGCTTCGTCGACGCCACACATTTGGACCATGTGTGCTTGCTCTCCTGTTCTCTTTATGGGTTGAAGCAGGTGCCTCGGGCCTGGTACCAGCGCATCGCTGCCTTCCTGCAAACGCTCGGATTTACATCGACCCGCTCCGAGACGTCCCTCTTCGTGTACCATCACGGGGTTGACACGGCCTACTTGTTGCTGTACGTCGACGACATCATCCTGACGGCATCCACTGTCGCGCTTCTCTAGCAGCTTACTGCTTGTCTTCGCGATGAGTTTGCCCTGAAGGACTTGGGGGCCCTCCACTACTTCCTCGACATTGAGGTGGTTCGACGGCCAGATGGGTTCTTTCTGCACCAGCAGCGTTAGCCCATGAGCTTCTCGATCGTGCCGGCATGCTTAACTGCAAGCCTGCTCCCACGCCTGTTGACACCAAGGCCAAGGTTTCAGCTCTGGAGGGCTCTCCCGCATCCGACGCGGCCTTCTATCGCTCCATTGTGGGTGCCTTGCAGTACCTCACTCTGACGCGCCCCGACTTGCAGTATGCCGTTCAGCAGGTCTGTCTTCACATGCATGCTCCGCGTGACTCTCACGGGACCTTGGTGAAGCGTATCCTCCGTTACATACGCGGCACTCCGTCCATGGGACTTACACTGACGGCCTCCGCCTCTACCGACCTCGTTGCCTACTCTGATGTGGACTGGGCTGGCTGCCCGTACACACGGCGCTCCACTTCGGGGTACTGTGTCTACCTTGGGCCGTCTCTGATCTCTTGGTCTTCCAAGCGACAGCCCACAGTCTCTCGCTCCAGTGCCGAGGCAGAGTATCGGGCAGTGGCTAACGCCGTTGCTGAATGCTCTTGGCTTCGTCAGCTGCTCCAGGAGTTGCTTTGTGATGTTCACAAGGACGCACTCGTCTACTGCGACAACGTCTCCGTCGTGTACCTCTCCGCCAACCCGGTCCACCATCGACGAACGAAGCACATTGAGCTTGACATACACTTTGTTCGTGAGCAGGTGGCCCTTGGGCGCATCCGGGTCCTCCACGTCCCGACGGCGCAACAGTTTGCCGATGTTATGACAAAAGGACTGCCTACTTCTGTTTTTGAGGAGCTCAGGTCCAGTCTTTGCGTCTCCGGCGACGCTTCGACTGCGGGGGGTGTTGAATATATGGTTTGTGCATGTATATTGTATAGTCCGGCCCACCTCCTAGCATTGTATAGTTGAGGTTGTGGCCCACATTGTACTCCATATATACGTGCGCTATGCGCCGATCAATACATCGAGTTGCATTGCCAAAATATTCGTTTCCAACAGTCCGGATACCCAACGGTGTTCCTCAATTGTCCTAACATTCAAACATAGTCATACATGCTAGCAACATTCAAACATAGCAAATCTACCTTAATTTAAACTATATTTAAATATAGCTGAACTAATGGACGACCGTGTAGCCAAAGTGGAGGCGAAGCTCGAAGGAGTTGGGGCGGCCACCGCTCTCATCGTTGTCGTCTAACCCGTTCCCAGTCATCATCTGGGCAACATCTGAAATTGGATGGAGAGGAGCTTTCTCATATGAGGGATTCTGCCTTGGCGATGCGTCATGCTCGGAGCCCACGATACCCTTCTCGAGCGCGACGTTGCCCTCCTCTATGGTCTAGGAACCGGGGGATGTTGGGGAACTTAGTAATTTCAAAAAAATTCCTACGCACACGCAAGATCATGGTGATGCATAGCAACGAGAGGGGAGAGTGTTGTCTATGTACCCTCGTAGACCGAAGCGGAAGCGTTGACGCAACGTAGAGGAAGTAGTCGTACGTCTTCCCGGTCCAACCGATCCAAGCACCGTTACTCCGGCACCTCCGAGTTCTTGGCACACGTTCAGCTCGATGACGCTCCCCGGGCTCCGATCCAGCAAAGCTTCGGGGAGGAGTTCCGCCAGCACGACGGCGTGGTGACGATCTTGATGTTCAACCGTCGCAGGGCTTCGCCTAAGCACCGCTACAATATGACCGAGGTGGAATATGGTGGAGGGGGGCACCGCACACGGCTAAGGAACGATCACGAAGATCAACTTGTGTGTCTATGGGGTGCCCCCTGCCCCCGTATATAAAGGAGTGGAGGAGGGGAGGGCCGGCCCTCTCTATGGCGCGCCCTGGGGGAGTCTTACTCCCACCGGGAGTAGGATTCCCCCTTTCCTAGTCCAACTAGGAGTCCTTCCATATAGTAGGAGTAGGAGACAAGGAAGGGGAAGAGGGAAGAGAAGGAAGGAGGGGGCGCCGCCCCTCCCCTTAGTCCAATTCGGACTAGTCAATGGGGGGGGGCGCGGCCTGCCTCTTCCTCTCCCCTAAAGCCCAATAAGGCCCATATACTTCTTCCCCCGTGTTCCCGTAACTCCCCGGTACTCCAAAAAATACCCGAACCATTCGGAACCTTTCCGATGTCCGAATATAGTCGTCCAATATATCGATCTTTACGTCTCGACCATTTCGAGACTCCTCGTCATGTCCCCGATCTCATCCGGGACTCCGAACTCCTTCGGTACATCAAAACTCATAAACTCATAATATAACTGTCATCGTAACGTTAAGCGTGAGGACCCTACAGTTCGAGAACAATGTAGACATGACCGAGACACGTCTCCGGTCAATAGCCAATAGAGGAACCTGGATGTTCATATTGGTTCCTACATATTCTACGAAGATCTTTATCGGTCAGACCGCATAACAACATACGTTGTTCCCTTTGTCATCGGTATGTTACTTGCCCGAGATTCGATCGTCGGTATGTCAATACCTAGTTCAATCTCGTTACCGGCAAGTCTCTTTACTCATTCTGTAATACATCATCTCACAACTAACTCATTAGTTGCAATGCTTGCAAGGCTTATGTGATGTGCATTACCGAGAGGGCCCAGAGATACCTCTCCGACAATCGGAGTGACAAATCCTAATCTTGAAATACGCCAACCCAACTTGTACCTTTGGAGACACCTGTAGAGCACCCTTATAATCACCCAGTTACGTTGTGACGTTTGGTAGCACACAAAGTGTTCCTCCGGCAAACGGGAGTTGCATAATCTCATAGTCATAGGAACATGTATAAGTCATGAAGAAAGCAATAGCAACATACTAAACGACCGGGTGCTAAGCTAATGGAATGGGTCATGTCAATCAGATCATTCACCTAATGATGTGATCCCGTTGATGAAATAACAACTCTTCGTCCATGGTTAGGAAACATAACCATCTTTGATTAACGAGCTAGTCAAGTAGAGGCATACTAGTGACACTTTGTTTGTCTATGTATTCACACATGTATTATGTTTCCGGTTAATACAATTCTAGCATGAATAATAAACATTTATCATGAAATAAGGAAATAAATAATAACTTTATTATTGCCTCTAGGGCATATTTCCTTCAGTCTCCCACTTGCACTAGAGTCAATAATCTAGATCACATCGCCATGTGATTTAACATCAATAGTTCACATCACCATGTGATTAACACCCATAGTTCACATCGTTATGTGACCAACACTCAAAGGGTTTACTAGAGTCAGTAATCTAGTTCACATCGTTTATGTGATTAACACCCAAAGAGTACTAAGGTGTGATCATGTTTTCTTGTGAGATAATCTTAGTCAACGGGTCTGTCACATTCAGATCCATAAGTATTTTGCGAATTCTATGTCTACAATGCTCTGCACGGAGCTACTCTAGCTAATTGCTCCCACTTTCAATATGTATCTAGATCGAGACTTAGAGTCATCCAGATTTGTGTCAAAACTTGCATCGACGTAACTTTTTACGACGAACCTTTTGTCACCTCCATAATTGAGAAATATTTCCTTATTCCACTAAGGATAATTTTGACCGCTGTCCAGTGATCTAATCTTAGATCACTATTGTACTCCCTTGTTTAACACAGTGTAGGGTATATAATAGATTTGGTACACAGCATGGCATACTTTATAGAACCTATGGCTGAGGCATAGGGAATGACTTTCATTCTCTTTCTATCGTCTACCGTGGTCGGGCTTTGAGTCTCACTCAATTTCACACCTTGTAACACAGCCAAGAACTCTTTCTTTGACTGTTCCATTTTGAACTACTTCAAAATCTTGTCAAGGTATGTACTCATTGGAATAAAAACTTATCAAGTGTCTTGATCTATCTCTATAGATCTTGATGCTCAATATGTAAGCAGCTTCACCGAGGTCTTTCATTGAAAAACTCTTATTCAAGTATCCCTTTATGCTATCCAGAAATTCTATATCATTTCCAATCAGTAATATGTCATCCACATATAATATCAGAAATGCTACAGAGCTCCCACTCACTTTCTTGTAAATACAGGCTTCTCCAAAAGTCTGTATAAAACCAAATGCTTTGATCACACTATCAAAGCGTTTATTCCAACTCCAAGAGGCTTGCACCAGTCCATAAATGGATCGCTGGAGCTTGCACACTTTGTTAGCTCCTTTTGGATCGACAAAACCTTCTGGTTGCATCATATACAACTCTTCTTCCAGAAATCCATTCAGGAATGCAGTTTTGATATCCATTTGCCAAATTTCATAATCATAAATTGCGGCAATTGCTAACATGATTCGGACAGACTTTAAGCATCGATACGAGTGAGAAAATCTCATCGTAGTCAACACCTTGAACTTTGTCAAAAACCTTTTTCGACAAGTCTAGCTTTGTAGATAGTAACACTACTATCAGCGTCCGTCTTCCTCTTGAAGATTCATTTATTTTCTATGGCTTGCCGATCATCGGGCAAATCCATCAAAGTCCGTACTTTGTTCTCATACATGGATCATATCTCAGATTTCATGGCCTTAAACCATTTTGCGGAATCTGGGCTCATCATCGCTTCCTCATAGTTTGCAAGTTCGTCATGGTCTAGTAACATGACTTCCAGAACAGGATTACCGTACCACTCTGGTGTGGATCTCACTCTGGTTTACCTACGAGATCCTGTAGTAACTTGATCTGAAGTTACATGATCATCATCATTAGCTTCCTCACTAATCGGTGTAGTAGTCACAGGAACAGATTTCTGTGATGAACTACTTTCCAATAAGGGAGAAGGTACAATTACCTCATAAAGTTCTAGTTTCCTCCCACTCACTTCTTTCGAGAGAAACTCCTTCTCTAGAAAGGATCCATTCTGAGCAATGAATAACTTGCCTTCGGATCTGTGATAGAAGGTGTACCCAACATTTTCTTTTGGGTATCCTATGAAGATTTACTTCTCCGATTTGGGTTTGAGCTTATCAAGTTGAAACTTTTTCACATAAGCATCGCAGTCCCAAACTTTAAGAAACGACAGCTTTAGGTTTCTCGCCAAACCATAGTTCATACGGTGTCGTCTCAACGGATTTAGATGGTGCCCTTTTAACGTGAATGTAGCTGTCTCTAATGCATAACCCCAAAACTATAGTGGTAGATCGGTAAGAGACATCATAGATCGCACCATATCTAATAAAGTACGGTTATGACGTTCGGACACACCATTATGCTGTGGTGTTCCAGGTGGCGTGAGTAGTGAAACTATTTCACATTGTTTTAACTGAAGACCAAACTCATAACTCAAATACTCTTCTCCATGATCAGATCGTAGAAACTTTATTTTCTTGTTACGATGATTTTCCACTTCACTCTGAAATTCTTTGAACTTTTCAAATGTTTCAGACTTATGTTTCATCAAGTAGATATACTCATATCTGCTCAAATCATCTGTGAAGATCAGAAAATAATGATACCTGTCGCGAGCCTCAATATTCATCGGACCACATACATCAGTATGTATGATTTCCAACAAATTTGTTGCTCGCTCCATTGTTCCGAAGAACGGAGTCTTAGTCATCTTGACCATGAGGCATGGTTCGCAAGCATCAACTGATTCATAATCAAGTGATTCCAAAATCCCATCAGCATGGAGTTTCTTTATGCGCTTTACACCAATATGACCTAAACAGCAGTGCCACAAATAAGTTGCACTATCATTATTAACTTTGCATCTTTTGGTTTCAATATTATGATTATGTGTATTACTACGATCGAGATCCAACAAACTATTTTCATTGGGTGTGTAACCATATAAGGTTTTATTCATGTAAACAGAACAACAATTTATTCTCTTACTTAAATGAATAACCGTATTACAATAAACATGATCAAATCATATTCATGCTCAACGCAAACACCAAATAACACTTATTTAGGTTCAACACTAATCCCAAAAGTATAGGGAGTGTGCGATGATGATCATATCAATCTTGGAACCACTTCCAACACACATCGTCACTTCACCCTTAACTAGTCTCTATTTATTCTGCAACTCCCGTTTCGAGTTACTAATCTTAGCAACTGAACTAGTATCTATTACTGAGGGGTTGCTATAAACACTAGTAAAGTACACATCAATAACATGTATATCAAATATACTTATGTTCACTTTGCCATCCTTCTTATCCGTCAATCACTTGGGGTAGTTCTGCTTCCAGTGACCAGTCCCTTTGCAGTAGAAGCACTTAGTCTCAGGCTTAGGATCAGACTTGGGCTTCTTCACTTAAGCAGCAACTTGATTGCCGTTCTTCTTGAAGTTCCCCTTCTTCCCTTTGCCCTTTTCTTGAAACTAGTGGTCTTGTCAACCATCAACACTTGATGTTTTTCTTGATTTCTACCTTCGTTGATTTCAGCATCACGAAGAGCTTGGGAGTTGTTTCCGTTATCCCTTGCATATTATAGTTCATCACGAAGTTCTACTAACTTGGTGATGGTGACTAGAGAATTCTGTCAATCACTATCTTATCTGGAAGATTAACTCCCACTTGATTCAAGCGATTGTAGTACCCAGACAATCTGAGCACATGCTCACTAGTTGAGCGATTCTCCTCCATCTTTTAGCTATAGAACTTGTTGGAGACTTCATATCTCTTAACTCGGGTATTTGCTTGAAATATTAACTTCAACTCCTGGAACATCTCATATGGTCCATGACGTTCAAAACGTCTTTGAAGTCCCGATTCTAAGCCATTTAAGTATGGTGCACTAAACTATCAAGTAGTCATCATATTGAGCTAGCCAAACGTTCATAACGTCTGCATCTGCTCCTGCAATAGGTCTGTCACCTAGCGGTGCATCAAGGACATAATTCCTCTATGCAGCAATGAGGATAAACCTCAGATCACGGATCTAATCCGCATCATTGCTACTAACATCTTTCAACACAATTTTCTCTAGGAATATATCAAAATAAACACAGGGAAGCAACAACGCGAGCTATTGATCTACAACATGATTTGCAAAATACTACCAGGACTAAGTTCATGATAAATTTAAGTTCAATTAATCATATTACTTAAGAACTCTCACTTAGATAGACATCCCTCTAATCATCTAAGTGATCACGTGATCCAAATCAACTAAACCATAACCGATCATCACGTGAAATGGAGTAGTTTTCAATGGTGAACATCGCTATGTTGATCATATCTACTATATGATTCACGCTCGACCTTTCGGTCTCAGTGTTCCGAGGCCATATCTGCATATGCTAGGCTCGTCAAGTTTAACCTGAGTATTCTGCGTGTGCAAAAACTGGCTTGCACCCGTTGTAGATGGACGTAGAGCTTATCACACCCGATCATCACGTGGTGTCTGGGCACGACGAACTTTGGCAACGGTGCATACTCAGGGAGAACACTTTTTATCTTAAAATTTAGTGAGAGATCATCTTATTATGCTACCGTCAATCAAAGCAAGATAAGATGCATAAAAGATAAACATCACATGCAATCAATATAAGTGATATGATATGGCCATCATCATCTTGTGCTTGTGATCTCCATCTCCGAAGCACCGTCATGATCACCATCGTCACCGACGCGACACCTTGATCTCCATCGTAGCATCGTTGTCGTCTCGCCAATCTTATGCTTCTACGACTATCGCTACCGCTTAGTGATAAAGTAAAGCATTACAGGGCGATTGCATTGCATACAATAAAGCGACAACCATATGGCTCCTGCCAGTTGCCGACAACTTGGTTACAAAACATGATCATCTCATACAATAAAATTTAGCATCATGCCTTGACCATATCACATCACAACATGCCCTGCAAAAACAAGTTAGACGTCCTCTACTTTGTTGTTGCAAGTTTTACGTGGCTGCTACGGGCTTAAGCAAGAACCAATCTTACCTACGCATCAAAACCACAATGATAGTTTGTCAAGTTGGTGTTGTTTTAACCTTCGCAAGGACCGGGCGTAGCCACACTCGGTTCAACTAAAGTTGGAGAAACTGACACCCGCTAGCCACCTGTGTGCAAAGCACGTCGGTAGAACCAGTCTCGCATAAGCGTACGCGTAATGTGGGTCCGGGCCGCTTTGTCCAACAATACCGCCGAACCAAAGTATGACATGCTGGTAAGCAGTATGACTTATATCGCCCACAACTCACTTGTGTTCTACTCGTGCATATAACATCAACACATAAAACCAAGGCTCGAATGCCACTGTTGGGGAACATAGTAATTTCAAAAAAAAATCCTACGCACACGCAAGATCATGGTGATGCATAGCAACGAGAGGGGAGAGTGTTGTCTACGTACCCTCGTAGACCGAAGCGGAAGCGTTGACACAACATAGAGGAAGTAGTCGTACGTCTTCCTGGTCCAACCGATCCAAGCACCGTTACTCCGGCACCTCCGAGTTCTTGGCACACGTTCAGCTCGATGACACTCTCCGGGCTCCGATCCAGCAAAGCTTCAGGGAGGAGTTCCGCCAGCACGACGGCGTGGTGACGATCTTGATGTTCAACCGTCGCAGGGCTTCGCCTAAGCACCGCTACAATATGACCGAGGTGGAATATGGTGGAGGGGGGCACCGCACACGGCTAAGGAACGATCACGAAGATCAACTTGTGTGTCTATGGGGTGCCCCCTGCCCCCGTATATAAAGGAGTGGAGGAGGGGAGGGCCGGCCCTCTCTATGGCGCGCCCTGGGGGAGTCCTACTCCCACCGGGAGTAGGATTCCCCCTTTCCTAGTCCAACTAGGAGTCCTTCCATATAGTAGGAGTAGGAGACAAGGAAGGGGAAGAGGGAAGAGAAGGAAGGAGGGGGCGCCGCCCCTCCCCTTAGTCCAATTCGGACTAGTCAATGGGGGGGGGCGGCCTGCCTCTTCCTCTCCCCTAAAGCCCAATAAGGCCCATATACTTCTTCCCCCGTGTTCCCGTAACTCCCCGGTACTCCAAAAAATACCCGAACCATTCGAAACCTTTCCGATGTCCGAATATAGCCGTCCAATATATCGATCTTTACGTCTCGACCATTTCGAGACTCCTCGTCATGTCCCCGATCTCAGCCGGGACTCCGAACTCCTTCGGTACATCAAAACTCATAAACTCATAATATAATTGTCATCGTAACGTTAAGCTTGCGGACCCGACGGTTCGAGAACCATGTAGACATGACCGAGACACGTCTCCGGTCAATAACCAATAGCGGAACCTGGATGTTCATATTGGTTCCTACATATTCTACGAAGATCTTTAATGGTCAGACCGCATAACAACATACGTTGTTCCCTTTGTCATCGGTATGTTACTTGCCCGAGATTCGATCGTCGGTATCTCAATACCTAGTTCAATCTCGTTACCGGCAAGTCTCTTTACTCATTCTATAATACATCATCTCACAACTAACTCATTAGTTGCAATGCTTGCAAGGCTTATGTGATGTGTATTACCGAGAGGGCCCAGAGATACCTCTCCGACAATCGGAGTGACAAATCCTAATCTCCAAATACGCCAACCCAACATGTACCTTTGGAGACACCTGTAGAGCACCTTTATAATCACCCAGTTACGTTGTGACGTTTGGTAGCACACAAAGTGTTCCTCCGGCAAACGGGAGTTGCATAATCTCATAGTCATAGGAACATGTATAAGTCATGAAGAAAGCAATAGCAACAGACTAAACGATCGGGTGCTAAGCTAATGGAATGGGTCATGTCAATCAGATCATTCACCTAATGATGTGATCATGTTGATCAAATAACAACTCTTTGTCCATGGTTAGGAAACATAACCATCTTTGATTAACGAGTTAGTCAAGTAGAGGCATACTAGTGACACTTTGTTTGTCTATGTATTCACACATGTATTATGTTTCCGGTTAATACAGTTCTAGCATGAATAATAAACATTTATCATGAAATAAGAAAATAAATAATAACTTTATTATTGCCTCTAGGGCATATTTCCTTCAGGGGAGTGCCCATTCAACCCCGAGCTCCTCGTTCTCAAGGATATCTCCTGACGGCACTGGTGAGGATGTCGGGTCGTGGAGGGGATAAAAGGGGGTAGTGGATGGGGGTAGGTTGCTGAGTCGACGTGGTGGACAATACGGCCATTCCCTACTCTCTCTTTTTTGTGCAAGAAATTTTCAATCTATTCTTCATTTGTTATGACAATATAGAGGACAACAAACGTAACAAACATTACAACTAGGTCCATAGGTCACTTAGTGACGACTACAAACATTCGAGTGAGTTGCATGTTCGTTTGACATCAAAGTGGAGTATTTCCAATAATCCGGACTGTTGGGGCAGAGTAGAGGTGTAGTATGTTGGAGACCCATTTTTTCCCCATCAAATAGGTACTCCCTCCTTTCCATTTTAGAGGGCTCATCTCAAAAAAATCAGATTTCATTACATTAGGCTCATTTTGAGTCCAAATTAAGTTAAGGTGCTTTGAGTCCGACGCCACATTTAGAGGCTGTTTGGTTTTAGGACTAGCATTGCCATACTTTGCCACACATTTTTGCCAAACTTGACTAAGGTTAGTTCATCAAAATGAGAGCCACAAGTTGGCAAGCCTAAGGGAATCTTGCCACACTTTTTGTGTATGCCATGTGGGGTCTAAGTGTGGCTTGCCTAAGATGTGGCTTGAACCAAACACTCACCTAAGTTGGTCAAATTTGACTAACCTTAGGTGTGGCAATCTTGGCAAAGTTAGTCACAAACCAAACATCCCCTTAATTCATAGAGATGAGAGAGGGGGATTAATGGTCATGCATGCATCTTATTCTACGTGCACCATGCAAATCCAATTAGAGTAGGAAACAGGGAAGTCAATTGAAGATGTGGCATATGCATTCATGTGTTCGTCCCCATCAGAAGAAATAAAAAGCAACATACATTGCTGCAAAATCTACTCCCTCCATTCAAAAATACTTGTCCTAAAAACAAATACGTGTCTTAGAAATGGATAAAATAGATGTGTTTATAACTAAACTAAGTCTTTTTTTAGATACTCGAGTATACAGAATACTCAAGTGGGAGACGTGCAGTCATCCTGCATCATCGACATCAGCCTGACCGGGACCGTATCAATGAGCAGAAGATCGCCATGCTGTCTTGCCTCCACAGCTAGCTCATGGGCCAGGGTGTTGCATTCCCTACTCACATGATTGATGCTGAATGAGGTAAAAAAACCAAGACGTCCAAAATGTCCCGTAGGACTCCATAGCATGATGATAGGCTCAGAGCATCTCCTTTTAGATCGTTAACTATCACCATGCAATCCATCTCAAGCACGATTGGCCCTCTGTAAACTTCTGCCACCACCTTCAAGCCAACCAAAGCCGCCCGAGCTTCAGCTTCGTCCACACTTGCTGCAATGCTAATCTGCTCACAAATTAAGTCTACATATAACCATTTTTAGAACAAATATTTTCAAACAGAGGGAGTACAATTTATTTTTATCTACTCCTATTGTTCATTTCTATAAGACGTTTAGACAAGACAACACACAAAATAGTTCAATGTGAGTTGTCCAAAACGTTTTATAAAAGAGAATGGAGGGAGTAATGTTGTTTGAATATACTCCGTATCGGAAAATAAGACTTTTTTGCTGGACCAAAAACGTCTTATACTGTGCGATAGAGGGAGTATTTTTTTAATAAAAAACTATGGCAGATCAGACATTTGCATTGTGCGATAGAGGGTGCTTTCCACGTTGCCGTTGGCGCTCGATATGTATGGGCAAATTTTTGTATTCTGACCCTTTTCTGAAACTTATTCAAGATTTGACTCTAGTTTGAATTTTTTTTTGAGATCTGACTCTTTTGCTACCGCCGGAATCCATGATGGTAGGGTCTAACAGCCTACCATCAGGGACTTTGGCGGTAGGAAACATCGCTATCGCCAACCGGGCTGGCGATAGTCTGCACAACCTTACCGTCAAGGTGCTTCGCAGTAGGCACCAGCACGCACTGTGTTCAATACTTAGGAGGTTTTTGACGATACGGCATGCAACCCTACCGCCATGGTCTATGGTGTTAGCAAAAAGGTCAGATCTTAAAAAAAAAATTAAACTAATGTCAAATCTCGAATAGGTTATAAAAAAGGATCGAAACACGAAATTTAGCCACATGCATGCTTGGCCGGCCACTCCCGCAGCCTCAACACCCCCTACCCGCCGCTGCTTTTCTCTAACACAGACATCTGTACTGTACTGGCGCAGGCATACGTACACTCGTGCCAGCCTTTTTCGTTCGTGCCGGCCGGGCTGACTCCTTGTTGGATCGCTGTCAGCCTCGCACGAGGTTTTTTTTTGAAACAAGGCAAAAGACTTGCCATTTTTATTTAATAAGAAGAGGTTTCAGAACAGACATCGCCAAGCGACGGAAAAGCAAAACAATTACTCTCACGGTATTACATTACGCAAATGCTTAGCGCCTGCAGTGGCCCAAATCGAAACTTCATCTTTGGTGCGTCGCATGATAATCGCCACCGGCGCCGCTTTGCTCCTGAAGACACGAGCATTCCTTTCATTCCATATCTTCCATCCCACAAGAAGTAACAGGGAAAATAGGGCCTTCATCGGGAGTGTATTATCGGAGAGAACCGCATCCCACCAAGATTTCACCGAATCGACCAGGAGCCACGGAGCCGTGGGGATAGCAAGCCCGAGCCATGAGAAGACCGCATTCCAAATCCGAACAGAGAAACGACACTTGAAGATCAGGTGTGCTGCAGATTCTTACACCTGACTGCAGAGTGGGCATTTGTCACAATTTGGCCATCCTCTCCTCTGAAGCCTATCAGCCGTCCAAACTCTGTTGTGGATAACGAGCCATGCGAAAAATTTGCATTTGGGGGGAGCCCACGCCTTCCAAACCGCAGCAGCCAAACTTGAGAGCGGGAGGTCATGAAACTGCGCCAAATAAGCAGACTTTGCAGAGTACTGCCCATCATTGGTTGACTTCCACAATATGGAGTCCTGGACACCCGGCTGAATGGCCACAGTCGCTAGCTTCTCCCAAAGGGCCAAGAATTGTTGAAGGTGTTCTAGAGTGAGGCCAGCATCAATGTTAATTTGTGCTATCCAGTGCCCATCCCTTAAGGCCGTGGCAACCGTAACACCTTTCTTGCGTGAAATATCGAAAAATTTTGACGCAATATCTTTGGGCCTAACGCCCTAAAGCCAAGAAGATTCCCAAAATGAAGCCTTCTGTCCATCGCCGATCTTGACCTCAGTCAAGACCGCGAAAAGGTCGTGGTCGGAAATCGTGTAAGGCGTCCCTAATCCACATCACACACGAGGTGAGTCATTCCACTCAAGCCATAGCCACGCACGAGGTTTGCCGTGCAAGCCATATTCGATCCATCGTATCCTGTCGGGTGTCGGCCTGTAAGTACGTACAGTACATACGGTCGTTTTCAGCGACGGCTAGCTAGCTTGCACCGGACGTACGTGTAGAAAGAATCGATCGATCGTAATGGACCATGTGCGACACACCGACGCTATTAATCGCCGTCGCGTACGTACGGGATCTGTCCATCTCCGGCCGACGGCAACGCCGTAACGGCCGGCCGGCGACGACGTGACAGATTTAATAATGAGAGTGCATGAAGTCTTGCTTAATTGCCTTTGGGTTGGTCCTGGGATTAGGGGACGTCCTTTGGTTAGGCGTAACGTTCGGCAAATGATCAAGGAGGTCACCTGAATGATGTGAATTTCGTCCGGTGGTTATATGGTTGGTGGGTAGCACGCTCATGCGATTTGTGTAATGCAACGACGGGTTCATAGTACGTAGGGGTGACGCCTCTTCCAATTGTTTGTAGATCTCTGGCAAAAAAAAATGTTTGTAGATCAAACACTGTTATGGTAGACCAAGAAAATGTATCATGTGCACCCATATACTTACGAAAGTGATAAATCCCGAACGTTTGGATTTTAAGCATTACAACCCGAACGTTTTTTATGGCAAATTTAGTTCACGTGAGGTTGACAAACATGACTGATAAAAAAATGAACTGGGACGAAATTGTCATGTCTTAACAATTAAAGTTGCCACCTTGTGTCAACTAAAATTGTCATAAAAAAACATTCAGGATGAAATGCTTAAAATCTGAACGTCCGGGATTTATCGGAGTCCTATACTTATGGTATATAACAGGTGTATCCGTGGTCAAAAGCATACTCTACAAGCTCCACATTTTTACCAATTTTTCAATTCGATATGTTGCATGAAAAAGGCTTCGGGCGTGGATCCTCTGGCGACTGCCATCGCAGCCTGTTGACCCGCTGGAGACGCCCAGCGGCCCTGACATCGGGCAAGGCTCGGCGGGGGATGTTGTTATTCGGACAGTTCGACAGTTTTTATTACTCCATTCGTCTCGGTGTATAAGTCATTCGTGTAGTTTTAGGTCATCGATTTTGAGGAATTAAATATGTGTTATATGTCATGAAAAGTATATCATTAGATTTCTACACGGATGTAATTCTAAATATATATTTTTGTCACATATAATACATATTTAGATAGTTAAATTATCGATCTAGAACTACACGAATGACTTATACTCCGAATGGAGTACACCGAGACGGAGGCAGTATTTATTTCAGGAAGTATACCGAATGGGATCAATGATACCATAATTACTCTAATTACTAAAGTGAAGAATCTCCAATCAATTAAAGATTTCCGGCCGGTCGATTGAGACTTAACAAAGTCTGAATCGATGCTATATCCATGAATTCTTATATAGAGAATTGTGCAAAATTTTCTTTCTTCCTTTTATATGTTGTGTCACTTGACTATTAAGTCTCAATCAACTGAGATCTCCACACACATAATTTATCTCCAAGTGTTTGGTTAACATATTGAGACCGATAATGGATGGTATGATATCACCTACTCAAAGTGCTTTTATTTCTGGTAGATTAAGTTTGGATAATGCGCTCATCATCTTTGAATGTATGCATTCCTTGAGTATGTTAAAAGATTATCGCGACAATTATTGTGCATAAAGCTTGGATCTTACTATAGTGTATGATCGTGTCGATTGGCGGTTCTAGAAAAGTATGTTTGGGGCTTTTGGTTTTCTGGCGGTTAATATTAGTTAGATTATGACCTGTCTTAGGCCAGTAGAAATTTTGGTGACGCTTCTCGTGGTCTCAGGCAACCCTTCTCGTGGTCTCAGGCAAGGGGATCCCTTGTCATAGTAATTATTCCTATTTGTGGGTGAGACCATATCATTGCTACTTAATGATGTTTGTGTTAAAGAGGCCCTTCAGGATTTTTGGTTGAACAGGCAGGCTCGAGGTCTCTCTCATTTCTTGTTTGCTGATGATAGACTCCTATTTTTTAAGAGATCATTGATTAAGTTTTGACCATTAAAATCATTTTGACGGTTTATGAGGGGATTGGTCAGTTGCTGAGACTGGATAAGTGATTGATTAAGTCTGGGAAGAAGTGCAGTTTGAAAGATCAGGCATGCACCATGGTTATTCTTCTAATTACTGCTGATGGTTTTGAGGATAAATATCCGGGATTGCCTATGCCAGAAGGTCAAATGAAGACATGTAAGTCTACTGAAGATAAAGTTCTTCAACGAATTTCGAATAGGATTGACAAATATGCCTCTAGTGGGGTGAACAAAATTTCAAATTTTCAAAGCTAGACCATGTCGGCTATTCTGGCTCTCCCGGTGTATACCATGGGAACTTTCAAATTTTTAGCCTCTCTTTGTGAATAGTTATTATCTCAGCTTATTAGTAACTTTAGTTGAGCCTTTATTTTGTGAGGTTCTAGGGACTTAATGTATGTGATTTTGTTTCTAGAGTGATTATCTACAGTTAGTATTAGTATTTATAAATTGTGCAGTGGATGCCACAAAATAATAGTGGACCTTTACAAATGTAACTACCAATACTAACTGTAGATAATCACTCTAGAAACAAAATCACATAAATTATACATTTCAACCATCATCACTATACATGACGACATCCAGCAGCTTACACAATGCTGCCACTCTTTACCAAAGATTGCATCTAGGTGCACCAAGTACCTACACCTCACAAAATGCCATCTACCCAGGAGTGTCCAACTAGTAGCCTGAAATATATACAACATGCATCATGTAAGTCACTGGTCCAAAAAATCACGACCACCACCAAGTGCACGGACAAATAGCCAAGTGTCAGGTTGCACCTAGTAACAGTGCTTTGCTTCCAATTAATCAACACAGAAAGTTCACACCACTACCTTCACCACAACAAAACATATCTCAAAATGGAGGTAGACCGTCACCTGGTGGGGAGAAATTTCCAATAGCTACACCGTTGGCACCATTACCATTTGCATCAAAGAAGTTACCAAACATTCCATTTCCATACCACGTGATGTCCCTTGGGTGCCTGTTGTTGGCTCTAGGGAACCACTCCAGCATTGTCTTGTGGAGATGGCTACCAAGTTTATGTTAGGTCATTGGTCTCTTAGGGATTATTATATGGAGATGGTTGACCGCCCCAATTAAAAAAGGATAAATGTGTGTGTTTTGAAGACTCAGAAGTTTTGTTTTGGTTTCTTTTGAGTCATAGAAAAACCACATTATTAAGAGAGGTTGAGGTACTTGGATAAGAGTGTGGAATCATGCTAAACACATGCACCAGCCTCTCTACACCCACCACTGAAAAATTGCATCTTGAACCCATCATCACTGTGCCCAAGGTCAACCTTTCCACTTCACTTCCATGGAATGCATCATGTACTCTATTGCCAGCGAACAATTCAGTAACCCTAATCGCGCGGGATCAGCACATCGAAGCCAAGGTGCAGACCTTGTTCGTAGCATGTGTGCTCAATTCCTCCGGGACGAACACTGATGTGCCGATACTGGGATCAAGTAGCCGTTGAAGTTTCCAACCTCCATTAACATATATTGTGGATTAGGTTGTTGTTGAAGCATCAGGTGTTTCACCACATGACATATGTGGTAAGCAATTCAAACTATTCAAAAAAAAAAAGTGCACCGGGTGTCTCTGTGAACATGTAGCATATAATTGATGCAGTATTCCATTCCATCAAGTCATCCATTTTACGTAACATTATACAATAGTTTTCCGGAATGCACTTGAAGGTTCTCCCAGTATATTTATTTTGCTCTACCTAAGTACAGAGAAAGCCTTCCATTTTTATTCCCAGTTTGCCCCCGTTGCACTACTATAGTGGTAAGCAGGAAGCCAGGGAGTGTACCGGGCCGGGACTTGCCACGTAAATCGGGCTGGGCCTGCAGTATGAGAACATGTCACTTCATGCTCTCTGCTCAGTTTGTCAAGGAAAATGTGCTAAAAAATGTCAATAAAAAACTGTACGTGAGTTATTAATGTGCTAGCAGGGCCACGTCTCTCCTATCGGACTGCCGTTGTCGCGGTCCACGGCGCGCCATCACGTGTGTGGTACACGATGACTGGCTGGGTCGTGCCCACCTATCCGTCAACATAAAGCTGGTTGTAATAGAAAGTATCATATACTAGTATCATGCATATGATATTAGTGTATGATACTACATTCATAGTGCATAGTAACATATGTTAGTATCATAGATGACTCATTTATTAGCATACATGACACATAGTAGCACAACATTTAATATGATACAGTATCATGATATGATACTCAACCCTCTCTTTCTTCAATAACTCTATGCCACCTCATCAAATTTGTCTAGTTAGTATGCATGATATTATCTATGATACTCCTATTATAACTAGCCTAAATGACATGGATGTCATCATGCCATTCCAGCAAGTGTCGTGCTCTTAAAGTCCCCTTGCTTGCACGGCGCTGCCATTTCCAAGTATGGTCAACAGCCGCGGCCGTGCTTGCAGACGAAAGTACGTGTTGCCGATTCTACTAGTAACTTTTGAAGGGTTCTTAACGATTCATACGTAACACGTCTGTATGCTCTCGACGGATCACAGAGTATGTATTTTATCTATCTTGGCGAGTCATAAACAAACCTGTTCTGTCTGTCAAGGAGGAGTAGGAGTAGGAGAAGAAGAATTACCACGTTCAATCATAGGTCGACAGGCACGAGAGGGGATAGGCAGGTGGCGACTTGAATATGCATGGGAGCCACGTAGATGTACGGGTCTCGAATCATTAGTGGCGGTGGGCTGCATCCGGCCTCCTTGCTTGATGAGTCCTTTGCAGCGCAAACATGAATGCGGCTGACCGTTCTACTGTGACCCCACCTCTGGTCCATCAGCACCAACATTGTTCAGGAGAATTCATTTGCATCCCAGATCGGCCGGGTGGATATCCCAGCGCCAGAAAATTGTCGTTGTTCCTCTCCTCCGGATAACGAATGAGTTTAAAGTCTCTGAGCAAGCACCAACCATGGGCCCGAGACGAAGGAGGTGCATCTCGTCGACAAAATCTTTGCCGTTAAGGCGTGAACCTATGTATACTAAGTAAAGTGAAAGCCCAAACCAGGGCGTTCATTCTCTTTGTTTTAAGAACATATTAAGATCGAACTAAAGGAGAGAGATACGAACGTATGCACCCACCAGATTCATCATCGCTGATCCCCTTTATTTATCTCCCAGTTGTGTCGAGCTCACTTTCTTTCCTCATCCTTTGTATCCAAGGCTTAGATTTCCGTAAAGCAAGCAGCTAGGTTCGTATACTGAGACCAGGGTGCGCAGTCAGGAATTTTAAACTTTTGACGATCAAATTGGTGCACAACAGAACTACAACAGGAGAGCAAGCCACCTTTGTTTAGGGTGCTTTAACCACCAGCTGGTTGATACAGATATTTCGACTAGAATGGGAATTAGAAAACAATATGTACTCCCTCCATAAAGAAAAGCGTGATCTAAACGCTTTTATATTTTTTTTATGGAGGAAGACATCCTAGTCAGCGTGTCCAAAGCCGGAGGGGATTTATTTATTTTTGACAACTAAGCAAGAGGGGTTATATTTGCCGGGTACTCTTTTTATCCCTCCCCGCGCAACTGAAATAACCTGAATACCATTTGATCGTGCAAAATCTTTTCAGCTTGAATACCAGAGGCGGCACCGAGTTTTACTCATCACGAGCTGTGATGGATGCAGGAGGAAGAAAACTTCGGCACCTCAAGGCTTGTAATTTTACTTTTCGTATGGGTATGTTTCTAAGGTCTTGTCATTTTTAATATATAGCATGGCCTGAGGCCTTTTTTCAAAAAAAAAGAATAGAGATAAAATGACGTAGCAGTACTATAGCATGCATGTGTGGAAAGGCAGCTTAGTTAATTAACTGTTCCATGCACTAATTACCTATGTAGTAGTATATATATGTATAGTTAGGTCAGTGTCATGCCATCCTTTTTTGTCGGTTGATGGCCCAGCGGAGTCGCACGTCGAACATGGACATCGAGTAGAAGGGAAGAAGTAGGCGCGGCTGACGTTTCATTCACATGGCATGCGGACAATATTCTATAGCTAGCTCACATGTGAGGTTGCATATCAGCATATGCAGAGTGATCCCACAAACATAAAGATGATAAGATCGATTAGCAAGGAACTAGCTAGGTATCTATCTGGCTAGCTTATAATTAGCTCCATTCCAAGATGAAATGGTTGGTCCAATGTACCTATCATGCAAACATCCATTGCACATTTGTATATGTATGTATGCCACGCACAAAGTAGGCGTAGGCACGTCGTCGTCCGATTCATTCAACATCGGATATAAAATGATTCCAGAAGAGAAGATTTAAGGTCGAGACAGCAATTAGGTACCTACCGGTCGAGTGAACGGCCCCAGCTGGTACCAAAATTTAAATCATGACCCAAGCAGCCAGCCAACCACACACAACCATATATGCATGCATGTGCATGCATGCATCGGAAATAGCAATATATTTCAGGCACGAAACAAACCAGATGGATAATCTATTAATTTAGCCGGACGATATATATGACCCAAACTTGGTGGCAACCAACGCCGCCACCACAACTGCCGATTGAACCGCGACGAGATGACATGCATGCATGCACGACACAAGCCATATTGCCCACGCTGATGCTTAAATAATACTCCCTCCGTTTCTAAATACTTGTCTTTCTAGGCATTTCAATAAGTGACTACATACGGAGCAAAATGAGTGAATCTACATTCTAAAATATGTCTACATACATCTGTATGTAATAGTCATTTGAAATTTTTAGAAAGATAAATATTTAGGAACGGAGGGAGTACTATGAAAGCTTGGACTCTTTTTCTTAATACTGCTTGTGAGACGTTCACGTCGTGGGGTTGTACGTGCATGCATGATGGCTAAGATTATTTGTTTGTCTGTTTTGTTTGGACAAGCATGCATGATAAATTGGGGAGGACGGGCTAGCTACATAGTACTGGGTGGGCGCACACACACCAGCTTAGTTAACTAACCAACGCAGAGATATTGAGAGAGAGACATGGGTGGTAGCTAGAGCACACACGAGACACGACACGGCAACATGCATCTGCTACAGGAGTTTGCTAGCTTGAGTTTGTGGCGTTGGCTGGCCTGGCCGGAGGATTCCGATCTAGCTTAGCAGGTGATGATTGATAAGGGACACGGGAAATTTGGAAAGGGAAAGGGGCCGAGTGTGGCCAGCCACGGGCACGCAATGATGTGTGCCGGGGAAAACAGGACAAACAAAATAACCAGATGGCCGGTCAATGAGATCGCCCACTGCGTGCTCCGGCTCTCTCGCGCTCTTCTTTTTGTCATCGCGTAAAAAGGGTTAGCGACAAGTGGTGGTAATCACCAGGGGCTCTACCGTCTGATCCAGTGATACGTTTACATCGTATTTACTTTTCCAAACACTTTTATTTTTGTTTTGGACTCTAACTTGCATTATTTGAATTGATCTAACACGGACTGACGCTGTTTTCAGCAGAATTGCTATGGTGTTATTTATGTGCAGAAATAAACGTTCTCGGAATGACTTGAAACTTCACGGAGCAACTTTTCAGAAATAATAAAAAATCCTCGCAAAAGATGAAGGCCAGGGGGCCCACCACCTGTCCACGAGGGTGGGGGGCGCGTCTGCCCCTCGTGGGCCTCCTGGAGCTCCTCCGACCTCAACTCCAACTCTATATATTTGGTTTCGGAGAGAGAAAAATCATAAAGAAGGATTCATCGCGTTTTACGATACGGAGCCGCCGCCAAGTCCTAAAACCTCTCAGAGGGCTGGTCTGGAGTCCGTTCGGGGCTCCGGAGAGGGGAATCCGTCGCCATCGTCATCATCAACCATCCTTCATCACCAATTTCATTATGCTCACCGCCGTGCGTGAGTAATTCCATCGTAGGCTCACCGCCGTGTGTTTGATCCCTAGTATCCACTATGTTCTGAGATTGATGTTGCTATGACTTTGCTATGCTTAATGCTTGTCACTAGGACCCGAATGTCATGATTTCAGATCTGAACCTATTATGTTTTCATCAATATATGAGAGTTCTTGATCCTATCTTGCAAGTCTATAATCACATATTATGTGTTATGATCCGTTAACCCCGAGGTGACAATAATCGGGATACTTACCGGCGATGACCATAGTTTGAGGAGTTCATGTATTCACTATGTGCTAATGCTTTTTTCCGGTACTCTATTAAAAGGAGGTCTTAATATACCTTAGTTTCCATTAGAACCCCGCTGCCACGGGGGGGTAGGACAAAAGATGTCATGCAAGTTCTTTTTCCATAAGCATGTATGACTATATTCTGATACATGCCTACATTACATTGATCAACTGGAGCTAGTTCTGTGTCACCCTAGGTTATGATTGTTACATGATGAACCGCATCCGGCATAATTCTCCATCACTGATCCATTGCCTACGAGATTTTCATATATTGTTCCTTGCTTATTTACTTTGCCGTTGCTATTGCTATCATTACTACAAAATACCAAAAACATTACTTTTGCTACCGTTACCACTACTATTATATTACTTTGCTACTAAACATATTTCTGCAGATATTAAATTTTCAGGTGTGGTTGAATTGACAACTCAGCTGCTAATACTTGAGAATATTCTTTGGCCCCCTTGTGTCGAATCAATAAATTTGAGTTGAATACTCCATCCTCGAAAACTATTGCGATCCCCTATATTTGTGGGTTATCATCCAGCGTTGTTCGGTTAAAAACGCCAATTTTGTCGGTTCAATTTAAAATTTTGATCAGTCGATATTGTTTGCGAAGAGTCGATTTTGTTTGCGAAGATGATGGAGGTGCAGCGGAGCATCAACGCCAATGCCAGCGGCGGCACCGGGACGAGCAAGGCGAGTCCCGGGGACACTAGGAAGGTCTCGGCCAGGAACAAGCTATAGTCGGCGGCAGCTAAAGAAGGTGAGTTCGAAACTTGATGGTTTGAGGTGTTTGTGTGTGTCCCCACAAGTGCGCGCCTGTGTGGAGGTTCGCGAGGAGGATTTATGTGGTCCACCAGTTTAGAAGGATGGAGGGGGCGACAACAAGCACGACGGTGTGGGACGCCTGGGAGAGGATGGGCTGGCAAGGCAGTCACGGAGCATCACCGGCCGCGGGTAGCGGATGCAGACGATTCAACTCATGCGGCTCGGGGGAAGAAGATGGATAGGGAGATCAAGGGTGGAAGAAAGCCATCAGACCAATGGATTGAAATTTGATGGTTCAAAAAAAATCGATTGATCCAAATTATTTTTTCATTCATGCAACCCTTAGGCAATCCCTAAAAATGGATGCATGTATGCATGGCCAGGTTGCGTTGCTTTCTTCCGTCGCCGTTGGCAGCTAAATTTCATGTTTTGACCCTTTTTCGATATCTATTCAAGATCTGACGCTGGTTTGATAAAATTTTAAAATCCGACCCTTTTGCTACCGTTAAGGTCCATGGCGGTAGGGTCTAACAGCCTACCGCCAAGGTCCTTGACGTTAGGGTTGCATGCTCTACCATAAAATTCTTCTAAGTGTTAAACACGGTGCGTGCCTGTGTCTACCGCCAAGCACCTTGACGGTAGGGTTGTACAGGCTACCGTCAGTATGTTTGGCGATAGAGATGTTTCCTACCACCAAGGTCCCTGGCGGTAGGGTGTTACACCCTACCACCATGGACCCTGACGGTAGCAAAAGGGTCAAATCTCGAAAAAAAATTAAATTAAGGTCAGATCTCAAATAGATTTCAGAAAAAGATCAAAACACAAATTTTTGCCGCCGTTGGCGATCGACATGAGTGCATGGCCGGCCTTTCCCGCAGGATGAGGAGTCGCTGGTCGTCTCTGCCGGAGACATACGTACCGGCACACGCATACGTATACACAAGTGCGACTTGACTTTTTTCTTGGGTTGTGCCTGACTGCTCGCTCGCTCGCCGTCGGCGAGTCAGTCAGCGTGTCAGCTTCACGCGAGGGTTGGCGTGCAAGCCACCGGTCTCCTGTCGGGTGCTTAATTAGCTTGCACCGTACCCGTACGTGTATTCTCGTGTGTGACTTGTGCCGTGGACGCACGGGCAGTCCCTAACTGGACCGTCAGTGACCATGTGAGTAGTAATCGCAATAGTACGTGTGTGTGTCTGTCTCCGATCTCCTCCCACGGCAACGCCGTACCGCCCGGCTGGAACCCGACGAGATCGATGGGGTTCATAAGAGCATCTCCAGCTGTGTCCCCGGCAGCTCTCTTCACGCGTTTTTGTCGCGGCGTCAGTATCAAAAAATCGGTTCAGTCGTGCCCTCACGAGCCCGTTTTTTGTCGATTTGAGTCGAAATTAGCGCCGGCGGATCCAGACCGAACCCGGCGCACTGGGATGCGCCCGAAAACGCCGGGGCGAGTGGTTTTGGCGCGAAAGCGAATGGGTCCGTCGAGTCAGCGAGACGCTGCTTCGTCGCCCTCATCGCCTCGATTCCCGCGGGAATCAATGCGAAGGCTGCCGCGCTGCCGCGCCGGTCAATCTTCATTGATGCCTCTCACGGGCGGCGCAGTGAACGTGCCGCGACGCGCGTCCAGCCACGCATCGCCGGGCATGCAGCCCGTCACCGCCCCGCTACAGTTATAAAAGACGACCTCCCCGCCGGTGGACGCCACAACTCTCATTTCCCCCACTCTCCGGCGTAGATAGCAACACTCCTATCTTCCCGCCGACGAGAAACATGGCCGAGAGGTACCCAGGCGACGACGCGGCGACGAATGGCTTCGGTCGACGCGAGTGGTGGGGCGTGCCAGGCCGCACCCTCGAGGTCGTCCTCGACCACATCGAGACCGGCAACGTGCCGCGCCTCGAGTATCCGCAGCTGCCGACCTTCTCTCGCCGCCGTGGTAGCTCTTGGACACCGCTGCGGATGGAGGCGGGGTCGTCCTCGTCGTCGGGTTCTGGCTCACCGGCCGCGTTCCGCCCTGTCAAGCCCGAGCCGGAGGAGACGCCGCTCAGGCGCCGCACCTACAGCGTTGCCCTCGTCATCAACGAGGGTGCCCGGCCCTCCCTGCCTAGTCTGGCTCTAGGGAGGCGCTCCCTCCGCCTGGTCCGGCCGAAGCCCGAGCTGGGGCTGCTTCCGGTGAAGCGCCGGAGCACGTCGAGATGGCAGCCCCCGACGACGAGTCCGCTCTCAAGTGGGCGAAGGAGGACTACGTCCATGAGCAGGTCCGCCGCCAGCGCCGGGCGTACGCGCAGCTCCTGGCCCGGCGCCACGGGCGCGAGGAGCGCAGCGTCATCGTCCTCGACAGCGACGAGGAGGACGAGGCCGGGCCGTCCAGCGCGCCACCTCACCTCGCCGACCCTGGCTAGGGCTGCAGCAGCGATGTCGCCGGCCCAAGCCAGCCGCGTGACGATGACGACGACGATGACAACGACGGTGGCGACTAGACCCACTTCTACAGATTTCTCGACATGTAGACCGCCGCGGTGGCGGACGGTGGCGGCTAGGCGTAGTTCAGTCGTAGTTTGCATGTTTTCATGTTTTACGTACAAATTTGAATGAAGTTTCGCCGAATTCGTGCAAATGTCGCCGAGTTTGCATATATTTTGTACACAACATCGCCGCACCCGGGGCGACCGGTGGACCGATGACTGGGAGCTAGGCCACCCCCACGCACCAATCTAGCGCCGGCTCGCCCCCGGAGGGCTTTTTTTCAGCGCCCTGAGGGGCCAAACGGCTGGAGATGCTCTAAGCACGCATCCAGCCTTGGTTTGGTTTGGGTGTAGTTGGTTGGTGCACAAGGTTTTGGTGTGTCGTTCGGCAAATGACCCTGAAGATTATTAATCTATGAACAAGTATACGATGATTACTACCTCCGCCCTGGTTTACTGGTCCTTAGTATTTTGTGTCAAATTTTGATCATGGTGTAATTAATAAAATGTTAATGCATGTCACAAAAAATAGTACTATTAGAAGCAATGTTTACATACAAATTCAAGGATATAATTTTTATGACATACATTAACATTATATTAGTTAAATCTATGATAAAATTTTAACACTAAATACAAAGAGGACCAATAAACCAGGACATAGGTAGTACAAAATACTCGGAGGAAAAAAATAGAGAGGCTACATTTTTATAGAGTGAAAAAAGGGAGACTGCATGCATGGATCTCATGATGCGAGTTTCTCCGCGAAAATACTTCCTTTCTTCGGGTTTACAAGCTTCTCACAAATTTTGATCAAAAATTTAACTAATGAATTAGGAGTTTTACGGCACAAAAAATGTATCATTTGGAAGTTCTTTCGCATATAAATTTAACGATATAATTCTGTGGCATATCATCCAGGTTTTGTTATTCACTTTCATAGTTAAATTTGGACTCAAAATTCAAAGAGGACTAATAAACTCCAATGGAGAAAGCAGTCTCTAGTAGCGCCCTTCTATTTTCCGCAAAAATAAATAAATTAAAATAAACGCTCTTGTACGATGAGTTACTTGTGTTCATCGTGGACCGAGCATCCTAAATGGTACAGTATTCTCATAGTCACATGCAACTGACGTCCTCGAGAGAATGTCAACTATATCCATGCAAAAAAAGAAAATGTCAACTATATTCACTGCAAAAAAAAAAGAGAATGTCAACTATATGTACGTATGGCATTGACGGTGCCAGCCACAGCAACGCTTTACAAAATTTTCCCGAATGGTGTTTAACAATAATGTAAAATAATGAATATGATTAGGTATCAGTCGACTGAGATTTAGTCATGTATCAGTCAAGTAGCATAACATGTAAGAAAAATAACAGAATTTTTTCGCCTGGATCTTCACGTAAAATCTGACAAATATGGCGATAGAGATTTTGAAAAGATAGGCGATTTGGTTAAACAAAAACTGTGGCAGATCCACCCGACATTTGCAATGCGTGAGTGCATGCATGCCCACGGTGCTTTCCCCCCGTTGCCGTTGGCGCTCGAGGTGCAAGCATGCATGGCCGGCCACTCCCGCAGCACCAGCAGCCGCTGTTTTCCTCTAACGCCTTGTACAATGCAAAGCGTTTAGGGAAGATGCGTCGCACGAGGATAGACGTTTCTTTAAGCATAAATAAACCAGCGTTTCTTTAAGCATATATGTTTATTTGTAAAGGATAGATGTTTAAGTAGACGTCTCTCCAGCAGAAATAAACACTGATGCTTTGTGTAATTCGGTTTATTTTTCTAAGCACTTTCCTAAGTATTCAGCATTGTACATACGTCGTAATGGCGCACGCATACATACGGGCGTGCGACCTCTTTTGTTTGTGCGTGCTGTCAGTCAGTCAGTCACTCGGTCGCTTCGCACGAGGGGTTGCCGTGCACGCCATGACCGATCGGTCTGCTGTCAGTCGGGTGCACTTAGTACGTACGGTCTTTTCCAGCGACGACGGCTAGCTCGCACCGTGTACATACTGTACATACGTGTCGTCGTTACTGCGTGCGCGTGGTGCATCAATCGGTCGCAATGGCCCATGTGCGAGATAACGAAACGAGGGCATTGTCGTGGACGTACGGTGCCCGTCTCCGGTCGACCGTGGATGGCAACGCCGTACCGGCCGGCCGGCGACGTGACTGGTCAATAATAAGCGTGCATCAAGCTTTGCTTAACTGCTTTTAGGTTGGTGCTGGGGTTGAGGGGTATCCTTTTAGATTAGCCATAACGTTCGGGAAATGATGGACAGCAACACATGAATGATGTGAATCTTGTCCGGTCATAGGGTTGTTGGTGGGTAGCACTAGCATAGCACGCTCATGCGCTTTGTGTTAAGCTACGGCGGTTTTGTAGTTGCCTCGCGGGCTTCCAGTTCCAGCCTTCCAGGTCTTGTGTTCTGAATCAAACTTTTGATCATCAATTCGACCAATAAACACCACTTATATGTAACAAAGATTACGCCATTAAGAATACCATTACTTTGAATGCGAAGCCCGTATTCCATCTATTTGTAACATACCCTAACTTATACTTCCTCCATCTAGTTTTTTCTTTTCAGAAAAATCAGATAAAGGTTCACCAGAGCATCCCATACATAATAAAAAATTATCGAGGTCCTTGCACCATCGAACGGCCGTTGTCGCTGCTCCGATACCGGAACCAGCTTAACCTCGTTGATGGCAGCCGAGAAGTCTTCATACACGTGCCCCTGAGGATCAGCGCGTCGAAGCCGCAGTCATCGTAGTTGAACCTTTGAATTGATCTGAAGAGTCTGACACCAAATCTCGAGGACGCATAGACACGACAAGAAATCCTAATCTCGCTGCTCCGAGGAGCCAATAGGGATCTACGCCAGAGCTCCGTCGAACCCGTCCCGATGGACAAACTCGAGGAACATCAGAGCCCTGAAGACTAATTTGAAGATGAAGCATCGCCTTTGTGAGGACTAAAACCCTAACCTATCTACTATTTCAAGCGAGACACCAAGATTCCCCTCCCCGCCACCGGCCAATGGAGCGACAAGCAGGCGGGAGGCAAATACATGGGCTCACCCGCGAAGATCAGTGGAGGAAGGCTTTCCCCTAGTTGCCTTGTGTGAGGGGGGGGGGGGGTTGTTTAGGTTATCCCCTCCGTCTGCGTTTATTAAGCCCCCTCTTATTTTGGACCAAATTTTGGCCATGAAGTTAACTAATAAAATGTGAACTACTATATGTCACAAAAATTATACGGTGAGAAATCTCTTTGAAATACAAATCCAGTGGTATACTTGTTCGCTAATCAAATTCATCGTCAAAATTTGACCCCCAAAACAAGGGTGCCTTGCAAACCTCAATGGAGGAGTAGTTAATATTCGAGATGCTATATAATTAAATAATACAATTGACCACAAGACATGCCTCCTTCCACCCATGTGTCTGTCGATTAACAGGGTTCATCTACCTTTCGAAAAAAATAGGCTAGATCCCCCTCTCTTCTCTCTCCTCCTAACTGGACACCAAACCACAAACATTCTACTACATGCATGGTCCCCACTTACTTTCTCTTTTTCCGACATGATTACTTTGTGATTAGCATCGGATGGCTCCCTTCAAAATTTTGTCCGCGGAACACGTCCGGACATAAAAACAAACATATACCGAAGACATTTTGCAGGCCAGCTTTGGAGATGCCCTAAACTACATTTTTCTTTCTGCTATGATAGTTATAGCAAAGACTTGATCCTCCGCGAAATCCATGCAGTCTTCCCGTGGTGCAGTTAATTTAGTAAGACCCAAAATGCCACGATGTCTAATTTGTGCGATTTTCTTGTTCCTATGTTTCTTTTCCTAATCTTGTAACACGGTACTCCAAATGCGCCATGACATCTAGCTAACCGGTACTCCGGATTCATCATGAAAGGAACACCAATCACCATTTAGCAATTGTATATCATTTCTTTTGTGAACCTAAGTACTAAGTAAAGTGAAAGCCGAAGCCAAGGCGTTCTCTTTGCTTTAAGAACAAAATTAAGATCGAATTAAAAGGAGGGAGATGCCTTTCCTTCCAGATTCGTGATCGGAGATGATCCTTTTTATCCCTAGTTTATTTTCTTTCTTTTATGCGATTGTGAAACCTTTTATGTCCCAGTTGTGTGCTCTGGTTCTGCATTCTTTGTATCTAAGGCATAGATTTCTGTAAAGCCGAGAGATATATATGTTGTGGCCAGGGTGCGTGCGTCAGGAATCTTGAACTTTTTTGATAAAAAATTGGTGGAGAACAGAACTGATAGGAGATCAAGCCGCTTTTTTCTTTGGATATATACACACTGCTTTATTTGACCACCAGCTGTTGAATGTGGGCATTGCCAGCAATATGAGAGTAAGAAATGGATGGCATCATACTACCGCAAACCTCTTTTTACCGGATACGGTACCTACCGGCAAACCATCTGCCACTCAAATGCGAAGTGATTCGTGCTATAGGGAGGTCCACAAACAATGTATAGATGTGTATAATGAGAGTCTATCTCTTGTATCTTTATTAATAGTCAAATCAATGTCAGATGAAAGGGGCCCATGTCAGCAATATAGTTATACTTGACGCATGCATGGTCCATTCTCTCTCCTCATTCCCACGTACTGAAGATGCATCACATGTCAGACTAATTCACGCCCTTTATTTTTTCTTTGGCAATTTCATTCATTCATATATTTTAAACTGCAACTTGATTTTTGAAACATTTTATATATTTGAACTCCTGATGCCAAGACCTTCAGAACAAGACCAATCTTAAATACATTCAAACATATTTTAAATTCAACATTTCAAATGTGTGAAACATGTTTTGTGGAATACACGAAATAAGTATTTGAGTGAAACCAAAATTTTCAAATGACTACATTCTGTTTTCATGCATATGAAACAAATTTCATCATGAAATATTTTTAACTTGTTATTTAGAAAATGTGAAACTAGTTATTTTAAAACATGTGAGACAGATTATTTCAATTTTTTTATAAATGAGCGAAATCTATTTTATGAAGCGAGTGAAATTGTTTTTTCATAGCATTTAAATTTCACTTATTTCAAGTTAAAATTTATATTTCAAACATTTGAAACTAACTTTTGAGATGATTGAAATACACTTGAATATATTTCGTAAATACAAAGTGGAATTAGTTTTTGAGATATTTTTTGTAATGAGTGAAATCAGTTTTATGAAATGGATTATTTCAATTAATTGAAATATGTTTTTTGAATTCAATGAAACCAATTTTATGAATTGAATGAAATCATTGTTTGAATGAGTGAAATCGTTTTTGAAATGAGTGAAATATAATTTTTGAAATGAGCGTAATCTGTTTTATGAAGCGAGCGATTTTTTTTTTCAATTGAGTGAAATCATTTTTTTAATAATCGAGATGAGTTATTTGAAACAAGTGACATCAAATGAGTGAAGTTAGTTTTATGAAATAATTTAAGTTTATTTTTGTGACATATACCAGCTTCTTGAAACAAGAATATTTTTATTTTCAAATGAGTGAAATTAGCTTTTCAAATTATTGAAACATGTATTTCTTTCAATTGAAACGACTCAAATCAGTTGTATCAAATGAGTGAAATGTGTTGTTTGATTCAATGAGTGAAATCAGTTGTCTGAAATGTTTGAAATAAATTTTCGAATGAGTGATATCCATCATTTTGAATGGGCCTAAATCTATCTTTTGAAAATGAGTGAAATATGTTTATTCAAATGATTGAAAATGAGCGAAACACTAGAAAAAACTTTGTGAGTTCCATATTCCAGTTTGTGAAAAATGAGCGAAACACTAGGAAAAGCTAGAAAAAATGTTGTCCTATCAAATATATCCGTGTCTCTGTGAGTTCCATATTCCAGTTTATGAAAATGAGTGAAACGCTAGGAAAAACTTCTATGACATAGTGAAACAATCTAATTTTTATGAAAGTGATTTCAAACAAAATTGAAATATATAAAATAAAATATATTTCAAACATATCCAAAGTTGATCTTGTTCTGAAGGTCTTGTCACCACGAATTCAAATATATAAAAAGTTTCAATAATAGACATTTGGTTCAAAGGATATGAATCATTAAAAATATGAGGAGAAAAATAAAGCATGTCATATGTATGGCTTGAGAGAATGCATGCATGTATGCACCGTTCTCTCTATTTTAACTCTCTCTCTTCTGTAAAGCTGACAATATCTGACATCAGTACATGTATTGCTATGTCCAATCTAATATCTGGAAATAGAGTATAAGATATGCACAGATCTTGACAAAAGTGATGGATGGTAGATTGGTCACCGGTACATACCAGCACCGGTAAAATAACTTAGTCGACCATACTACCCATAGATATCGGTTCCGCTAGAATTTCATTTTACCACAGGTGTGTGCTCTCTTTCTGCATTCTTTGTATCTAAGGCATAGATTTTCGTAAAGCAGAGAGATTTATATATTTTGGCCAGGGTGCGTGCGTCAGGAATCCTAAACTTTTTTATCAAATTGGTGTTGAGCATGACTGGTAGGGGATCAAGCCACTTTTTTCTTTGCATGTACACACTGCTTTATTTGACCTCAAGCTGGTTGTATGTGTCGACATTGCCAGCAAAATGAGAATAAGAAAATAACGCCACGTGTCCATACCAGAGGGAAGGATTTGCCAGCTGTTTCTTTCACCGTGCAAATTATTAATTAAATAACCTGGAAAATGTTCAGTCCTGCTCATATATAGTCTCAGTTTTTTCTAAAACTGATTATAGGCTCATGTATAAGTAGAGAGAGAGTGTGTTTGTTGTTGCTGCATGCAGTACTATAGCATGTGTCGAAAAGCACCATAGTTAATTAACCGTGTCATGGAGAAGTACTACTAATTACCTACTCCCTCCGTTCCAAAGTATAAGTGTTTCAACCTTAGTACAACTTTGTACTAAACTAAAGTTAGTACACATATAGTTAGGTCAGTGTCTTGCCATCCATTCGTGTTTGTCCGTAGATGGGTGGATAGCCAGAACTGGACATGCTTAGAAGAAGGTAAGCGCTGATGTTTCATGCACAAGGCATTTCAGACATTGGTTATAGGTAGACGGTAGTGACCACACGATCATAAACATGACAAGACGAGCATGGAACTTGCTAGATTAGATATCGATCTGGCTTGCTTGGCTCCATTCCAAGAGGAAAATGGTTGGTCCAATCTACAGTAGTACGTATCAATGATGCACGTATATGTATGGCCAGTTGGCCACGCACAAAGTAGGCGTAGGCACGTCGTCGTCCAGATTCAGTCATTAGATACAAAATGATTCCGGAAGAGAAGAATTAAGGTCGAGACAAGTAGGTGCCACCCGACCGAGTGGCCGGCCCAAGCTCATGCCGATATTAATCTCGACGGACCCAACCAACCAGCTTACAACACACAACTATTTAGCACGATTACATGCATATGCATGGGAAATAATACTCCCTTCATTCGAAAATACTTGTTGGAGAAATGAATATATATAAACGTAGTTTCAGATATAATTAATATGTCTATGTAGCACCATTTTGCCCACACGGATGCTAAAATATTATGGAAGCTCAAAAGAGTTAGTACTCATGACTTGTGAGACGTTAACGTCGTGGGGCTATCTATGTATGCATGATAGCGAAATAGTTTGTTTGTTTTTGTTTGGACATGTATCCTTGATAAATTGGAGAGGAGGGGCTGGTTACATAGTACTGGGTGGGCACACAGACCACACCACACCACACCAGCTGTTAACTAACTAACCAACACACAGGGAGAGATTCACATCAGAGAGAGACACGGGTGGTAGCTAGAGCATACACGAGACACGACATGGCGATATGAATCTACTACAGGAGTCTACTAGCTGAGTTTGTGGTATTGGGAGGAGCCGGAGCTAGCTTAGCGGTAATGATTGAGAAGGGACACCGGAAATTTGGAAAGGGAAAGGGGCCGAGTGTGGCCAGCCACGGGCACGCAATGATATGATGTGTGCCGGGGAAAACAGGACAGACAAAACACCCTCTGATGGCATGCCCGGCCTATGAGATCGCCCACTGCGTGCTCCGGCTCTCTCCTGCTCTTGCTTTTGTCATCGCGCAAAAAGGGTTAGCGACTAGTGGTGGTAATCACCGGTGCTCCTCCCGTCTGATCCAGCGTTGTTCAGCTAAAAGTGCCAGTTTTGCTAAAAATAAGTTGCCTGAAATTAAAGTTTGGGCCAGTTGATTTGGCTTGAAAAGACAATAGAGGCGCAGCGGAGCACCGAGGCCGCTGCCGACGGTGGCGCCGGGGTGAACAAAGCGAGGCCCAAGGACGCAGGCAAGGCCTCAAGGAACGAGCTGTAGCCGGCGGCAGCGAGGGGGGTGGGGGAGTCCGAGACTTGATAATTTGAGGTGTGGATTCGCGGGGGAATTTGGGTGGTTCGCCGGTTTAGAGGGATGTCGGGGGCGGCGACAAGCACGGTTGTGTGGGTGGGTGGGGGCGAGAAGAGGGCGGTGACGATGACATGTACTTAGGGTAGGGTCTTAGGCCTGACCTAGACACCCTACCCAAGGACACTACCCTAGAGTTAAAGGCCTACAAGGTTCAACAGAAGACACCGACTGAAATCGACCTGAAGTGCAATCCACTCGACGGAAGATTCCACTCGGATGTCTCAATTCCACTAGACCATGGTAACTCCACCCGACCATACAAGAACCCACTCGGATTCCAGAAGGCCTAAAGTCACCCCAGGATGACAACGGTCAGGCACTCACTCCATCATCATAAAGACCATTTATTGCAGGCGTTACCAGTAACGTTTAGGACATAACTCTCATTGAACCCTGTGTAACTGAGGGCTGCTAGGGCCCAGACGCACTCTTTATAAGCCGCCCCTCCCCTCTGGCACAAGGGTTCGCACCCCCTGTAACTATTCCACATTCCAATCGACAGAGCCTCCGCGGCATCGAGACGTACAGCTGTTACCTCCTTCGAGAGGGGCCTGAACTCGTAAACCTGTGCATACAACCTCGTCGTAGCTAGAACACTGCCCTCTCCTACGTACCCCCTACTTTTACTGTCAGACTCGTTCCCACGACAGGCGGGGCGGCGAGGCGGTCACGGAGCGCCGCCAACCTCGGGCAGCGGATGCATACATTTCAGGCGGTGCTTGTTGGCGGTTTGGGGAAAAAGGTGAAGAGGGAGATCGGGAGGTGGAAGATGGCCATTTGACCAATTGATTCACATCCGGCGGTTCAAACAAAAAAAATCAACCGACCCAAGTTACCTTTTTCATTCATCCCACCCTAGCCAGTCCCTAAAAGTTTTTTTTGAAGGACCGGCCAAGGCTGGTGTTTCATTGATATAAAGCAGGGAGCAGATGACAAAGTGACAAGGCGGGGATCCGGAGATCAAGGAAAGAATGAAGAAGAAAAACAAAAAAGGGGGGATAGGGTGCCTACAACACCAAAAACAGCTAGTCTACTCTCCCGGCGGATCCCCGAAGGGGCTCTGGATGTTCTTGGCGCCGCCTTGTTGCCAGAGGTTTAAGCCTCTTCTGATCGCAAGAGTCACATCTTCCACGTTGGCCACTTTTGCCCTGAAAGTGCAATTGTTCCTCTCCTGCCAGATCTCCCAAAGGGCAAGCATCGCGAGTGCCTTGGCTCCCTTCCTGTAATTTGGTGGCGAGGCCTCGACCATGGCCTGTATTCTGTCGATGGAGCTTTGTTTGCCGATCCAGGTCTCCTGGCGCATGGCCTGGCAGCAATGCCAAGCGGAGATTTTTGCCCAGGTTGCAGTCGCAAAACGGCATTGCCAGAACAGATGGTCGGAGCTTTCCAGGTTACGGAGGCAAAGCTGACAGAAATAGCTATTGATCCAACCTCTACATTGTAGCCTGTCGTTGCACCAGAGACAGTCCTGGTGGAGCAGCCATGCAAAAAAATTCAGCTTTGAAGGCGCCCATGTGTCCCAGATCACCATGCGTAGACGGGATTCCACGCGGCCCTGGAACTGAGTAGCGTACGCCGATCGCACGGAGTACTGCCTGGAGGCACCGATCTTCCATGTGATATCGTCCCGGCTGGCTTCTTGGAGGGCCAGGCGACACAGGTGGAGCCGCCTGTGCAGGTTGAGCACCTCCGGGGCGATTGAGCTGGCGTCGCCGTAAGCTAGGTCGGTGATCCAGCGATCGTCGATAAGTGCTTGCGCAACTGACCTGTTCTTCCGTCTGGAGAGCTTGAAAAGGGTGGGATGGTGATCTTTCAATGATGTCACGTCGAACCAAGACGAATGCCAGAAGCTGGCCGTCTGGCCGTTGCCGACCACAATCTTGGTGGCCGCACAAAAGAAGGCGTGGCCAGAGGCGTCGCAGGGTGGTTCCGTCCCCACCCACGGCCGCTCCAGGCTTTTCCAGGCGTGCCAGAGCCAGCGTTGCTGGAGAGCGCGGCTGAATTTCGTCAGGTCAAGGATGCCGAGTCTCCCATGCTCGATCGGTGAGCAGACCCGTCTCCAACTGACTTTGCAGCTGCCGCCAGAGAGCTCCTGATCCTGGCCCCAGAGGAAGCGTCGTCTGCACTTGTCAATTTCTTTGAGAAGCTTCGCGGGGAAACGTAGCACCGTGAGGCTGAAAGTTGGCATGGCCGTAAGGACACATCTGACGAGTACTCGGCGGGCGACGATGGACAACATCTTCCCTTTCCATCCGGCAAGTCGAGCCCTAATACGATCGAGGATGAATTGAAGGTGAACGAGTCGGAGACGGCCAATCGTTAAAGGGAGCCCTAAGTATCTAATTGAGAACTGCGTAGTTGGTCCTCCAAAAGACTGGAGCACTGTGTTGAGGTCGACGTTGCTGCAGCAAATCAGGGTCGCCATAGACTTGGCGTTGTCGATCTTCAGGCCGGTTGCATCGCCAAAGCTACTGAGGATGTCCATGAGGTGGTCGATCTCCTCCTTGATCGGGTTGGCAAAGATGACAGCGTCATCTGCGTAGAGGCTAACTCTGAATTTGATTTCCCTACCAGGCACCGGTGCAATAACAAGCTCTTCCTCGGCCGCTTTGAGCAAGCGATGGATGGGATCTATAGCTAGGATGAAGAGAAGCGGCGATAGGGGGTCGCCCTGACGAAGGCCGCGTCGATGCAGGATGGATTTGCCGGGGATGCCGTTTAGGAGGAAGGCGGATGAAGAAGTGACAAGCAACAGGGTGATCCAATCCCGCCATCTAGCGCTAAACCCTAAAGTAACCATGAGCTCGAGTAGGTATTACCATGAAACATTGTCGAAGGCTCTAGAGATATCTAGTTTGAGGAGAACCGCCGGCGTTTTCCGACGATGCAAAGCCCTAACACAGTTCTGCACGTAGATGAAACTATCATGGAGACATCTGGACTTTAGAAAAGCTGTCTGGGCCGGCGATATGATGTTCTGGATAACTGGAGCCAGCCTGATTGATAGAACTTTGGAGACAAGCTTGGCGATGGAGTGGATCAGGCTAATTGGGCGGTAGTCGCCAATGCCGCTCGCGCCGTCCTTTTTAGGGATCAGGGCATCGATCGCAGAGTTGAGCAGGCCAAAATTGTTGTCGGCCAAGCTATAGAATTGGTTGAATTCCTACAACACATCTTCTTTGATAATCTATCAGCACGACCTGAAAAACTACCCACTGAAGCCGTCCGGTCCTGGCAATTTTTCCGCCGGCGTGGCTTGGATTGCCGCCCACACCTCATGCTCAGAAAAGGGGTTGTCCAGCCCCCCTCCTTGGATCGTTGGCATGTTGATTTGGCTCCCGTTGATCGTAGATGCCCTCTGGCTTGCAGTCCCAAGAATGGCGTCAAAATGGCTGTGGATGGCCGTTTCTTTGTCGCTGTGGGCCGTGGTTACCGTCCCGTCGATGGTCAGGCCATGAATGAAATTTTTCCTCCTTCGTGAGCAGATCTTGGCCATGAAGAATTTTGTTGGGGCGTCGCCAGAGCGTAGCCAGGTGAGCCTAGATGCCTATCTCTTCCTGCAGCGTTCGATCGCTGCCGGCCCTAGCAGCCTGAGCTTGAGGCCCTTCCGTAGTTCACGCTCGGCCGACGATAGTTGCCGTCTTTCGTGGGCTACATCGAGGCGCAAAATGACCTTGCAAGCTATGTGGAACTGCAGCTTCGCGTCGCCAAAGAGACTCTGGCTCCAAATGCATAGATCCTTGGCCGTGCGGGCAAGCTTGACGTGGAGGCGAGTGATTGCATAGGAGGTTGCAACTGGCCACGTTCAAGCCGCGGTCACCGTGTCCAGGAAGTGCGGAAAGCGGGGCCAGAATGACTCAAATTTGAAGCACTTGTGGTGGCGAGGGCCGCTGCGTCAGAGAGCAGCAGCGGGCAGTGGTCGGAGCACGCCGTGGAAGCAGCCAGCAGCATTGTTTGGGGGAACAAAATTTTCCATGGCACATTACGGAAGAACTTGTCGATGCCCACCATTGTTGGGTTGTCGCGCTCGTTGCTCCAGGTGAATTTGCGGTTTGCACATTTAATTTGGCGTAGTCCTGCTCTATCTAAGGCGGCCCTAAAGCGTCCCATGAGCCTCCTATTTAGGTTGAGATTGTTCTTCTCCCTAGCCTCGTAAATTTGATTGAAGTCGCCGTTGATTAGCCATGGCTCAGAGCAAGGTGGAGCAGAGTTTGTGATCTCGGCTAGGAAGGCCTCTTTGCCTGCGTCGTCGGTCGGGACGTAGACTGAAGTTAACCAGAACGAGGTCTGGTGTGTAGCTAAGCTTACTTTGACAGTGATCGCAAACTGGCCAACGGCGTGGGTGACTACGTCGACTAGGTCCTGATTCCACAGGATGGCGATGCCGCCGCGAGTGCCAGTGGCGGGAAGCACCGCGCATCCCCGCAGGATTTGGCTACCGATGTCGCGGACGAGGGCCGGCATCCACTCGTCGATCTTGGTCTCTTGCAAGCACAAGATGGATGTGCGATGCGCAGCCACAACCTCTCGAACCGCTTCTCGCTTCACCGGTGAGTTCAGGCCTCGAACATTCCAGCTCATGATCGGGGGTGTGGTGGGTTCGTCATTCATGGGGACACAGGTTGTTTCTCCGGTGACTACACATACTAAGAAAACACAGGTACACCACCGAGCAATCCGGGGAACGTCGTCGCCCACCAATAGGCCCCAAACTACGACAGCGCCAGCTCGACCTCGCACTAGTACAATCACAGGGGGGAAGCGAACCTAACTCAGACTAGCCGGGCGCTGGCCGCCACCGGAGACTACAGCTACTACTACAACAGAGAGAGCTCCCTAACATGACTACACCATGGCCTCCCCGGCGACTCCTTCAGGCCCGTTAAGGCCGGCAGCGATGCGTAGAGCTTCTGTGCCCATTCTGGTGAGCTTGGCGATGACGGCGATATCTTCTTCAGAGAGGGGCTCGTCGAACCTGCGCACGAGCGCCTCTGCCGCCTTCTTCGTCATCTTCTCTTTTGGACCAAGGAGGCCAAGGCCCTGAACCAGGCGGAGCGTGCCGCGTTGGGCAACGGGCACCTTGCAGTTCTGGGCTGCCTAGCGTGCGCTCTGCCGTGGTGGGGGAACAGACGTGGCACACGTCTTGGGGGGGAGCACAGCTGCGCTTGGACGAGGGCAGGCCGAGCAGGGGAGCCGGTTTGTCGGAGAAGAGGCGTTGGGGCGCAGTTCAGGACTCGGCGATCTCGAGGAGTTGAACTTGCTGCGTGACTGCCCCCAGCTCGACAGCAACCGTTGTCGCGGCCGTCAGGGTCTAGCAGCTGAGCAGCGCTGGACTGTGGCATGAACCTGAGAGCGTTGGGCTGAACACGTCCGGGATGTCCATCGATTCCTTGCCCTTGGACTTCCTTGCTTCTTCTTCAAATTCGAGCGGCACAGCCGTCGAGGCCGCGATCACCTCATCCAGCTGGGCCGCGACGTCGTCGCCAAGAGCCATGGGGGCAATCAGCACCTTGTCTGCCGTGGTGAAGAACTCGTCGACACCGTCAGGAGCGGGGGTGGTGGCAGGAGCGGGCAGGCGCACGACCGTTGGTGGCGTGACCACGTGCACCAGGCTGGCCAGGCGGTGCTTGTCGGTCTTATTCTTGCTTGGGTACACTTGGGCAGAGGAGCGGTCGCGGCCTCCATGCCGACCACTGCTCGAGCGCCGGGGCGGAGGGGAGCGGCTGCGGTGGCGCACTCTGCTTGTGGCCCCGTCCGCACCTGACGAGGCGTTGGAGGCATGCCCGCGTCCCAACAGCGTGTCCTTCCAAGAGCGACGGCCGCCGCTGCCCCGCCCATCATCGTCGCGGCGCGGGTCACCGCGAGGGAGCCCCCGGCGGCCAGTGTCGACCACCGGCGCGTGTTGTTAACGGCGGTGGTGCTCTTCGGGTTGTCCGTCCTCCACGTGCATGACCCAAGTGCCAGGGAAGGTGCGCGGCAGGTTGTCGTCATGATCCAAGCCGGAGGAGGGCAAGCCGCTCTGAGCGGAGTGCGAGGAGCGCGGCCAGCGGGGGGGCCAGTCCTCCACCCTGTCGACGTGGATGAGCAGATCGTAGTGTTCGACTCCGGATGGCAGGGCGACCCGCCGGTCAGGCGGCGAGTGGCCCTCCATCTCCTCGACGCGGACCGCGCCCTAGGGAAGCTTCCAGTAGGTGTGCCTGGTGGGGATGAAAGCCATGTCCCAGACCCACACCCAGCAGGCGAAATGCTGCTGGGAAACGTAGTAATTTCAAAATTTTCCTACGCACACGCAAGATCATGGTGATGCATAGCGACGAGAGGGGAGAGTGTTGTCTACGTACCCTCGTAGACCGGCAATGGAAGTGTTGACACAACGTAGAGGAAGTAGTCGTACGTCTTCCCGATCCGACCGATCCAAGTACCGAACGTACAGCACCTTCAAGTTCTGCACACGTTCAACTCGGTGACGTCCCTCGAGTTCCGATCCAGCAAAACGTTGAGGGAGAGTTTTGTCAGCACGACGGCGTGATGACGGTGATGATGTTCTACCAACGTAGGGCTTCGTCTAAGCACCGCTACGATATGACCGAGGTGGAATATGGTGGAAGGGGGCACCGCACACGGCTAAGGAACGATCACGAGGATCAACTTGTGTGTCATGGGGTGCCCCCTTGCCTCAGTATATAAAGGAGGGAGAGGAGGAGGTGCGCATGGAGGAGTCCTAATCCAACCGGGAGTAGGACTCCCTCCTCTTGCCTTGTTGGAAAAGGAAGGAGGAAGGGAGAAAGAGAAAAGGCCCCCCCCCTTCCTTGTCCTATTAGGACAAGGGGGGAGGGGGAGCGCGGCCTGCCCTGGCCAGCCCTCCTCTTCTCCCTTATGGCCCATGTAGGCCCAATAACCCTCGGGGGGGTTCCGGTAACCCCCCGGTACTCCGGTAAAATCCCGATTTCACCCGGAACGTTTCCGATATCCAAATATAGGCTTCCAATATATCAATCTTTATGTCTCGGCCATTTAGAGACTCCTCGTCATGTCCGTGATCACATCCGGGACTCATAACAACCTTCTGTACATCAAAACACAAAAATCCTAATTACGATCGTCACCGAACTTTAAGCATGCGGAGCCTACGGGTTCGAGAACTATGTAGACATGACTGAGACACGTCTCCAGTCAATAACCAATAGTGGAACCTGGATGCTTATATTAGCTCCTACATATTCTACGAAGATCTTTATCGGTCAGACCGCATAACAACATACGTTGTTCCCTTTGTCATCGGTATGTTACTTGCCCGAGATTCGATCGTCAGTATCTCAATACCTAGTTCAATCTCATTACCGGCAAGTCTCTTTACTCGTTCCGTAATACATCATACTACAACTAACTTATTAGTTGCAATGCTTGCGAGGCTTGAGTGATGTGCATTACCGAGAGGGCCCAGAGATACCTCTCCGACAATCGAAGTGACAAATTCTAATCTCGAAATACGCCAACCCAACAAGTACCTTCGGAGACACCTTTAGAGCACCTTTATAATCACCCAGTTACGTTGTGACGTTTGGTAGCACACAAAGTGTTCCTCCGGTAAACAGGAGTTTCATAATCTCATAGTCATAGGAACATGTATAAGTTATGAAGAAAGCAATAGCAACAAACTAAACGATCAAGTGCTAAGCTAACGGAATGGGGTCAAGTCAATCACATCATTCTCCTAATGATGTGATCCCGTTAATCAAATGACAACTCATGTCTATGGTTAGGAAACATAACCATCTTTGATTAACGAGCTAGTCAAGTAGAGGCATACTAGTGACTCTATGTTTTTGTCTATGTATTCACACATGTATTATGTTTCCGGTTAATACAATTCTAGCATGAATAATAAACATTTATCATGATATAAGGAAATAAATAATAACTTTATTATTGCCTCTAGGGCATATTTCCTTCAGTCTCCCACTTGCACTAGAGTCAATAATGTAGATTACACAGTAATGATTCTAACACCCATGGAGCCTTGGTGCTGATCATGTTTTGCTCGTGGAAGAGGCTTAGTCAGCGGATCTGCAACATTCAGATCCGTATGTATCTTGCAAATTTCTATGTCTCCCACTTGGACTAAATCCTGAATGGAATTGAAGCGTCTCTTGATGTGTTTGGTTCTCTTGTAAAATCTGGATTCCTTTGCCAAGGTAATTGCACCAGTATTGTCACAAAAGATTTTCATTGGACCCGATGCACTAGGTATGACACCTAGATCGGATATGAACTCCTTCATCCAGACTCCTTCATTTGCTGCTTCTGAAGCAGCTATGTACTCCGCTTCACATGTAGATCCCGCCACGATGCTTTGTTTAGAACTGCACCAACTGACAGCTCCACCGTTCAATAAAAACACATATCCGGTTTGCGATTTAGAATCGTCCGGATCAGTGTCAAAGCTTGCATCAACGTAACCATTTACGATGAGCTCTTTGTCACCTCCATATACGAGAAACATATCCTTAGTCCTTTTCAGGTATTTCAGGATGTTCTTGACCGCTGTCTAGTGATCCACTCCTGGATTACTTTGGTACCTCTCTGCTATACTTATACCAAGGCACACATCAGGTCTGGTACACAGCATTGCATACATGATAGAGCCTATGGCTGAAGCATAGGGAACATCTTACATTTTCTCTCTATCTTCTGCGGTGGTCGGACATTGAGTCTTACTCAACTTCACACCTTGTAACACAGGCAAGAACCCTTTCTTTGCTTGATCCATTTTGAACTTCTTCAAAACCTTATCAAGGTATGTGCTTTGTGAAAGTCCAATTAAGCATCTTGATCTATCTCTATAGATCTTAATGCCCAATATGTAAGCAGCTTCACCGAGGTCTTTCATTGAAAAACTCTTATTCAAGTATCCCTTTATGCTATCCAGAAATTCTATATCATTTCCAATCAATAATATGTCATCCACATATAATATCAGAAATGCTACAGAGCTCCCACTCACTTTCTTGTAAATACAGGCTTCTCCAAAAGTATGTCCAAAACCAAATGCTTTGATCACACTATCAAAGCGTTTATTACAACTCCGAGAGGCTTGCACCAGTCCACAAATGGATCGCTGGAGCTTGCACACTTTGTTAGCTCCCTTTGGATCGACAAAACCTTCTGGTTGTATCATATACAACTCTTCTTCCAGAAATCCATTCAGGAATGCAGTTTTGACATCCATTTGCCAAATTTCATAATCATAAAATGCGGCAATTGCTAACATGATTCGGACAGACTTAAGCATCGCTACGGGTGAGAAGGTCTCATCGTAGTCAATCCCTTGAACTTGTCGAAAACCTTTTGCAACAAGTCGAGCTTTGTAGACAGTAACATTACCGTCAACGTCAGTCTTCTTCTTGAAGATCCATTTATTCTCAATTGCTTGCCGATCAATGGGCAAGTCAACCAAAGTCCACACTTTGTTCTCATAAATGGATCCCATCTCAGATTTCATGGCTTCTAGCCATTTTGTGGAATCTGGGCTCACCATCGCTTATTCATAGTTCGTAGGTTCATCATGATCTAGTAGCATGACTTTCAGAACAGGATTACTGTACCACTCTGGTGCGGATTTTACTCTGGTTGATCTACGAGGTTCGGTAGTAACTTGATCTGAAGTTTCATGATCATTATCATTAGCTTCATCACTAATTGGTGTAGGTGTCACAGAAACCGGTTTCTGTGATGTACTACTTTCCAATAAGGGAGCAGGTACAGTTACCTCATCAAGTTCTACTTTTCTCCCACTCACTTCTTTCGAATTTAGCAACAAAAGTTTTTGCCTTCGGATATGTGATAGAAGGTGTACCAAACAGTCTCCTTTGGGTATCCTATGAAGACACATTTCTCCGATTTGGGTTCGAGCTTATCAGGTTGAAGCTTTTTCACATAAGCATCGCAGCCCCAAACTTTCAGAAACGACAACTTTGGTTTCTTGCCAAACCACAGTTCATAAGGCGCCGTCTCAACAGATTTCAATGGTGTCCTATTTAACATGAATGCATCCGTCTCTAAAGCATAACCCCAAAACGATAACGGTAAATCAGTAAGAGACATCATAGATCGCACCATATCTAATAAAATACGATTACGACGTTCGGACACACCATTACGCTGTGGTGTTCCGGGTGGCGTGAGTTGCGAAACTATTCCGCATTGTTTCAAATGTAGACCAAACTCGTAACTCAAATATTCTCCTCCACGATCAGATCGTAGAAACTTTATTTTCTTGTTACGATGATTTTCAACTTCATTCTGAAATTCTTTGAACTTTTCAAATGTTTCAGACTTATGTTTCATTAAGTAGATATACCCATATATGCTTAAATCATCTGTGAAGGTGAGAAAATAACGATATCCGCCACGAGCCTCAACATTCATTGGACCATATACATCTATATGTATGATTTCCAACAAATCCGTTGCTCTCTCCATAGTACCGGAGAACGGCGTTTTAGTCATCTTACCCATGAGGCACGGTTCGCAAGTACCAAGTGACTCATAATCAAGTAGTTCCAAAAGTCCATCAGTATGGAGTTTCTTCATGCGCTTTACACCGATATGACCTAAACGACAGTGCCACAAATAAGTTGCACTATCATTATCAACTCTGCATCTTTTGATTTCAACATTACGAATATGTGTATCACTACTATCGAGATTCATCAAAAATAGACCACTCTTCAAGGGTGCATGACCATAAAAGATATTACTCATATAAATAGAACAACCATTATTCTCTGATTTAAATGAATAACCATCTCGCATCAAACAAGATCCAGATATAATGTTCATGCTCAACACTGGCACCAAATAACAATTATTTAGGTCTAATACTAATTCCGAAGGTAGATGTAGAGGTAGCGTGCCGACCGCGATCACATCGACTTTGGAACCATTTCCCACGCGCATCGTCACCTCGTCCTTAGCCAATCTTCGCTTAATCCATAGCCCCTGTTTCGAGTTACAAATGTGAGCAACAGAACCAGTATCAAATACCCAGGTACTACTGCGAGCATTAGTAAGGTACACATCAATAACATGTATATCACATATACCTTTATTCACTTTGCCATCCTTCTTATCCGCCAAATACTTGGGGCAGTTCCGCTTCCAGTGACCAGTCTGCTTGCAGTAGAAGCACTCAGTCTCAGGCTTAGGTCCAGACTTGGGTTTCCTCTCCTGAGCTGCAACTTGTTTACTGTTCTTCTTGAAGTTCCCTTTCTTCTTCCCTTTGCCCTTTTTCTTGAAACTGGTGGTCTTATTGACCATCAACACTTGATGCTCCTTCTTGATTTCTACCCACGCGGCTTTTAGCATCGCGAAGAGCTCAGGAATAGTTTTATTCATCCCTTGCATATTATAGTTCATCACGAAGCTTTTGTAGCTTGGTGGCAGTGATTGAAGAACTCTGTCAATGACACTATCAACAGGAAGATTAACCCCCAGTTGAGTCAAGTGATTATGATACCCAGACATTTTGAGTATATGTTCACTGACCGAACTATTCTTCTCTATCTTGCAGCTATAGAACTTATTGGAGACTTCATATCTCTCAATCCGGGCATTTGCTTGAAATATTAACTTCAACTCCTGGAACATCTCATATGCTCCATGACTTTTAAAACGTCGTTGAAGACCCGGTTCTAAGCCGTAAAGCATGGCACACTGAACTATCGAGTAGTCATCAGCTTTGCTCTGCTAGACGTTCATAACATCTAGTGTCGCTCCTGCAGCAGGCTTGGCACTTAGCGGTGCTTCCAGGACGTAATTCTTCTGTGCAGCAATTAGGATAATCCTCAAGTTACGGACCCAGTCCGTGTAATTGCTACCATCATCTTTCAACTTTGCTTTCTCAAGGAACGCATTAAAATTCAACGGAACAACAGCACGAGCCATCTATCTACAATCAAACATAGACAAGCAAGATACTATCAGGTACTAAGTTCATGATAAATTTAAGTTCAATTAATCATATTACTTAAGAACTCCCACTTAGAAAGATATCCCTCTAATCCTCTAAGTGATCACGTGATCCAAATCAACTAAACCATGTCCGATCATCACGTGAGATGGAGTAGTATCAATGGTGAACATCAATATGTTGATCATATCTACTATATGATTCACACTCGACCTTTCGGTCTCCGTGTTCCGAGGCCATATCTGTTATATGCTAGGCTCGTCAAGTTAAACCTGAGTATTCCGCGTGTGCAACTGTTTTGCACCCGTTGTATTTGAACGTAGAGCCTATCACACCCGATCATCACGTGGTGTCTCAGCACGAAGAACTTTCGCAACGGTGCATACTCAGGGAGAACACTTATACTTTGATAATTTAGTGGGAGATCATCTTATAATGCTACCGTCAATCAAAGCAAGATAAGATGCATAAAAGATAAACATCACATGTAATCAATATAAGTGATATGATATGGCCATCATCATCTAGTGCTTGTGATTTCCATCTCCGAAGCACCTTCATGATCACCATCGTCACCGGCGCAACACCTTGATCACCATTGTAGCATCGTTGTCGTCTCGCCAATCTTATGCTTCCACGACTATCGCTACCGCTTAGTGATAAAGTAAACCATTACATCACAATTGCACTGCATACAATAAAGCGACAACCATATGGCTCCTGCCAGTTGCCGATAACTCGGTTACAAAACATGATCATCTCATACAATAAAATTTAGCATCATGTCTTGACCATATCACATCACAACATGCCCTGCAAAAACAAGTTAGACGTCCTCTACTTTGTTGTTGCCAGTTTTACGTGGCTGCTACGGGCTTAGCAAGAACCGTTCTTACCTACGCATCAAAACCACAACGATAGTTTGTCAAGTTGGTGTTGTTTTAACCTTCGCAAGGACCGGGTGTAGCCACACTTGGTTCAACTAAAGTTGGAGAAACTGACACCCGCCAGCCACCTGTGTGCAAAGCACGTCGGTAGAACCAGTCTCGCATAAGCGTATGCGTAATGTCGGTCCGGGCCGCTTCATCCAACAATACCGTCGAACCAAAGTATGACATGCTAGTAAGCAGTATGACTTATATCGCCCACAACTCACTTGTGTTCTACTCGTGCACAACATCAACGCATAAAACCTAGGCTCGGATGCCACTGTTGGGAAACGTAGTAATTTCAAAAATTTCCTACGCACACGCAAGATCATGGTGATGCATAGCAACGAGAGGGGAGAGTGTTGTCTACGTACCCTCGTAGACCGGCAACGGAAGTGTTGACACAACATAGAGGAAGTAGTCGTACGTCTTCCCGATCCGACCGATCCAAGTACCGAACGTACGACACCTCCGAGTTCTGCACACGTTCAACTCGGTGACGTCCCTCGAGTTCCGATCCAGCAAAACATTGAGGGAGAGTTTCATCAACACGACGGCGTGATGATGATGATGTTCTACCGACGCAGGGCTTCGCCTAAGCACCGCGACGATATGACCGAGGTGGAATATGGTGGAAGGGGGCACCGCACACGGCTAAGGAACGATCACGAGGATCAACTTGTGTGTCATGGGGTGACCCCTTGCCTCAGTATATAAAGGAGGGAGAGGGGGAGGTGCGGCCGGCCCTATGGGTGCGCCTGGAGGAGTCCTACTCCAACCGGGAGTAGGACTCCCCCCTCTTGCCTTGTTGGAAAAGGAAGGAGGAAGGGAGAAAGAGGAAAGGGGGCGCCCCCCCCCCCCTTCCTTGTCCTATTCGTACTAGGGGGGAGGGGGCGCGTGCCCTGCCCTGGCCGGCCCTCCTCTTCTCCCTCATGGCCCATGCAGGCCCAATAACCCCCGGGGGGGGGGGTTCCGGTAACCCCCGGTACTCCGGTAAAATCCTGATTTCACCCGGAACGTTTCCGATATCCAAATATAGGCTTCCAATATATCAATATTTATGTCTCGACCATTTAGAGACTCCTCGTCATGTCCGTGATCACATCCGGGACTCCGAACAACCTTCGGTACATCAAAACACAAAAGCCCTAATTACGATCGTCACCGAACTTTAAGCGTGCGGACCCTACGGGTTTGAGAACTATGTAGACATGACCGAGACACGTCTCTGGTCAATAACCAATTGCGGAACCTGGATGCTCATATTGGCTCCTACATATTCTACGAAGATCTTTATCGGTCAGACCGTATAACAACATACGTTGTTCCCTTTGTCATCGGTATGTTACTTGCCCGAGATTCGATCGTCGGTATCTCAATACCTAGTTCAATCTCGTTACCGGCAAGTCTCTTTACTCGTTCCGTAATACATCATCCTGCAACTAACTTATTAGTTGCAATGCTTGCAAGGCTTGAGTGATGTGCATTACCGAGAGGGCCGAGAGATACCTCTCCGACAATCGAAGTGACAAATCCTAATCTCGAAATACGCCAACCCAACAAGTACCTACGGAGACACCTGTAGAGCACCTTTATAATCACCCAGTTACGTTGTGACGTTTGGTAGCATACAAAGTGTTCCTCCGATAAACGGGAGTTGCATAATCTCATAGTCATAGGAACATGTATAAGTTATGAAGAAAGCAATAGCAATAAACTAAATGATCAAGTGCTAAGCTAACGGAATGGGGTCAAGTCAATCACATCATTCTCCTAATAATATGATCTCGTTAACCAAATGACAACTCATGTCTATGGTTAGGAAACATAACCATCTTTGATTAACGAGCTAGTCAAGTAGAGGCATACTAGTGACTCTTTGTTTTTGTCTATGTATTCACACATGTATTATGTTTCCGGTTAATATAATTGTAGCATTAATAATAAATATTTATCATGATATAAGGAAATAAATAATAATTTTATTATTGCCTCTAGGGCATATTTTCTTCAGTCTCTCACTTGCACTAGAGTCAATAATCTAGATTACACAGTAATGATTCTAACACCCATGGAGCCTTGGTGCTGATCATGTTTTGCTCGTGGAAGAGGCTTAGTCAGCGGGTCTGCAACATTCAGATCCGTATGTATCTTGCAAATTTCCATGTCTCCCACTTGGACTAAATCATGAATGGAACTGAAGCGTCTCTTGATGTGTTTGGTTCTTTTGTGAAATCTGGATTCCTTTGCCAAGGTAATTGCACCAGTATTGTCACAAAAGATTTTCATTGGACCCGATCCACTAGGTATGACACCTAGATCGGATATGAACTTCTTCATCCAGGGTGCGATGACGCAGCGGATGTGGAGGTTGAAGGTACCGTAGCCGGCGTGGTCATTTTCTCTCCAGGGTGCGATGATGAAGTTGACATCGTCGACGCGCAGGGTGCCGCGGCGCACCGCATTGTCGTGGTGGGCAGGCTGGGTGAAGACGATGAAGAAATCCTCTGGGTTGTGCGCCGTCACACGAAGGTGATGCCGTGGGACGCAGAGTTGCGCCTCAAACGCGCGGCCCACTGCCATGGGTGAGGTGGCGCTGACCCCGTCGAGCGCGCGCAGCGTAACAGCATGCCGCCGGAGGAAGAAGATGCTCTGCTCAATGGCCGGGGTGGATTCGCCGATCTTGTGGCTCGAGCGCGGGCGCCTGGCCGGGTCGACCAGGCTGAGCTCAGCCATGTCGGTCGCAGGTGTTGCTTGGGGTGGCGTTGGGAGAGGCGGCGGTGTAGGGAAGCGGAGGCGAGCGTGCGCCGGCATGCTTGGAGGGAGCGGGCCTACCCTACTGGAGACAGGGCCGCCATGGCCGTTGCGAGGGTTCTGTGGGCACTCCTTAGCAAAATGGCCGAAGAGCTCGCAGATCACGCAGCGGAGGGGGTCGCGGCAGTCCTTTCTACGGTGGTGCTTGCTGAGGCAGCGAAAGCAACGGCCGCGGAAGCGGCTTAAGAAGCCTCCCGGCCACCCACCGCAATGAATCCCGGACGGCGGTCCGAGCGAGGAGCTGCGCTCGACCTTGGAGAGACCGGCAGATCCAGGGAGGCCTTGCGGTTTTTGCGCGAGGAGACCTCGGTCCAGCCACCGTCCATTCCCGAAGAGGAATGGTCGACCGCAGGGGATGGGACGACGATGATGGATTGCAGTCGTCGGGGTGGGGGAGGGAAGAGATCCGCCGGATCTTCAGAGGCCGCCGTCATGGAGCATTGACCACGCAGCAGCAGGCGCAGCGGGGCCGCCGGATCCGGGGTTGAAGGCGCAGCAGGGACCGGGATCTCGGACGGGGCAGGGAGAGGGACTGGATTGCCCCCCGGTTTAGAGCCAGCCGGCGCGCAGCCCAGCGGATCAGAGACGGCGGCAGCAGTGCGTCGGGGTCGCGCGCCCATGCTGGGCGCGGGGGAGGTGGCGGCCGCGGCCGGTGGCTACCTGGAGCGGCCGGATCCCGCACACGTAAGGTCGGAGTTTCCAGTCCCTAAAAAGTGCATGCATGCATCATGGCAACAGATTATTTTGCTTTCCGCCGTTGCCGTTGACGATCGAGGATGGACATACGTGTATGGCCGGCCGTTCCCGCACGATGAACAGTCATTGCCCGTGTCCGCTTTATCTGCCGCAGACATAAGCACTGGCACGCGCATACACTCGCTCGCCGTCGGCGAGTCAGTCAGCGTGTCAGCTTCACGCGAGGGTTGGCGTGCAAGCCACCGGTCTCCTGTCGGGTGCTTAACAAGCTCGCACCGTACGCGTACGTGTCGTCCTAGGTCTACTCTCGTACCATGTGCCTTGTGCCGTGGACGCACGGGCAGTCACGTACGTACGTGCCCGCCCTACTAACTGGACCGCCTGGACGATAAATAGATCCATAGATGGATCGTCAATGACCATGTGGGCATTCATCGCGGTCGTACGTGTGTGTCCCCGATCTCCTCCCACGGCAGCACCGTACGAGACCGAGTTCAATACTATTAAGCACGCACGCATGCAGCTCTGGTTTGGTTCGGTTGGGTGTGGTTGGTTGCTGCACAATGTTTTGGTGTACCGTTCGGCAAACGATCCTCAAGAATCATGATTATTACGTACTAAATTATTTCTGTTATTTGTAAGCGATGCTACCATCCTTACGAATGAATAAACGAGTAGATAATTGTAAAAAAACGTACACAGGGACAAAAAGACGGCATTTTTCTCAAGGATCATGAATGATGCGAGTTTCATCTGGTTACACGGTTAGTTTCTAGCTTTTTCTTTCCGTGATTTTTTTCCTTCTTTCCTCGAACGATAACATGGTTAAGGCAACTCTAACCGATCTCCTATATATAACGAAGGACCCGACGAAGTAAATCCTTAGTGGAGTATTTTTACTCCACTAAGATTTGGCTGGATCTAACCGATTCCCTGTATATAACAGTGTAAAAATCAAATATGCATTAGTTCAACATAGTTTCGACCAAAATTTGCATAAATTTAAACATAAGTTCAACTTACTTGAACACATTGCCTTGACAACCAAACTTTAAACATAAATTCAAACTTAAACTACACCAAACCCTAAACTAGACTACTCATCATCATCATCCTTGACATAGTAGTGGTCCAACCAATCTTGCTTCGACATCCCAACGCCCATTGGGTCCGAGCCGGTGCCATCGTCGCCGGAGTCGAGGAAGATGTGCCGCCACTCCTCGGCGTCGAATTCCTTCTCCGCACCACCATCGCCGCCGCCTTGCTCCTCGTCATCGGAGATGATGATGAACTCGCCGTCGACCTCCCGCTCTGCTTCCACGAGCTCGAGGTCCGTCATGTACTCCTCGTCGGCGGCCTCCCTCGCGTCCCGATCCTCCCAAGCCATCGCCGCAGTCACCACACCCGGAGCCGATGGGACGAGGTGGACCGGGGCCATCCCAAAGGGGAAGTTGAGGCGCGCCGCCGCGCCGTGGAGCCAGACCTGCCACCGGTCGTATTAGAGCGCAACGAGCTCCACTGTGTGGAACGACCCGATCCGCTTTTTGGTGGGTCTCGCGGTCGATGATCTTCGCCACCCACGTCCCCCATGCTCACTGGCGGATGCAGAGTTATTTCCTCTACGGCTCCCGCAGCGGAGGTGGGTCGGGGAAGTCGGCGATGCGGCGGGTGGAGGCGACATCGGTGGGACGACGGCCGCTCGAGGATGCGCCGCTTGAAGACGAACCGCGGGCGTGGCGGCGCGGATCGGTGGCGAGGATCACCGGCGATGGGATCCAACCAATGGGAGGAGGGGGCGGGGAACGAAGGAGGGGAGTCGCCGGCAGCGGGGATGAGGGAGGAGAAGAGGCGGAGAAGAAGAGTAGTAGAAGTGGTTTTTTTTACTCGGCCACAGAGTGGGGGAGTAAAAATAGGGGCGACGGAGACGGACCCTCATGGCGTATTGAGGATCGGCTAGGTCCCGGTTAAAGAAGTAAAAGCAGGTTATTACTTCTCTAACTGATTATTGGGGATCGGTTAGAGTTGCCCTTAGACTAGTCACAATGGGGAGTAACTTAGACTAGTAACATCACATTTTACTAGGCTATATTACTACCTCCACAGTGGGTAGTAACATATGTGTGTTGTCGTATTATGATTCATTTATTAGCCTATAGACTCATATTGTCTTGGTATGTATGATGTTACAGTAACTAGCTAAGTTATCACCATCACCTCTCTCATCATTAAATATGTGCCACATAAGCAAAATTATCTTGAAAAGTGTGATGTTACTAGTGATGTTACTCCTACTGTGGCCAACCTTAGACTAGTCAGGCTAGTCATAGTGGGAGTAACTTAGGCTGGTCACAGTGGGGTGGAACTTAGGAGTAACATCACATATTTCAATACAACTTTGCTTATGTGGCACGTATTTAATGAAGAGAGAGGTGCTTGTGGTAACTAGCTAAGTTACCGGAACATCACACACTCCAAGAAACAATGAGTCTATAACCTAATAAATACATCATTGCATGACACTACATAGATGTTCCTACCCACTATGGAGGTAGTAACATAGTCTAGGGAAATGTGTAAATTACTAGGTTATGTTCTTGCCCATTGTGACCAGCCTTAGCTAGTAACATAGCGCACTCCAAGAAAATGTTGCTTATGTGTCATGTAGTTAATGAGAAATAGTAACATAATATGTTACTGTAACATAGCGGTTTCCAAGACAAGATGAGTCTACAAGCTAATACATGAAGTCCTCTATGACACTAATGCTATGTTACTTTGCACTATGAAGATAGCAACTTAGACTAGTGTCATATACATGACACCAGTATAAGTTACTCCCCACTATGACCAGCCTCATAGTGGGAGGAACTTAGCTAGTAACATAGCGCACTCCAAGAAATTTTTTCTTATGTGGCAAGTATTTAATGTGAGGTAGTAACATAATATGTTACTGTAACATAACGCTTTCCAAGACAAGATGAGTCTACAAGCTAATAAGTGAAGCCATCTATGACACTACTATTATGTTACTTTGCATTATGAAGGTAGTAACTTAGACTAGTGTCATACATATGACATTAGTCTAAGTTACTCCTCACTATGACCAGCCTTAGTGGGTAGCACCGTGATGTGCTTCGTGTGATGCAAATGATATTCTGATAGTTGACTATAGATAATCAATCAATTGGCATTATGGATGGGTTGACTAAACAGAGCCCTCCTTGCAACCGCTAACGAACCAGATAAGATTTTATTTATTTATTGAGAGGAATCGGATACTCCCTTCATTCCAAAATATCGTGCGTCCACGCTTCCTGAGGTCCAATTTTGACCATAAATTTAACCAACGAGACCAACTGCAGCGGAGAAAAAAATATATAATTGAAAACTTCTTTCGAATACGAATTCACTGATATAATTTTTGCTCTCGCCGCAATCGGTCTTGATAGTTAAATTTATGGTCAAAGTTGAAGCACGCGGATAGAGGAAGCATTATATTGTGGAATGGAGGGAGTAAGATTTTATGAACAATTAATACTTTCTCTGCTCGTGTTTACCTGTGCCCCCCCCCCCCCCCCCCCCCCCCCCCCCCAACCCGCACACACAAAAAAATTGATCTAAAATGTAAGTATAAATATTGAGCTCTATGCCGTGAAAGTTATATCATTTGAAAGTTTCTTTAATACGTACCCAACAATATTATTCTATGTCATACAATCCATATTTTTTATTCAAATTTGTACTTGTATTTAGACACAAAATTGGAAGAGGCCTAATAAACTTAGTCAGAGAAGATATCCGGTAGCGAACTAGCGGTCTTGTATTTCCCGCACACACAAAAAGAAACTAAATGATCTTCTACAAGATTATGATACCAAGTTTTACTTCTGTTAGCTCATCGTGAACCGAACATCCTAAATGATACTGCCGTGCACGTAGCCACATACGTACTCATAGTCACTTCAACCGACGTCCTTGAGAGAATGTCAACTGTACGTATGTAGAATGTCAAACTGTATGTATGTAGAATGTCAACTATACTATACGTATGTACCATCACAGTGACGGTGCCAGGCACAGCAATATTTTACGAGATTTTCCGGAATCGTGTTTAAAAAAGCTGTGGCAGATCCACCCGACATGTTGCATTGCGTTGGTGCAGTGCATGCATGCCCACGATGCTTTCCCCCCGTTTGCCGTTGGCGCTGGACATACATGCATGGCCGGCCACTCCCGCAGCACCAACAGCCGCTGCTTTTCTCGAACGCGCACCAGACAGTACGTGCCTTCTTTTTAACACACTACAATTGAAGTGGCTCACATACAAAACATATATTCATTTCTATAAACTTCGGCATAACATCTTGAGAATTTACGGAGGGCGTCGACTCGATGGGAACGTCTACTCCTAGTGAACGAATGTTGTCCGAAACCTAAACTAAATTGAAAAAAAATTGCAAGCATCAATGTCAAGTTTAGGATTTAAACTTTGATGGGCTGAAGAATCACTGTTCTCCTAACCATCCAACTGGACATTGGTTTGCGACCAGACATATGTACTGGCGCACGCATACGTACAAGCGGTCGTGCGCGTGCCTCTTTTGTTTGTGCGTGCTGTCAGTCAGTCAGTCACTCGGTCGCGTCGTTGGCACAAGGTTTGCCGTGCAAGCCACATTCGATCGACCGTGCGCACGGTCTTTCCAGCGACGCGCGGCTAGCTTGCACCGTACCACGTGGCCTCGATCGTCATGGACAGTGTGCGAGATAGCGAGGGCATTAATCGCGGCCGTGTACCTACGGTGTCTGCCCATCTCCGATCGACGGCAACGCCGTACCGGCCGGCGAGGTGACGGGTTAGTGGTAATAGGCGCTCATGAAGCCTTTGCTTAACTGCTTTCGGGTTGGTCTCCTGGAATTAAGGTTCGTCCTTTGATTAGGCGTAACGATAGGCAAATGATCAGGAAGATCACATGAATGGTGTGAATCTCGTCCGGTCTACCAGTTGTTGGTGGGTAGCAGCAGCACGCTCATGCCGTGCGCGCGCTTTGTGTTAAGCAACGGCGGTTTTGCATTTGCCTCGCTGATCACCCTTGATCGTGTTATGGTTATCGATCGAAGTTTTGAACATCAATTACTCCTAATTAAACCAATAAACAGTACGATCTTTGGCAGATGTCACATAAAGTTCAGATTTGTTGTTGGCGGTTGCTACATGGAATCGTCCCGCTGAAATCCACACTTGCTAATACACTTGCTAATAGGCGTATCGGAACAGATGGAGCATGCCCTATCTACCACCAAGGCGCAGAAGATGTTCGGCACCTGCTTTTTTTTTTAGCATCAGTACAGACACAAGCGCTTATATACACGCGCATACACTCATCCTTATGAACGCATACACGCACATCGTACCCTTATGAGCACCTCCGAAAGACTGAGCCAACATATCATCTTGAAATAAATCTAGGAATAATGCGAGCACCAGGATTTAAACCCTGATGGGTTAGGAATACCACTGCCCACCTAACCATCTCAATCACAGCCCCTGCTTTTTCAATACATTAGTGCAAATGATCTTTTGGCAGTGTATTGGTATGCAGGGAATGGTATCCTCGTCTCCAATGTAGATTATCTGGTACTATTATTTTCTAGCACCTATTTACTTTCTCAGATGGTTCTCTTGAGATCATGCCCAGCTCACGGCATCTCCAAGGTGGACCCGCAAGCCACCCGCATAAGTCCGGACCATGTTGTTCGGACCGCGAAAGCCATCTAACGCGGTCCTGTATCGATTCGCGGCGCTGTCCGGATGTTATTTCGCCTGCAAACCAAAGACAAAAATGTGGGGCTTTACGGGATTCCAGACACCACACACATAGGACTCCGGCCCACTCAAAATCCTTCCCAGACCCGCGCCTTCATCCTTCACATTTTCTCTCATTCCTTCTTTCTCTCTTTGTCTTCACCGCCGCTCTACCACTCGGGTCGCCACGCCACACCCCTGCCGGAACTCTACGTCTCCGTCACCTCCCGCGTTCCTGCCGGGCTCCACCCCCCTTCTCCTCCGTCGCCGTTCAACCCCTGTCCTCCAACCGCCCCGCCAAGAACCATCCGCTACTGTTATACTCACCATGCTAGTGTGAAAGCCTGGCTTAATAGGAATGATACACTACTCATATCAATAAGGAATTCCTTCTTTTCCGGGAACCCCTTCGAAAAGAACTCCAAAGTTAAGTGTGCTTGGCTTGGGGTAATTCTAGGACGGGTGACTGACCGGGAAGTAGCTTCCGGGTGCGCACGAGCGAGGATAAAGTGCGTAGAAAAGACTAGTGTTGGTTTGTGGGGCCAGTCTTGATCCCGCCAGGCGTAACAGGGTGTTACAACCCGTCACTTGTTCGATGAATTGTCGAAGCTCAAAAAGTTGTTCCTTCGTCTTTCTAGTAATGGATTCCGATTTGGAGTACATATACGAGCACCATGTTGAGTCGTCCAATGGCTCGTCCAACGAGGAGGAGTACTCGAATAAGACGGCAATGATGCAAGCTGTCCTTGAAGACGTGGAGCATGCGGAGGAGCATGTTCTCAATTTCAAGGGCTCGATTAAGGGTCATAGCGTGCTCAACCGCAACAGGGCGCGTGACCATTTGATACTAATGGCCGACTACTTTGCCACGGATGCACTCTTCGTTGGCCATTTTCGACGGCGTTTTTGGATGTGCAAGACTGTCTTCGATCGTTTTTACCATGGCGTCCGGTCCTATGATGACTACTTCATCTTGAAGAAGGATGGCGTCAGAACGATTGGCTTCTCTGGTTACCAGAAGTGCACAACCGCACTACAGATGCTTGCATATGGTATGGCCGCTGATTTGTGGGACAAGTACCTACGGATGTCTGAGAGCACATGCGGAGATGCCATGGTCAGGTTCGCAACTGTCATGGTCGAGGTGTCCGGACCTAGTACTTGAGAGAACCAACTGTGGCAGACACCGAGAGGCTCTGGCAATCTTAGAAGCAAGAGGGTGGACATTTTTGTTCGGATCTCTTGACTACATGCATTGTCAATGGAAGAAGCGTGTGCAGTTTTACAAGGACAATATCAGGGTCATGTTTGTTGGAAATATGCCCTAGAGGCAATAATAAAATGGTTATTATTATATTTCTTTGTTCATGATAATTGTCTATTGTTCATGGTATAATTGTGTTATCCGTAAATCGTAATACATGTGTGAATACATAGACCACAACACGTCCCTAGTGAGCCTCTAGTTGACTAGCTCGTTGATCAAAAGATAGTCATGGTTTCCTGACTATGGACATTGGATGTCATTGATAACGGGATCACATCATTAGGAGAATGATGTGATGGACAAGACCCAATCCTAAGCATAGCTCAAAGATCGTGTAGTTCGTTTGATGTAGCTTTTCCGAATGTCAAGTATCATTTCCTTAGACCATGAGATTGTGCAACTCCCGGATACCGTAGGAGTGCCTTGGGTGTGCCAAACATCACAACGTAACTGGGTGACTATAAAGGTACACTACAGGTATCTCCGAAAGTGTCTGTTGGGTTGGCACGAATCAAGACTGGGATTTGTCACTCGGTATAACAGAGAGGTATCTCTGGGCCCACTCGGTAATGCATCATCATAATGAGCTCAATGTGACCAAGTGGTTGATCACGGGATCATGCATTACGGCACGAGTAAAGTGACTTGCCGGTAACGAGATTGAACGAGGTATTGGGATACCGATGATCGAGTCTCGGGCAAGTAACGTATGATTGTTGGAAATATGCCCTAGAGGCAATAATAAATTGATTATTATTATATTTCCTTGTTCATGATAATCGTTTATTATCCATGCTAGAATTCTATTGATAGGAAACTCAGATACATGTGTGGATACATAGACAACACCATGTCCCTAGTAAGCCTCTAGTTGACTAGCTCGTTGATCAATAGATGGTTACGGTTTCCTGACCATGGACATTGGATGTCGTTGATAACGGGATCAGATCATTAGGAGAATGATGTGATGGACAAGACCCAATCCTAAGCATAGCACTAGGTCGTGTAGTTCGTATGCTAAAGCTTTTCTAATGTCAAGTATCATTTCCTTAGACCATGAGATTGTGCAACTCCCGGATACCGTAGGAGTGCTTTGGGTGTGCCAAACGTCACAACGTAACTGGGTGGCTATAAAGGTACACTACAGGTATCTCCGAAAGTGTCTGTTGGGTTGGCACGAATCGAGACTGGGATTTGTCACTCCGTGTAAACGGAGAGGTATCTCTGGGCCCACTCGGTAGGACATCATCATAATGTGCACAATGTGATGAAGGAGTTGATCACGGGATGATGTGTTACGGAACAAGTAAAGAGACTTGCCGGTAACGAGATTGAACAAGGTATCGGGATACCGACGATCGAATCTCGGGCAAGTATTGTACCGATAGACAAAGGGAATTGTATACGGGATTGATTAAGTCCTTGACATCGTGGTTCATCCGATGAGATCATCATGGAACATGTGGGAGCCAACATGGGTATCCAGATCTCGCTGTTGGTTATTGACCGGAGAGTCATCTCGGTCATGTCTGCATGTCTCCCGAACCCGTAGGGTCTACACACTTAAGGTTCGGTGACGCTAGGGTTATAGAGATATTAGTATGCGGTAACCCGAAAGTTGTTCGCAGTCTCGGATGAGATCCCGGAAGTCACGAGGAGTTCCGGAATGGTCCGGAGGTAAAGAATTATATATAGGAAGTGCTATTTTGGCTATCGGGACAAGTTTCGGGGTCACCGGTATTGTACCGGGACCACCGGAAGGGTCCCGGGGGTCCACCGGGTGGGGCCACCTGCCCCGGGGGCCACATGGGCTGTAGGGGGTGCGCCTTGGCCTACATGGGCCAAGGGCACCAGCCCCTAGAGGCCCATGCGCCAAAGGGACAAGAGGAGGGGAGAGTCCTAAAGGGGGAAGGCACCTCCGAGGTGCCTTGGGGAGGATGGACTCCTTCCCCCTTGGCCGCACCCTTCCTTGGAGGAAGGGGCAAGGCTGCACCCTCCCCCTCTCCCTTGGCCCTATATATAGTGGGGGGAAGGGAGGGCAACCATACCCAAGCCCTGGCGCCTCCCTCTCCCTCCCATGACACATCTTCCTCCTCCCGTAGCGCTTGGCGAAGCCCTGTTGGAATCCTGCTACTTCCACCACCACGCCGTCGTGCTGCTGGATCTCCATCAACCTCTCCTCCCCCCTTGCTGGATCAAGAAGGAGGAGACGTCGCTGCTCCGTACGTGTGTTGAACGCGAAGGTGCCGTCTGTTCGGCGCTAGAATCATCGGTGATTTGGATCACGATGAGTACGACTCCATCAACCCCGTTCTCTTGAACGCTTCCGCGCGCGATCTACAAGGGTATGTAGATCCACTCGTCCCTCGTTGCTAGATGACTCCATAGATAGATCTTGGTGACACGTAGGAAAATTTTGAATTTATGCTACGTTCCCCAACAGTGGCATCATGAGCTAGGTCTATGCGTAGTTACTATGCACGAGTAGAACACAAAGTAGTTGTGGGCGTCGATATTGTCAATTATCTTGCCGTTACTAGTCTTATCTTGATTCAGCGGCTTCGTGGGATGAAGCGGCCCGGACCGACCTTACACGTACTCTTACATGAGACTGGTTCCACCGACAAACATGCACTAGTTGCATAAGGTGGCTGGCGGGTGTCGGTCTCTCCCACTTTAGTCGGATCGGATTCGATGAAAAGGGTCCTTATGAAGGGTAAATAGCAATTGGCATATCATGTTGTGGTTTTTGCGTAGGTAAGAAACGTTCTTGCTAGAAACCCATAACAGCCACGTAAAACATGCAACAACAATTAGAGGACGTCTAACTTGTTTTTGCAGCAAGTGTTTTGTGATGTGATATGGCCAAAGGATGTGATGAATGATATATATGATGTATGAGATTGATCATGTTCTTGTAATAGGAATCACGACTTGCATGTCGATGAGTATGACAACCGGCAGGAGCCATAGGAGTTGTCTTAATTTATTTATGACCTGCGTGTCAACATAAACGTCATGTAATTACTTTACTTTATTGCTAACTGTTAGCTGTAGTAGTAGAAGTAATAGTTGGCGAGACAACTTCATGGAGACACAATGATGGAGATCATGATGATGGAGATCATGGTGTCATGCCGGTGACGATGATGATCATGGAGCCCCGAAGATGGAGATCAAAAGGAGCAATATGATATTGGCCATATCATGTCACTATTTGATTGCATGTGATGTTTATCATGTTTATACATCTTATTTGCTTAGAACGACGGTAGTAAATAAGATGATCCCTCGTTAAAATTTCAAGAAAGTGTTTCCCCTAACTGTGCACCGTTGCGACAGTTCGTGTTTCGAAGCACCACGTGATGATCGGGTGTTAGATTCTTACGTTCACATACAACGGGTGTAAGCCAGATTTACACACGCGAAACACTTAGGTTGACTTGACGAGCCTAGCATGTACAGACATGGCCTCGGAACACAGAAGACCGAAAGGTCGAACATGAGTCGTATAGAAGATACGATCAACATGAAGATGTTCACCGATGTTGACTAGTCCATCTCACGTGATGATCGGACACGGCCTAGTTGACTCGGATCATGTAATCACTTAGATGACTAGAGGGATGTCTATCTGAGTGGGAGTTCATAAGATGAACTTGTTTATCCTGAACATAGTCAAAAGGATTTTGCAAATTATGTCGTAGCTCGTGCTTTAGTTCTACTGTTTAGATATGTTCCTAGAGAAAATTTAGTTGAAAGTTGATAGTAGAATTATGCGGACTAGGTCCGTAAACTGAGGATTGTCCTCATTGCTTCATAGAAGGCTTATGTCCTTAATGCACCGCTCAGTGTGCTGAACCTCGAACGTCGTCTGTGGATGTTGCGAACATCTGACATACACATTTTGATAACTACGTGATAGTTCAGTTAAACAGTTTAGAGTTGAGGCACCGAAGACGGTTTTGAAACGTCGCAAAACATATGAGATGTTTTGAGGGCTGAAATTGGGATTTCAGGCTCATGCCCACGTCAAGAGGTATAAGACCTCCGACGATTTTCTTAGCCTGCAAACTAAGGGATGAAAGCTCAATTGTTGAGCTTGTGCTTAGACTGTCTGAATACAACAATCATTTGAATCAAGTGGGAGTTGATCTTCCAGATGAGATAGTGATGTTTCTCCGAAGTCATTACGACCAAGCTGCTAGAGCTTCGTGATGAACTATAACATATCAGGGATAGACATGATGATCCTTGAAATACTCGCAATGTTTGACACCGCGAAAGTAGAAATCAAGAAGGAGCATCAATTGTTGATGGTTAGTGCAACCACTAGTTTTAAGAAGGGCAAGGGCAAGAAGGGATACTTCATGAAACGGCAAATCAGCTGCTGCTCTAGTGAAGAAACCCAAGGTTGAACCCAAACCCAAGACTAAGTGCTTCTGTAATAAAGGGAACAGCCACTGGAGCAGAATTACCCTAGATACTTGGTAGATAAGAAGGCTGGCAAGGTCGATAGAAGTATATTGGATATACATTATGTTAATGTGTACTTTACTAGTACTCCTAGTAGCACCAGGGTATTAGATACCGGTTCGGTTGCTAAGTGTTAGTAACTAGAAATAAAAGCTACGGAATAAACGGAGACTAGCTAAAGGTGAGCTGATGATATGTGTTGGAAGTGTTTCCAATGTTGATATGATCAAGCATCGCACGCTCCCTCTACCATCGAGATTGGGGTTAAACCTAAATAATTGTTATTTGGTGTTTGCGTTGAGCATAGACATGATTGGATTACGTCTATCGCAATACGGTTATTCATTTAAGGAGAATAATGGTTACTTTGTTTATTTGAATAATACCTTCGATGGTCTTACACCTAAAATGAATGGTTTATTGAATCTCGATCGTAGTGATACACATGTTCATACCAAAAGATATAAGATAGTAATGATAATACCACCTACTTGTGGCACTGCCACGTAAGTCATATCGGTATAAAACGCATGAAGAAGCTCCATGTTGATGGATCTTTGGGCTCACTCTTTTTTTAAAAAAAGTTTGAGACATGCGAACCATGTCTATTGGTGTATATGCATGAAGAAACTCCATGCAAATGGACCGTTTGAACTCACTTGATTTTGAATCACTTGAGACATGCAAATCATACCACATGGGCAAGATGACTGAAAGCCTCGTTTTCAGTAAAATGGAACTAGAAAGCAACTTGTTGGAAGTAATGCATTTTGATGTGTGCAGTCCAATGAATGCTGAGGCGTGTAGTGGATATTGTTATGCTCTTACTTCACAGATAATTTGAGTAGATGTTGAGTATATTTACTTGATGAATCACGAGTCTGAATTATTGAAAGGTTCAAGTAATTTCAAGGTGAAGTTGAAAGATCGTCGTGACAAGAGGATAAAATATCTATGATATGATCATAGAGATGAATATCTGAATTACGAGTTTGGCACAGAATTAAGACATTGTGGAAATTGTTTCAAAACTAATACAGCCTGGAACACCATAGTGTGATGGTGTGTCCGAACATCATAACTGCACCCTATTGGATATGATGCATACCATGATGTCTCTTATCAAATTACCACGATAGTTTATGGGTTAGGCATTAGAGACAACCACATTCACTTTAAATAGGGCACCACGTAATTCCGATGAGATGACACCGTATGAACTATGGTTTAGAGAAACCTAAGCTGTCATTTCTTAAAAGTTTGGGGCTGCGACGCTTATGTGAAAAAGTTTCAGGCTGATAAGCTCGAACCCAAAGCGGATAAATGCATCTTCATAGGACACCCAAAACAGTCGGGTATACCTCCTGTCTCAGATCCGAAAGCAATAAGGGATTGTTTCTAGAATCGGGTCCTTTCTCGAGGAAAAGTTTCTCTCGAAAGAATTGAGTGGGAGGATGGTGGAGACTTGATGAGGTTATTGAACCGTCTCTTCAACTAGTGTGTGGCAGGGCACAGGAAGTTGTTCCTGTGGCACCTACACCAATTGAAGTGGAAGCTTATGATAGTGATCATGAAACTCCAGATCAAGTCACTACCAGACCTCGTAGGTCGACAAGGATGCGTACTACTTCAAAGTGGTACGTAACCCTGTCTTGGAAGTCATGTTGCTAGACAACAATGAACCTACGAGCTATGGAGAAGCGGTGGTGGGCCTAGATTCCGATAAATGGCTCAAGACCATAAAATCCGAGAGAGGATCCATGTATGAAAACAAAGTGTAGACTTTGGAAGAACTACTTGATGGTCGTAAGGCTGTTGAGTACAGATGAATTTTAAAAGGAAGATGGACAATGATGGTAAATGTCACCATTAAGAAAGCTCGACTTGTCGTTAAGATGTTTCCCGACAAGTTCAAGGAGTTGACTACGATGAGACTTTCTCACTTGTAGCGATGCTAAGAGTCTGTTGGAATTATATTAGCGATTACTGCATTATTTATGAAATCTTGCAGATAGGATGTCGAAACATTGTTTCCTCGACGATTTTCTTGAGGAAAGGTTGTATGTGATACAACCGGAAGGTTTTGTCAATCCTGAAAGATGCTAATAAGTATGCAAAGCTCCAGTAATCCTTCTAAGGACTGGAGTAAGCATCTCGGAGTTGGAATGTACGCTTTGATGAGATGATCAAAGATTTTGGGTTTATACAAAGTTTATGAGAAACTTGTATTTCCAAAGAAGTGAGTGGGAGCACTATAGAATTTCTGATGAGTATATGTTGTTGACATATTATGGATCAGAAATGACGTAGGATTTCTGGAAAGCATATAGGGTTATTTGAAAGTGTTTTTCAATGGAAGGCCTGGATTAAGCTACTTGAACATTGAGCATCAAGATCTATGAGGATAGATCAAAACGTTTAATGGTACTTTCAAATGAGCACATACCTTGACATGATCTTGAAGGTGTTCAAGATGGATCAGTCAAAGAAGGAGTTCTTGCCTGAGTGGTAAGGTATGAAGTTAAGACTTAAAGCTCGACCACGGCAAAATAGAAAGAAAGGACGAAGGTCGTCCCCTATGCTTAAGACATAGGCCCTACAGTATGCTATGCTGTGTACCGCACCTGAAATGTGCCTTGCCATGAGTCAGTCAAGGGGTACAAGAGTGATCCAAGAATGGATCACAAGACAGCGGTCAAAGTTATCCTTAGTAACTAGTGGACTAAGGAATTTTCTCAATTATGGAGGTGGTAAAAGAGTTCGTCGTAAAGGGTTACGTTGATGCAAGCTTAACACCTATCCGGATAGCTCTGAGTAGAGATACCGGATACGTATAATGGAGCAACAATTTAGAATAGCTCCAAGTAGAACAGTTATTTGGAATGGCTCCAAATGTAGCGTAGTAGTTGCATCTAGGAGATGACATAGAGATTTGTAAAGCGCACACGGATCTGAAAGGTTCAGACCCGTTGACTATAACCTCTCTCACAAGCATAACATGATCAAACCCAGAACTCATCGAGTGTTAATCACATGGTAAATGTGAACTAGATTATTGACTCTAGTAAACTCTTTGGTGTTAGTCACATGGGGATGTGACCTTGAGTGTTAATCACATATCGATGTGAACTAGATTATTGACTCTAGTGCAAGTGGGAGACTGTTGGAAATATGCCCTAGAGGCAATAGTAAATTGATTATTATTATATTTCCTTGTTCATGATAATCGTTTATTATCCATGCTAGAATTGTATTGATAGGAAACTCAGATACATGTGTGGATACATAGACAACACCATGTCCCTAGTAAGCCTCTAGTTGACTAGCTCGTTGATCAATAGATGGTTACGGTTTCCTGACCATGGACACTGGATGTCGTTGATAACGGGATCACATCATTAGGAGAATGATGTGATGGACAAGACCCAATCCTAATCATAGCACTAGATCGTGTAGTTCGTATGCTAAAGCTTTTCTAATGTCAAGTATCATTTCCTTAGACCATGAGATTGTGCAACTCCCGGATACTGTAGGAGTGCTTTGGGTGTGCCAAACGTCACAACGTAACTGGGTGGCTATAAAGGTAGACTACACGTATCTCCGAAAGTGTCTGTTGGGTTGGCACGAATCGAGACTGGGATTTGTCACTCCGTGTAAACGGAGAGGTATCTCTGCGCCCACTCGGTAGGACATCATCATAATGTGCACAATGTGATCAAGGAGTTGATCACGGGATGATGTGTTACGGAACGAGTAAAGAGACTTGCCGGTAATGAGATTGAACAAGGTATCGGGATACCGACGATCGAATCTCGGGCAAGTATCGTACCGATAGACAAAGGGAATTGTATACGGGGTTGATTAAGTCCTTGACATCGTGGTTCATCCGATGAGATCATCGTGGAACATGTGGGAGCCAACATGGGTATCCAGATCCCGCTGTTGGTTATTGACCGGAGAGTCATCTCGGTCATGTCTGCATGTCTCCCGAACCCGTAGGGTCTACACACTTAAGGTTTGGTGACGCTAGGGTTATAGAGATATTAGTATGCGGTAACCCGAAAGTTGTTCGGAGTCCCGGGTGAGATCCCGGACGTCACGAGGAGTTCCGGAATGGTCCGGAGGTAAAGAATTATATATAGGAAGTGCTACTTTGGCTATCGGGACAAGTTTCGGGGTCACCGGTATTGTACCGGGACCACCGGAAGGGTCCCGGGGGTCCACCGGGTGGGGCCACCTGCCCTGGGGGCCACATGGGCTGTAGGGTGTGCGCCTTGGCCTACATGGGCCAAGGGCACCAGCCCCTAGAGGCCCATGCGCCAAAGGGACAAGAGGAGGGGAGAGTCCTAAAGGGGGAAGGCACCTCCGAGGTGCCTTGGGAAGGATGGACTCCTCCCCCCTTGGCCGCACCCTTCCTTGGAGGAAGGGGCAAGGCTGCGCCCTCCCCCTCTCCCTTGGCCCTATATATAGTGGGGGGAAGGGAGGGCAACCATACCCAAGCCCTGGCGCCTCCCTCTCCCTCCCATGACACATCTTCCTCCTCCCGCAGCGCTTGGCGAAGCCCTATTGGAATCCCGCTACTTCCACCACCACGCCGTCGTGCTGCTGGATCTCCATCAACCTCTCCTCCCCCCTTGCTGGATCAAGAAGGAGGAGACGTCGCTGCTTCGTACGTGTGTTGAACGCGGAGGTGCCGTCCGTTCGACGCTAGAATCATCGGTGATTTGGATCACGACGAGTACGACTCCATCAACCCCGTTCTCTTGAACGCTTTCGCGCGCGATCTACAAGGGTATGTAGATCCACTCCTCCCTCGTTGCTAGATGACTCCATAGATAGATCTTGGTGACACGTAGGAAAATTTTGAATTTATGCTACGTTCCCCAACATCGATTGACAAAGGGAATTGTATACGGATTGATTGAATCCTCGACATCGTGGTTCATCCGATGAGATCATCGTGGAGCATGTGGGAGCCAACATGGGTATCCAGATCCCGCTGTTGGTTATTGACCGGAGAGTCGTCTCGGTCAGGTCTGCAAGGTTCGGTGACGCTAGGGTTGTAGAGATATTAGTATGCAGTAACCCGAAAGTTGTTCGGAGTCCCGGATGACATCTCGGACGTCACGAGGAGTTCCGGAATGGTCCGGAGGTAAAGATTTATATATAGGAAGTCCAGTTTTGGCCATCGGGAATGTTTCGGGGGTCGCCGGTATTGTACCGGGACCACCGGGTGGGGCCACCTATCCCGGAGGGTCCCATGAGCCGAATTGGGAGGGGAACCAGCCCCTAGTGGGCTGGTGCACCCCTCCTTGGGCCTCCCCTGCGCCTAGGGTTGGGAAACCCTAGGGGTGGGGGCGCCCCCCACTTGGCTTGGGGGGGGGGGGGAGCCACCCCTTGGCCGCCGCCCCCTTGGAGATCCATCTCCCTAGGGCCAGCGCCTCCCAAGGCCCCTATATAAAAAGGGGGGGAGGGAGGGCAGCCGCAACCCTTTGCTCTTGGCGCCTCCCTCTCCCTCCGTAACACCTCTCCTCCCCGCTTGCGCTTGGCGAAGCTCTGCCGAGATCCTGCTACATCGACCACCACGCCGTCGTGCTGCTGGATCTTCATCAACCTCTCCTTCCCCCTTGCTGGATCAAGAAGGAGGAGACGTCTTCCAACCGTACGTGTGTTGAATGCGGAGGTGCTGTCCGTTCGTCACTTGGTCATCGGTGATTTGGATCACGACGAGTACGACTCCATCAACCCCGTTCTCTTGAACGCTTCCGCGCGCGATCTACAAGGGTATGTAGATGCACTCCTCTCTCCCTCGTTGCTAGATGACTGCATAGATTGATCTTGGTGATGCGTAGAAAATTTTAAAATTCTGCTACGTTCCCCAACAGTGGCATCATGAGCTAGGTCTATGCGTAGTTTCTATGCACGAGTAGAACACAAAGTAGTCATGGGCGTCGATATTGTCAATTATCTTGCCGTTACTAGTCTTATCTTGATTCGGCGGCATTGTGGGATGAAGCGGCCCGGACCGACCTTACACGTACGCTTACGTGAGAATGGTTCCACCGACTGACATGCACTAGTTGCATAAGGTGGCTGGCGAGTGTCTGTCTCTCCCACTTTAGTCGGATCGGATTCGATGAACAGGGTCCTTATGAAGGGTAAATAGAAATTGGTAGTTCACGTTGTGGTCTTGGCGTAGGTAAGAAACGTTCTTGCTAGAAACCTATAGCAGCCACGTAAAAACTTGCAACAACAATTAGAGGACGTCTAACTTGTTTTTGCAGCAAGTGTTTTGTGATGTGATATGGCCAAAGGATGTGATGCATGATATATGTGATGTATGAGATGATCATGTTCTTGTAATTGGAATCACGACTTGCATGTCGATGAGTATGACAACCGACAGGAGCCATAGGAGTTGTCTTTATTTATTTATGACCTGCGTGTCAACATAAACGTCATGTAATTACTTTACTTTATTGCTAAAGCGTTAGCCATAGTAGTAGAAGTAATAGATGACGAGACAACTTCAAGAAGACACGATGATGGAGATCATGGTGTCATGCCGGTGACAACGATGATCATAGAGCCCCGAAGATGGAGATCAAAAGGAGCAAATGATATTGGCCATATCATGTCACTATTTGATTGCATGTGATGTTTATCATGTTTTACATCTTATTTGCTTAGAACGACGGTAGCTTAAATAAGATGATCCCTCGTAATAATTTCAAGAAAGTGTTCCCCCTAACTGTGCACCGTTGCGAAGGTTCGTTGTTTCGAAGCACCACGTGATGATCGGGTGTGATAGATTCTAACGTTCGAATACAACGGGTGTAAGCCAGATTTACACACGCAATACACTTAGGTTGACTTGACGAGCCTAGCATGTACAGACATGGCCTCGGAACACAGAAGACCGAAAGGTCGAGCAGGAGTCGTATAGAAGATACGATCAACATGAAGATGTTCACCGATGTTGACTAGTCCGTCTCATGTGATGATCAGACACGGCCTAGTTGACTCGGATCATGTTTCACTTAGATGACTAGAGGGATGTCTATCTGAGTGGGAGTTCATTGAATAATTTGATTAGATGAACTTAATTATCATGAACTTAGTCTAAAATCTTTACAATATGTCTTATAGATCAAATGGCCCATGTTGTCCTCAACTTCAACGCGTTCCTAGAGAAAACCAAGCTGAAAGATGATGGCAGCAACTATACGGACTGGGTCCGGAACCTGAGGATCATCCTTATAGCTGCCAAGAAAGATTATGTCCTAGAAGCACCGCTAGGTAACGCACCTGTCCCAGAGAACCAAGACGTTATGAACGCTTGGTAGTCACGAGCTGATGATTACTCCCTCGTTCAGTGCGGCATGCTTTACAGCTTAGAACCGGGGCTCCAAAAGCGTTTTGAGAGACACGGAGCATATGAGATGTTCGAAGAGCTGAAAATGGTTTTCCAAGCTCATGCCCGGGTCGAGAGATATGAAGTCTCCGACAAGTTCTTCAGCTGTAAGATGGAGGAAAATAGTTCTGTCAGTGAGCACATACTCAAAATGTCTGGGTTGCATAACCGCTTGACTCAGCTGGGAGTTAATCTCCCGGATGACGCGGTCATTGACAGAATCCTTCAGTCGCTTCCACCGAGCTACAAGAGCTTTGTGATGAACTTCAATATGCAGGGGATGGAAAAGACCATCCATGAGGTATATTCAATGCTGAAATCAGCAGAGGTGAAAATCAAAAAGGAACATCAAGTGTTGATGGTGAATAAAACCACTAAGTTCAAGAAAGGCAAGGGTAAGAAGAATTTCAAGAAGGACAACAAGGGAGTTGCCGCGCCCGGTAAGCAAGCTGCCGGGAAGAAGCCAAAGAATGGACCCAAGCCTGAGACTGAGTGTTTTTATTGCAAGGGAAGTGGTCACTGGAAGCGGAACTGCCCCAAATACTTAGCGGATAAGAAGGCCGGCAACACTAAAGATATATGTGATATACATGTAATTGATGTGTACCTTACCAGTACTCGTAGTAGCTCCTGGGTATTTGATACCGGTGCCGTTGCTCACATTTGTAACTCAAAGCAGGAGCTGCGAAATAAACGGAGACTGGCGAAGGACGAGGTAACGATGCGCGTCGGGAATGGTTCCAAGGTCGATGTGATCGCCGTCGGCACGCTACCTCTACATTTACCTACGGGATTAGTTTTAAACCTCAATAATTATTATTTAGTGCCAGCTTTGAGCATGAACATTGTATCAGGATCTCGTTTAATTCGAGATGGCTACTCATTTAAATTCGAGAATAATGATTGTTCTATTTATATGAGAGATATGTTTTATGGTCATGCTCCGATGGTGAATGGTTTATTCTTAATGAATCTCGAGCGTAATGTTACACATATTCATAGTGTGAATACCAAAAGATGTAAGGTTGATAATGATAGTCCCACATACTTGTGGCACTGCCGCCTTGGTCACATAGGTGTCAAACACATGAAGAAGCTCCATGCAGATGGACTTTTAGAGTCTCTTGATTACGAATCATTTGACACGTGCGAACCATGCCTCATGGGTAAAATGACCAAGACTCCGTTCTCAGGAACAATGGAGCGAGCAACCAATTTATTGGAAATCATACATACTGATGTGTGCAGTCCAATGGGTGTCGAGGCTTGCGGTGGCTATCGTTATGTTCTCACCCTCACTGATGACTTGAGTAGATATGGGTATGTCTACTTAATGAAATACAAGTCTGAGACCTTTGAAAAGTTCAAGGAATTTCAGAGTGAGGCTGAGAATCAACGTGACAAGAAAATCAAGTTTTTTCGATCAGATCGTGGGGGAGAATATTTGAGTCACGAATTTGGCACACACTTAAGAAAATGTGGAATAGTTTCACAACTCACACCGCCTGGAACACCTCAGCGTAATGGTGTGTCCGAACGTCGTAATCGCACTCTATTAGATATGGTGCGATCTATGATGTCTCTTACCGATTTACCGCTGTCATTTTGGGGCTATGCTTTAGAGACTGCCGCATTCACTTTAAATAGGGCTCCGTCAAAATCCGTTGAGACGACACCGTATGAATTATGGTTTGGGAAGAAACCTAAGCTGTCGTTTCTAAAAGTTTGGGGATGCGATGCTTATGTCAAGAAACTTCAACCTGAAAAGCTCGAACCCAAATCGGAAAAATGCGTCTTCATAGGATACCCTAAAGAAACTATTGGATATACCTTCTACCTCAGATCCGAAGGCAAGATCTTTATTGCCAAGAATGGGTCCTTTCTAGAGAAAGAGTTTCTCTCGAAAGAAATAAGTGGGAGGAAAGTAGAACTTGATGAAGTATTACCTCTTGAACCAGTTAGTAGCGCAGCTCAAGAAAATGTTTCTGAGGTGCCTGCACCGACTAGAGAGGAAGTTGATGATGATGATCATGAAACTTCAGATCAAGTTGCTACTGAACTTCATAGGTCCACAAGGACACGTTCCGCACCAGAGTGGTACGACAACCCTGTCTTGGAAATCATGCTGTTAGACAACGGTGAACCTTCGAACTATGAAGAAGCGATGGTGGGCCCGGATTCTGACAAATGGCTGGAAGCCATGAAATCCGAGATAGGATCCATGTATGAAAACGAAGTATGGACTTTGACTGACTTGCCCGATGATCGGCGAGCCATAGAAAATAAATGGATCTTTAAGAAGAAGACAGACGCGTATGGTAACGTAACCATCTATAAAGCTTGGCTTGTCGGTAAGGGTTATCGACAAGTTCAAGGGGTTGACTACGATGAGACTTTCTCACCCGTAGCGAAGCTGAAGTCCGTCCGAATCATGTTAGCAATTGCCGCATTCTATGATTATGAGATATGGCAAATGGACGTCAAAACGGCATTCCTTAATGGTTTCCTTAAGGAAGAATTGTATATGATGCAGCCGGAAGGTTTTGTCGATCCTAAGAATGCTGACAAGGTGTGCAAGCTCCAACGCTCGATTTATGGGCTGGTGCAAACATCTCGGAGTTGGAACATTCGTTTTGATGAGATGATCAAAGCGTTTGGGTTTACGCAGACTTATGGAGAAGCCTGCATTTACAAGAAAGTGAGTGGGAGCTCTGTATCATTTCTCATATTGTATGTGGATGACATACTGTTGATGGGAAATGATATAGAATTCTTGGAAAGCATAAAGGCCTACTTGAACAAGTGTTTTTCAATGAAGGATCTTGGATAAGCTGCTTATATATTAGGCATCAAGATCTATAGAGATAGATCGAGATGCCTCATTGGTCTTTCACAGAGTACGTACCTTGACAAGATATTGAAGAAGTTCAAAATGGATCAGTCAAAGAAGGGGTTCTTGCCTGTATTGCAAGGTACGAGATTGAGCACGGCTCAATGCCCGACCACGGCAGAAGATAGAGAAAAGATGAGTGTCGTCCCCTATGCCTCGGCCATAGGGTCTATCATGTATGCTATGCTGTGTACCAGACCTGATGTAAACCTTGCCGTAAGTTTGGTAGGAAGGTACCAAAGTAATCCCTGCATGAAACACTGGACATCGGTCAAGAATATCCTGAAGTACCTGAAAATGACTAAGGATATGTTTCTCGTTTATGGAGGTGACGAAGAGCTCGTCGTAAAGGGTTACGTCGATGCTAGCTTCGACACAGATCTGGATGACTCTAAGTCACAAACCGGATACGTGTATATTTTGAATGGTGGGGCAGTAAGCTGGTGCAATTGCAAGCAAAGCGTTGTGGCGGGATCTACATGTGAAGCGGAGTACATGGCAGCCTCGGAGGCAGCACAAGAAGCAGTCTGGGTGAAGGAGTTCATTACCGACCTAGGAGTCATACCCAATGCGTCGGGCCCGATGACTCTCTTCTATGACAACACTAGAGCTATTGCCCTTGCCAAGGAGCCCAGGTTTCACAGGAAGACCAGGCATATCAAGCGTCGCTTTAACTCCATTCGTGAAAGTGTTCAAAATGGAGACATAGAGGTTTGTAAAGTACATACGAATCTGAATGTGGCAGATCCGTTGACTAAACCTCTCCCTAGAGCAAAACATGATCAACACCAGAACTGCATGGGTGTTCGATTCATCACAATGTAACTAGACTATTTGACTCTAGTGCAAGTGGGAGACTGTTGGAAATATGCCCTAGAGGCAATAATAAAATGGTTATTATTATATTTCTTTGTTCATGATAATTGTCTATTGTTCATGCTATAATTGTGTTATCCGAAAATCGTAATACATGTGTGAATACATAGACCACAACACGTCCCTAGTGAGCCTCTAGTTGACTAGCTCGTTGATCAAAAGATAGTCATGGTTTCCTGACTATGGACATTGGATGTCATTGATAACGGGATCACATCATTAGGAGAATGATGTGATGGACAAGACCCTATCCTAAGCATAGCTCAAAGATCGTGTAGTTCATTTGCTGTAGCTTTTCCGAATGTCAAGTATCATTTCCTTAGACCATGAGATTGTGCAACTCCCGGATACCGTAGAAGTGCCTTGGGTGTGCCAAACGTCACAACGTAACTGGGTGACTATAAAGGTACACTACAGGTATCTCCGAAAGTGTCTGTTGGGTTGACACGAATCGAGATTGGGATTTGTCATTCCGTATGACGGAGAGGTATCTCTGGGCCCACTCGGTAATGCATCATCATAATGAGCTCAATGCGACCAAGTGGTTGATCACGGGATCATGCATTACGGCACGAGTAAAGTGACTTGCCGGTAACGAGATTGAACGAGGTATTGGGATACCGACGATCGAGTCTCGGGCAAGTAACGTACCGATTGACAAAGGGAACTGTATACGGATTGATTGAATCCTCGACATCGTGGTTCATCCGATGAGATCATCGTGGAGCATGTGGGAGCCAATATGGGTATCCAGATCCCGCTGTTGGTTATTGACCGGAGAGTCGTCTCGGTCATGTCTGCATGTCTCCTGAACCCGTAGGGTCTACACACTTAAGGTTCGGTGACGCTAGGGCTGTAGAGATATTAGTATGCAGTAACCCGAAAGTTGTTCGGAGTCCCGGATGAGATCCCGGACGTCACGAGGAGTTCCGGAATGGTCCGAAGGTAAAGATCTATATATAGGAAGTCCAATTTTGGCCATCGAGAATGTTTCGGGGGTCGCCGGTATTATACCGGGACCACCGGAAGGGTCCCGATGGCCCACCGGGTGGGGCCACCTATCCCGGAGGGCCCCATGGGCTGAATTGGGAGGGGAACCATCCCCTAGTGGGCTGGTGCGCCCACCCTTGGGCCTCCCCTGCGCCTAGGGTTGGGAAACCCTAGGGGTGGGGGCGCCCCCCACTTGGCTTGGGGGGGAAGCCACCCCTTGGCCGCCGCCCCTTGGCGATCTATCTCCCTAGGGCCGGCTCCACCCCAAGGCCCCTATATAAAGAGGGGGGAGGGAGGGCAGCCGCAACCCTTTGCTCTTGGCGCCTCCCTCTCCCTCTGTAACACCTCTCCTCCCCGCTTGCGCTTGGCGAAGCCCTGCCGGAATCCTGCTGCATCCACCACCACGCTGTCGTGCTGCTGGATCTTCATCAACCTCTCCTTCCCCCTTGCTGGATCAAAAAGGAGGAGACGTCTTCCAACCGTACGTGTGTTGAACGCGGAGGTGTTGTCCGTTCGGCACTTGGTCATCGGTGATTTGGATCACGACGAGTACGACTCCATCAACCCCGTTCTCTTGAACGCTTCCGCGCGCGATCTACAAGGGTATATAGATGCACTCCTCTCTCCCTCGTTGCTAGATGACTCCATAGATTGATCTTGGTGATGCGTAGAAAATTTTTAAAATTCTGCTACGTTCCCCAACAATGTTAAGAAGCCCACCATCATTCTTGAAGCAGTTGCAGCACATGATCTTTGGATTTGGTACACTTTTTCTTTGGCATGCCTGGGTCTCACAATGACATTAATGTGCTGCAGTGATCACCGTTGTTTGCGAGACCGACTGAAGGAAAAGCTCCTCCTTGCCACTATACTGTCAATGAACATAAGTACAACATGGGATACTAGCTGGTTGACGGTGTCTATCCTCTGTGGGCTACCTTTGTTAGCACCATCTCTAATCCAGTTGGCTAGAAAAAGGCTCACTTTGCTTAAAGACAAGAAGCATCTAAAAAGGATGTCGAGAGGGCATCTGGAGTTTTGCAGGTCCGTTTTGCAGTTGTTCGTGGACCTGCTAAACAATGGGATCCAGGGACCTTGTGGGAGGTGATGACATGTTGTGTGATCATGCACAACATGATCGAGGATGAGGTTGCACACTTGCTGATATTATGTTCTGCAAATCACATTTTTATAACCGTTTATGGTTGAGTACATGTATCTTGTAATCATAATTTGTATCATATATACACCATGTGTTAAAAAATTATTAGCTCCGAATCTGGACTCCTCCTCCGACATACTTGATTATATATACATGATCATGTTTGTAATTAGAAAATAATCTAGAATGTATAAGAACCCTAGGTAGGCAGCGCTCGCAGAATTGCAATGTGAGTCGAAGTAGTGGCGGGAGATGGTTTCTTTAAGTAGGGGTCACATAGGTTTGTCGCTGCTGGGCGGTAAGAGGTAGCAACGTGCTGCCATGAATAGCACGCATGGCTTATTATCATTGTTATACTATAAAAAACACGAATTGGTGTTACTATCCTGTCATGATTAAGTTGAGCTATGTTATCTCTTCATAGATTATAATTTTCTCTTAGATGGTTGCATATATTACACTTCGGTTACAGGTTTAGGACGCCGCTTATTTCTATTTAGATTTGGTAAAATAGTTGGTTAATCACATGAATTCTAGGGCCTTTTTGATTCACAGGATTTCCACAACACGGAAACAGAAAAAACACATCAGCAATGGCCATGCCATATTCAATACTATAGGACTGTACTGATATTTGATTGAGCACAAAAAAACAAATCTTTCATAAAATCTAGTAGAATGAATCATTGGAAAAAATCCTAAGGATTAAAATAGTTCAAAATGACTATACAGATCCTTTGCATCAAAGAGGCCCTTAAAGGTCCGATGAAGAGAGATAGAATTTAAAAAAAAGTTTGAGGTCATTACGGAATAGAGGCCACAATAATGGATTCCTTAGGAGTCTCTGTTGGTTGAGTTTGTTTTGGTTGTAGCGTGGAGTGAAATTCCTTGGTCGAGTTTGTGTTTTGTTTTGATTGGAGGAGTGAAATGGTCGAGGACCAAACAAGGACTTATCATCTGCTAAGTCTCACCACACTAGAAATCATTCGAGTGGATCAAGATGATGTGCAACCCCTAAAAATTTGTGTGAAGTTTCAGTTACTCTTTGTATTCTTAACTATTTCTTTACCTTTAAAGCACTTTTAGTTCTATATTTGTTGAAATAGCACATTTTATGTTTTTTTGTACAGTTGCATCCTAATGATGGGCACATATGGAAAAAATTCAGTCACATGCACCGTACATAGTTGCGGAAGAAAATGTGAGTTGCAAATAATTACTCTATATTGAACAAGAATAAACTCAATTGCTACATAGCCATGATGGCCATCCATAAGAAAACACTATCTTTATAAAAAATAAATCACGCCATTACGAAATACTCCCTCTGTCCCACAATGCAAGACGTTTTTTGACACTACACTAGAGTCAAAAAACATCTTACATTATGGGACGGAGGGAGTAGCATAGAAACTTATTTTGAACACGAGAGCTATATTTCATATATTTGGAACGTATGGCTTATATTTTGCTAACCAGGTTCATCATCAAAGTTTGACCCCAAAAAAGAAGACAAAAGTGTCTCACAAGACTGAGCGGAAGAGTGATTGATACCCCCTCTTTCCCAAAATATAAGACGCGATTGACTTTTTACGGTCTTTGATGCACGACTTTAACCCTTAATATATATCAAAATATACGGATTGAACATGCATAAATGGCATCGTCGTATTTTTCTTGCAAAACAACTTTATTTCATATGTATGTATACTAATTTTATAGACATACAACACATGAAAATTATAGTCAAAGTTGTGCTAGAAAAGTCAAACCGCGTCTTGTATTTTGGGAAGGAGGGAGTACGAGAGATGGCATACAACACAACTGGATACCATGGTTGACCACAAACATGCCTTGCTTCCAACCACTTACAGAAGTTCATCCATGCCCAAGTCAACAACAACATGTTTTGCAGAAGTTGATTCATGGATAACAAGAACATCGAACAATTCACTATTAACAACACATTGTTTCCTTTTTTCTGCTGGAAAGGACTATATGTTGGATCCACGTTGTTGCTCCTACGTGTGTTTTCCAACCAAAAGCAAAATGAAACAAAGATAGTCTTTTTATTTCCAAGGGCTATCCCTGGTTGGAGTATGGTGTCATACTGATATACCAGCATTTGGCACCATGCGGCTACAATGCCATCCGTTTTTTTGTTTTTTTTTGTTTCTGTCCCGCATAAAGTTATCCTGTGGCTTTCCCTGACGTTTTGCTGCCTGGCAGAGTAAAAACTTTTGCGATGAATATGCATGTATAAAAAAAAAAGCGAGTGCCACCCAGTTGGAAAATGGGAAAGGCCATCAAGATTCGTGCATGTTACGAGCAACTCTTGATCGAACGGCCATGCAAGGGAGCGTCCAGCGCTGCCGGCGCCGCCGCGGACCGGGGGCGCATGCCGGATGCCGGTGGGAAACCGGGAGGCGGCACCGGCACCGGCAGGCAGGAAGCGACAAGACCACACCCGACGCTCCACCCATTTAATACTCCCCCTCTCCCCGGGCCCGCCGAACCAGGGTCCGCCGGGCCCACGCGACAGCGACCCCGTCAACGCCGCGCTCTAGTGCCCGACGAAACGAGAAAAAGCGCCCCCCCCCACTCCCCCACCCCTCTGTCCTGTCGCCTCTCCCCGCCCCAAACCCAAACCCCTACCTTTGTTGCTCCGCTCCGCTCCGTCCCCCTCCTCCGCACCACCCACCGGCCTCCGGCGAGAGAGAGAGAGAGAAGGGAGGGAGAGCGTGGGGTGGTGCTACCCCCCTACAGCGCGGGCGAACGGCGCCCATGGACGGGCCGCGGAGGGAGCGGCGGCACCACCGGAAGGCGGCGCCGGCGGGGGCGGCCTCCTCCTACGGGGACGTATTCGGCGGGCCGCCGCGCTTCGCCGCCGCGCCGTTCGGGGCCGCCGCCGTGGTCGGCCCCCCGCTCGACTACGCCGAGGTGTTCGGGGGCGCCGCCGCCGCATGCTCCATCCCCTACCTCGACCTGCCGCCCGTCGCCGCCGTCCCCTCGGGCGGCGCCTCCGCGGGCGACTACCGCGAGATCTTCGGCCGCTTCGGCTTCGCGGACTTCGCCGCGCCCTACGAGGACCTCTTCGGCGACGCGCCCGCTCCGCCGCCGGCGCCGCAGCAGCTGCCCGAGGAGGAGATCGCCTCGTCCAGCGGCGGGAGCTCCTACAGGTTCGCTCGCTCGTCCGCTCGTGCCCCCTCTCCCCTCTCGTCCGCAGTCCTTTTTCTTGTTTCCTTTCCCCTGTGCTCCAATGGCGTCTCGACGAGCCGCCGCCGCCTGAAATGTCCTCGCACCGGCCGCGGGATTGGACGATGTAGGCCGCTACGATCTCCGATTTCCGATTACATCCTGCCTCTTTCCAGTCTCATGGTGTGAGGATTTCCCGACTCCTTTTTTCCTTTCCTCCGTCCGCCCCTTTCTAATCGTAAAGGCGGACATTTTTTAGGCTACACTGTACTGTTAGCTTTGCTCATTATTCCGGGCTTTAGAGGCTGGAGATGCTACTCATGGAGCATCAAGAATTCCCCAAAGCATTCTGGAATTCCTTGATTCCTAAAGGCTACCATGGAATCTCTCTCTGAGAAAGAAAGTGGTGAGTGGCGACTTTGCTTGCTGCTACCTGGTTTTTCACATTGGCCCTGAAATGGTGAGCTGTTTCAGACACGGTGGCAGTTACAGACTGCCTTGATTGTCTAGGGGTATTCATGGTACGTTTTGGTGTGCATACATTATGGTGGAATTAAGATGCCTGCCTGTGTCTGTGTGTTGGTTGGATATCATGAAGTCTTGGCCATGTTAGGTAATGCTTTCCTAATCGAGGTCCTCGTGTGGTCTCGGGAATTTACTAGTGTTAGTTGTGTCACACATGGATAAAATGGTTGAATGTGAAGAAGAGTTTGGTGAGCTCAAATGGAAATATTGTGTGCTTATTGAGGCTGACTTCGGTAGAACTGGAAGGGTTATCAGGGAGCAAGCTTGATAATAGGCGTAGCCATTCAACAACTGTATGCTTCAGACTGGTTCCAGCCGGCCGTGTAGTCATGGAACAATTGTATGCTTCAAGTGGGAGTTTACAAGCCGCTTTGTTGTGTAACAAGTGTGTGCTTCAGATTGGTGTCAGCCTGCCGCCGTAGTTGTGGAACAAGTGTATGCTTTAGGTTGGTGTCAGCCTGCCGGGGTAGCTGTGGAACAAGTGTAGTTGGTGTCAGCTTGCCGCTTAGTCATTGAGTTCCACAACAACGTAGTCTCAGAGATGATGAAAGCTTGCATGGCCAGCAGATGAGGAACGTTGGACGTGCATGTAATTATATCCGTATGCGAGGTTGTATGTGCTTCAATTGTCGGTTGTAGATGGCGTACCGTTAATAGGCTAGGCTGGCCTTTATTTGTCGTTTTAGACCGGTAATAGGCATGTCTTCATTAGTCGTCGCAGACCGGTAATAGGCGTTTCTTAATTTGCTCACTGCACTTCTCTTTACGATAGTTGTTTCCCAGTACATGTCGCGTTTTTGTTGGCTGAGGTCATAAGAGTGGGTCCCACCCTACCGTTTAGCGCCAAAAACCGGCATTCCCCTTATGTTATTTTGCTCCCTATAGGAGCTACTTGAGCGCAGCAATATAGCTGAAATCAGCCAGCTCAGTGTCCGCCAAAAACCCCAGCAGTAGGGTAATAGGCAGTATCCTTATTTGTCGTATTAGACGAGTAATAGGCGTTTCTTTATTTGCTCACCGAACTTATCTTTATGACTGTTTCCCAGTACATGTCGCATTTTTGTTGTCTGAGGTCATAACAGTGGGTCCCACCATACCGTTTAGCGCCAAATAATGGCATTCACCTTGTATTATTTGCCAAAGGGATGTGTTTGCAGCCTGTGGGCAGAAGTCTCCTACCACTTCCTGTGGAAGGAGCCGAGCTACTTGAGCTCAACAATATAGCTGAAATCAGCCAGGTCAGTGTCACATGCACCGCCAAAAACCCCAGTACACCACAAGTGGAATGCGTGGTTGATGTTTCACACTGCAAGAAGTGCTATTGATGAGTGTGCCTCGATCTTGCTCCGCAAGCTAGGCAAAAGAAGTTGGTGTTGCAACGAGCATTACGAGCTTCGTTGCTAGTCCACTGCTGGTTGGAACACGACAAGCAGAACGACTACCCTATGACATAGGAGATGGGAATCACGTTGATTTCCCTCTGCATTTGACAATTGGCCTAGAAAGTACCTTTTCATACATTTTCCTCTTTTTAGTTCATGCCAATGTCAACAGATGGATGAGTTCAACAGATGTATTATTCGGGAGGGAGAGGACTATGTAAAGGCGGTGGGCCACCTCTAACATCTCAACCAGCAGAAACAGATCACATGATAGGAAACACCAGGGGTTGATTAAGTTGGGGTAGGACAGGGAAGCACTACTGTGTAACATTAATGTAGTCGGTTTAAGTAGTTGGTTATCTTGATGAGCTCTACGCACGAATCTGTGAACTATGTGCTGTAATGTTAATCTGGATATGATGCCGATGAAGCTAGTGAGTCACATTACTATGCTGTACTAGCTATATGTATGATGTATCTGTGATATCTACCGTCTGTGATCAACCTATGCATTTTTCTTCTTCTTGTGAGCTGCATCTATCTAGGAGAAAATAATCTGCAGTTCCTTGTTATTTGAACATAAATTTATGGTGAATCATGTCATCTGAATATTGAAACTGCAAGATTTGGGGGTTATACCAATTGTGTTAATATGGACTGTCTATATGCCTGAGGTGGCATCTTAATATAAAATTTAGCGTACATGTTGATATATGTTTCTACAAACATAACAGTACAAAAATTTAGACAACACCTTTTCAAACAAGCATATATTCAGTACTATGGACACTTCAGAATCTGGCGTGTATAGTTTGTCCATGGATGAGAGGCTTCTCAGTTCTCGCATGGCCTTGTGTTGAGAATTGCTTAGACATTCCTCATAAGGATGCCTAGTGGTGCCAAACTATATTATGTAAAGGTAGATAGATAGTTCCTCTGTGTATAGCCATTTTTTTTGTTTTTCTACTTGTGCCAAGTTTCAGTTATTTTTAGAGTTCTTTCTTTCATTCGTGGTATGCGATAAATGTCCTGTCCTTCTACATTTTTAAATGTACCTTCGCTAAAAAAATTGGTGTACCATAATTTTATTGATGCTTGTTACTCTGGAACTTGAGTGAATAAAGTACACAAGTCATATTTATTGCTAAATTAACCATCACTGATTTCATTTTTAACAGATCATCGATAAACAATGAATCTAGGCTGGATGCTGAGCAATCTACACTTCATCAACACTTCAAAGAGCATGAGTCTTCTCCAATTCCCTCACTTCCGGATAGTCGGGAATTCGTCATGTCATATTACAAGACTACCCAAGCGAAACCGGATGATCTAGTTGAGATGACTACTTGCACAGTTCACCCTTCAGTCGATTATGTGGTTGGTTCTTCCAATTTTTCACCTGCCCCAGCAACTAACCATGTTTCAAAAATGGATAATGGTATAATGGCTAATGGAGACAGAGGGAAGAAGTCTCCATCAACCTCTGTGACTGCCAATGTGAGAGGTCCTGAGAGTGACTTCACTTTTGATCAAAAGCTGCACATACCAGAATGTCCACCTCTTTCTGAAAATGTTTCTGCGAATGGAAGTAACCAGAAATCTGATAGTCATGCAACACCCAGTAACGGAAAACCTTTTGCAGATTATGCATTTATGAGGGTATCTACTCCAACTGTGCAAACACAACCAAAAGTACCATTACCACCTTTGGGACAGCAACCTAAAGTGCTCAACAAGAAAGAAAGTGCAGCAAAAGAAGACTTCCATTTTGCAAATCACAGTGGCACTCCAACTTCTGTTCACACCCCTACAAGTACCAAGCTTGCTCGGGCCGAAAAAAGAGCTGATGCTGCCTTGTCTAATACTGAGGCCAATCCCAGTTCTGCTGCAGCCGCTATGAAGGAGGCAATGGAATATGCTGAGGCTAGGCTAAGAGCTGCAAAGGAACTGATGGAGAGAAAAGGTGACAGTTTTAAAATTCGGAAGAGGCCAAGTCATCATAGAAGCACAAGATCTGTAGAAATCAAGGCTCCTGTAGAAGTATATGCATTTGAAGAAAATCTGTCAGTGAAAAATCCAGCAACTGAAGAAAACAACTCTGAGAATTTTGTGTTTGACAGGCACCAACAAGTTAGTGCAGTCAGATCAAATCATCACGATGACAGTGGAAAAATGGTACTGCCATTGAAGAAGCCTCAGCAGATGATGCGAACTCACACTATGCCCTGTCAAACCTCCAGTAATATAGAGAAATTAGGTAACTGGAGATCAGGTGATGAATATTTTGAGCTCACTGGAGATTATCAGAAATGCCAGACTGGTACAGTCAGAGAGAAGGAAGATAACTGTGGGAGATCAAAGCCTGTCACTGAACCCAGCGAGGGCCAAAAGGCTAAAACTAAAGTTACCACACAAGGCTCTGACCTGGAAAGATACGAAAAACTGTGGGATGTTAGTGATGCCAGCGATTTGGGAGTGAAAGAGGAAAAACAGAAAGAACTCAGTACAGCTCCAATGGAGAAAGGGGAGGATAGGGTGTCTACAGTTCTGGAAACTTCTACAGGCAATATGGCACATAAAGGTGTTGATAACACTCAGTTGGAGGGGCTTCTGATTGTTGAAAATTCTAAAGGAAGTCATGATGATGGGAGTTTTGAGCTTCCTTGTATGAGTGAGATCACTCCCGAAGTAGACTTCATCAAGGATGTTCCTAATTCATTATCGGCTTCCTCTTCTGCTAACTATGCTACTGATCTAGGTAACAGTAGTATGAGTGAAGGTTCAGTAACAGGAACATCAGAGGAGCCAAAAAACAGCGAAGGAGGACTAGAGGTAAGATATGATGATGAGATGCAATGCATTTCAGGGAGTAGTAAAACATCACAAGAACCTCCAGAAGTTGCTAATGTTGGTAATTCCCAGGCAAGTCAAATTAAATCGTTGATTTTAGAGGAACTTGAAGGATCTTGTGTAACTCAAGCTTCTCCAAGGGTACAGAGTAAATCTGAGCTTGAAGCTGAAACTTATGGAAGGGAAAAGTTTAGTTTTGTAGGTGAATCTTACCTACATAATGAAAATGAGAAGATAATTGAAGTACCCCGCGAATCGCTAATCTCCGAAGTAGAGAAAGCTGAAGGTGAGGTGGAACTTCGTCCACACGCACATTCTGAAGAGTCTGTTCCAGATGAGGATGTTGAGTGTCCTGAAGAGAGTGACATTACTCAGCAAACCAATAATCCGGTAGTATCAACCATGCTGAACGTGTTTGAGATAGCCAGCAAGTTCATCAAAGGAGACCTTGATCAAGAAATCCAGGGTTCATTAGGGCCTGTTGAAGTGAAAAATAGAACAGAAGAAGGGACTGATAGACTTGAGTCTGATGGTAAAGGGAAAGAAGCAGAAAAACCCCACTCAGAAAACAGTGAGAAGACAGATGTTGAAGCAGAGTCAGCTCATGATACTGATAGACATGAGTCAGATTGTGAAAGTAAAGAAGCAGAAAACTCCACCTCAGAAAACAGTGTTAAGACAGATGCTGAAGAAGAATCAGCTCATGCTAACCAGGAGGAGCCAACAACATCTGCATCTGATACCAACAAAGGAGAAAGTGTTGTGGATGCACAGGGTAATATAACAGTTGATGAAATGGGCAGTGCAGCGAGTTCTGGAGATGAAGTTACTATCAAATCTGCTAATGATGGTCCCACCAGATTAACAGTAAATACAACATTTGATGAAATGGGCAGTGCAGCGAGTTCTGGAGATGAAGTTGCCATCAAATCTGCTAATGATGGTCCCACCAGATTAACAGTAAATACAAAGGACGAGCCAACTTCCTGTTCAGAAATGAGTACTGGCTTGCAGCAATTACCTAAAAATGTGGAATCTGCTACTTCTCAGACATCTAATGCAAATGTTCCAGGTGCTGACAAGACCAAGGAGGCGTGCAAAGAAGCAGAACGAGAATTGGCTACAACATTTGAAGAGAATGGCAGTGTAAATAGAATGGAAGGGAAAGACTCTAGAGAAAGGAGATCAAAGGCAGAACCAAAGCATCAACATACTCATCTGGAGAAGATTGACAGTGCTACTTCTCGGACATCTTATGAAAATGTTCCTGTTGTTGACAAGACCAAAGAGGTGTGCAAAGAAGCAGAAAGAGAATTACCCACAGAAAGATGTACAATATTCGAGGAGAAAAGCAGGGTAAATAAAATGGAAGGAAAGGTCTCTAGAGAAAGGATATCAATGGCAGAACCAAAGCATCAACATTCTCATTTAGAGAAGAGTGACAGTGTACCAAAACCTGCAGAAAGGCCATCCCCAGTTTCTGCTGAGGTGTCAGGAAAAGAGACACCTAGGGTTCAGAGAACCAAAGAGAGAGGGAGTATAACAGAAAAGGAAAGAGAGAAGAAGGACAAAGAGGCTTCTCGAAGACTGGAAGAAGCAAAAGAAAGGCAAAAGACATTGGAGAAAGAAATAGAAAATGCTGAAGTCAATGAAAGAAAAAAAATGGAAGAGGAGGAAAGGGAGAGGGAAAAGGAAAGGGAAAAGGATAAGCTTGCTGTTGAAAGAGCTACAAGAGAAGCCCAGGCTGTTGAAAGAGCTATAAGAGAAGCTCATGAGAGGTCTTTTAATGAAGCTCGTGAAAAGGCAGAAAAAATGGCGTTGGAAAGGATTGCGGCAGCACGGCAAAGGGCTTCTGCAGAAGCCAAGCTAAAAGAAGAGAGGGCAAATGCCGAAGCTCGGATAAAAGCAGAAAGGGCTGCAGTCGAGCGAGCAACTGCAGAAGCTCGGGAGAGGGCGATTAAGAAGGCCAAGGCCGAGAAGGCTGCTGCGGAGGCAAGAGAACGCAGAGAACAAATCAGGTCCTCTTCCAAGGTAAGTGGTGTTTGTTGGTATGGTATTTCATCTGATATAGTGAAGGAGCTTCAAATATTACCATGTCATTATTACTATTGTTTGTTTTATTCAAAATACTGACTAGATTCAAACCCTGGTTCTGGATGAGCAGGATGTTCGACAGGACAATCAGTTTCAGAGGGCAACTTCCAGTGGTTACGTAAGAAATACAGATTCTAGTAGCAAAGGTACTTGTTATTTCCACATATTTTGTTGTAGCGCATGCAAAATTGTTTTTTCCACTAAGCAAAATGCAATCTATGTTCCTCAAACGAATAAAATGTTTTCCATATATGAATTGGTGAGTCAAGAACAATTCTACTTCCTCTTCTAATTTGTTGATCTATGGTATTTGTTGGCTGTAGTGGTTGATTCCGAGTCGGCTTTAAGGCATAAGGCAAGAATAGAGAGGCATCAACGCACAACTGAGCGTGTGGTATATATGCTTTCTTCTTTCTCTAGTTCTACTTCTGTATCCTTTTTGGAGTAGTTTTTGTGCTGACACGCATTGCCAATTTGCAGTCAAAAGCACTCGCGGAGAAGAACATGCGTGACCTGATGGCTCAAAGAGAACAGGCAGAGAAAAATGTAAGACATTTACGCATTGTCAGAAGAACAATTCTCTCACCACATCCACATTTTTATTCATGGCCTGGCATTTGTTCTTGATGTTTCAGAGGTTGGCCGATTTCCTGGACCCTGAGGTCAAGAGGTGGTCGAATGGAAAGGAAGGAAACCTGAGAGCCTTGTTGTCCACTCTGCAATACGTAAGCCGCCATTTGTTTTGAGCATCACACATCTGTAGAACCCTTATGCAGATAAGTAACGGAATGCAGAACAGAAATATCATCGTCTTATTTCTCTTCCATCTGGCAGATCCTTGGAGCTGACAGTGGCTGGCAGCCAGTACCGCTCACAGATCTCATCACAGCCGCCGCCGTGAAGAAAGCCTACAGGAAGGCGACTCTGTGTGTCCATCCAGATAAGGTGCAGCAAAGGGGCGCGACGATCAGGCAGAAGTACATCTGTGAAAAGGTCTTCGATCTTCTAAAGGTCTGTGCTACGCTACTTGGAACAGCTATTTGGTGCTCCAGTCTGACTTTCTGCTCCTCCATACCATCTTTTCTGAAATTCCATCAGATTCGTGCAAAGCATTCGAACGTCACTTCTTAACTAGTACGACCGTCATATTTTGTCGCAGGATGCTTGGAACAAGTTCACCTCGGAGGAGCGGTAGGATGGGAGTGATGGATGGATGGACAGAAGCCGGATTCATTTTGCTAGTTGCATAGCCATATTGTTGGTTCTTTCCATTGGATATTGCTGTAAATAGGCAGCTCGGTCTAGGTACCACCATTCTAGATGATGATAGAAGACTCTGAAGCGGTCTCGGATGAAAGAGAGAGCTCTGTTGTTCTGGAAATGAATTGTGATGTTCCAGTCCAGACCTGGGTAGCAGTCTAGTCTAGTAGCAAGGCATCTAATAGGCACCTTGATTGTGGTGGAGTTGAAGATTAAGAAGTTGAAAGATTACCTAGTTCTTGTCTCTGGTTGAGTTTGAGATGAAAGTTGGGTTGGCGGTGTTGGTAGTAGATGGCAAGGTCGACCGAGGCCAAGGAGTGACCTCCCTACTTGCCGACGGCCATGAGGCCATCAGGAGGAGAGGAGTCGCCTCTCTCTTTGCCCATTGTTTCTACCTCCGGTGGCAAACACCGCCATTTGGAGGAGAGAGCGTCCAAAGAGTCGCTTCTCTCTTTGCGCTTCAAATCTTTCAGAATGAATTCTCAAAAAAATAAAAAAAGAGCCTCACCTTCACGCCGATGATGCAGTTGCTGCAATGCAGCCTCGAGATCTCGTCCTCGGTCTCGTACAAGTCCGTGCCCATCGTCGTCGCGTCGCGTTCATCTCATTCTATGGTTAGAATCCAAGGCAATGCCAGGCAAATTTTCCTATGGTTGACAAATCTGAAGTGCAGATCACTTGCTTAACAAGAGGATGCGCCTCACAATTACAGCAGAGTCTGCAGCTCATCTCATTCTTCATTTCTTTCAAGAAAAATCTCATTCTTCGTTGCCCTTATGCAACAGAGGTTGAAAGTTGGTACCTGCACAGTTCATCTAATTCCATCGAGAGGAACAAAAGGCTTTGATCTACTCCCTCTGTAACAAAATAGAAAACGTTTTTTAGACTAAACTAGCCTACAAAAACGTCTTATATTTTGACACGGAGGGAGTAATGAATAATGTAGCAGCTGCCTGATACACTGCCTTGATAGTATTACGTGCAGAGTATGGCCTCTAGTGTTTAGAGGATGCTTCTGGTTCCTTTTTCTTCCAGACATTATATACATATGGAAATCGAAAGAAAAACATTCATCTAATTACATAGCATTCTAAATAATCCATGACGAGATATGACAAAGCCAGCTAGCATTCTAACCAATCATTCTTGATGACGCCCATGTCGCTGACCATCCAAAAGCTTCTTAATACCATCCCCATTCCCCCTTCACATGGCATTCCTGGCTCAAGGAAACATGGGAAGAATCAGGATAGAGTGGAGGTAATTCAGCATCATAATATTTTAATATCATTGGTCACTCAAATGTTATGTGTGTAAATCAAAAGAATCATGCCCTCGTATTGCAGAATGTTTCGATTTCATAATTGCATTCAAGTAAAACAAAAATCCGATCATAAAAAAAAATGCATGCCTGACACAAATGACCCACTATTAGCTTGCACTAGTCACAAAAGAAAATCGCATACATAAGTACAACAAAAACATCTCATAAGCTCGAGGTTCACAACTCAAAGGTTTGTGATAATATTTCAGGACAATGAAGTGGTCATCATGATGACAAGGCTAGGCATTTTCGGTTCTTATACATATTTTATCCATTTATAGGTAGTAAACACAATGTAATACTACTCCACAAAATTGACTTACGCAAGTGATTGCAAGACATCTTAGGGCAAGCATTATCTAAAGTTGCTGAACTAGTATACTGTTAAAATGGCCCAAAAAATCGATCATATACTAACACCACCCCGTAGCTATACCAAGCAGTGCAGTGAGTGGTGTGCATTGCAAAAACTATGTAACCTCAACAAAAGCAAAATACAAAAATCATCTGAAGGCCAAAAGGCAAAACCTTGCAGGATTATCCTTGAGCGCGGGGAATATGGGCGGCCAAATCATCATAAGAGGATGTATATCACCCAAATGCAGTTCTTCTGTCATGTCATACACTTTACGCAACTGCGTGCACTTGACATCCAGGTGGAGTGCACATCGACCCATCTCCAAGAACACAAACTCAGCAGAGTCCCCCACATGTTTTATCCGGAGAGGAGCAGTGGGCTCATCATCAACCTCACAACCTGGAATCCTCAAATTAGCAAGCATGTCACGCAAACAAATGGTGTTCACCAGCAACCAGTTGTCCCCCTTGTGGAGCCAGATGTGAAGCTGAAGCTTCTTGGCATGGATGAGATACATAACGGACTGTGCACCCCAACTGTAAATTTGTTACCGTTGACCTGGTTCTGGTTATACAAGCTGATGAGGACTCTGCCGCTCTGGGTGCAGAGCAAGTTGGCCGGCGCACCGTGGTAGGAGTCCAAACTGTAGCTCGCCACACGGGGGTTCAGAGACGTGCTGGTACCATCGCTTGCAGACGAGGGCGGCACGGACGAGGGTGTTGGAGAAGCTAATGCGGACAATGATCTCCCTGAGGAGGTCATCGTCGTTGAGCACCTTGGATACGTTTCCACTACATGCAGCCATCACACAAGAATCATTGTTGGCTGACTCCTCCGGAAAGATGGAGCGAACCTTGTTGGCTTGGTCTGGAGTTTCTGGCATTGTAGCTACACGAAATACTTCGAAAAGCCAGTAAAGATCTGAGTCCATCAGCGTTTGCAAGTACCTTAAAGCCACTGTCTATTGTAGTAACAGCAAGAAGATTGCCTTCTTTATTGAACCTTAACCGCGGAAGGCTCTGTTAGAACGTACAGAGGTTAGATCACTAAATGAAGAAAAAATGTTAGCAAAGACAATAGGGTACAGAGACTAACTGGCAAGCCTCCGTCAGCTTCAATGCAGGTAAGCATGTTGATGTTATCAACATCCCAAAACTTAATTTGGTTATCTTCGCCAGCAGCTAAAATTTGATTCTGAGCTGTATCAAACTGCACGACACCCTGCACTACACCAGATGGATTTTTACGGAATCCAGAATATGACCTCTCGATAGATCCTTCGCTTTGGTTCCACTTAACCAAATGCGTTTCTCCCTGTTTGCTTGTTCCGCATGAGAACAACCTTCAAATTGACAACAAGTAAAATATTACATCGACAATACTTCTAGTGAGAAAAATGCCACATCTATGTTTACCTAGTTCCATCGGCACTGTAGAGCATTGCAGTACACCAGTTTCCTGGAGCATCATAGTCCACCCTAGATCCCAAATCGTCATAAAGCCATGCTTTGATTTTCCCGTCAACGGAAGTTGAGAAAATGAACTACAGAGGACACAATAAAATCAGGTATCAGTACACCAGGTAAAGGCTGATGTGCTTGAAAAAGCTATGTACTCATAAACCTCATGATGGCCCATACTGCCTCAATTCACACTATAGTTGAGTAGACTTTTGCAGCCTACAGACTTAGGAGCAACCATAGATATTCATTGCACTCTGACATGTTAATGCCTAAATATTGTATTCAAACAACACAGACCTGAACAGGACCTATGTCATGAGGGCAAACAGAATACACAGGTGCCTCATGCCCTTCAAACGAATATATCTTCTGTCCATGCATATCCCAGACCTACAAAACGGGAAGGGGGGCATAGAAGACCAGGCTAGGGAAAAAGGAAATAGACGATAACCATTTAAGACATGCCAGATACCCTTATCAGCTTGTCATCTCCACAAGTGACAGCACAAAGTTGCTTATTTGGCAGGGAGAAAGCTATGTCATTAACCCCTCCAGAATGAGCCTCAATCTGACATGAAGAATAAATGGGTCCGTAACAAAAGTCATCTAATATAGTGAAATGTAACATCTATATAATTGAAGTTCGATGTGGAATTAGAAGACCAAACCTCCACAACTTGACGTGTTTCGTTTGGATGCTGGTATGCATTCAGATGGATCAAATGTTTTGTGAATGCAACTCCTAAATGCAAAAAAAGGGGAGCTTAAGCAACAATGAAGCACAATACAAATAACATACTGAGTGGAGCAGAAAGTTACTGGCTGAAGATTGAAATATTGACACTAACCAATCAAGTGTCCATCAGGGCTCCATGCAACTCGATTAACAGCAATGGAAGAGTCTTTAGCCACGACACTCTTTTCTCATAAGAGGTAGATAGTGAGTCACTCAGGCACATAGAACATTAGGTGCTTGCAAACAAGTTGCGAGACTACAAGTAAAAGCAAAGAGGAGCAAATTACATACAGAGGTTCAACTTGTGCCCAGTTACCTGAAATTGTGTTGAACATGCTTGCAGGTCCCATATTTTGAAGGGCTTTGAGACCAGCCTCTCATGCCTACCGATCTCCCAAAGTGTAAATTCATCATTAGCAGATCCAACTGTTTGAGAAGTAATCATGACAAGAAAATCAATAAGGTGTTGAAATCCGAAGCTTCACCCAAATCACGTGAAACACCTTTTGTACTTGCAAAGTTGTGACTGCATCTATTTTTTTTAGATGGAGTAAATTAGCAATCTTGACTGTACCTAGTATTAGTAGTAGTGTATGACGAGAAGGATGAAAGTCCATGCTAGTTACATTAGATCCCTGTGATAGTGTACAGGCTACTTTCGTAGGAAGGTCATCCAATGACCGTGAATGTTGAGGAACAAGTGCAGTATAGGTGGCCTGCAAATAAGTAGGGATAATTTTCTTAGCTCGGACAAAAGATACACCATGGTCGTAGATCTTGACTACATATGCAACATCACCTCATCAATACGATGTTCACTGGGACTCGGTCGCTCCATTGTTGCTGAGATTCTGCAATTTGATAAGTCTGTTATAGCTGGGCGTTTTCTTCATGGAGACAGATGGGGAAATAGTGCAAACACAAGACACATCGACGCATATTAGAGTTTCTATATAAGGCATCCGCCCCGCCTTAGACATGGACCGTACGGCTTCCTCAGTGAAGTGTCCACTACACTACCGTCCCGTCAGAGGTCTTTCCTGGCTGTGGCTCCTCCTGGGGCTTTGGAGACGGATGCCTCCCTGCACTCCGGCGGCTAGCATTCCGCATTCCGTTGTGTCTGCTTACACCGTGGCCTTCCCTTGCCCGATCTTATGGGTGGGTTAGGAATAGCTTCAGATAGTGCACAGGCTGGCTGTACAAATGAGGCTCGTGTAAGCTGAAGTGCAGAGAAGCTTTTGTATTTGTAACCACCTCCATCGGTTTCACAGTTTGTGTTTGGAATGGCTTCTAGCAACTGAGGTCTTGTAGTTGGTAGATGGTGTACAACAAATCAACAAAGCTAAGGCATAACACTGTTAGAACGCGACCTTGTACACTCATGAAATTGAGCTTCGTTTACATGTCGATTAATTTTGTTTGAACTGGACCTGATGCGATTGTGTAAGCACAGGATCTGGTAGGTAGTAGTCCCGGTCATCTGTTCTACAGACATGTCAAAAAAATAATCTATTCTACAGCACTGCTAGTAAAAAGCAGGTTGGTTGCCAATATAAGGGCAGTGCACTGTGGAGCACACCTGGGTATTGTTGCATCTGCAGCAGCAATGTAAGAGGGCAGGTTGCAATGTTGTAGCAACACAACTCTGAAGAAAAGAAAAGGAAGGCTCCCAACGAAAGGGGGCTGGACCAGAAACTACCTGTGTGTGCTCTCTGTTTTTCCTCTGTTTTTCGATTCTACATTGCCCTCTCCGGAGAAGAGATTCACTGAGCTGCGAGAGGAGTCCGTCCACCGTGCATAGGGAGACGATGTCCTTACAGACACTCTTCTTGCAAACATCCATACAGCGAACCATCAACGAAGCGTTGACCAGAATTCATTCCGACGCTGTAGTGTAAAGACCATTTCGTAACCATGGCTCTTGCGTAGGATCGAGTGTTAGGGCAAATAAGCCGCGGCGATGCACCGGATACGACCAGCGCGTGTATGGGCGCGGGCTGGCCGGGTCGGGCACGTCAGGTCCGCGGCGAGTAGTGTGTGCGTGCGTGCGTGTGGTGCACGGGGTGGCCGTGCAAGTGTACATCGTAGGCGTGCGTGTGTGTGTGAGTCTGTTGGCGAGCCGTGCGGTCCGATCGGGCGCGATCCAGCGAGGCTCACCGTGAGAAGCGCGCGTTCGGGCACGGTCAGAGCGCGGACACGATCAGGGTGCGAGTGGAGGCGTGGGTGCGTGCCCGGTGCGCTGGCTCGGGGTATAAAGCCGCACGGTGGCGTTGTAACAGAGTGACAAGTCGAGTTCATGCTCGAGGAAAGGAAGGAGGCGTTCGAGCGCCGGAAAAACTCTTGTGTCCACCATTTTTTTGAACTTCTCTGAATCTCGTTCTTCTTCCTCTGATCTTCTTCTTCCTCGGTGAGAGCCACGGCGACAGAGAGAGCTAGGAGGAGCGAGGCAAGGGACTGGAGGTTCCAACAATTGGTATCAGAGCCACGTTCAGCTCAGGGCGCGCCGGCGATGTCGATCGTCCCCTACGGCGGCGGTACGGGCGGATCGCTGCAGCAGGCGGTGCCGCAGCTCACCGGCGACAACTACACGGCATGGGCGATCAAGATGGAGGCGAACCTCGACGCGCCGGGCTGTGGGAAGCGGTGGTCGTGCCGGAGGACACCGCGACGGCGGTGATCGCGAAGAAGGACAAGCCCGCGCGGGCATACCTGCTGGGCGCGCTCGCGGAGAACTTGTTGCTGCAGGTGGCGTCAAAGAAGACGGCTGCAGAGGTGTGGGCGAGCTTGAAGGCCAGGTTCATGGGCGCGGATCGCGTGCGCGCTGCGCGACTCGGCACGCTGCGCGGGGAGTTTGAGCTCCTGTGCATGGCGGACGCCGAGACCTTGGATGACTTCGCCGAGAGGCTCGGTGGGATGGCGGCGCGGTACGCGGCGTTGGGATCGACTCTGGAGGACACCGCCCTCGTCAAGAAGCTGCTCGACTCGGTGCCGAACTGCCTATACGCGGCGGTGGCCGGAATCGAGCAGTTCTGCGACGTCGACACGATGCTCTTCGAGGACGCGCTGGGGCGACTGAAAGCCTTCGACGAGAGGCTGCGTCGACGCGGGCAGGACGGGGGCAACCACGGCGGCGAGCAGCTGATGCTCACCGCGGCACAGTGGCGGGCGCGCGAGCGGCGTCGAGGTGGTGCGCGCGGAGAGGACGACGACGACGGGGCGCACAGCGAGGTGTCGGGCTTCGACGGGAACCGGCGCGGCCGCTGCTACAAGTGCGGTGAACGCGGGCATTTCAAGCGCGAGTGCCCGCAGTGGAAGAAGGCACCGGCGGCGGAGCGGGCCTTGCTCGTGGATGACGGCGACGTCAAGGACGTCGGGCTGCTCTGAGCCGCGGCTTAGGGCGCGAATGTTAGGGCAAATAAGCCGCGGCGATGCACCGGACACGACCAGCGCGTGTATGGGCGCGGGCTGGCTGGGTCAGGCGCGTCGGGTCCGTGGCGAGTAGTGTGTGCGTGCGTGCGTGTGGTGCACGGGGTGGCCTTGCAAGTGTACACCGTAGGCGTGCGTGTGTGTGTGAGTCTGTTGGCGAGCCGTGCGGTCCGATCGGGTGCGATCCAGCGAGGCTCACCGTGAGAAACGCGCGTTCGGGCGCGGCGCAGGCGCGGTCAGAGCGCGGGCACGATCGGGGTGCGAGTGGAGGTGTGGGTGCGTGCCCGGTGCGCTGGCTCGGGGTATAAAGCCGCATGGTGACGTTGTAACAGAGTGACAAGTCGAGTTCGTCTTCGAGGAAAGGAAGGAGGCGTTCGAGCGCCGGAAAAACTCCCGTGTCCACCATTTTTCTGAACTTCTCTGAATCTCGTTCTTCTTCCTCTGATCTTCTTCTTCCTCGGTGAGAGCCACGACGACAGAGAGAGCTAGGAGGAGCGAGGCAAGGGACTGGAGGTTCCAACACGAGCGACTGCCACCACCTCGATGGTTTTGGCGGGAGGTTGGAGACGGGCCGTGCGTCCCCTCCTTCTGATCGGACCGCCGCCAACGAGCTAGGAAAGAAGAGAACATACAAGGAATCGCCAGGGGATGGAAGGAGAGGAAGGAGGAGGGCTGGACTGACCTCGAATCGTCCGTCGGTGGCTGCCTGGGACGGGGCGGATTGGGGTCGCCGGCAGCGCCGCTCCTCCTTTCTGTCGCTCAGCTTTGAGTCTGACCGCCGTTGTCTGCAGTGAGGAGAGACTGCAGACGGACTGAGGGGAGCTCCTTCTCTCTCTTTTTTTTTGAAAAAAGCTCAGCCCACCTGTCAATGATATTCCTACTCATTTTGTAATCATCACACGCAACGCCTAATAAACCTAAAAGATGAAGAACTGGACGACATCATGGATCTGCGCAGGCGATTGGAAGGTGATTACCGACAAATCGTTCAGTCGTCGGCGCTTTTTGAAGCCCTAGAGTTTCTATGGGGATTAAAGTATATATGCCAGCAACTTAAGTCTTATATCACTAGTTATTATAAAAATATATTCGGGACTCCTCAGGAAGGAAACTTCTCGATGGATGAGTCTCGAACAGATGACATCCCCCAGGTTTCTGATGCGGAAAATAGCCTTCTAACAGCTCCATTTTCTGAGGAGGAAGTTAGAAAGGCAGTTTTCCTAATGGAGCATAACAAAGCACCGGGTCCAGATGGTTTTCCCGCTGAGTTCTACCAGAACTTTTGGGAGGTTATCAAACATGATCTCCTACTCTTGTTTGGCTGCCTTCATGCTGGTCAACTAGAGTTGTTTCGCTTAAACTTCGGTGAAATTATTTTAATACCTAAGGTTAATGAGGCTGAAAGGATACAACAATATCGTCCAATATGCCTCCTTAATGTTAGCTTTAAAATCTTCACTAAGGTAGCGACTATTAGGCTCAATTCGGTTGCTGAACATGTGGTTCGTCCTTCTCAAACTGCTTTTATGCAAGGCAGGAACATCCTAGATGGGGTTGTTGTCCTTCACGAAACAGTTCATGAATTGCATCGAAAAAAACTGAATGGGGTGGTTCTTAAAATTGACTTTGAAAAGGCTTATGACAAAGTCAAGTGGTCTTTTCTTCAACAGACTCTCAGAATGAAAGGATTTTCTGCAGAGTGGCGCGCAATGATCCATAGTTTTGTGGCTGGAGGTAGTGTTGCCATTAAAGTCAATGATGACGTTGGCAACTATTTCCAACCAAAGAAAGGATTGCGATAAGGTGACTCAATATCGCCCATGCTATTCAATATAGTGGCGGATATGTTAGCAGTCATGATTGAGCGTGCCAATGTTGATGGCCAAATTGATGGGGTAGTAAATCATCTAGTGGATGGTGGTCTTTCTATCCTTCAATATGCCGATGATACGATTCTCTTTATGGATCATGACGTTGAGAAAGCAAGAAATCTGAAATTAATTTTATCAGCATTCGAGCAACTCTCAGGGCTTAAGATAAATTTCCATAAAAGTGAATTGTTTTGTTTTGGCGAGGCTCAAGACGAGGCCCATCTGTATGCCGACCTGTTCGGATGCGGGTTGGGCCAGTTTCCGATCACTTATTTGGGTATACCGATACATTATCGAAGACTCACAAATGCTGAATGGAAACACGTCGAGGAGAGACTACAAAAAAGGCTTAGCAGTTGGAAAGGTAAACTGCTATCTCTAGGTGGGAGGTTGGTCCTCATAAATTCAGTACTAAGTAACATGGTACTGTATATGATTTCCTTCTTCCAATTGCCGAAAGGAGTTTTACATAGATTGGATTACTTCCGATCAAGATTCTTTTGGCAAGGAGATAGCGAGAGAAAGAAATATCGGCTGGCTAAATGGAGTGTGGTTTGCCGTCCCAAGGACCAAGGCGGGTTGGGAATTCATGACCTTGAGGTTAAGAATAGAGCCCTCCTTGGCAAATGGTTATTTAAGTTGTTGACCGAAGATGGTGTATGGCAAACCCTCCTTAGAAGAAAATATGTGGGTTCAAAGGCGATATCCCAGGTATACTGGAAGCCTGGGGACTCTCATTTTTGGGCGGGATTAATGGCAACGAAGAAATAGTTCTTCCGCTATGGGTCCTTCTCAATTAAGAATGACTCGGAAATTAGATTCTGGGAGGATAAGTGGTTAGGTAATGCTACTCTCCGGGAACAATATCCAGCTCTATACAATATTGTACGTCACAAGGGTGATACTATTGCCAAGGTTTTGGAATCATTTCCGCCCAATGTGACGTTCAGAAGGGATTTAATTGGACCTAGACTCCAATCGTGAAACATATTACTTCAACGATTATCCACGATACAGTTGTCACAGGGGTCCGATTTATTTCGTTGGAACCTACATGGAAATGGGCAATTCTCAGTGGAGTCTATGTATAGAGCTTTGATCCAGTCTGACGTGCCAGTTGATAATAATAAGAAGATCTGGAAGATGAAGATACCTCTTAAGAATAAAATCTTTGCATGGTATCTTCGTCGCGGAGTCATTCTTACTAAAGATAACCTTATTAAGAGGAATTGGCATGGAAGTACGCAATGTGTATTTTGTCCGCATGATGAGACAATAAAATATTTGTTCTTCCAATGTAAATTGGCTCGTTCTATATGGTCAGTCGTCCAAATAGCTTCTGGCTTGTACCCTCTTTGTAGTGTTGCTAATATATTTGGCAACTAGTTACATGGGATTGATCACAAGTTTAGAATTCTACTTAGGGTGGGAGCGCTTGCCGTGATTTGGTCGCTTTGGCTATGTAGAAATGATAAGATTTTTAACGATAAAAGTACTTCGCTTATGCAGGTTATCTACAGATGTACTGGGACGCTTCGTTTATGGTCCTCTCTACAACGAGTGGAGAATCGAGACCTGTTTACGGAGGTGTGTACACGATTGGAGGCTACGGCGAGGGATACTTTTACCCAACATGGGTGGCAGCATGATCTTAGGATTGGGCCACCGACGGTTTAGGCGCTATACAAATATACATTTTTTTTTGTATTTCGCCTTCCTTTTTTATTTTATTTTTCGCTTGTCGTGAGGACTCTGTTAGCTGTGTGCATCTTAGTTATACAGAGGCCGGGTGTTACTTAAACCTTTTAAGTAATAAAGTGCCCCTTTTCGAAAAAATATGCCAAAATGCAGGAAGCGAGGAACAGTGTGTTCATCTTTCGGATGTTCTGCTTGGGGTACTGGACGAAGGCGGTTCATATGGCACCATGGATTTTTAAAGGGTTGGAGGGTTGGGTGTGATGATCGAAGACTATGAAAAGATAGGGCGCTAGTGCAACGAACGCTGCTTTGGTGCATCTCACCTTAATAACTAACTAGTGTTTGACTTGACTTTTTCTGTTCATTGTGTGGGTGCAACCACTACTTTCCTAGGCACAAACGCACAACATTCCAGAACGCTACCGCCATGATGCTGTTGTGGACGATTTAGCATAGGATTGGCAGGGTTAGGGAGGTTCAGATGCCGTCGTACCTTGTATATGAAGGGAACTATGTTCGCGTAAGGGTGAGAGTGCAGGTGAATAAAGGCCTAGCCCGTTTTGTTTCATTGAATATCATTGGCGAAGGAAGAAAAATGCTACTAGTTAAATATGAGAAAGTACCTTTCTTCTGCAAGGTTTGTGGGCTAATGGGTTACATTCATGAAGAATGTGGTGATGGTGTATCGGACGACATACATAAGCAGTATGGATTATGGAACATGGATGCTTGCTCAAAAAAGGGTTGTACCATATGCATAGCCAAATGCATCTACTCGGGGTTTCATGTGGGGTAGGGGAAGACGACGTAGGAGGAGGAGGAAGGGGAAGTAACACATCCACTAAGACATCGTCTGAAGATGTTGAGCCAAGTAAAAGAGACGAGGTTGGGTATCCCGCCTCTGCCGCCGATGTACATATCACCAAGGAAGACTAAACCAAAACAATAAAGGACACAAATAAAAATTGAAGGGCATGTCAGGATTGCTGCAAGCATGGAGTAAAGATGAGTTTGGAAGAGTTCTCAAGGAAATAAGAAGTTGAATGAAGTACTTAATCGACCGAAGGAGGCTCTGGCCGAAGAGAACCTTTGAGAGAAGAATGTGAAGTGCTACATCGCCAGGGAGTGCCACCTGTGTGGGAGCGCTTCCCCGCCGGTGGGGCTGCCTCAGGGGCCGCTGGCGCCCAGCTCTGTCGCCGCGAATCCTGCGCCTCGCCTCCTGGGCGGGGGTGGGGGTGTGTCGGCTGCGCCCGCCGGCCAAGTGGACGCCTTTCCTCCCCTGCCACCGTCCCGTGCCCGTACGCGGTCTCCGACGTCGCTGCCGCCACCACCGCCGGGCCCTCCCACGGTGGGGGCCGTTCGACTGGTGAGCCCCTGGCGCCCGCGGATGCGGGTGGAGTCTGCTGGCAGTGTGAGTGGACCGGACTTTTCGGTGCCGTTTGCTGGCAGTGGAGTAGACCGGCGGCCTTCCCTGTCGGTTGCGGTTGCTGCTACGGCCGCAGTGGAGGATGATCGATGCTTCCTGGACGACTCTGAGGAACTGCGGGGGATGGAGGCTAGCTTGGCCCTGGCGGTGGTCGTCTCGGTCACCGGCTCGAGGCCGGCTGTGGACTTGGCCGAAGCGTCGGCCACGCTGCACGACGAGTTTGGCATTGACCCGAATGACATGTCCATCTGACCTTTCTTCCTGGAGGATTTTCTGGTGATCTGCAAGCACCCTATCATTCGCCAGCTCAAGGTTGACCGCAGACGCGCCGCTGGACGCGGTTCGGCGGGCAGATTCGAGTTTTCGCTCCGGCCTTGGCTCCGGCAGGGCCAGGCAACAGGTGCCCACCTGCCTGTCTTGGTGCCGCTCAGGCTCGTCGGTGTGCCGGCCCATGCGTGGACTAAGAAGACGGCTGAGGTGCTCCTGCGAGGTTGTGGCTTTGTGGAGCAGGTTGCGGAGCGCATGGCTCGACGCTTCGACATGTCGGCGTTCCATGTCTGGCTACGCACAGATGATCCGACGGCGATCCCATCCCAGCGCAGGTTGTTCATCAAGGAACCAACACGCGGCCGTCACGGCCTCGTCTCCGACACCCCTACAGCGCTCTGCTATCCCATCTCAATTTCTCAGCTGGCGCCACCGGCCCGGCTGGATGCGCCTGGCGATGCGGGTTCGCCGCCGCCGCCTTCGCCGCCCTCGCGGAGCGGTGGCCGGGACGACTCTTCCGTGGGTGGTGATCTTGGCCGTGGACCGTCGACGCGGCCTGGGGCGGGTCGCCGGTCCGCGAGCGTGGAGTGTGGAGGCTCGTGCGCTTCTTCGGTGGCTTCGGCCCCTCCGGCGAGGGAGGCGGTGCTCCAGGCGGTCGTGGCTGCGCCTTCGGCGGCGTCGCGACCGGCCCCTCTGGACCCCCTCGAGGTGGACCTACCTGACGTCGGAGATAAGGAGATAGGATAGAGCAGGGCAGGGCTGACGGTGGATGGTCAGGTGGATCTTTTGACCGGACGGACCGAGCAGACTGGGTCTTCCTCGTGTTGGAAATATGCCCCGAAGGCAATAATAAAATGGTTATTATTATATTTCTTTGTTCATGATAATTGTCTATTGTTCATGCTATAATTATGTTATCCGGAAATCGTAATACATATGTGAATACATAGACCACAACACGTCCCTAGTGAGCCTCTAGTTGACTAGCTCGTTGATCAAAAGATAGTCATGGTTTCCTGACTATGGACATTGGATGTCATTGATAACGGAATCACATCATTAGGAGAATGATGTGATGGACAAGACCCAATCCTAAGCATAGCTCAATGATCGTGTAGTTCGTTTCCTATAGCTTTTCCAAATGTCAAGTATCATTTCCTTAGACCATGAGATTGTGCAACTCCTGGATACCGTAGGAGTGCTTTGGGTGTGCCAAACGTCACAACATAACTGGGTGACTATAAAGGTACACTACAGGTATCTCCGAAAGTGTCTGTTGGGTTGGCACGAATCGAGACTTGTATTTGTCACTCCGTATGACGGAGAGGTATCTCTGGGCCCACTCGGTAATGCATCATCATAATGAGCTCAATGTGACCAAGTCGTTGATCACGGGATCATGCATTACGGTACGAGTAAAGTGAATTGCCGGTAACGAGATTGAACGAGGTATTGGGATACCGACGATCGAGTCTCGGGCAAGTAACGTACCGATTGACAAAGGGAATTGTATATGGGATTGATTGAATCCTCGACATCGTGGTTCATCCGATGAGATCATCGAGGAGCATGTGGGAGCCAACATGGGTATCCAGATCCCGCTATTGGTTATTGACCGGAGAGTCGTCTCAGTCATGTCTGCGTGTCTCCCGAACCCGTAGGGTCTACACACTTAAGGTTCAGTGACGCTAAGGTTGTTGAGATATTAGCATACGGTAACCCGAAAGTTGTTCGGAGTCCCGGATGAGATCCCGGACGTTACGAGGAGTTTCAGAATGGTCCGGAGGTGAAGATTTATATATAGGAAGTCAAGTTTCGGCCATCGGGAAGGTTTCGGGGGTAATCGGTATTGTACTGGGACCACCGGAAGGGTCCCGGGGGTCCACCGGGTGGGGCCACCTATCCCGGAGGGCCCCATGGGCTGAAGTTGGAGGGGAACCAGCCCCTAGTGGGCTGGTGCGCCCCCCATGGGCCTCCCCTGCGCCTAGGGTTGGAAACCCTAGGGGCGGGGGCGCCCCACTTGGCTTGGGGGCACTCCACCCCCCTTGGCCGCCGCCCCCCTTGGAGATTCATCTCCTAGGGCCGGCGCCGCCCTAGGGGTCCTATATATAGTGGGGGGAGGGAGAGCAGCCGCACCCTAGCCCCTGGCGCCTCCCTCTCCCTCCCGTGACACTCCTCCCTCTCCCTGAGCTTGGCGAAGCCCTGCCGAGATCACCGTTGCTTCCACCACCACGCCGTCGTGCTGCTGGATCTTCATCAACCTCTCCTTCCCCCTTGCTGGATCAAGTTGGAGGAGATGTCTTCCCAACCGTACGTGTGTTGAACGCGGAGGTGTCGTCCGTTCGGCGCTAGGCCATCGGTGATTTGGATCACGACGAGTACGACTCCATCAACCCCGTTCTCTTGAACGCTTCCACGCGCGATCTACAAGGGTATGTAGATGCACTACTCTCTCCCTCGTTGCTAGATGACTCCATAGATTGATCTTGGTGATGCGTAGAAAATTTTAAAATTCTGCTACGTTCACCAACACGTCGGTCGCCCAGATGGTGGACAGTCAGCCTCTAGAGAGTTCTGCCTCGTGTGTTGGCTTGATTGGCCAATAATCGAGGCCGTGCACTGGGGCCCGGGAGTCAGCGTCGCCACCATCTGTGGGCATGGTAACCGTGGGTATGGGGCGGACTCGGGATTCGGGGCCCTGCTGCCTTGGCTGTGTGTGGTGGCCCACCTCCCTTGTTGGTCGGGTCCATGGCTCTGCCCCTGTCTGGCGCATGCGACAGCGCCCACCTGCTGTCCCCAAGTCGCGACATCTCGGCCTCATTGCTTGAACCACTGGCTGATGACGACCAATTGGATGGGAAGCTCTGCACACCCACCGCGCCAATCCATGGCAGGCACGATCAAGCCTGGGAGCTGGTGCAGCTCAGCCCGTCGGCGCAGAAGCAGGGACTTGCCACCTGCCAGACCCGCAGTGGAGACGAGCCATGCACGCCATGCACCCGCATGGACCCGTTGGTTGCGCTACGTGAAGTGCTCGTGATTGCCCCTTCCCCAATTCTTGCTAGGCCACTTGCCAGAGAACCACCAGCGGCCAAAATGCATCCCAGGCAGAGGAGACAACCGGTTTCAAACCCCAGGAGGAGTGTGAGGATCGCGCGTGGAGCTGGACAGGGCTCGCATGCCTCTAAGCAGCAAGGGGTGCTTATTCGGAAGCTTTGCTTGGCTAATGAAGGGACCAAATGTTAGACGACACGCTGCACGCATATGCTCAGCTGTTCCAGCAGCCACTAAACGACGGGCATATCAAGGCCATCCTAACCTTTTTTGGTTGGGAGCCTTCGGTCCTGCCTTTGCTCGAGCATGATGAGGCGGTGGATGGCGCACGCTAGTGCCCAGTCCGTGGCAGCTCGGTAGGCCTTTGAAATGAACGCACAGCCGTCCAAGATCCTCGTGTGGAACGTTCACGGCTTGAACAACCCGGCTCGTAGGTGTGCCGCTGGGCAGGTGGTGGCCGCGGCAAACCCCGCAGTGGTTTGCTTCCAGGAGACTAAATTAGAAGTTGTAACTCTTGACATCATGAGGCACTGCCTCGGAAATAAATTCGAGCACTTTTTCTACCTTCCGGCTATCGGTACGAGGGGCGGGATACTTCTATCTTGGGACGCGTCGATCGTGGCGGTCTCAAACCCGCACTACACCAGCAACACCTTGACTGCATTAGTTCGGCCTTGAGAAGGCCAAGAGTGGTGGCTCACAGGCGTCTATGGTCCGCAGCGGACTTGCACGCGGGACCCTGGGTGGTCGTGGGTGACTTCAATTTGCTAGTAAACCCCGAGGATAAGAACAACGAGTTGATCAATAGGCGGATGACGTCCCGGTTCCGTAGGCGGCTTAACTTGCTCGAGCTCAAGGAGCTCTATCTGAATGGTAGAAGGTATATGTGGTCAAATGAACGAGATCGGGCAACCATGGAGAAGATTGACCATGTTTTTTGCACCAACTCTTGGGAAGACATGTACCCTAACAACTTCCTTACGGCGCTGAGCACGGCAGTTTCCAATCATTGCCCCATGTTGCTGAACCTTGGTGCGGAGTTGAGCATGGGACGGAGATTCAAGTTCGAGTCTTTTTGGACGAAGGCAGACGGATTCTTTGACACGGTCAGGGACGCTTGGGCGTCGATCCCACAGGGTGGAAACCCGTACGTTGTGCTCGATCAAAAACTTAGGGCCACGGCCAAGGCTCTAAAGAAGTGGAGTGACCGGTGGGTGGGCAACGTCAAGATGCAGATTGCAATAGCCCTAGAAGTCATTTTTCGCCTAGACACGGCCATGGATGCAAGGGAGCTTTCTTCTCCGGAGCGGGAGTTGCACAAAATTCTAAAAAGGAAGCTGCTTGGGCTATCCTCCCTTGAGCGCACAATTGCACGGCTGCGTTCCCGTCTCCTCTTTCTTCGTGAGGGGGACGCGAACACCAAGTTTTTTCATAGCCACGCCCATCACCGCCAATGGAGCAACTTGATCACCGCTCTCAAGGAAGGGGAGGCTGTGGCCTTGGGCCAGGATGAGCTTTCCTGCTTGGTGGATGGCTTCTACGACCGCTTGTTGGGGGCGGCACCACTACGGGCGCAGACTCTTAACTTGGAAGCCCTGAACCTGCCGCGTAGAGACATGGCACACCTTGAGGTGCCTTTTACGGTGGATGAGATTGAGCAGGTAGTCAAGTCCATGCCCATGGACAAGGCGCCGGGACCGGACGGCTTCACTGGAAGATTCTATGCATCTTGCTGGCCCATAATCAAGGGTGACATCATGCACGCCATGGCCCTCTTCCACCAAGGTGACATGCACGGGCTGCCGGCGATCAACAAAGCTATTGTTACTCTCCTCCCCAAGATCGATGGGGCGGAGGACATCAAGGACTACCGGCCGGTCAGCCTCATGCATGGGGCTGTGAAGATTTTTGACAAAGCAATGGCAGTTAGGTTGTCGCTAGAGCTGCCTGAGTTGGTGGGCATCCACCAGAGTGCCTTCATCAAAGGTCGGTCCATCCATGACAATTTCATGTTGGTCCAATGCATGGCGCGTCGATTGCATGCCCTCCGGGAACCCACGGTGATGCTCAAGCTGGATATCACGAAAGCATTTGACACGGTTCAATGGCCTTTTCTTTTCGAGGTGCTGCGGGCAATGGGCTTTGGTGCGAGGTGGATTGAGTGGGTGTGTGGACTTTTGGCCACCTCTTCGACACGGATCATGGTAAACGGACACCCCGGTAGGCCAATCTTCAATGCCAGGGGCATGCGACAGGGCACGCCCCTCTCGCCGCTGCACAAGATGTTCCAGATGGCCGCATCTCGTGCCATCCTGTCTCCGCTAGCCCGGATTGGGCTACAGCAGCGACTCTCGCTGTTTGCTGACGATGTGATGCTCTTTGTCAAACCGAAAGACGCTGACCTGCGGGCAAGTGCTATGATCCTTCACAGCTTTGGAGAGGCTTCAGGCCTTATGGTGAACCTCTCCAAAAGCATGGCATTGCCCATCCGATGCACTACAACTTACATGGAACGAGTGGAGCAAATCCTGGGATGCCCGACGGGTGTATATCCTTGCAAATACCTCGGCCTACCGCTTACAATCCAGAAACAAACGTCGGCTCAGCTGATGGGGCTCGTGGATTGCCTTGCGCGCAAACTGCCAACTTGGAGGGCCACCTCCATGCCGAAGAGTGGCCGCCTTCTGCTGATCAAATCAGTCCCCTGTGCAACTCCGATCCACGCAATGATGGCGCTTGACATTCCTCAGAAGGTGCTCAAAGCCATGAGAAGAATTTGCAGGGGCTTCCTCTGGTGCGCCCGCGCGAGCGCCAATGGTGGGCACTGTAGAGTTGCCTGGGAGGCCGTTTGCGCGCCCAAGTGGGCGGGCGGCTTGGGCCTTCCCAACGTCCGATGGCTGAACATAGCTATTCAAGCCCGACGGCTCTGGCTCCAGCACACAGATCAGTCCAGACCATGGGCTGAATTCCAAATTACAGTTCCTGTGGAATCGCGGCAACTCTTTAGGGCAGCCACAAAAACTATGCTGGGCGATGGCAAGTGTGCCCGCTTCTGGGAAGATCGGTGGCTCGGCGGCTTTACGGTCCAAGACCTTGCCCCATCCATATATGCAATTGTCGCTCCCAGTGCGCGGGGTTCTCGGACGGTCCATCGGGCGGTTTATACGGGGGACTGGGCTTTAGACATCGGCCCCGACCTCTCCAGCGAGCAGTTGAATGAATACATGAGCCTTTGGGACCGGGTAAGTAACATGGCGCTCAGACCGGCAGAACCGGACCGCATGACCTGGAGTTGGGAGGCCAATGGGGACTACTCCACTAAATCTGCTTACGAGGCCCGGTTTGTGGGGTGGGAAGTAGAGCCGACGGCAGAATTCACGTGGAAATCAAAGGCCCCACTCCGTTGCCGTTTCTTTCTCTGGCTGGCGATGCACAACAGGTGCTGGACCTCAGACAGACTCGCGAGGCGAGGCTTGGACCACCAAGAGGCGTGCCCCTTCTGTGACCAGCACGAAGAGACCATCGATCATCTCCTTTTGGGTTGTGTCTTTGTGAGGGATGTTTGGCATGTCCTTTGTGGAGCTCTCGGTAGGCCAAAGTGGACGCCGAGCCCGGACTCGAGGCTGTGGGACTGGGGCGCCGTCACAGCTACTCTTGGGCCAGCGACGAAGGACACACACGCATTGCTGCTGCTAGTGTTGTGGGAAATCTGGAAGCACCAAAACGCGATCGTCTTCGATGGCGCATCCCTTTCCTTGAAGACGCCCGTGAGTAGAATTGACACCGAAGGACGCACATGGAAGCAAGCTGGCATCTTCAAAGGCAGCGTAGAACCTCTTCTGAAAGGTTTAGTTAGGTGGGCTGAGGGGAGAAGTTAGGCTTTGGTAGTACACGGCTAAGCCGGCGGTGTTGGTCCGCATGTAACATTGCAACATGTGAACGCCAACGTGGACGGGCTCTTGTCACCACCCTCTTCCTTTAATATATAGTACGCACACTCGTGCGTATTCGAGAAAAAAAAGAAAAATGTGAAGTGCAAGATAAACTGGCCAAGCTGTACCACAGGGAGGAAATAATGTGGCGTCGGTGATCCAGAGTACAATGGCTCAAGGAGGGGGACCGGAACACAAAGTGCTTCCAAAAGAAGGCAACATTAAGGAAGAAAAAGAATCAGATTAGTAAACATTGTAAACTGGACGGGACATTCATGGAGGACACGGCCGATAACAAACACGGTCTGAACGTGAGGCCCCGACGACCTCCCTACTAACCGACAGCCACATGCCATCGCGAGGGGGAGGAGTTGCCACAGAAGGCAATCCGAGCTCCGAAGGAAGAACGGTCATGAGTTATTCTCGAATTCAAAGTTCCTGACCGTATCTGTTGGTTTCCACCTGAGGTGGCAACATATTGTTGTTGCGGTGGCGCCCGATGGATGGTAAGGTGGCAACATTTTAAAGTAGGTTTCCCGGCTTTATAGATAAAGCAACCATCACATGAAAGACCGTCAGAGGAAAGTGGCAATGTCGACCGACAGAGACGACGGGAAAACCCCCTGAAAATTTCACAAGTCTAGATAGAGTTTTATTTACACGAACATCCCCCGGGAGTTTGTTTGATCGCTGCCACTTCTTTACCTCAACACACAGCCTCTTATTTATTACTCCCTCCGTAAAGAAATATAAGAGCATTTAGATTATTAAAGTAGTGATCTAAACGCTCTTATATATGTTTACAGAGGGAGTACAGGGGAAAAACGACTATTACTTTGTTCCACTGCTACTTACTACTTACTTTACCACTAATGCTGCATGCGCGCGCCTTCTCTTTCAGTCTCGATCATTCAAGCTTCAAACGTCTCCCGTCCCGGGATCACTTCTTCAGTCCCGGCCTCGAGACAACGACGACGATCAATGCAGCACAGAGGTTGTCGCGCCGACCCGGCGGCGCTCTACACGACGGTGCCGTCCTTGATGGTCGCGTTCTTCTGGATCACCACGATCCCGGACCTGATGTAGTACCCTTCCTCCGGCCTGTCGGCTTCTTGCACTCCCTGTCAGAAATGGCACAAAGCAGCATGGTTTCAGAGACAAGTGTTGTTTTCTTCAGAATTTTGGGACCAAGTTTAAACTCTGAAGGAGGGTATCTTACCTCCTTGTTTGAGATGACCACGTCCCTTCCTATCCTCGCGTTCATGTCGATGATGCAGTTGCTGCAATGTATCCACGTAAAAGTGTTAAAGATAATGTGTCACTTGCGCCGAACGACACGTGTTGTTTCTGAGGTACAGATCAGTCTCTCTCACCTGATCTTTGTGTTCTCCCCGACGCCGATGGGGACCTTGCCCTCCGACATCAGCCTCGAGATCTCGTCCTCGGTCTCGTACGAGTCCGCGCCCATCATCATCGCGTTCTGCAAACAAACACCATTCAGAAGAATGACAGCGTTCAGACGCATGATGATTTTTACAGTTGACATGCACCACATGCATTAATTCGGTGCGAAAAAACATACCTTGAGCTCGCTTCCGGAGTTTAGGCGTGAACGGACGCCGATGATGGAGTGCTCGATTTTGCATTCACGCAAGAAGCAGCCGTGCGAAATGATCGCTTCTTTGATCTGCACACAGAAGAATCCATATCAGATGCTTACCACCGAGGCTTGTATGGAATAGTCTGAATAGCAGGTCCATTCTAACACGTACCCTGCACTTGTCTGACTTTGTTGGTGGTAAGTACCGAGGCGAAGTGAAGAAGGGAGTTTTTGGATCATAAAATTCAAACTTTGGAGGCTGCAAAATAAAAAATGTGTGAGAAGATTGAAATTATGTTACTTGAAGTCTCTCAGTGCAACTTTATCATTTATCAGATGATTTAAGCCTAACTACTTCTGCAATAACATCAAGTCAACTTGGAAGAAACAAAACTAGAATGTCACCTGCTCGCAGAGGGCCATGTTCGCATCGAAGAAGGATCTGATTGTTCCAATGTCCTCCCAGTAGTCAGTGAAGACATATGCCTGACAAACATAGTGTCAAATGAACGGTCGTGCAATGCAGAGGAAATCGTTTTTACAGACTGCATTTCATGCAGGTGCTACCTCCCCAGCAGAAACAATGAATAAAGTTCACATGGTAATTTTACCTGCACATTGTGATCATGCAGAGCTCTCGGGAGGATTTCAGACCCAAAGTCATGTAGTTCTGCGTATCTTGACCTGAGAATGCCAACATTAGAATTCAGGCTGACAGGAGAACCGCATCGTCACAAGAGCAGGTTCTTACTTTAGAAGGTTCAGCAGAACATCTCTTTTGAAGACATAAACTCCCATCGACGCAATATATGGATATTTAGCAGGGTCGTCTATGGCGAAATTGAGAAAACTGGTATCCACTTTCTGCAATGATCAATGGGTTAAATTTCAGAAACTAGACCTCATTCAAGATGTAGAGATATATCTGAATCAGTGAGCTAAGGTGAGCGCTAACCATCGCTTCCAGATCGGCACCCTTTGGCTTCTCAGAAAATTGGACCACACGGCCTGAACTGTCGAACTTCACTAGCCCGTACTCAGATGCCCGGCTTCCAAAACAAAGAAAAGCAAATCAGGATGCAGTGCAACTTCACCAAAAGGAAGATACAACTCATAAATAAGGATCTGGGATGTACAAGAATAGTTAATACCTCTCTCCAACAGGGGCACATGATAAAGTAATGTCAGCATTGTCATCCACATGTTTCTGTAAAGGATGTATGCCACAGCTTGGTCAGCCAGTTCAAAACAGAACATACACTAGAGCTGGTTAAAGAGAACATCACAAACCTGCACAAGCTCCATGTAATCCATGCGATAAAGCTGATCGCCCGACAAGATCAAAATGTGCTCTATGGATTTATTCTTATAATAGTCCTGGAGAGGTAGACAGAACACAATAAGCATTACTTTAACAGATCCAGATGTACAAGTATGAGGTGCAAGGAGGGTCATGTGCTCCTAGATAGTACTCTTCTCACCTCAAGCACCCAGATAAATTTTCTGACGGCGTCCGCTGTTCCGCGGAACCATCCAGCAGCCTCCCCAGGCATTTGCGTCGCGGCCAATACCTATTTGTTGCAAAAAGGTGTATCAGTCAACCTGTGCTGTAGTCAGCTAAAAGCCCAAGACATCGAGATGAAGATCATAAAAAAAGTTGAGTACAACAAACTAATAATCTGAGGTCAACTACCTCAACAGATCCATCAGTGAAATTGATTCCCCCGCCGAGGTAGGTGCGATGAATGTGACGATTAAGGGAGGCCGAGTTGAACTGCGTCATGACGAATATCTTGTTGATGCCACTGTTGAAGCAGTTGCTCATGGGAATGTCGATGAGCCTGTAACATCCTCCAATAGGAACCTGAGCAATGCAACAAAGGGAAAGGAACAAGATTCAGGCTGGCGATCCGAAGATGACTGGACGGGCTACATGGATGGTCACTGATAGCCTTGAGGTTGACATCATGTCAGTTAAAGTGGGGGGCATCATCGGGTCCGGCTACATAAACCACTGCTGCTAATAATGATTTAAACACAACACAATGCAGAAACCTTGCTACTGAATAATGAGCTGTACTTCAACTGGTCCTATCCAAATAATTTAACATGTGCAGATGACAACTGAAATTTGAATAAAGTTTTTTCTTTCATATCTACCTAAAACTGGGACATGATCTAGAACGTTTCTGCAAATGACAGAGAATTTATTTTCATTCCTTTTGCAACTGAGACGTACTAGTATCAAACTATCAACTTGAAATAAAAAAAAAGTAAAAAACATATGACTGGAAGATGAATGTGTAATCTTACAGCAGGTGTGGCCCTTGTGCTTGTGAGAGGGAAGAGCTGAGTCCCGGTGCCACCGCCGAGTATGACCGCAGCAACCTCGTTCGGATCGGCGTAATTCCTCCGGAAGGACGTCCGGAGAACCTGCAGATGTTTTTTTTTTGCATCAAAAAGTCAGAGATGCTAACATAACAGAGTGTCTCCTTGCAACTCAACCATCATCTGACTGGAATGAAACTTACAAGGGTGTCTGCCGGGCTGGCGTCGGAGGTGAGCACGCACTGCGCGCCGGTAGCGGCGGGGCCCCTGCCACCGTTGCACATCCTCCTGGAGGCCCTCTCGTGCCTGATGCTGCTGCTGTCCCCGACCTTGAGGCGCTCGCAGGCGGAGCCCTCTCTCCTGACGGGGGAGACGCACGCTTTGCCCTCCAGGGGCAGCACGCTGCTGAACTGCATCGATGACATTCGCAGTCCACCTGCAACTGCAACAAGATGAGAAGTTCAGAACGATCAGCAACCATGGAACCTTCAGAAATCCGTTAACTGCACATGACCTGGCCCAAATCACTGATGAATGAAGTTATACATGGAGCAAAAAGAGCACGGACTTTTTTCGCTCTCTGACGGTCACGGGTCACGGCCCTCTGTAAAGTTCAGTATACTTCAGAACAATGATCATGGGAAAAAGGACTAGTGGAAGAGTGGGAAAGGTGTCAAGGACTTTGTGACTTTTCAGGGCAGGGTCACGTGAATCAGGAGGTGATCCTCTGATCTTGTGGCTGGCGTTCTTCCTTTGCTGTTTCCTCTTCTGAACTCACAAGGAAGCAAGGCAGAATATCCCGATGAACTTTGCAAGTGGAAACGGAGACTTGCACGAGGATTTCACTGCACATGTGAACTTGTTGTGGACACGAGGAAAGATGCACATGTGAGTAGTGCTGTTTTCAAGGCGGCGGCGATGATGAAACCGAGCTGGTCAGAGCCTAGAAGCCGCAATATTTGAAGAAATTTAAGCAGGTCGCGCAGGATCCAATGAGGTCTCGACTCCCATCCCATTTTCGTCGTCGGGAACGCAAAACAAATGCTCCTGCAGTCACCACTGGGCACAGGTAGAGATCGAGGAAAGGAAAGGAAAGGAAAGGAGGACCCCAATCACCGGCGAGCCTCCTCCTTTTTACAGCGAGCACGAATGAAATGACTGAAGTGGTGATGTTCAGTCGTTGGCATCAGTTACTAATTCAGACAAGAGAAAACTAGTGTAATAAATCAACATGGTACTGCTTCTCCCGTTGATGAGAAACCGAGGGGCCGTGATCCTGAAATTAAGTCGGCAACAAGATCCGTCCTCCTTCCTCCTCGCCGGCCGCTGGCCCACCAACCACGCCGCCGGCGCCGCGCGCGCGGTGTCACTCACTCACCTCACGCCCGCCCCCACATGTACGCACCGCCGCCCGCCCAATCGGTCCACCACCGCTCGCGCCACCCCTCCCGTGCCCCGCCGGCGTCGGAATGGGGAGGCATTAATGCGCGGCGGAGTCCGGCCGGGAGGAACAGGCAGCGGCCCGCCACCTTTGCGCCACCGGAATGCAAATTAATCAATCGGCAAGGGGGGAGGGAGGGACGGAAATGTGTTACCTGCGGCTGCCGGGGACGGACGGACGGCGGGTTAACGGATCGACGGGCGACCGGGCAAGCGACGGATCAAATGCAGGGAAGAAGAGGCCGGGGGTGGCCCCGCTGATGTGGTGGTGTGGGGAGAGAGAGAGAGAGAGAGAGAGAGAGAGAGGAGAGGAGAGGAGAGCTGGTCGAGCCGTTGAGTTCGGGGGCTGTGGTGATGTGGAGGGCGGGGCATATAAAGCGGGCCGAGGCGTTGGCGTCCCACTGCACTGCAAGAGAACGGACGGTGTGGAGCAGCCCAGACAGCAGAGGGAGCACCGTGCCCGAGCGTAGCGTGAGGGCGGCATGGCCCGGACTGGACTCTCGCTACGTTACTCTCTTTCCCTCTTGGCGCTATCCCCATCCCCACCATTCCCCATGCCCGGCCATGTGCGAGCGCAGGACGGACGGTGCCGCTACCGCCCCCCGCACCGTCCCTTGCCTGCCCCTCGCCGCACGCCTCCGGCCCGCCTTTCCGCCCGCCACGCTACCGCCGGCGCCACCGTCCGCCGCTGCCTCCCTTGGCCGTGCCCGTCGCTGCTTTTGTTGCCTTCAGGTCTCGACGCCCGCCCACAGCTACCTTGCCGTGGAATGGCGCACGACCGGATCCGACAACTGGCCTCGGCTCGCCGCCGCCGTCGGCTTCGCTCCTCCTTTTTGCAGTCAGTTAACGCGCGCACGGACGGACCTGGCTGGCCCGGCGCGTTCGACTCACCTGGACGCCCACGGTTTGTTTGTCCGTTTTTCAGCCCGTGCGACGGCACCGCTGCCGCCCCGACACATCACCGGGGGAACCAACGGCGGAAATCGCTCCTCCGGCTCCCGACCGCTAGTATGCCTAGTTTTTTTTTTAATTTTGAGCGGTAGTACATGTAGCTACAGTGCGGCGGGGTAGCAGTACTGTGGGCCTCCGCCTGCCCGACTGACGTGCGGCGAAGGTCTCTTGCCACGCCACGCCGCGCCGGGCCCACGGACTGGACTGTGGGCCTCGTACAGTACGTGCCGCGAAGAAGAGCGATCGAGCGATCTCTCGCGACGCCGGCCACGCGCCGGGCGTCGTGGCGCGCGGCCGGTTGCGGGGGATCCAGGCGCTTGTCCGGACGCGAGGGACCTCGTGTTGACGGATCCATTCATTCCGGCCGCGTGCTCGTGCTGCGCCGCAGGGTCCCCCATGACGCACTGCCGCGTGTGTCTTGAGCCTTGAACCGTTACACAAGTCCACTAGCGTAAAAAAACGCTCTTATATTATGAAACCGAAAAAGTAGGGGCAACTCCAACGCGACTTTAAACAGACGTTCATTTTGTCTGTTTGGATGATAATGACAATGTTCGTCCGAATTCATACGCAGCCGCATCTGGTCCGCGTGCATGTAAATCTGAAAACAACAAAAGACGTAGCTAAATGGCAGCGGTCATAGTTCACGCCAGCGGCCATACGTGGTCATGCCGGCCGGCAACAAAGCCAGTGGACTACATATGGACACCCTCTAGATTCATGTCGGTAATAATATCAGCGGCCGGCACACCAGACAACCTTTAAATTGAACCTGTTTTTTGACACCGGCAACAAAGTCGGCAGCCGGCACTCCATGGCAGCCTTGAAAACAACAAAAAACGTAGCTAAATGGCAGCGGTCATAGTTCACGCCAGCAGCCGTGGTCATGTCAGCCGACAACAAAGCCAGTGGACTACATATGGGCACCCTCCAGTTTCACGCCGGTAACAATGTCAGCGACCGGCACACTCGACAACCTTCAAATTGGACCTGTTTTTTGACGCCGACAACAAAGCCAGATGCCGGGAAACAAACCAGCCTTCAAAATGAACAAGTTTTTGACGCCGGCAACAAAGCCGGCAGCCGGCACTCCATGCCAGCCTTGAAAATGAACGGCCATAGTCCACGGCCGAGGTCTCACCTAGTTCAGGCCGTCGCGGGCGAACATCTCCTTCTGCCGGTTCACGAACCAAGCCTTCCTCTCCGATGACATGTTGCTCTTGTCGATGCTCATGATCGCGAGTGGCACCTCTTTTGCTCTGGTGTTGGCATTGGTGGGCTCGATCTCGAGCTTCTTGAGTTGAGCGGCCTCCTCGATGTCAAGCTTCCTCCTCTTCCCGGCCTCCTCCATGTCAAGCTTCTTCATTTCGAGCTCTAGGTATATCTTCATTTGCTCCTCCTTCCCTTTGCTCCTCTTCTCCTCCCTCACTTCCTTTTGACTCGTCATGTTCTCTAAAGTTCCTTGCAAGGCCATGGAAGACGCATCACGCTTCTCGTCGGCCTTCAAGCTTGTCTTGCCCCTCGGCCTCTTGAGCAAGTCTCCCTCATCAGCCACGTTCGCCTTCCCTCCTTTCTTCTTACGAGCGGTATATTGGTCTTTGAACTTGGGGCAATCTTTGATTAGCGACCAACAATACGTGAGAGTAAATGGCTTGTTCTTGTGACGGGCCTTGAAGGCTTCCAAAGATTGAAATGCCTACACAATCAAAGATGCGGCTGCAATTGTAACATGGAAAGACACAAGATGCATGAAACATGGCATGCCAACATGAAAGGGAACAAGATGGGAAAAAAACAAGAGGTTCATACCAAGTCACCAAGGCCTAGGCCACTCACGGGACGGGCTTCGACGCTCTCAAGCACGACACAATACTTGTTGCACTCTTGTTGAATGAACCCCCATCTCTTTTGCATTGAGTTGATGCCGCGAGTGCTTGCAAATTGGTAGGGGGCAAACTTCCTTTGCTCATGAAAAGTTTTGTGATCTCTCGTCCAAAAGACGGATCCTTTTTGCTCGACACCTTTCACCGGATCTTGGCCTATCTCCATCCAACTCCCGCAAATCAAAGTGTCCTCCTCTTGGATGTATGATCCCATGCGAATGATTTGCCTCCTCTTTTGTGCCTTGGTCCTTTGGATGAGCTCATCAATGAACACCAATGGCTCGTCCACAATGTCAACCTCTTCTTCCTCATCTTCACAATACAAGTCATCATCTTCATGCCAGGAGTTGCCATGGTCGTCCTCATCTTGATCATATTGGCCGACGAATTGAGTGTCACCATATTGGTCGCGACTGTCCTGGCTTTAGGTCGCATCTGGATCGAAAGTTTGGCCTTGTCTGTCGATGTGGAAGGCCTCGCCATGAACGTCGCGTAGTCAGGGTCGTCGGCCATCGACGTTGGTAGTGGCATTTCCTTGAACAACTTGCGGGCACCGGCCATGTTGGCCAATCGTCCGGGGGCTGCTTCCTTTGCGTTCTGTCAGACGGCTGACCAACGCCATTGTACCCCGGCATCAGGTTGAGGTCGATGACGTCCGCGGGTGTGGCCGGAGCGACCACGCTTCAGTCTGATGACGTAGAGAACCGTGTCTGCCCATGGCCATGCAGCGACGGCGCACGATACCCTAGCGTCTCGAGTGTGACGGACGAGCTCGAGGACCGGTGTTGTGGAGGACGAACCACCGACGAGCCTGTGCTAGCCCCGACCATGGCAGCGAGCGACCGAGAGAATGGCCGGCAGGGGTCAGCACAACCCTAACATAAGGAGGGTGTGCGCCTTGGTGACGATGGACTCCTTTTCGTCGATGTTGGCCTGGTGCTACGCGGCATGCCGCGCGACCGCCTCGGCGGCGCAGTCGGCAACAGCCTTTTTCTCCGCCGCCTTTGTCCGTCGGAAGGGTTTTGGACGAAATTGAGGGAAAGTGGGTGGATGTGCCCCCGACAGGCGGGCCAGGGGAGGACAAGGGCGTGCGTCCCGCCCGTCCGCGCGCTGCCATTTTGACGCAAGCCGGCTGAAATTTGGGCCGGGAATGGGTCGAGAGCGGACCAAAAACGGACATTGGTCTGTTTGCTCCCGCGTGCTGGGTCGCCTCTTCTGTCTGTTTACCCCCAAATGGACGTGGCCGGACGATTTAGGGTCGTGTGTTGGATTTTCCCTAATATGGTTCCATGCTAACATCCCAACTCAACTCTTAACAGTAGATCTCACAAGTTTTCAAAAAAAAGTACTTCTCACATGTAAAAGTTATTTCGTCCCACTAAAATGAACACCATCATATGTCCGCGGACATGTCAATGTCTCTGTGGATATGTGATGGCGCAGTGAAGCTCATTCAACCAAGTCATCAAAAAACTGCGGTCACCGACTTTTTCATTGTTTTGGTCCGGTAACAATGTCAGCGACCGGCACACCAGCCAACCTTCAAATTGGTCCTGTTTTTCTACACTGGTAACAAAGCCGGAAGCTGGCACTCCATGCTAGCGTTGAAAATGAACGGCCGAAGTCTCACCTAGTTCAGGTCGTCGTGGGCGAACATCTCCTTCTGCCGGTTCACGAACCAAGCCTTCCTCTGGTGACATGTTGTTTCTTGTCGACACTCATGATGGCGAGTGGCACCTCTTTTGCTTTGGTGTCGGCATTGGAGGGCTCGATACCGAGTTTCTTGAGTTGAGCGGCCTCCTCGATGTCAAGTTTCCTCCTCTTCGCGGCCTCCTCCATGTCAAGCTTCTTCGTTTGGAGCTCTAGGTATATCTTCATTTGCTCCTCCTTCCCGTTGCTCCTCCTCTCCTCCCTCACTTCCTTTTGACTCATCATGTTCTCCAAAGTTCCTTGCAAGGCCATGGAAGACGCATCACACTTCTCGTCAGCCTTTGAGCTTGTCTTGCCCCTCGGCCTCTTGAGCAAGTATCCCTCATCAGGCACGTTCGCCTTCCCTCCTTTCTTCTTACGAGCGGCATATTGGTCTTTGAACTTGGGGCAATCTTTGATGAGCGACCAACAATGCGTGAGAGTAAATGGCTTGTTCTTGTGACGAGCCTTGAAGGCTTCCAAAGATTGAAATGCCTACCCAATCAAAGATGCGGCTGCAATTGTAAGATGGAAAGACACAAGATGCATGAACACATGGCATGCCAACATGAAAGGACACAAGATGAAAAAAATGAGAGGTTCATACCAAGTCACCAAGGCCTAGGCCACTCATGGGACGGGCTTCGACGCTCTCAAGTGCGACAAAATACTTGTTGCACTCTTATTGAATGAACCCCCATCCCTTTTGGATTGAATAGATGCCGCGAGTGCTCGCAAATTGGTAGGGGGCAAACTTCCTTCACTCATGAAAGGTTTTGTGAACTCTCGTCCAAAAGGCGGATCCTTTTTGCTCGGCACCTTTCACCGGATCTTGGCATATCTCCATCCAACTCCCACAAATCAAAGTGTCCTCCACTTGGATGTATGATCCCGTCCGAATGATTTTCCTCTTCTTTTGTGCCTCGGTCCTTTGGGTGAGCTCATCAATGAACACCAATGGCTCGTCCACAATGTCGGCCTCTTCTTCCTCATCTTCACAATACAAGTCATCGTCTTCATGCCATGAGTTGCCATGGTCGTCCTCATCTTCATCATATTGGCCAGCGAATTGAGTGTCACCATATTGGTCGCGGCCGTCCTGGCTTTGGGTCACGTCAAGATATAAAGTTTGGCCTTGGCCGTCGACGTGGAAGGCCTCGCCACGGCTCTCGAAGATGATGTTCTCCATGAACGCCGCGTAGTCAGGGTCGTCGGCCATTGGCGTCGGCAGTGGCATTTCCTCGAACAGCTTGTGGGCGCCGGCCATGTTGGCCGAAGGAATCGTCTCGGGTAGCTTCCTTTGGGTCCCGTCGGACGGCTGGCCAGCACCACTATACCTCGGTGTCAGGTTGAGGTCGATGACACCCGCGGGCATGGCCGGAGCGACCACGCTTCAGTCCGGAACATAGAGAACCATATCTGCCCACGACCATGCAGCAGTGGCGCATGATACCCTGGCATCTCGGGTGTGATGGACGAGCTCGGGGACCGGTGCTGTGGAGGACGAACCGCCGACGCGCATGTGCTAGCCGCGACCATGGCAGCGACCGAGAAAATGGTCGACGGGGGTCGGCACAACCGTAACATGAGGAGAGTGTGCGCCTTGGCGATGATGGACTCATCTTCATCGACGTTGGCTTGGTGCTACGTGGCACGCTGCGCGGCCGCCTCGGCGGCGTAGTCGGCAGCGGCCTTCTTCTCAGCCACCTTTGTATGCTGGTTCCTTCTCCTGGCCGATTCGACGACAAGCTTGGCGAGCTCCTCCGGCATGACCTCCGACCGCGGCTTCTTTGCAGCCTTCTTCTTCGCTACAGCGCGCCCGGCCAAGGCCGGTCGTCGGGATTCATCGGGCCACCGGCCATGGAGGAGGGAGGGGAGGGGCGCCTGGGAGGGTTTTGGGCAAATTGGAGGGAAAGTGGGCGGGTGTGCCCCCGGCGGGCGGGCCAGGGGAGGACAAAGGCATGCGTCCCGCCCATCCGTGCGCTGCCGTTTCAACGCAAGCGCGGCCGAAATTTGGGCCAGGAATGGGTCGAAAGCGGACCGAAAATGGACATTGATCTGTTTGCTCCCGTGCGTTGGGCCGCCTGTTCTATGTGTTTACCCCCAAACGGACGCGGTCGGACGATTTGGGGTCGTGCGTTGGAGTTGCTCTAATATGTTTCCGTGCTAACACCCCAACTCAACTCTTAACAATAGATCTCACAAGTTTTCAAAAAAAAGTACTTCTCACATGTAATAGTTATTCCGTCCCGCTAAAATGAACACCATCATATGTCCGCGGACACGTCAATGTCTCCGCGGATATGTGATGGTGCAGTCAAGCTCATTCAACCAAGTCATCAAAAAACTACGGTCACCAACTTTTTCATTGTTTTTTTCATTACTTTTCGCACATCAAAAGGTCGCCATCGAAGAGCACCACATAAAAACAACTACAACAAAAAAACCAAGATACTACTCCCCCGGGGAGGTCAACGACCTCCAAGCCGGATGGCCCGACCTCATCATCGTACGATACCAAGACGACCAAGGCGGACCTGCTAGCGTATGCCTCATTAGCATTTTCGTCATCCTCGCCCTACAGACGCTCGGAGAGTCACTCCCGTCAAAGGTCATTGATTTGGAACCGGTTGCACTCGCACTCGACGGTGCGGTGGCTCTGCACGGAATTGAGCACCGACCGGCTCTCGTCGAGTTGGTGCTCTGACAAGAGGGCCAAGTTGTACTGTTGCTTCGCTTGCAGAAGTGTAAACCCAGAGGCACCGGCGGCGCGACATCATCCGTCGTGGGCTCCTCCTCCTCAACCTTCGCCACGACCATGTGATCACCATCCTCCTCCTCCTCCATCTCCTCCTTCTTAGAGCTCAGCTCCGCAGAGCTCGAAAGTTGGCCCGCCTCAATGTGGGTCAATCGTACATGGTGCGGACCTCCGCACCGATTTCGGTGTGGTGCCCCAACAAAATCTGCTTGAATCAAGAAGTCATTGAGCTAGACATTGTGATGGCGGACAACGAACAAGGATGTGGACGACTCAGAAGGTGGGAGAAGGGGCTCGAAGGTAGGGTTTTAGGTTGTGGCCGGACGACTTTATATAGCCGGGAAGGAGGGGCGAACACGTCATCCAGTTACTCTTCCCCGGGCACGGTGAATGCGGGCGACTAGTCACAACTGATGTGAATCTGGGTAGGCGGACGGTTGGCCACGTCCTATTGAATGTGTAGAGGACTCTAGAGGGTTTTTGGAGTGAGGCCAGGGTGTCAGAGTTCGACATGGCAAACAGCCGGACTTCCTCAGAGCTCCTCTAATTTGATGGCGACTCTGATTCAGAGAGTACGACCTTGGCTGCAGCAGGGGCCTTGCGGGGCTAGATGTTGGCAGCCTTCACAAGGCGCCTTCGGGCTCGGGTGACATTGGCCTCCGTGACATCTTCGGACGCCGCTCTCTTTCTCTTTGGGGGAGGAAACACCTTCCTCCCCTTCTTCTCCTTCTCCTTCTATTTCCTCCTCGTTAGAGGAAAGAGGTTGAATGTCCTTGGACTTAGCGTCCGAGGGGTCTCGGATCCGAATATCTCCCCTCTTCTTCTCGGGCTCCTTCTTCGCCTTGGCCAGGGCCTTTGGGGGTACCACAACCAAAACAGCCTAGAGTTCGGGGGTCCGTTTGTCCTCGGGCAGCGGTGCCAAGCACAATTGATGAGTGTCGCCATGGACGCCCATTTCTAGAAGCAAGGGGATGATTCACACAAATAAAAAATGCAGAGTCATTAAGGAACATGAGTGAGCATTGTTACCTTGGATGGGCCGCGTACATCTGTATAGCCATTGTCCGGCCTGTCTGCGGGGAATTCATTCTGGGATGGCTTGAAGAGAGCCATCCACATGCCATCTATGTTTGTGCAAAATAAGTTTTGCAATGTTGCTATGTCTTCAGGCTTGTAGAGCCACATGGGCTAGCCTGAAGCTGGAGTGGCAGGATGTAGTGATGCAGCATGACGTTCACCACATCCACCAGCTTTATTTTCTTTTTGAGGACCCGGATCCTCTCCTGGAGAGAGATGACTTCATACAGATTGCCCCACTCCAGGCCCTACCTCTGCTAGGACACTAACTTCCTCGGACGCATACCTGTGAAGGCGGGAGCCGTGGCTTGGCCTGCGGCGAGGGGCTCGGTGATATAGAACCACTCACACTACTAGATCTTCACGGTCTCGATGAAGGTGCCTTTCAGCCACTCTGGCTTCTGGAGCTTGCTGATTGATACGTCCATTTTGCATCATGCTTTTATATCGATATTTATTGCATTATGGGCTGTTATTACACGTTATGTCATGATACTTATGGCTATTCTCTCTTATTTTACAAGGTTTACATAAGGAGGGAGAATGCCGGCAGCTGGAATTCTGGGGTGGAAAAGGAGCAAATATTAGAGACCTATTCTGCACAACTCCAAAAGTCCTGAAACTCCACGGAATATCTCATAATAAATAATGAAAAATCCTCACCAAAGATGAAGACCAGGGGGCCCACACCCTGTCCACGAGGGTGGGGGGCGCCCCCCTAGGGCGCGCCCCCTACCTTGTGGGCCCCCTGGTGGCTCTCCGATGCCCATCTTCTGCTATATGAAGTCTTTCATCGAGAAAAAAATAGGCAGCAAGCTTTCGGGACGAGACTCCGCCGTCACGAGGTAGAACCTTGGCGGAACCAATCTAGAGCTCCGGTAGAGCTGTTCTGCCGGGGATACTTCCCTCCGGGAGGGGGAAATCATCGCCATCATTATCACCAACGCTCCTCTCATCGGGAGAGGGCAATCTCCATCAACATCTTCACCAGCACCATCTCCTCTCAAAACCCTAGTTCATCTCTTGTATCCAATTCTTGCCTCTATGTCCGGGATTGGTACTAGTAGGTTACTAGTAGTGTTGATTACTCCTTGTAGTTGATGCTAGTTGGTTTATTTGGTGGAAGATCATATGTTCAGATCCTATATGCATATTATTACCCCTCTGATTATGAACATGAATATGCTTTGTGAGTAATTACGTTTGTTCCTGAGGACATGGGAGAAGTCTTGCTATTAGTAGTCATGTGAATTTGGTATTCGTTCGATATTTTGATGAGATGTATGTTGTCTAACCTCTAGTGGTGTTATGTGAACGTCGACTACATAACACTTCACCATTATTTGGGCCTAGAGGAAGGCATTGGGAAGTAATAAGTAGATGATGGGTTGCTAGAGTGATAGAAGCTTAAACCCTAGTTTATGCGTTGCTTCGTAAGGGGCTGATTTGGATCCACATGTTTCATGCTATGGTTAGGTTTACCTTAATACTTTTGTTGTAGTTGCGGATGCTTGCAATAGAGGTTAATCATAAGTGGGATGCTTGTTCAAGTAAGAATAGCACCCAAGCACCGATCCACCCACATATCAAATTATTAAAGTACCAAACGCGAATCATATGAACGTGATGAAAACTAGCTTGACGATATTCCCATGTGTCCTCGGGAGCGCTTTTCCTATTATAAGAGTTTGTCCAGGCTTGTCCTTTGCTACAAAAAGGATTGGGCCACCTTGCTGCACTTTATTTACTTTTGTTACTTGTTGCTCATTACAAATTATCTTATCACAAAACTATCTGTTACCACTTATTTCAGTACTTGCAGAGAATACCTTGTTGAAAACCGCTTATCATTTCCTTCTGCTCCTCGTTGGGTTCGACACTCTTACTTATCAAAAGGACTACGATAGATCCCCTATACTTGTGGGTCATCAAGACTCTTTTCTGGCGCCGTTGCCGGGGAGTGAAGCACCTTTGGTAGGTGGAATTTGGTAAGGAAAAATTTATTTAGTGTGCTGAAATTTACTGTCACTTGTTACTATGGAAAGTAATCCTCTGAGGGGCTTGTTCGGGGTATCTTCACCCCGACCAGTAGAGCAAAGAGTTGCTCCTCAACCTGCTGAACCTATTGATAATGAAGTTCCTTTTGAATTTTCTTCGGGTATGATGGAAAAACTGCTAGCAAATCCTTTTACAGGAGATGGAACAAAGCATCCTGATGAGCACTTAATTGTTGGGGAACGTAGCAATAATTCAAAATTTTCCTACGTGTCACCAAGATCAATCTATGGAGTCATCTAGCAACAAGGGAGGAGTGGATCTACATACTCTTGTAGATCGCGCGCGGAAGCGTTCAAGAGAACGGGGTTGATGGAGTCGTACTCGTCGTGATCCAAATCACCGATGATCCTAGCGCCGAACGGACGGCACCTCCACGTTCAACACACGTACGGAGCAGCGACGTCTCCTCCTTCTTGATCCAGCAAGGGGGAAGGAGAGGTTGATGGAGATCCAGCAGCACAACGGCGTGGTGGTGGAAGTAGCGGGATTCCAACAGGGCTTCGCCAAGCGCTGCGGGAGGAGGGAGATGTGTCATGGGAGGGAGAGGGAGGCGCCAGGGCTTAGGTATGGTTGCCCTCCCTTCCCCCCACTATATATAGGGCCAAGGGAGAGGGGGAGGGAGCAGCCTTGCCCCTTCCTCCAAGGAAGGGTGCGGCCAAGGGGGGGGAGGAGTCCATCCTCCCCAAGGCACCTCGGAGGTGCCTTCCCCCTTTAGGACTCTCCCCTTCCCTTGATTCTTGGCGCATGGGCCTCTTGGGGCTGGTGCCCTTGGCCCATATAGGCCAAGGCGCACCCCCTACAGCCCGTGTGGCCCCCCAGGGCAGGTGGCCCCACCCGGTGGACCCCCGGGACCCTTCTGGTGGTCCCGGTACAATACCGGTGACCCCGAAACTTGTCCCGATGGCCGAAATAGCACTTCCTATATATAATTCTTTACCTCCGGACCATTCCGGAACTCCTCGTGACGATCGGGATCTCATCCGGGACTCCGAACAACTTTCGGGTTACCGCATACTAATATCTCTATAACCCTAGCGTCACCGAACCTTAAGTGTGTAGACCCTACGGGTTCGGGAGACATGCAGACATGACCGAGATGACTCTCCGGTCAATAACCAACAGCGGGATATGGATACCCATGTTGGCTCCCACATGTTCCATGATGATCTCATCGGATGAACCATGATGTCAAGGACTTAATCAATCCCGTATACAATTCCCTTTGTCTAGCGGTACGATACTTGCCCGAGATTCGATCGTCGGTATCCCAATACCTTGTTCAATCTTGTTACCGGCAAGTCTCTTTTACTCGTTCTGTAACACATCATCCCGTGATCAACTCCTTGATCACATTGTGCACATTATGATGATGTCCTACCGAGTTGGCCCAGAGACACCTCTCCATCACACGGAGTGACAAATCCCAGTCTCGATTCGTGCCAACCCAACAGACACTTTCGGAGATACCCGTAGTGTACCTTTATAGCCACCCAGTTACTTTGTGACGTTTGGCACACCCAAAGCATTCCTACGGTATCCGGGAGTTGCACAATCTCATGGTCTAAGGAAATGATACTTGACATTAGAAAAGCTTTAGCATGCGAACTACACGATCTAGTGCTATGCTTAGGATTGGGTCTTGTCCATCACATCATTCTCCTAATTATGTGATCCCGTTATCAATGACATCCAATGTCCATGGTCAGGAAACCGTAACCATCTATTGATCAACGAGCTAGTCAACTAGAGGCTTACTAGGGACATGGTGTTGTCTATGTATCCACACATGTATCTGAGTTTCCTATCAATACAATTCTAGCATGGATAATAAACGATTATCATGAACAAGGAAATATAATAATAACTAATTTATTATTGCCTCTAGGGCATATTTCCAACATTAATATATGTGGATGAAGTTTGTGGATTATTTAAGCTTGCAGGTATACCCGATGATGTTGCTAAGAAGAAGGTCTTCCGTTTATCTTTGAAGGGAGACACATTGACATGGTATAGGCTATGTGATGATAACAGATCATGGAACTATAGAAGATTGAAATTGGAATTTCATCAAAAGTATTACCCTATGCATCTTGTTCATCGTGATCGCAATTATATATATATATTTTGTCCTCGCAAAGGAGAAAGCATCGCTCAAGCTTGGGGGAGGCTTAAATAAATGTTATATTCATGCCCCAATCATGAGCTTCCAAGAGAAACAATTATTCAAAAATTTTATGCTCGGCATTCTGAAAACAATCGCACCATGCTCGATACTTCTTGTACTGGCTCTTTTATGATGAAGACTATTGGATTTAAATGGGATTTATTGGATAGAATTAAACGCAACTCTGAAGATTGGGACCTCGACGAAGGTAAGGAGTTAGGTATGACACCTAATTTTGATTGTGTTAAATCTTTTATGGATACCGATATTTTTCGTAAGTTTAGCACTAAATATGGACTTTACTCTGAGATAGTAGCTTCTTTCTGTGAATCATTTGCTACTTATGTTGATCTCCCTAAGGAGAAGTGGTTTAAATATCATCCTCCCATAGAAGTAAAATAGCTGCACCTATTAAAGTTGAAGAAAAGATTGTCACTTATAATGATCCTGTTGTTCCTACTTCTTATGTTGAGAAACCACCTTTCCCTATTAGAATAAAGGATGATGCTAAAGCTTCAACTGTCATTCATAAAAGCAATATTAGAACTTATACACCTCCTGAGCAAGTTAAAGTTGAACCTAATATTGCTATTGTTAAAGATCTCTTGTCTGATAATATTGATGGGCATGTTATACAATTCTGTGATGAGACTGCTAGAATTGCTAAACCTGACGCTAAAGATAAACATGGACCTGTGGTAGGCGTGCCTGTTATTTCTGTTAAAATAGGAGATCATTGTTATCATGGCTTATGTGATATGGGTGCTAGTGCTAGTGTTATACCTATTACCTTATATGAAGAAATTAAGAATGAAATTGCACCTGCTGAGTTAGAGGATATTGATGTTACAATTAAACTTGCCAATAGGGATACTATATCACCAATGGGAATTGTTAGAGATGTTGAAATCTTGTGTGGGAAAACTAAATATCCTGCTAATTTTATTGTTCTTGGTTCCCCACAAGATAGCTTTTGTCCCATTATATTTGGTAGACCCTTCTTGAATACCGTCAATGCTAAGATAGATTGCGAAAAGAATGTTGTTACTATTGGCTTGGATGATATGATTCACGAGTTTAATTTCTCTAAATTTAGTAAACAACATCGTGAAGAAGAATTGCCTAGTAAGGATGAAATTATTGGTCTTGCTTCTATTGATGTACCTCCTAGTAATCCGTTAGAACATTATTTGCTAAACGATGAAAATGATATGTTTATGAATGAAAGAAGGGAAATAGATGAAGTATTCATTAAAGAGGAACCTATTCTGCAACACAATTTGCCTGTTGAAATCCTAGGGGATCCCCCTCCACCCAAGGGTGATCCTGTGTTTGAGCTTAAACCGTTGCCTGGCAATCTTAAATATGCTTATCTTGATGAAAAGAAGATATATCCTGTTATTATTAGTGCTAACCTTTCAGAGCATGAAGAAGAAAGATTATTGAAAACTTTGAAGAAGCACCGTGCGGCTATTGGATATACTCTTGATGATCTTAAGGGAATTAGTCCCACTTTATGTCGACATAAAATAAATTTGGAAGCAGATGCCAAACCAGTTCGTGACCCTCAACGACGTCTGAATCCTAAAATGAAAGAAGTGGTAAGAAAAGAAATACTAAAGCTTCTGGAAGCAGGTATAATTTATCCCGTTGCTGATAGTGAGTGGGTAAGTCATGTCCATTGTGTCCCTAAGAAGGGAGGTATTATGGTTGTTCCTAACGATAAAGATGAATTAATTCCACAAAGAATTATTACAGGTTATAGGATGGTAATTGATTTCCGCAAATTAAATAAGGCTACTAAGAAAGATCATTACCCCTTACCTTTTATCGATCAAATGCTAGAAAGATTATGCAAACATACACACTATTGCTTTCTAGATGGTTATTCTGGTTTCTCTCAAATACCTGTGTCGGCTAAAGATCAATCAAAGACTAGTTTTACATGCCCTTTTGGTACTTTTTCTTATAGACGTATGCCTTTTGGTCTATGTAATGCACCTGCTACCTTTCAAAGATGCATGATGGCTATATTCTCTGACTTTTGTGAAAAGATTTGTGAGGTTTTCATGGACGACTTTTCCGTCTATGGATCCTCTTTTGATGATTGCTTGAGCAATCTTGATCGAGTTTTGCAGAGATGTGAAGAAACTAATCTTTTCTTGAATTGGGAAAAGTGCCACTTTATGGTTAATGAAGGAATTGTCTTTGGGGCATAAAGTTTCTGAAAGAGGCATTGAAGTTTATAAAGCCAAGGTTGATGCTATTGAAAAGATGCCATGTCCCAAGGACATCAAAGGTATAAGAAGTTTCCTCGGTCACGCTGGATTTTATAGGAGGTTCATTAAGGACTTCTCAAAAATTTCTCGGCCCTTGACTAATTTATTACAAAAAGATATACCATTTGTCTTTGATGATGATTGTGTAGAAGCATTTGAAATACTTAAGAAAGCATTAGTCTCTGCACCTATTGTTCAGCCACCTGATTGGAATTTACCCTTTGAAATTATGTGTGATGCTAGTGATTATGATGTAGGTGCTGTTCTAGGGCAAAGAGTTGATAAGAAATTAAATGTTATCCATTATGCTAGTAAAACTCTAGACAATGCTCAAAGAAATTATGCTACTACTGAAAAGGAATTCTTAGCAGTTGTATTTGCTTGTGATAAGTTCAGACCTTATATTGTTGATTCTAAAGTAACTATTCACACTGATCATGCTACTATTAAATATCTTATGGAAAATAAAGATGCTAAACCTAGACTTATTAGATGGGTTCTCTTGCTACAAGAATTTGATTTACATATCGTTGATAGAAAGGGGGCTGAGAACCCCGTTGCAGACAACTTGTCTAGGTTAGAAAATGTTCTTGATGACCCACTACCTATTGATGATAGCTTCCCTGATGAACAATTAAATGTTATAAGTACTTCTCGTAGTACTCCATGGTATGCTGATTATGCTAATTATATTGTTGCCAAATTCATACCACCTAGTTTCACATACCAGCAAAAGAAAAAGTTTTTCTATGATTTGAGGCATTACTTTTGGGATGACCCACACCTTTATAAAGAAGGATTATATGGTGTTATTAGACGTTGTGTACCTGAGCATGAACAGGAACAGATCCTACGCAAGTGTCACTCCGAAGCTTATGGAGGACACCACGCTGGAGATAGAACTGCACATAAGGTATTGCAATCCGGTTTTTATTGGCCTACTCTCTTCAAGGATGCCCATAAGTTTGTCTTATCTTGTGATGAATGCCAAAGAATTGGTAATATTAGTAGACGTCAAGAAATGCCTATGAACTATTCACTTGTTATTGAACCAGTTGATGTTTGGGGCTTTGATTATATGGGACCCTTTCTTGCCTCCAATGGATATACACATATTTTAGTTGTTGTTGATTATGTTACTAAGTGGGTAGAAGCTATTCCAACTAGTAGTGCTGATTATAACACTTCTATTAAAATGCTTAAAGAAGTTATTTTTCTGAGGTTTGGAGTCTAAGGGAGTCCTGGATTAGGGGGTGTCCGGATAGCCGGACTATACCTTCAGCCGGACTCTTGGACTATGAAGATACAAGATTGAAGACTTCGTCCCGTGTCCGGAAGGGACTTTCCTTGGCGTGGATGGCAAGCTTGGCGATACGGATATGTAGATCTCCTACCATTGTAACCGACTCTGTGTAACCCTAGCCCCCTCCGGTGTCTATATAAACCGGAGGGTTTAGTCCGTAGGAAAAATAACAATGATACCATAGGCTAGCTTCTAGGGTTTAGCCTCCTTGATCTCGTGGTGGATCTACTCTTGTACTACCCATATCATCAACATTAATCAAGCAGGACGTAGGGTATTACCTCCATCGAGAGGGCCCGAACCTGGGTAAAAACATCGTGTCCCTTGTCTCCTGTTACCATCCGCCAAGACGCACAGTTTGGGACCCCCTACCCGAGATCCGCCGGTTTTGACACCGACATTGGTGCTTTCATTGAGAGTTCCTCTGTGTCGTCACTTTTAGGCCCGATGGCTCCTCCGATCATCAACAGTGATGCAGTTCTGGGTGAGACTTTTCTCCCTGGATAGATCTTTGTCTTCGGCGGCTTCGCACTGCGGGCCAATTCGCTTGGCCATCTGGAGCAGATCGAAAGCTACGCCCCTGGCCATCAGGTCAGATTTGGAAGTTTAAACTACACGGCTGACATCCGCGGAGACTTGATCTTCGACGGATTCGAGCCACAGCCGAGCGCGCCGCACTGTCACGATGCGCATGATCTAGCTCTGCCGCCGAACAGTGCCCTGGAGGCCGCACCCGCATCAGCTCCGACCCTTAATCCGGAGCCAACTGCGTCGATCGAGGATGGGTGGTTGGACACCGCCTCGGGGGCTGCAATTTCTATGGCGATCGAGCCGAACACCAGCCCTGTCCTCTGCGAGGCTCGCGACTCCAAGGAGCCGGACTCCTCTCCGGACTCTGAACTCTCCGCGCCCCTGCCAATCGAATCCGAGTGGGCGCCGATTATGGAGTTCACCACCGCGGACATCTTTCAGCACTCGCCCTTCGGCGATATTCTGAAGTCACTAAAGTCTCTCTCTCTATCAGGAGAGCCCTGGCCGGATTACAGTCAGCAAGGTTGGGATACGGACGACGAAGAAATTCGCTGCCCACCCACCACCCACTTCATAGCCACTGTCGATAATTTAAACGACGTGCTCGACTTCGACTCCGAAGACATCGACGGTATGGACGACGATGTAGGAGACGAACATGATCCAGCACCTATAGGGCACTGGATTGCCACCTCATCTCACAATGTATACATGGTGGACACACCCAAAGGAAGCAACGACGAACATGCCATCGAGCAACCGTCCAAACAGGGCAACTTGGATACACAAACCGAACAGCCCGTCCCCGGCGAAAACGGCATTTCGGATGACCTTACGCCGGATAAGCTCATGGAGCAGAACAACCTCCACAAAAGGCTCGTTGCCACTGCACGTAGCCTGAAAAAGCAGAAGCAGAAGCTCAAAACTGCGGAAGATGCACTCAGAATCAGATGAAGCAAAGTACTCAACACCACAGACAAATACGGTGGCAGTCGCCACACCAAAAGCTATCCAAAGCGAAAGCTACTGCCTGAATTTGACGAGGAGGCCATAAAGCCCCCGCAATCAAAAAATAAAAAAGCTACCCGGTCGGATAGACGACCCCATGGTCAGCATAGAGCGGCAAGCGGCGCCGCATACAAGCCGGCACGCGATCCACTCAAGGATTCGAATCAAAAAGATGGCCCGGCCAGATCTATCTATAGGCCAAGAAAGCAAGCTCTAGTAAACAATGCAACACAACAAATATCCGAACATCACGGCACACCCAAATACAGAGGTGCCGCACACCCCCTATGTTTCACCGATGAGGTTCTGGACCATGAATTTCCAGCGGGATTTAAATCCATAAACATAGAGGCGTACGACGGAACAACAGACCCTGGAGTCTGGATTGAGGATTATATCCTCTACATACACATGGCAAGAGGAGATGACCTCCACGCCATAAAATACTTACCCCTCAAGCTCAAAGGGCGAGCCCGGCATTGGCTCAAAAGCCTTCCCGAAAACACCGTTGGAAGTTGGGAAGAGCTCGAGGAAGCTTTCCGGGCAAATTTTCAAGGGACTTATGTCCGTCCTCCGGATGCAGACGATCTCAGTCACATAACTCAACAGCCCGGAGAGTCAGCCCGGAAATTCTGGAACAGATTTCTTACTAAAAAGAATCAGATAGTCGACTGTCTGGACGCCGAAGCCTTAGCAGCTTTTAGGCATAATGTTCGAGACGAATGGCTTGTCAGACACCTCGGCCAAGAAAAGCCAAGAACAATGGCCACATTAACAAGCCTCATGACCCGCTTTTGCATAGGAGAGGACAGCTGGTTGGCAAGATGCAGCACCAGCGACCCAAGTACATCCGAAGTTAGAGATGGAAACGGAAAACCCCGACGCATCAAGGACCAGCGCCGGAATAAGGGAAACAGCCCAAAGAGCACGGCAGTCAACGCCAGTTTCAAAAGCTCGCGGCAGAACCAGAAAAAGCCGCACCTCCAGGATAACAGGGACGAGGTATCCAACCTAAACAAAATCTTGGACATGACATGTCAAATACACAGTGCTCCTGGGAAGCCTGCAAACCATACCCACAGAGATTGTTGGGTCTTCAAGCAATCCGGCAAACTCAACGCCGAACACAAGGGGCTCGACACACCAAGTGAGGACGATGACGAACCCCACAAGCAGAGCACCAGGAAACACAGGAATTTTCCACAAGAAGTCAAAATAGTAAATCTACTTCATGTGACAAAGCAAGCGGCGCCCGTAGAAATACACGCCATACAACCTATCCCAAAGGAGTCTCGCCACTGGTTGTTAAAACCAATCACTTTCGACCATCTGGATTACTCTAGAAGTATCCAGAATGCAGGCTGGACTGCCTTGATATTAGACCCAATAATCGGCGAACTCCACTTTACAATTGTCCTGATGGACGGTGGCAGTGGCCTAAACCTGTTATATCAGGACACAATCTGCCACATGGGGATAGACCCAACAAAAATTCGCCATAGCAAAACCTCCTTTCAAGGGGTAACACCAGGCCTGGATGCCCATTGCATGGGTTCTCTCTGGCTAGAAGTTATGTTCGGCTCCCCCGACAACTTCCGCCGCGAAAGGCTAACCTTCCATATCGCCCCATTCTCAAGCAGCTATCAAGCACTACTGGGACGCGAAGCTTTCGCCCGCTTTAACGCAATTCTGCACTATGCATCTCTTACGCTTAAGATGCCCGGTCCACGAGGCATCATCTCATTAAAAGGAAAGCATTGATTGCGCCTCCAGCGCGGAAGTTTGTGCGGCTGCCTTAATAGCCCCACAACAAAACGGCTTCACCAGCCAAAACATTAAAAAGGTTATTAAGACCACGGACACGGCTAGACGAGTCCGGCATGAAAATACAACTGATAAAGGCTTAATTGCCGTATACCCCTGTACTAGGGGCTCCGCGCATACAAAGCAAGAGACAATCAAGCTCAATTTTACACATTTCAATTTATACTTTGTTTATTTCATATAACTTCTATTCGGCATGACCTTTCTTCAACTAAGTTCCTCTCTTTTTCAGATGAACATCGTGCTGCGCCCGTCCAGGATACGGCACAACGGAGACACAGGCGCAGACATGCAGCAGGGACCCGTTCCAAGGATTCTTTTTAGAATAAGACCCTGCGTAAACCTTTTTTACTGTCTCTTGTTGATACACATCCCCTTGTTTTTTGGTATAACCAAGGAGGAGGCTGGCGTCTTGGCATGTGGCCACGACAGAACTTTGCACGTACCTGGACACTGGGGGCTTATAACTAAAGGCGTTGTTCCGCCCGCCCTCATAAAGACCGAATACCTTAGGGAGTGTTCGGCGTCTCGAGTTTGGCCTTATATGCATCAGCTCCGAATCATGTCTTTGGTCAAATGTTGGGTTGCCCGGCTCCTATGTTTTGCTGCCTTACGTTCCGCTCTATCGGCTAAAGCGGCACCAGGAGAACTACTGCGATTGTGCCCCGGTTCGGCCAAGCGAGCACCTCAGTAGAGAAAGCCAAAAACTAACTGTCATGATATAGCGTGAGACTGGTCAACCACTCGATGACTTACCGGAATCTATAGGATTCCTCCGCATTAACGAAGGGCCGTTTCTCGGCCAGGCACATACGTGCCCCGAATTCGGGCGAGCACAGGCGCCACCAGAGGCTATCTAAGTAGCCTCACTGTCAAGCTCCTATGGCTAAGTGAAAGTGATAAAGCATTATAGTCCGATTGCCTAGTTCACTGCACTATCACCTCCTTTGTAGGACCAAGACGTTGTATCAAGTGTGAAAATGCGCCTTCTGTGAACACCCCCGTATTATTTGCGTGTGGGCTGAAGCCGACGACTGCCATCTTTCAGATTATATATACATATATCTTAAACGGCCGCACAGGAGGTGTTATAATACTTGAAGGCACAAGTACAAAAAGCTTCTACAATTTATAAAAATATTGTTTTATAACATATGCTATTCGAACATAGCATCCTTCGAGCACTGCGTCTCTATTACACGAGCGCCTTGAAGAACTTCCTGAAAATAGTGCTCGGCAGGTACTCGGCTTTCGTCCGAATACCAGGATGCAACAATGATGGTCTCCATCTCCGCCCAGTATGTCTTAACACGGGCAAGAGCCATCCGTGCACCCTCTATGCATGCTCACCTCTTCATCGCATTAATATGCGGCACCGCACCAAGGAACTGCTGCACTAAGTTGAAATAACTCTTCGGCTCTGGTCTCTCCGGCCACAAATGACTCATGACGCATTTCATGGTGAGTCCGGACAACCTATTCAGGTCGGCCCATTCGGCCAGACAATCGGCTACTGACAGTGGACGCTCTGGATTGTGGAACTGCGACCAGAAGAGCTTTTCCACTTCGCGATCCTCTTGATCTCGAAAGTGTTCGATCGCATCAGCAGCACTCGCTGCCAAATCCAGACAGGTGTCCATCATACTCCACAACCGGTCTAACAGAGCATGTTTAGGATCACAAAACTTCCTCCGCAGCATAAAGGGCTTTCCAGCCATGATCTCTCCGGCCTGACGTAGCTCCACCTTCATAGTTCTCATCGCAGAACAAGCATCCTTGGCATCCGCAACGGCCTTCTCCAGGTCCGTCTGTTTCGCCCGGTCTTCTTTTTCAAGAAGCTCGCAACGGTCAGCAGCGCTCTTCAGCTTCATGGCCATCTTGGCCATTTCCTTCTTGCTTCGGCAGTGAGCAGCCTGTTCGGCTTTCAGCTCTTCGATTGCCTTTCCGGCAGCCGCATCACTTTTCCTGGCTTGCTCCTTGGCTCGAGCAAGTTCCGCCCGAAGATTCTCAATGGCAGTGGCACCATCTGCGTCAAGCACACACATTGTAAGATACTAGCATAAAGCTCCTCTTACTAGGTGCTACCAAAGGAATTACATACCTTGTACCTCGTCAAGCCGCTTGTTAACAAGCGCGATGTCGGCATCTGCCACATCAAGTTGCCGCTTTAGCTCGGCAAATTCATCAGTCCGGCTAGCCACCAGACACTTCGCCACCTACGTATGAAGGCGGCATATTAGACCTGGGATTATGATCCTCTGCGCGCCGTCACTTTTGACAATGCACAGAGTCTCAGGGGCTACTATCTACACAGGGCGCATCCTATTTATGCGCAACTATCAAAAAGGGTGCATTATTTAGCGTACCTCAAAACCTGTCAGTAAACTCCTGACGGCCTCGTGCAATCCGCTTTCCGTGGATGAAATCCTTTCAATCACCATGCCCATCAATGCACGGTGCTCCTCTGAGATAGACGCTCGCCCTAGCAGATCCCTCAGCTCCTCCGACCGTGCACCAGACGGTGCCGGACTCGTCCGATGGCCCTTTTTGAAGGCCGGACGCGGAAGGCTTTGGGGGCCCAGATGATCACCTTCCGGCCCTGCCGGATTCGGAGAAACCCTCCGCGACGATACCTCAGGGTCGCCCGCCTCGCTAGGCGGTATGGCAGGGGGAGGCGTTCCGCTCTCCATCATCTCCGAAAGAAGGTCCCCCGAAGACGAGCTCTGCCGAGAAGGGTTGAGGTCCGAACTACAAGGTAAAATTTCGGTTACTTTTCTCAGATATAAAGCAAGGATTTCTCTCATCTCTTAAAAAGAAAACCTCTCTCTACTTACGGCTCGGTGAAGGGATGATCCCCTTGAGGGTATAATTCGGCCGAGGTTTCCCCTGGCGCAGGACCCTCTGACGAGGATTTCTTCCCCCGCTTTGAGGCCACGGTCTCCGGGTCTTCAGAGGCGGCCCTCTTCTTCCCCTGAGGAGAGGAATTTTCGATTCGTCCCTTCCGAACAGCCTCCTTTGAGGAGGCCGTAGTTTCCTTGTCCCCTCCCTTGCTTTCCTCCAAAGGCACAATCTTCAACATCCTGACTAGCACGGGATCCGGTGTGGTCTCGGGGAGGGGAGCCAGACACCTAATAAGCTTCGCTTTCGCTATCCACTCCTGCTTAAAGGACAACTCTTTTAGGAGCAAGTTTATGACAAATATACGGATAGCGAATCCGGGCACAAGGCTACTTACTTGAGTATCCGGGCGATTGCAGCTCAGACCTGCGTCCTCGGTCAAGTCCGGACACATTGCTTGTGATCCGAAGAACAGCTTATACATCTCCGCGGGCATTGCGCCCATGAAATGCTGGAGAGCTCGCGGTCCCTCCGGATTAAACTCCCACGCGAAGGGAGCGACATTTGCCGGGCAGGGTTCGGCGGATCAGCATGACCGGCGTCACTTTGACCAGGTCGAGGTCTCCCTCTAAGAGATCCCTGATACGGCCTTGCAACAAGGGCACGTCCTTGGATGGCCCCCAGTCTAGTCCTTTATTGACCCATGACGCTAGCTGTGGTGGGGGACCCGAGCGAAAGGCAGGTGGCGTCACCCACTTGGTGCCCCTGGGAGCGGTGATATAGAACCACTCTCGTTGCCATAAGCCGAGCTCCTCTTGAAAAGAGCCCTCGGGCCATGGAGCATCAGCATTCCTGCTGATAACGGCACCTCCGCACTTCGCGTGCCGCCCCTCGATCATTTTCAGTTCTACTTTGAAGGTCTTGATCCATAATCCAAAGTGAGGAGTAACACGAAGGAAAGCTTCACAGACGACAATAAATGAGGAAATGTGGAGGATGGACTCCAGAGCTAAGTCGTGAAATTCCAGCCCATAATAGAACATGAGCCCCCTCACGAAGGGATCCATTGGGAAGCCTAGCCCCTGACGGAAGTGAGACATGAACACCATGCTCTCACCAAGCTTGGGAGTAGGGATGGCTTGCCCTCGAGCAAGCAACCTATGCAAGATTTCACCGGTCAAGAACCTGGCCTCTCTCAGCTTTAGCACGTCCTCCTCCGTGATGGAGGAGGGCATCCATCGGCCTCGAAAGTCGGAACCGGACATTGTCAAAGATCCGAAGCGCCCAAAATCTGGAGCCTTGGGTGTTGGAACTCGAGGCGAAGGGCGAACTCGTTTGAGATTGAAAGAAAAGAGTAAGGCCTTGGTCTCTTTATAAGAGGTTGAATACCAAAGGCCCTCCCCGTAACCGTTTGGGACTCGCCTTTGATCGAGAAAATATACCAACGGGCACGACTGGGTTACCCATGCCCGTATTAATGAGAATCCCGTAAATAAAGGGGGCACAATCTCTGCTTCGACTGGACGTGCCAAGGAAACCGCCTCGCTGAACGCGCTGAGGTGGGACAGTAAAAACAATTCGAATAAGGGCTTGGCCGTGGTGAGATGTCACAGAATACGTCAGCAGATTAGATTTGTGTAAATATTATTCTCTCTATGGCAATATGTGGAAACTTATTTTATAGAGCCGGACACTATCCTTGTGTTCGAAATCTTCTACAAAGTACTTGGAGGAGGAACCCGCCTTGCAATGCCAAAGACAATCTGCGCGCCGGACTCGTCGTCATTGAAGCCTGGTTCAGGGGCTACTAAGGGAGTCCTGGATTAGGGGGTGTCCGGATAGTCGGACTATACCTTCAGCCGGACTCTTGGACTATGAAGATACAAGATTGAAGACTTCGTCCCGTGTCCGGAAGGGACTTTCCTTGGCGTGGAAGGCAAGCTTGGCGATACGGATATGTAGATCTCCTACCATTGTAACCGACTCTGTGTAACCCTAGCCCCCTCCGGTGTCTATATAAACCGAAGGGTTTAGTCCGTAGGAAAAACAACAATGATACCATAGGCTAGCTTCTAGGGTTTAGCCTCCTTGATCTCGTGGTGGATCTACTCTTGTACTACCCATATCATCAACATTAATCAAGAAGGACGTAGGGTATTACCTCCATCGAGAGGGCCCGAACCTGGGTAAAAACATCGTGTCCCTTGTCTCCTGTTACCATCCGCCTAGACGCATAGTTCGGGATCCCCTACCCGAGATCCGCCGGTTTTGACACTGACAGAGTCCCTAGATATTTAATGACTGATGGTGGTTCACACTTTATTCATGGTGCTTTCCATAAAATGCTTGCTAAGTATGATGTTAATCATAGAATTGCATCTCCTTATCACCCACAGTCTAGTGGTCAAGTAGAATTGAGTAATAGAGAACTCAAATTAATTTTGCAAAAGACTGTCAATAGGTATAGAAAGAATTGGTCCAAGAAACTTGATGATGCATTATGGGCCTATAGAACTGCATATAAAAATCCTATGGGCATGTCTCCGTATAAAATGGTTTATGGAAAAGCATGTCACTTACCTCTCGAACTAGAACATAAGGCATATTGGGCTATTAAAGAGCTCAATTATGATTTCAAACTTGCCGGAGAGAAGAGGTTATTTGATATTATCTCACTTGATGAATGGACAACCCAAGCTTATGAAAATGCCAAGTTGTTTAAAGAAAAAGTTAAAAGATGGCATGACAAATGGATACAAAAGCGTGAGTTTAATGTAGGTGATTATGTATTGCTATACAACTCTCGTTTAAGATTTTTTGCAGGAAAACTTCTCTCTAAATGGGAAGGCCCCTACGTCATCGAGGAGGTCTATCGTTCCGGTGCCATAAAAATCAACAATTTTGAAGGCACAAATCCTAAGGTGGTAAATGGTCAAAGATTCAAACATTATATCTCAGGTAATCCCATAAATATTGAAACCAATATTATTGAAACCGTAATCCCGGAGGAATACATAAGGGAAACTTTCCAGAACGTTTCAGACTCCGAAAAGGAATAGGTATGTGGCACGGTAAGTAAACCGACTCCAAAACAATTTTTAAGGCAATATTTCTCCGTTTTGGCATATTTAGAAAAATAGAAAAATAAGTAGCAGTCCGGGAAGGACACGAGGGCCCCACGAGGGTGGTGGGCACGCCCTACCCCCCTGGGCGCTCCCCCCTACCTCGTGAGCACCTCGTGTGCCTTCCAGACTCCGTTTTCTTGCACATTACGTATTTTGGTCGGTAAAAATTCATTATATATTCTCCCGAAGGTTTTGACCCATGTATCACGCAATTATCCTCTGTTCTTGTTTCGAGCTGTTTTTCTGACAGATCTAGATTATCATGACATCCGCAAGTGCCTCCAGGGACAAGTTCTTCAAGAAGGTCATCAATCCTTACCTCGCGGAGGTGCTGCGACACCCTCAAACCATTGAGATGTGTGATGGGTTGCTGCACATCCGTGATGTTGAGGGACCAAAGGGAACCGGAAGCGTGGAGACGAGGCTCGAAGCAATGGAGCAACAAGTTTTCAAGTGCCAGGGGATGGTGGAACGTGGACTCAACTCCAACCACATGATGATTGCAGAGTTTACCAACAAACACAAGCTAGATGCCGACAACATCGGGGAGGCCATTTTCAAGCTTCATGAGAAGATCGAGCACCTTCAAGCCCAAATCTATGACCTGCCAAACCAAAACTGTGAGTATGAATATAGATTCAAAAGGATGAGTTTGGCTGCAGATTTGAGGATCCCGGAGACTCGATCATCCTTCTATGATGGTGAGCCTATGCCTTGGAAGATGGACGACAAGCCCGCATCATCAACAACACCTCCATCTTCACCAGCAAAGGAGACATAATCACATGGGTATGGGCACTCCCCTTGGCAACTGCCAAGCTTGGGGGAGCTGCCCCGGTATCGTATCACAACCACATCTCCTGTTTTTACCGTTTTTCTTAGTTCGATCCTATTAGTAGTATTTTGATCTAGTAGAATAAAGTTTATGGCATGATCTAGTTTTGAGTTTTGCTTTATGATCTCTCTATGTAATTGAGTCCGTGAGTTATATAATAAAGATTAGTGTTGAGTCAAGGGCTTGATTTTCTTGCTATGATCTTGAGTGAATAAAAGAAAAGAAGAAAAAGAATAAAAAGAAACAAAGAGTGCATATTGACCTTATTGAGAGTAATGACTTCACATAGAAAGAGTATGATGATTAAAAGTTGTTGGGAGTTGGCAGACATAGCTTTGGTCATCGTTGCAATTAATAGGAAGTAATAAGGAAAGAGAGGTTTCACATATAGATATATTATCATTGACATCTTTTATGATTGGGAGCACTCATTAAAATATGACATGCTAAAGATTTGATGTTGGACAAGGAAGACAACATGATGAGTTATGTTTTCTTATATCTGAGATAAAGTATGTTGTCATGGATCCTCTAACGTGTTGAGCTTGCCTTTCCCCCTCATGCTAGCCAAATTCTCAGCACTAAGTAGAGATACTACTTGTGCTTCCAAAACCCCTAAACCAGTTTTGCCATGAGAGTCCACCATATCTACCTATGGATTGAGTAAGATCCTTCAAGTAAGTTGTCATCGGTGCAAAGCAATAAAAATTGCTCTAAATATGTATGATTGATTGGTGTGGGAGAAATAAGCTTTATACAATCTTGTGATGTGGAAGTAATAAAAGCGATGGACTGCATAATAAAGGTTCATATCACAAGGGGCAATATAAAGTGACGTTCTTTCGCATTGAGATTTTGTGCATCCAACCATAAAAGCGCATGGCAACCTCTGCTTCCCTCTGCGAAGGGCCTATCTTTTATTATTATCTTCTACCTTATGCAAGATTCATGGTGATCTTCACCTTTCCTTTTTCATTTTATCCTTTGGCAAGCCCAGCATGTTGGTCTAATTGGATGTAGAGGAGTATGAGTTATTATTGTTGACATTACCCTTGAGGTAAAAGGTTGTGGGGCGAAACTATAAGTCCCTATCTTTCTCTGTGTCCGATTAAAACTCCATAACCACAAGTATTGCATGAGTGCTAGCAATTATGAAGGACTAAATGATAGTTGAGTATGTGGACTTGCTATTTAGCTCTGACATAGACTCTTTCCGATGTTATGATAAATTGCAATTGCTTCAATGACTGAGATTATAGTTTGTTGGTTCTCAATAAGGTTTCTGATTCATACTTTTGCATTGTGAATAGATCATCACTTGAACATAAGTAATCATATGACAATATCTATATATATGTTGCTGTTATGAGAATAATCATGATGCCTTCATGTCCGTATTTTACTTTTATCGACGCCTCTACCTCTAAACACGGGGACATATTTATTGTTATCGGCTTTCGCTTGAGGACAAGCGAGGTCTAAGCTTGGGGGAGCTGATACGTCCATTTTGCATCATGCTTTTATATCGATATTTATTGCATTATGGTCTGTTATTACATGTTATGTCATGATACTTATGGCTATTCTCTCTTATTTTACAAGGTTTACATAAGGAGGGAGAATGCTGGCAGCTGGAATTCTGGGCTGGAAAAGGAGCAAATATTAGAGACCTATTCTGCACAACTCCAAAAGTCCTGAAACTCCATGGAATATCTTATAATAAATAATGAAAAATCCTCGCCAAAGATGAAGACCGGAGGGCCCACACCCTGTTCACGAGGGTGGGGAGCGCCCCCCTAGGGCGCGCCCCCTACCTCGTGGGCCCCCTGGTGGCTCTCCGATGCCCATCTTCTGCTATATGAAGTCTTTCATCGAGAAAAAAATAGGCAGCAAGCTTTCGGGACGAGACTCCACCGCCACGAGGCGGAACCTTGGCGGAACCAATCTAGAGCTCCGGCAGAGCTGTTCTGCTGGGGATACTTCCCTCCGGGAGGGGGAAATCATCGCTATCATCATCACCAACGCTCCTCTCATCGGGAGAGGGCAATCTCCATCAACATCTTCACCAGCACCATCTCCTCTCAAAACCCTAGTTCATCTCTTGTATCCAATTCTTGCCTCTATGTCCGGGATTGGTACTAGTAGGTTGCTAGTAGTGTTGATTACTCCTTGTAGTTGATGCTAGTTGGTTTATTTGGTGGAAGATCATATGTTCAGATCCTATATGCATATTATTATCCCTCTGATTATGAACATGAATATGCTTTGCGAGTATTTACGTTTGTTCCTGAGGACATGGGAGAAGTCTTGCTATTAGTAGTCATGTGAATTTGGTATTCGTTCGATATTTTGATGAGATGTATGTTGTCTAGCCTCTAGTGGTGTTATGTGAACGTCGACTACATAACACTTCACCATTATTTGGGCCTAGAGGAAGGCATTGGGAAGTAATAAGTAGATGATGGGTTGCTAGAGTGACAGAAGCTTAAACCCTAGTTTATGCGTTGCTTCGTAAGGGGCTGATTTGGATCCACATGTTTCATGCTATGGTTAGGTTTACCTTAATACTTTTGTTGTAGTTGCGGATGCTTGCAATAGAGGTTAATCATAAGTGGGATGCTTGTTCAAGTAAGAACAGCACCCGAGCACCGGTCCACCCACATATCAAATTATTAAAGTACCGAACGCGAATCATATGAACATGATGAAAACTAGCTTGACGATATTACCATGTGTCCTCGGGAGCGCTTTTCCTATTATAAGAGTTTGTCCAGGCTTGTCCTTTGCTACAAAAAGGATTGGGCCACCTTGCTACACTTTATTTACTTTTGTTACTTGTTGCTCGTTACAAATTATCTTATCACAAAACTATCTGTTACCACTTATTTCAGTACTTGTAGAGAATACCTTGTTGAAAACTGCTTATCATTTCCTTCTGCTCCTCATTGGGTTCGACACTCTTACTTATCGAAAGGACTACGATAGATCCCCTATACTTGTGGGTCATCACTGAACATGGTGCCCCTGCACTCGGCGAATTCGGCGCCGCTGCTCTTCGGCTTGATGCAGAAGGTCTTTAGCCACATGCCGAAGTGCGGTTCCACGCGTAGGAACGCCTCACAAACGATGATGAAGGTGGTAAGGTGCATAACGGAATTTGGGGCTAGATTGTGAAAATATAGCCCGTAGAAGAAGAAAATCCCCCGCACAAAAGGGTGCAGGGGGAACCCCAGACCTCAGACGAGGTGGGGATGAAGACGACCCACTCCCCAGGCTTGGGGCAGGGATGCGTTGGACGGGCTCTAGAGCCCTGCAGGCGGTGTCGGCGGGGAGGTATCCCGCCGCCCGGAGCTCACCATTGGTGGCGTCGGTAACCTTGGATGCCACCCACCTACCCTTAGAATCCACATTGGCCATGGGCGCGAGATGCGGAAGCTTGGAGATGGCTTTAGGCCTGGAAAGGGGATTAGGGGTGTGGGAGTTTTGGAGATTTGGGCGCTGGAGCAGAATGAGAGCGTAGGGGAAAAGATGTGTCGCCCCTGCTCTTTATAAGTCAATAGAAAGACAAGGCGCCCCTCCGCTGCGCCATAAAAATCAGCACATTTTGGTTGATCATACAGTTATGGCCGCATTGGGTGAATCAATTAATGGATGCTATCCCCTAAAATGTGGGGCACAATCTTTGTTTTGATAAGACATGCCAACAAGAGGGTTACCTCGAAATGCGATTCAAATAAGCAATAACTGACATACATGATGTCATGGGCGGTGACGCTTCAGAAAGGTTGTCAGTAATTGACCATCGAACACACCTACGCTTCTGGTCCTCGAGACTAAGCAAGACACACCCTTCGGACAAAGGAAGATGCATTTCGGTAGCACATGGTGATACGTCTCCAACGTATCTGTAATTTTTTATTGTTCCATGCTATTATATTATCTATTTTGGATGTTTTATATGCATTAATATGCTATTTTATATTATTTTTGGGACTAACCTATTGACTTAGAGCCCAGTTCCTATTTTTTCCCTGTTTTTGAGTTTCGCAGAAAAGGAATACCAAATAGAGTCCAAACGGAATGAAACCTTCGCGATGATTTTTCTTGGACCAAAAGACAACCAGGAGACTTGGAGATGAAGTCGGAGGAGCCACGAGGCAGCCACAAGGACAGAGGGCGCGCCCAGGGGGGTAGGACGCCCCCCACCCTTGCCCCCCCGTGACCCCCTGACCTAATTCTTTCGCCTATATATTCCCAAATATCCCCAAACCACCAGAGGCATCCACTAAAACACTTTTCCACTGCCACAACCTTTTGTACCCATGAGATTCCATCTAGGGACCTTTTCCGGCACCCTGCCGGAGGGGGATTCAATCATGGAGAGCTTCTACATCTACTCTATTGCCCTTCCGATGAAGCGTGAGTAGTTTACCACAGACCTACAGGTCCATAGCTAGTTTCTAGATGGCTTCTTCTCTCTCTTTGATTCGCAATACCATGTTCTCCTTGATGTTCTTGGATATCTATTCGGTGTAATACTTTTTTGTGGTGTGTTTGCCGAGATCCGATGAATTGTGGATTTATAATCATCTTATCTATGAATATTATTTGAATCTTCTCTGAATTCTTTTATGCATGATTTGATATCTTTGTAATTCTCTTCGAACTATCAGTTTGGTTTGGCCAACTAGATTGTTTTTCTTGCAATGTGAGAAGTGCTTAGCTTTGGGTTCAATCTTGCGGTGTCCTTTCCCAGTGACAGTAGGGGCAGCAAGACACATATTGTATTGTTGCCACCGAGGATAAAAAGAAGGGGTTTTCATCATATTGCTTGAGTTAATTCCTCTACAACATGTCATCTTAATGCGTTACTCCGTTCTTTATGAACTTAATACTCTAGATGCATGCTGGATATCGGTCGACGTGTGGAGCAATAGTAGTAGATGCAGAATCGTTTCGGTCTACTTGACACGGACGTGATGCCTATATTCATGATCATTGCCTTAGATATCGTCATAACTTTGCACTTTTCTATCAATTACTTGGCAGTAATTTGTTCACTCACCGTATTATTTGCTATCTTGAGAGAGCCTCTAGTGAAACCTATGGCCCCCGTGTCTATTTTCCATCATATAAGTTTCTACTTTCCATCATATAAGTTTCCGATCTACTACTTTGCAATCTTTTACTTTCCGATCTATAAACCAAAAATACCAAAAATATTTACTTTATCATTTATCTACCTCTATCAGATCTCACTTTTGCAAGTAACCATGAAGGGATTGACAACCCCTTTATCGCGTTGGGTGCAAGTTGTTTGATTGTTTGTGCAGGTATTCGATGATTTGTGCGTTATCTCCTACTAGATTGATACCTTGATTCTCAAACTAAGGGAAATACTTATCTCTACTTTGCTGCATCACCCTTTTCTCTTCAAGGGAAACCCAACGCAAGCTCAAGAAGTAGCACATGGTTGGCTAGCCTCGTCTCCTGATTAAAAAGTTAGTATCAACCGATTTGGGATCTGCAAGTTTTTAGCGGATGGTTAGCTCGGGGCGTTGAGAGGAACTTGCCTGCTAAGCCGAAGACATTTATCCAAAGAAGATTGCCATCCTCGGCTTTGAAGACAAATTCGGGGGCTACTGACGGACAAGCCGTTGATAAGGAAGGACTCTGGAAGCTTTTAACCTGTGGCGTGAGCATATTGGGCTTCACCAAGGACTTGGCGTGTACTCCAAGTATATCTATTAGGTTCGGCATGTAACCCCTAGATGGCGACTGACCATGTGTAACCCTAGCTACCCCCGGTGCCTATATAAACCAGAGAGTTTAGTCCGTAGAGGGACATCGATCATTATCATCATTAGCCTTAGGGTTTAGTCCACAAGTTATGATCTCGAGGTAGATCAGCTCTATACTTTGATACACCCACAATATAAGCAAGAGTAGGACGTAGGGTTTTACCCCCTCGAGAGGGCCTGAACCTGGGTAAACATTGTGTCCCTTGTCTCCTGTTACCCATTGATCCGATCTCACAGCTCGGGCCCCCTACCCGAGGTTTGCCAGTTTTGACAGCGACACCGCTGCAGGAACAAAACTCGTCTGGAAGTAGATGCCGAATAGTGTGCCAGTTGCAAGACTGCTTGTGCATCTTGACTTGCACACTCGACACGGTGATGGTTGCACCATTCTACACAAAACATACTGAAAACTAAGTATAACCAGATTCTAGACTACTAAAGAAACACTAAGTATAATCGGTCTCTACACTAGTAAATCAATTTCTAGTAAACATAATCAGATACAACAGTGCTAAATATAATTCTACACTAGTAATTGTACACAAAATAAAGAAAATCCACGAAGGGAGATACAAATTAACAAATTTCTACATAATAGCAAAGATGAACAAAGCTGAACAACTTGAATTAATTCCAAATATTCCAGACTACATTACCAAAGTTGAACATCTTGAATCGTTAATATTCTAAACACTCAAAAAAATTCTACTCAAAATACACTATTAAAATCGGATTATACACAATAGCAATCAGATTACCACTAAAATTTCTACACAAGGCAATCCATGGAACTAACTTTGAATTCTACATCACTAAAAATGTCGATTCCACACTACTTAAATTCTACACAAATCAACTTATACATGAATCACATGGATTCCGCGTGGCGTCCCCGGATGGAGGAGGTGCGAGTGGAGAAGGATATATGATGGGAGGGGAAGGGAAGGAGAGGATCGAACCTTATCGGCGATGGGTGGCAAGGTTCGAAGGTGGCGATGGCGGCTGGTTGAGGGGGATCAAGTGTGTGTTTGTGTGGGTAAAATCAGGGCGGCGACTAGGTCTTTCACTAAGGAGGGGGACTCAACCCAGGTGGGCCAGTGTTGGCGTGGGCCTAAAATGCAACGCCATGGCTAATAACAGCTCAAATAAAAAAACACTAAGATTACTAAAATATTCAAAGTGACAACTGGTAGTTAAGAAATAAAAGACCCATAATGGTAAAAAATACTACTACTAATAAAGAAAAAATATAATATAAAATGTTTATTATTTCTTGACTATCATAATCATTAAATACTTAAAACAGTTGATAAAATGGAAACATTGTTTCTGGTGTAACATAAGTTAGCACGCCAGCAATAGCTAATTAACTAGGGCATGCATAGCATTCCGACGCCACCACTATCTTCCAAAATATGAGTACAGATGGGCCAACAGATTTGTGACATGTTAAAATAATTAACACCAGCACTAGCCATGTAAAGCTAGCGTGCCAATTATGAAGACGCCATCACTATTTAAAAAATATAGTGCTGGCGTTGATGAAAAATGATGCGCCATCAACGAAAGTTGTGGCTAGCCGTTTTTTCACTAGTGTGTTGCTGAACATGAAAGTGGTTGTCAAATTTGGATATGACAAAAATGGTACTTGCAAGTACAGATAGGCTTTGAAAGAATTTCTGCTTGCAAGTACCATTTGACAAATAGAAATAGCATACTGGCATGTAGTTTCTAGAATATGCATTTTTGACAAGTTTAGAAGAAAGCAGAGCATACTGACATAGATTATTCATATAGATAGAAAATTCATACTTTCAAGCTAACATGGCCCTAACATAGATATCATACTAAAATAGATGGTACCAAATTTTTCATTGATTAAAAGTGAAGTTTAAGATAACACTTATTGAGATTGAAGATTACGGTGCAACACATCGTTCAGACGTAGCAAAATAACATAGGTCTTTCTTAAAATATACACGGAATCTGATTGAACCAAAGGATAGCAACTGGCTGATGTCGCTTGAAGCTACGTTGGTATTTCTGAGGAAGGGATGATGCAGCATAGCGGCGATAGGTATTTCCCTCAGATATGAAACCAAGGTTATCGAACTAGTAGGAGAACCAAGCAACACAACGTAAACAGCCCCTGCACACAAATAACAACACCTTGCAACCCGACGTGTTAAAGGGGTTGTCAATCGCTTTCGGGTGGGGAAATCTTTATTTTTGCCACTCTAGTTATTGCCCACTTTGCTTATGCCATTCTAGAATTTGACATTTCAATTTTGCCACTCTTAGCTTTTGACAATACATCACAAATACCGTTCCATAACTCAAGTTGCGGGATGATGCATTACGGAACGAGTAAAGAGACTTGCCGGTAACGAGATTGAACTAGGTATGGTGATACCGACGATCGAATCTCGGGCAAGTAACATACCGATGACAAAGGGAACAACGTATGTTGTTATGCGGTTTGACCGATAAAGATCTTCGTAGAATATGTAGGAGCTAATATGAGCATACAGGTCCCACTATTGGTTATTGACCGGAGATGTGTCTCGGTCATGTCTACATAGTTCTCGAACCTGTAGGGTCCACACGCTTAACGTTCGATGACGATTTGTATTATGAGTTATGTGATTTGATGTACCGAAGTTTGTTCGGAGTCCCGGATGAGATCACGGACATGACGAGGAGTCTCAAAATGGTCGAGAGGTAAAGATTCATATATTGGAAGGTTGCATTCAGACATTGGAATGGTTCCGAGTGATTCGGGCATTTTTTCGGAGGGGCTGGTGCGCCCCCCACAAGGGAGGAGGCCGAATTGGACTTGGGAAGGGGGCGCCACCCCCCTTTCCTTCTCCTACTCCCTCTCCTTCCCCTTTTCCCCCTCCGATAGAAGGAAAAAAGGGTGGGGGCCGAATCCTACTAGGACTGGAGTCCTAGTAGGACTCCCCTCTCCCTGGCGCGCCCCTTGTGGGCCGGCCACCTCCTCCCCTCCTTTATATACGGGGGCAGGGGGGACCCCAAAGGCACAACAGACAATCTCTTAGCCGTGTGCGGTGCCCCCCTCCACAGTTTTACACCTCGGTCATATCGTCATAGTGCTTAGGCGAAGCCCTGTGCCGGTAACTTCATCATCACCGTCACCACGTCGTCATGCTGTCGGAACTCTCCCTTGGCCTCAGCTGGATCGAGAGTTCGAGGGACGTCATCGAGCTGAACGTGTGCAGATCACGGAGGTGCCGTGCATTAGGTACTTGATCGGTTGGATCGCGAAGACGTTCGACTACATCAACCGTGTTACTAAACGCTTCCGCTTTCGGTCTACGAGGGTACGTGGACACACTCTCCCCGCTCGTTGCTATGCATCACCTAGATAGATCTTACGTGATCGTAGGATTTTTTTGAAATTACTGCGTTCCCCAACAGTGGCATCCGAGCCAGGTCTATGTGTAGATGTTATATGCACGAGTAGAACACAAATAGTTGTGGGTGATAATAGTCATACTGCTTACCAGCATGTCATACTTTGATTCGGCGGTATTGTTGGATGAAGCGGCCCAGATCGACATTACATGACCGCGTTCATGAGACTGGTTCTACCATCGTGCTTCGCACACATGTGGCTAGTGGGTGCCTGTTTCTCCAACTTTAGTTGAATCAAGTGTGACTACGCCCGGTCCTTGTTGAAGGTTAAAACAACACACTTGACGAAAAATCGTTGTGGTTTTGATGCGTAGCTAAGAACGGTCCTTGCTAGAAGCCCGTAGCAGCCACGTAAAACTTACAACAACAAATTAGAGGACGTCTAACTTGTTTTTGCAGGGCTTGTTGTGATGTGATATGGTCAAGACGTGATGATATATAATTTGTTGTATGAGATGATCATGTTTTGTAACAGTTATCGGCAACTGGCAGGAGCCATATGGTTATCGCTTTATTGTATGGAATGCAATCGCCATGTAATTGCTTTACTTTATCACTAAGCAGTAGCGATAGTCGTAGAAGCAATAGTTGGCGAGACGACAACGATGCTTCGATGGAGATCAAGGTGTCAAGCCGGTGACGACGGTGATCATGATAGTGCTTTGGAGATGGAGATCAAAGGCACAAGATGATGATGGCCATATCATATCACTTATATTGATTCCATGTGATGTTTATCCTTTATGCATCTTATTTTGCTTAGTTTGGCGGTAGCATTATAAGATGATCTCTCACTAAATTTCAAGGTATAAGTGTTCTCCCTGAGTATGCACCGTTGTGACAGTTCATCGTACCGAGACACCACGTGATGATCGGGTGTGATAAGCTCTACGTTCACATACAACGGGTGCAAGCCAGTTTTGCGCACACAGAATACTCGGGTTAAACTTGACGAGCCTAGCATATGCAGATATGGCCTCGGAACACTAAGACCGAAAGGTCGAGCGTGAATCATATAGTAGATATGATCAACATAGTGGTGTTCACTATTGAAAACTACTCCATCTCACGTGATGATCGGACATGGTTTAGTTGATATGGATCACGTGATCATTTAGATGACTAGAGGGATGTCTATCTAAGTGGGAGTTCTGAAGTAATATGATTAAATTGAACTTTAATTTATCATGAACCTAGTCCTGATAGTATTTGCATAACTATATTGTAGATCAATAGCTCGCGATGTAGCTCCCTGTTTATTTTTGATATGTTCGTGGAGAAAAATAGTTGAAATATGATAGTAGCAATGATGCGGATTTGGTCTGTGATCAGAGGATTATCCTCATTGTTGCACAGAAGAATTATGTCCTTGATGCACTGCTAGGTGACGGGTCTATTGCAGGAGCAGATACAAACGTTATGAACGTTTGACAAAGCTCGGTATGATGACTACTTGATAGTTTAGTGCACTGCTACCTCTTGATCACTGCGTTCGTTTTCCCTTGAAGAGGAAAGGGTGATGTAGCAAAGTAGCGTAAGTATTTCCCTCAGTTTTTGAGAACCAAGGTATCAATCCAGTAGGAGGCCACACGCAAGTCCCTCGTACCTACACAAACAAATAATAACCTTGCAACCAACGTGATAAAGGGGTTGTCAATCCCTTCACGTCCACTTGCCAAAGTGAGATCTGATAGAGATGATAAGATAATGTTTTTGGTATTTTTATGATAAAGATAAAAAGTAAAGATTGCAAAATAAACGGTAATAGAAATAATGGGAGATTAATATGATGGAAAATAGACCCGGGGCCATAGGTTTCACTAGTGGCTTCTCTCAAGATAGCATAAGTATTATGGTGGGTGAACAAATTACTGTCGAGCAATTGATAGAATTGAGCATATATAGTTGTGAGAATATTTAGGTATGATCATGTATATAGGCATCATGTCCGCGACAAGTAGACCGACTCCTGCCTGCATCTACTACTATTACTCCACACATCGACCGCTATCCAGCATGCATCTAGAGTATTAAGTTCATAAGAACGGAGTAACGCTTTAAGCAAGATGACATGATGTAGAGGGATAAACTCATGCAATATGATATAAACCCCATCTTTTTTATCCTCGATGGCAACAATACAATACATGTCGTTTCCCCTACTATCACTAGGATCGAGCACCGCATGATTGAACCCAAAGCTAAGCACTTCTCCCATTGCAAGAAAGATCAATCTAGTAGGCCAAACCAAACCGATAATTCGAAGAGACTTGCAAAGATAACCAATCATACATAAAAGAATTAAGAGGAGATTCAAATATTGTTCATAGATAATCTTGATCATAAACCCATAATTCATCGGATCTCGACAAACACACCGCAAAAAGAGTTACATCGAATAGATCTCCAAGAGAATCGAGGAGAACTTTGTATTGAGATCCAAAGAGAGAGAAGAAGCCATCTAGCTAATAACTATGGACCCGAAGGTCTGAGGTAAACTACTCACACATCATTGGAGAGGCTATGGTGTTGATGTAGAAGCCCTCTGTGATCAATGCCCCCTCTGGCGGAGCGCTGGAAAAGGCCCCAAGATGGGATCTCACGGGTACAGAAGGTTGCGGCGGTGGAAACAGGTTTTCGTGGTGCTCCTGGATGGTTTCAGGGTACGTAGGTATAAATAGGAGGAAGAAGTAGGTCGGTGGAGCCACAAGGGGCCTGCGAGGGTGGAGGGCGCGCCCCCTGCCTGATGGCCTCCTCGTTGATTTCTTGACATCCACTCCAAGTCCTCTGGATCATGTTTGTTCCAAAAAATCATGCCCCAAAGGTTTCATTCCGTTCGGACTCCGTTTGATATTCCTTTTCTGTGAAACACTGAAATAGGCAAAAAACAACAATTTACACTAGGCCTTGGGTTAATAGGTTGGTCCCAAAAATAATATAAAAGTGTATAATAAAGCCCATTAAACATCCAAAACAGAATATATAATAGCATGGAGCAATCAAAAATTATAGATACGTTGGAGACGTATCATGCACCATGCTTTACGGCTTAGAGCCAGGATTTCAAAAATGTTTTGAACACCACGGAGCATATGAGATGTTCCAAGAGCTGGAATTGGTATTTCAGACTCATGCCGAGTCGAGAGGTATGAGACCTTTGACAAAGTACTTAGTCTACAAGATGGAGGAGAATAGCTCAACTAGTGAGTGATACGTCTCCATCGTATCTATAATTTTTGATTGTTCCATGCCAATATTCTACAACTTTTACATACTTTTGGCAACTTTTTATACTATTTTTGGGACTAACATATTGATCCAGTGCCCAGTGCCAGTTCCTATTTGTTGCATGTTTTTTGTTTCGCAGAAAATCCATATCAAACGGAGTCCGAACGGGATAAAACTTACGGAGATTTTTTTTGGAATATATGTGATTTTTGGGAAGAAGAATCAATGCGAGACGATGCCCGAGGGGGCCACGAGGCAGGTGGCACGCCCCTGACTCTCGTGGCCACCTCGTAAGGCGGTTGGTGCCCTTCTTTCGCCACAAGAAAGTCAATATCCGGATAAAAATCGTGTCCAAATTTCAACCCAATCGGAGTAACGGATCTCCGGGAATATAAGAAACGGTGAAAGGCCAGAATTTGGGAGCATAGAAACAGAAGGAAACAGAGAGAGAGAGAGATCCAATCTCGGAGGGGCTCTTGCCCCTCCGCCGCCATGGAAGCCAAGTACCAGAGGGGAAACCCTTCTCCCATCTAGGGGGGAGGTCAAGGAAGAAGAAGAAGAAGAAGAAGAAGAAGAAGAAGAAGGGGGGCTCTCCCCCTCTCTCCCGGTGGCGCCAGAACGCCGCCGGGGCCATCATCGTCACCGCAATCTACACCAACATCTCCGTCATCTTCACCAACATCTTCATCACCTTCCCCCATCTATCTACAGCGGTCCACTCTCCCACAACCCGCTGTACCCTCTACTTGAACATGGTGCTTTTATGTTTCATATTATTATCCAATGATGTGTTGCCATCCTATGATGTCTGAGTAGATTTTCGTTGTCCTATCGGTAATTGGTGAATTGCTATGATTAGTTTAATTTGCTTGTGGTTATGTTGTTGTCCTTCGGTACCCATCATATGAGCGCGTGCATGGATCACACCATAGGGTTAGTTGTATGTTGATAGGACTATGTATTGGAGGGCAAGAGTGACAGAAGCTTTAACCTAGCATAGAAATTGATGCATACAGGATTGAAGGGGGACCAATATATCTTAATGCTATGGTTGGGTTTTACCTTAATGAACATTAGTAGTTGCGGATGCTTGCTAATAGTTCCAATCATAAGTGCATAGAATTCCAAGTCAGGGATGACATGCTAGCAGTGGCCTCTCCAACATAAATCTTGCTATCGGTCTAGTAACGTAGTCAATTGCTTAGGGACAATTTTGCAACTCCTACCACCACTTTTCCACATACTAACTTTATTGCGTCTTTATCTAAACAGCCCCTAGAATTTATTTACGTGCTCTTTATATTCTTGCAAACCTATCACGTTACACGTACAAAGTACTTCTAGTTTTATACTTGTTCTAGGTAAAGCGAATGTCAAGCGTGCGTAGAGTTGTATCGGTGATCGATAAAACTTGAGGGAATATTTGTTCTACCTATAGCTCCTCGTTGGGTTCGACACTCTTACTTATCGAAAGAGGCTACAATTGATCCCCTATACTTGTGGGTTATCAAGACCTTTTTCTGGCGCCATTGCCGGGGAGTTATAGCGTGGGGTGAATATTCTCGTGTGTGCTTGTTTGCTTTATCACTAAGTAATTTTTATTTCCTGTTCTAAGTTGTTCTCTATCTTTAGTTATGGATATGGTGAAGGAAATATGCCCTAGAGGCAATAATAAAGTTATTATTTTTTCCTTATATCATGATAAATGTTTATTATTCATGCTAGAGTTGTATTAACCGGAAACATAATACATGTGTGAATACATAGACAAACATAGTGTCACTAGTGTGCCTCTACTTGACTAGCTCGTTGATCAAAGATGGTTATGTTTCCTAACCATAGACATGAGTTGTCATTTGATTAACGGGATCACATCATTAGGAGAATGACGTGATTGACTTGACCCATTCCGTTAGCTTAGCACACGATCGTTTAGTATGTTGCTATTGCTTTCTTCATGACTTATACATGTTCCTATGACTATGAGATTATGCAACTCCCGTTTATCGGAGGAACACTTTGTGTGCTACCAAACGTCACAATGTAACTGGGTGATTATAAAGATGCTCTACAGGTGTCTCCGAAGGTACTTGTTGGGTTGGCGTATTTTGAGATTAAGATTTGTCACTTCGATTGTCGGAGAGGTATCTCTGGGCCCTCTCGGTAATGCACATCACTTAAGCCTTGCAAGCAATGCAACTAATGAGTTAGTTGCGGGATGATGTATTACGGAATGAGTAAAGAGACTTGCCAGTAACGAGATTGAACTAGGTATTGAGATACCGGCGATTGAATCTCGAGCAAGTAACATACCGATGACAAAGGGAACAACGTATGTTGTTATGCGGTTTGACCGATAAAGATATTCGTAGAATATGTGGGAGCCAATATGAGCATCCAGGTTCTGCTATTGGTTATTGACCGGAGACGTGTCTCGGTCATGTCTACATTGTTCTCAAACCCGTAGGGTCCGCACGCTTAAGGTTTCGATGACAGTTATATTATGAGTTTATGATTTTTGATGTACCGAAGGAGTTAGGAGTCCCGGATGAGACCGGGGACATGACGAGGAGTCTCGAAATGGTCGAGACATAAAGATCAATATATTGGACGACTATATTCGGACATCGGAAAGTTTCCGAGTGATTCGGGTATTTTTCGGAGTACCGGAGAGTTACGGGAATACGGGGGAAGAAGTATATGGGCCTTATTGGGCTTTAGGGGAGAGGGAGAGGCAGGCCACGCCCCCCCACCCATTGACTAGTCCGAATTGGACTAGGGGGAGGGGCGGCGCCCCCTCCTTCCTTCTCTTCCCTCTTCCCCTTCCTTGTCTCCTACTCCTACTACTTGGAAGGACTCCTAGTTGTACTAGGAAAGGGGGAATCGTACTCCTGGTGGGAGTAGGACTGCCCTAGGGCGCGCCATAGAGAGGGCCGGTGTCGGTGTCAAAACAGGCGGATCTCGGGTAGGGGGTCCCGAACTGTGCGTCTAGGCGGATGGTAACAGGAGACAAGGGACACGATGTTTTTACCCAGGTTCGGGCCTCTCGATGGAGGTAAAATCCTACTCCTGCTTGATTGATATTGATGATATGGGTAGTACAAGAGTAGATCTACCACGAGATCAAGGAGGCTAAACCCTAGAAGCTAGCCTATGGTATGATTGTTGTTCTTGGTCCTATGGACTAAACCCTCCGGTTTATATAGACACCGGAGAGGGCTAGGGTTACACAGAGTCAGTTACAATGGTAGGAGATCTACATATCCGTATCGCCAAGCTTGCCTTCCACGCCAAGGAAAGTCCCTTCCGGACATGGGACGAAGTCTTCAATCTTGTATCTTCATAGTCCAAGAGTCCGGCTGAAGGTATAGTCCGGCTATTCGGACACCCCCTAATCCAGGACTCCCTCAGTAGCCCCCGAACCAGGCTTCAATGACGACGAGTCCGGCGCGCAAATTGTCTTCGGCATTGCAAGGCGGGTTCTCCTTCAAATTCCGCGTACCTGTTGAATAATGTCAAGTTTCTTGTAAATGTAGCGCTCCTTGGCTTCCACGCCCAATAATGGCCGTCTCCCACGTGTCAAATGAATACGAAAAGTCTGGGTGTTTTTACATTCACACGCTCAGCCGCGTAAATGAGCCGCCTATTTAAAGGGATGAGGATTTAGATCCAAACCGCACCTTCTCCCCTCCGCGAGTATTCATCAGAGCGCATCCGACAAAGGTCCATTCCACCATGGCCAGCCATCGCAGCTCCTCCTCTCGCCCTTCCAGGCCTTGGCCTGGAGATTGGGAGAGATGTTCTATCCCGCACAGCGAGCTAGTGTCGCTTCAGACCAAGGGATTCCTCCCCCCGGCCTATATGGTCCCGGTTCGAGCCGGACTTGCCACCTACAATGGCGGAGAGCAAGCGGAGAGCGCCCCAAATCCCTCCAAAGGAGAGCGGGTATGCCTTGTCCCTTATTTAATAAGAGGACTCGGGTTTCCAATTCACCCGTTTCTCCGGGGGCTTCTGGAGTTCTATGGCCTCCAGCTGCACAACCTCACGCCTGCCTCCATATTGCACATCGCGGGCTTTGTAGCCCTTTGCGAGCTGTTTTTGGGCGTTGAGGCTCATTTCGCGCTGTGGAAGAGGATATTCTGCCTGGTGCCCCGTTCTCAGGAGGGGTCAATATATCAAGTGGGCGGAGCCAAAGTATGGCGCATCGCCGGGACCGGGTATCTATCCGAAACCCCGAAGAAGGCGTCTGAGGACTGGCCTTCGGAATGGTTTTATATAGAGGATGTCCCATTGCCGGATCCTGTTCAGATCGGCCTCCCTGAGTTCAACAGTGCTCCCCTGAAGAAACGCCTAAGCTGGCGCCCACGGAGCCCTCAGAGAGAAAGTGACAAGGACGTCCTTTACCTGATGGGCCGGATAAGATTATTAGCTCATTCCGGACTAACCATGATCGGAGTCATGGCCGTATGCATCATGCGGGGGGTGCAACCGCTTCAGTATAGAGGCCACCCTATGTGGGACTTCCACGGGGAGGATGAGGCCACCCGTCACGGCCGTAAAGGGCCGGACTCAGCTGCCGCTCTAATAAAGATCTTGTCCACTTTGTACAAGGGAGAAGAGGAGGAATTTCTCCGCGTCAACCCACGGGGCGGATTTACTATGTACAATCCTCCAAGTTGGGTAAGCGGACAGTTTTACTTGCCCATCCGTTTTATATTCCCATCATTGAATATGTAGTCTAACGACTTCTACGCAGGAACTGCGCCAGGAAGTAAAGGAAATAAACAGCCCGCCTCCACAGCCCGAGGATCCAGCACTGTCCCTCGATCCGTCCTCCGAAGAGGATCCGGACTTGTCTGTGGAGCTGATTGATGGGGTGTTTCATCAACTGAGCAAGGACAATGCCTTGGTGGCCATTACGGCCGATTACCTAGGGCTACTCCCAGCCTCCCAGGTAACTGAGGCCGAAATCCCAGCACTTTGAAAAGGGACCCGTCCTCGCGTGTTTTTGATTACCGTATAACCACCACATTTTGCAGAGGAGGTCCTTGAGGCGGGAGGCCGAGCCTGCGGCGACTAGCCAATGAGGGGCCGCAAGGCCCCAGGGGCTAAAAAGAAGTGCGGTCCGGACTGAGGCGCATGCACAAAGGTACAACGCGCCATCTCATCTCCTGGTGTTATTCCTCCAAGGCATATTAACACTCGTGCTCTCTTTAGGAAAAAGAGACCTCGCCGGACTATATCCGGAGAGGCTGCCAATCGCGCCTCCACTAGCTAGGCTCCAAAGCCTGGTCCGGAGGCGGAGGCGAGCATGAGGCGCGCACGGACGCTCCTCCGACAGAGGATGCGGACATGCTGTCTGCCACCAATTCTGAGGTGGAGAGTGCCATGAACCACAGGCGTCGCCGAATAGTTCTTCGCGACGCTTGTTTCTCCCACGAGGCATTGGATGCCTTCAATTTGGGAGATGCGTATCTCCGTCCCGCTCAAGATGGTCTAACGAGAGCCATGGAGCAATATGTAAAATGCATACGGGTGAGAAAATTTAATGGGTATATATATATCAGTAGCCCCCGAGACTTGAAACAGTCAGAAGAACTGATTTAAGGATCATTTACAATGCAGGTTCTTTCGGAAAAGAATACCCAACTGTCCCAGGAGCTAGAAAAGTGCAAAACCCAACTTGAGGCCGCACTAGCCGCGACAGGGGAGCCCAAGGAGACCCCCTCTGGTAATATATGCTTCGAAAAGATAAGTATTTTGTGAAGTGCAGCGTGTGTGCAGATCTGACAAATGAAATTGCAGATGGCGTCGGATTAGATCCGGAAAAGCAACAACTCCTACACTAGCTAAAAGCTGGTGAGAGCGTGCTGACAAAGGTGAGGCGGGAGAAGAACGATCTCCAAGATGCCAACACCAAGCTGGGCGTTGAACTGAAAGATATTCGTGCCCAGCTTTCGGACTCTGTTAAGGAGAATCAGCGGCTTTGACACGGCATATTTAGTAAGTTCTTAAACGAACCTTTGAAAGAAAAGAGTTCGACGAGGAAGTCGACTAACAGAGTAATGTCTGTAGGTATGCTAACTGGTCGTCCTGCAGAGGAGATGCCCGGTTCTACTGGTGACCTTCTTCCCGAGCTCTCGCAACTTCATGAGCGAATTCGGCAGGTGATGCGAGGCGTCGCCCAGGCTTTGTGGCCATCCATCTCCATGCCCGAAGGCCTTGGAGAGCTGGCAGAGAAGCTGAAGGGAGCGCGGCGGCGCTTCCGATTATGGAAGATATCGGCCTGCCGTCAAGGCGCTAGGGAGGCCTGGGCCATGGTGAAGACGCGATACACGAAGGCTGACCCAAACCACGTGGCCGAGGTCGGACCTGTGGGGCCCGATGGGAAGGAAATCCCTGTAAGCTTAGTATACGGCCAAGTAGAATTGGCCACAAAGTATTCCTAGCAGGACTGTAAACTAGACAGCCTGTTAGATGGTATTGAAGAGGAATACAATCAGTTATAATGACTATGTAATTTTAATTTACATGTATAATGCCTTCTAGCCAGATTGTAGATCGTTTGTCATGGCCGACCTTTTCGCTTCGACCTCGGGACCTGACGGTCCGGAGTGTGTCCGAATAACCTTGCGGTTATATAAGAACCGGGGTATGCATGGAGATCAGGCGTAGGGGTCATCAGTGCTTGAACAGACAAGTGCCCAACTAGTTATGTTATATTACATCGTTATTAAGAAACATCATCGAGGGAGAATAGTTCCGTTAGGGGTTCCTTTCCCTGGGAGGCATGCCCTAAAGTGCATGGCCATTCTGCGAAAAGAGACACATGAGAAAACATCTGGGGGCGCATAAATATATAAATGAAAAAAATCATCTTTAGTTCACCGGCCGAATATTCCCTTAAGAACGCTAGCTTTTGGCTTCACCTAGTCTGAGGTACACATCCGGCTGACCCGACAGTAACAATCGCAGAGGTGCTCCCTTTACCACCTAGCCGAACAATCGGGAATGTAGGGGTAAGCACAGGAGCCAGGCAACCCAGCTTGGCCAAAACTTAAGTCATATCGATGCATATAATGGTGAATAAAGGTACATGCGGAAGTGTGACACATGTGTTGGGCATGAAGCCCGTAAATAAGCTTCTATTTGAAGGAAGCCCCCAGGTTTAGTGAGCACGGATAGCGCATCAGCTATTGAGCCTTTAAAGGCTATAAGAGAAAAGAAGGGGAGAAGGAGAGAAATGTAAAACAGTAAATATAAAAAATGGACAAAGGAAGGAGACGAACACAGAGTCCGGCGCTAGGCGTAGAATCTCCGGAGACGGGCTGCGTTCCATGGGTTCGGCTCGAGTCGGTTATCCGATGCATCTCGCAGGCGGTACGCTCCACCAGTTAGGACTTGGTTGATTATGAAGGGACCTTCCCATTTGGGCTTGAGTTTGTCCTTTTTCTTGTCCGGCTGGCCTAGAACTAATTCGCCAACGTTGTATATCCCATCATATTTCCCGTCCTTCAGTTATGTATGGATGTCGACCGATCTCCCTCAAGACATAGCTGGGTCTTTCCTTCTCAACACATATACGAGTCGTTCTACCTCTATAGTTAGGCCTCTGCCTACCCCTCCCACCACCCCCTCCCCCCCACACACACACTGATACATCGAGCACTCTAGTCATGTCTCCCTGCCACACAAAAACTTGACGTGTGCCCTCTAACGTTCCGGTAGGCCAGTCGCCCTATATCTTTGACTTGTACACACACACAATTTCGATGGCTCTCTTCATCGATCTCGCACCCACCCACTTGATCCTCTCTTCGACTCTATCGATAGATATGACCCCTCCCTCTCTTCTCATGGATTGCCCGACCCTCTATGTATGATATGGATAGGCCTCCATTTCACACACATTGCATGCAAAATTTTGTTTGAGATGTCATCGACACATATTCCCACAAATAATTCACGAAATCAACCCCCACCCCACCCCCACCCCAAAACAAAAAACACTCATGAACGCGGTTTGTATCTCTCACACACACCCACGTAGGTGGGGGACGTGCACGAAGAGAAGAGGTGCATGCACGGCGCACGTACTCCTGTCTCTTTCCCAACCACACCCATGCAGGTACACGGTGGAGCTCATTTCTGTACGAAAAAGGCAGCCCACGTGGTAATTTGGCACGTGTACTGGTTGTCCACTTGGTGGAGGGAGGATCGTCTACCACGGGTGAACAAACAAATTGCGACTTGACGGGTTATGTTAAAAAAAGAGGCAAACCATGTGGGGGCTACCTTAGAGGCATGGCTCTATACACTGGAGTACTTTTGATGTGTCCCTTCAACTCGTAGAACGAGGAGAAGCTTGCTTAGTACGCCGTCTCCCCCGCCCACGGGCGCGGTGGCTCGCAGGATGAGGTGAAGCTTGCTTACTACGCCTTACGCCCGCTCCCTCGCCCATGCGCGTGGTGGCTCGCAGGACGAGGAGAAAAATTTACTACTCCCTCCATTTACTCCTCGTCCCTACTACCTTGGTTATAGAGATTATATATCATATTGTTTGGAATATATATGTCCTTTAGTAGATTTCAATATGAACTACTAGTACATACACCAAACATTGATGTATATAGACGTATTTTAGAGTGTAGATTCACTCATTTTGCTCCGTATGTAGCACTCTCCCTCGCCCCTCGACCTCGCCCACGTGGTGGACGTGCAGCAATTCATTCGGTCTCATATAGCCAGAACGATATATACTGCACTACCATTATTGCTCGACTTCCCGAAGAGGTGAAGAGCCAATCGCAAGGTTAATATTTTGGAGATGCCAAGCGCAAGGTTATAGGAGAACGAGTAGTAGGTGACGCGTCATTTATAAATAAAGTTTTTTTTCTTCAGTGGCACGTACGCAATATGATAGGTTCATATGGAGAGAAAAGGAAACCGCTCCACTATATACATAGTCAGGATGGGCCAGCCTACACAGTTGCTTGCTGGGGTTGCTCTCTTCACACTCTATCGCACAAAATGACTATGGCCACATCTCTAACATCCGGCGGATCACGTCCGCTTGGGGAAGGAGTGGATGCTTAGTGTAGATGCGGTGGCCGTCGCCGACGGTGAAAACCCACTGTCGGCACATCCCGATCAGGGGTCCCCGCCGTTCTCTCTCACAAAGCCAGTGAGGTTGCCTTCGTCCCTTGCTCACTGCCGCGACGTGGGCAGTTGCCGCCTCCCGCCGCCCTCCTCCAGGTTGAGCTACGTCCCTCAGGTACAACTCCCTTTACAGCCGGCTTGCACCACTGCTCCAGCTGCCCACATCACTCCCTGTGGATATTTCTCTACTTCTTTGCCCCGCACATACCTCTACTGGCTTCTACGTATTGTATTTGTGATGAGTTTATGTCTCATCAACTAGTCCCAGTAATCTTATTCTAGTCACGCTTGTTCAATTTCTTTGCCACAGGGATGGTCATCTCGATTCTGGTGAAACTGCACAAAATGATCCGATGGTCAAAAGGTTGCAAACTTCATTTATTAGGAAGCTCAAACATTGCCAGCAAATTGAAGCCTGGTCAGGGTTCACGGTTCAAGGGCTAGGGACTGCATGGATCGTTTTTTTCTTTAGCTGCCTCTGTTCCAAAATAAGTATCAACTTTAGTAGTAGTACAAACTTGTACTAAAGTTTGCACAAAGTTGAGAAACTTATTTTGGAACGGAGGGAGTACATATTTGCTATGATCTGTCAATCATTGAGATGCAATAGCATGCATGTTAGTCTCCTTTGTATTTGATGAAATGTTGCAACGGGCAACCTTGGACGCAAGATACATGTAACAGAAGCTGGAAGCTTCATAGCATTGTACAAATTTATCTCGCTGATAAATTACAGTACGTACTATACTAGTACTTCCTCCGTTCCTAAATATAAGTCTTTGTAGAGATTTCACCATGAACCACATGCGGATGTATATAGATGCATTTTAAGTGTAGATTCATTCATTTTGTTCCGTATGTAGTGGAATCTCTACAAAGACTTACTCCCTCTGTCTAGGTGTGTAAGTCATCTTACGTTGTGCACCGCAACCAAGGTGGAGAGGAAAACGAGAAAACTTAATGTCTTTTTTGCTAATTAATAGCATGCATGCAATGAACTAACCACTGCATGTCATGTTTGGTAGTCTCAAGTCACTGAAAACATGCACGACCCACATCTCTTATTGGTTGATATGTCACAAAACAAGAAACGAGGAGGGAGTTAATGTACCATGCCTAACTGTTTTGGGATTATTTGGTTTTCGTAAGGTGACTTACACACCTAGGCGGAGGGAGTATCTACTAGTAATAGCTAGCCCCCACTACTAGGAATTCTCTATCCTCTCCTTGAGCCACGTCACCAAAATTGATGTAGCTGTTAGATGAAGTAAATCAGTCCATAATAGCCGTCTGATCTAGACGTTGAGAGGCTCCGCACTAAGCCACATGCAAGCATGCAGAAATACCGTGCCACATGCATGTGAGTGGGTTTTAAATCACATCAACATGTCTGCATGCAAGCATGCACCAGTAGCATGCATGTAAGTGAGGTTTTAAGTCCCATTAACATGTCAAAAAGAAAAATATAATCCCATTATGCAGTAGGAGTTGGCTGATCTTTTTTCCTTACGTGGGATGATCTAAATGATGATGGGAGTTTATTTAGTTTGGCTACCACATTTGTCATGCGGTTATAGAGTTTTTTTTTGTTTTATGAAATCGATAATTTTGCGCTGAGAGATATACCGCTGTTCCGCGCCAACGCGCGAGGACTCATCTAGTAATATTTAGGAACAGAGGGAGTACTATGTAAAGAGTTAGGTGTCGCACGGTGATAGTGTGAGGTGGGCCATGTAATCACTGAGCCTGCGTGTTTTCACTGCTCTTGCATGCCTCCGCTGTAAGAATGGAGAAAATTGTAATCTAGTAGTAGTATACCTCCTTTCGCCGAAAGCGTGGGAGATCCAGCAGTCCTACCACCTCAGTAATAAAGACCAATGAGCCGTCAAATCACATAGACCCAGCAGTAAGTTGGACGGACGAAGCAACCATCACTCTTGCGCCAGTGAGAGGTCGCGTCCGCTCTGCCCGGGCATGAATGCAGCATCGATTCTTTGGAGCGGCGCCGACCGTTTTGGGCGGGAAGCGCGCACGGGCGATGGAGGGGCTTTGGGTGGGCCAGGCTGGTCAGGAGCGGTCGTGGCAGCTGTCCGCATGTCCCTACCAGACACGCCCGGAAACGAGAGGATGCACCGACTCTCACGGCTAAAATCGTACACTACACAACATCTCTCTGTAGGAGTAGGTCGATCTGTCACTCTCTCTAACACACACATGGTGTTAAACACACACACACACACACACACACAAACACACACACACGCGCGCGCGCACGCACGCACCTTGGTCCCGTTGCACCTTCTAACGTGACTTATTACACCTAGACGGAGGGAGTAGTAAGTATACGAGATACGGTGGCACACTGACTTAAGTCGAATACAAGTGCCCAAAATTTGTGTGCATGTTATAATAAGGATTCACTTAAAATAGTACGTGAGCGAACAGAGGGATCAATTAGACTGTGTTCCTGAGCAGTAGCGAGATGTGTGAGGTAAGATACACCGCTGGCGCTTTTAATTTTTCTTATTAATTTGTTTGTTTCACCCTCTGACTGGTGGGACCCAATGTACTACGTGGAGAGAGGTAAGGTGACTAAGGCTGCATTATTTCTGCACCACTGTGGATAGTCTTACCACCAAAGCCACATGACACGATTATGATTGAAATCCCAATGACTCCCACACACACAAAAAAACATGGCATGCTTGTTACACGAATGCAGGAATATATAAAAGGTTATTTCCCTCTCGTTGAACATAACGGGAGGGTTGTGTAGCTGGTTAGCCTGTTCGCTCATCAAACTTGAGGTCTCGAGTTCGATAACTACACTTGAACATAATTTGTGCCAGGAGGATTCTTTGACTGGTCAAAATGTTTTCTAGGGTTTGCACGCTTCACACTCTCTCTCTAGTATATATATACGCGCTGGAGCCTCAGCGCTTGTAGTTGCTCTCTTCACACTCTCTCGCCCTCTCCCGCTGGAGCCTCAACGCTTGTAGTTCCTCTCTTCACACTCTCTCGCCCTCTCCAGATCTAAACAAGACTTCGTTGGCCTCTCTCTCCCCTCACTGCTGCTCAAAGAGCCGGCAGGATCCGTCCGCCGGGAAGGGAAGGAGGCTTAACGCTGTCGCCGTTGGCGAGGGACTACCGGCGCAGCTGTTCACTTTCCACCCAGCGGCGGCGCGGGAGGGCCTCCGACACCTTCTTCTTCGCTGATGTCCCGTCGCCCACCGAACCATGCCCCAAGAACCTTAAGGTATAATTTACTTACTCCACATGCATTGCTCTAGCTGCATGTATACCATGAATCTAGGACGTGGTTCAAAGAGGAAAGGAGTGGGGGAAAGTAGTGGGAAAAGTTGTATATAGCATGAATCTAGGACATGGTTCAAAGAGGAAATGAAGGGGGAAAGTTGTATAGCATTAATCTAGGACGTGGTTCAAAGACGAAAGGAATGGGGGAAAGTAGTGGGGAAAGTTGTATCGCATAAATCTAGGACGTGGTTCAAAGAGGAAAGGAAGGGGCGAAAGTACTAGTTCAAAAAGGAAAGGAAGGGACAAGGCTGTAGAGTTTGAGCAGGACTAGATTTGCTGCGCTCACATAGGGAAAGGCATCTAAAGATAACAAACCTGGGACCAACACAAATATGCTCCTTGGTTGTTTGTTCTTTGTTGCAACAGACTGTGCATGACCACAGTACATCGGTAGATGCACATGGTGCTGGTGCGTCCACTGTCCCGTGCAACTCATTAGCTGTTGTTAATCTAAGGCCCTGTTTGGTTAAAAACTCCCTAGTCCCTACCTGCTGGGTTCCAGGGACTAAACATGGAGTAGAGGTTATTAAATGACATGCTAAAATACCATGTTACCCCTAGTAATGAACTAATAGAGACAAGGTGCGATGCGTGGCAGGGGCAACTGTTGGAAAAAGTCCCAAAAAGACTCCCTCGGGGTCTTCTTTCTTTAGTCCCAAATGCCCACTTTTAGTCCCTAAAAGTCCCTCCTATTTGGTTTAGATGGGACTGACACGGAGTTTTTTTAGTCCCTACACCAAAATGTCCCTGTAAACAAACACCCTCTAATAATGCCGCTGGAAAATTGATGCAATGCCACAGTTAAAAGCAAATTACATGTTTAACGAATTTTATTGTTAATATAATCTATATGTTAATATTAATCAATGCCACCATTTGAGAAATGCTAGTGTATTTCTTTCTTTCCCATTTAGATAAGGTAGACGCTTCTTTTTGTTGGCTTTTGTGTCATCCACCGTTATTGACCACTAATTGTTTCCTTTGCACCTCTGTGTAAACAGGGTTATCTGCTTCACCTCGTTGCCATTGTGACCTTTTGTTGCACTGCACAAAACACTTTTGTTTTAAGAGTGTTTTGTGCAGTTCAACCAAAATGTCACACCGACAACGTTGCTCGATTGCTTGATCTTAGTGGAACTGCACAAGAGGAGATCTTACTTCCTATCCGTTAAGGCGAATTTGGTTCAGATCTTCTTCTTGTGAGTTGTTTGAATTCCGCATCATGAGAGGTCAGTACTAGCCTTCTTTCACATGATTCTGCAGTGTGCATTTATATGTTGTGCTACTTGTACGATAATGTTGCTTGATTTTAGTGAACTGCATAAATGGAGACAAGACTTCCAATCTGTATGTGCACCGTAATATCCCATTGAGGTAAGATAAGGATATTTCACAACTGTTGGCCTGTATTTTGCCACTTTCATCAAAAAATTAATTTTAGTACTATACTTGTGCTCCCTAATTGACATGCCAAATCTTACATTGAAGGCGAAGCTTGTTTGTTATTGAACCAAGTGATGAAGGGGAAGAATAAGGGGAAGAAAAACAAAAATCAACTCTCGGTGCTGTAATGAAGCACTGGAACTGTGATGACACAAGTAATGATATAGTTTTGCATCTTAATTTATTCCTATGGCTGGAACGAGCAATTGTTTTGCCACTGATTTGATGCCACTCTTAATGTAATATGTAATTATCTCTACTTGTGCAA